>NC_138769.1:546039876-547239876 GCF_965119305.1 Pelophylax lessonae | reverse complement strand
ATATACTGGAAAACAAAAAAAAAAAGAGAAGGGCGCAGTGACCTAGTGCAATACCATTAAACCATTTATTGAAGAGTAAATAAAGGTATCATACATCATACTCACAAACGCAAAGTTTGCAAATAGGCATGTAAAAATCCTAATACAATCAGGTGACCTCTAGGACATGGATACATCCAGTGCTAAAGAGTGGTATGGTTGGCGTCCTTACTGGTATGGCTAAATGTAATTTCCTCAGTGTTGTCACATGAAAAGATTCACATTTGTGAGATACTGTGTGTATGTGTGTGTGTGTGTATATATATATATATATATATATATATATATATATATATATATATATATATGTATGTGTGTGTGTGTATATATATATATATATATATATATATATATATATATATATGTGTGTGTGTGTGTGTATATGTATATATGTGTGTGTGTGTGTGTATATATAGTGTATATAATATTTCTCTTACGTCCTATGACAGTCGCCGCCCGATGGTATTAGCCTTCACTAATGGGTAATGGTGCAGGCTAGGCAGATAATTATCAGGTTAATACGAAAAAACGTTTGTATCTCAGCACGCCACTAGGGGGCCATCACACAGCCATTACAAGAAACCCAATCTGATATTACTTCAGTTTCATGCTGCCTAGCTTCAGGAGCAGAGCTTTAGGTTTTTCTCTGCTGAGACCTAGCTTCTTGGCTTTCTTATATTTTTTTTTTTTCTGAATTTCAGTGTTTTCTCCTTACACACTAGATTTTTATTTCTTCTCACTATCACTAGTTAGTCAGGGATTCCTTTCCTGGAGGACTACAAGTGACTGAAGAGCTGGGCCTCGGACTGGGTATCATAGATCCTTATGGAGTCCCAGCCTGCCAACGAGCGTCGCAGGTTACTGGTAGGCCCAGGCCTCGCAACGCCAGTGCCCCTCCATATGGGGACGGGCCGGCGGAGCTGCGCTTCGCAGAGAATGTCTCAACCCAGATCGCCTGCCTGTTGCCAGCGTCTCTCCTTGGCTGACGGCACCTCCACTTAGGGTGGGGGGTCTCCCATTTTTGAGCGGTGCCGCTGCTGGACTGGTGAGTACTGAACCCCCTTGTCCCTGGGGACGTTTGGGGAGTTGTGGGCCCACTCCTAGGGGATAGCAGGGCTGGCGGTCTCTGTAGGATCTCCCTTCTGGCCGAGTTAGGGTTTTTTCCCTCCCCTCCCTGCTCCTCCTGGGGGCGCTGCATGGGAATGCTGTGGGGGTCTCCCTGGGGTCCCTGCTAATAGCCAGTAATGTGTTTGGTGCATTTATTTTGCAGCCGTTTGGAGCGGCCGCCACTCAGTGGTTTGCAGATTCCTAGCTCTGTGTAATACAGAAGCCATGTGAGATTTCTGCTCAGGCTCCTATTCGGGCCCCATATTGGATGTGGGCAACATGCCTAGCAAGGGCAGCGGCCATTTTCCCTGTGACTTTTGTCATTGACTTTCAATAGGCACCTTTTCTCTGGGCTCGAGGGTGGCCTCTAGCGATGTGAGGTCACTTCCTCCTCCTTTCCCATTTTGACAGGCTGGGGATTTTTGCTTATATCTCGGCCATTATTTGACCAAATCGAATTCTTTTTTCTCTTACGTCCTCCGACAGTCGCCGCCCATTCACACAGTCTTCACTTATGGGTATTGACTTCATCTCCACAGGAGTTTCTAGGCATAAGACTTGTAAAAGAACAATAAATCTACATAGTCACACCCATGGGGGCTGTCCTACTAGTCCAATACCCTCCTGCAATAGCCAACCCAATCCAGTTTGTCTTCTGCCTAGCTTAGGAGTGGATAGGCTTCCCTGTGCTGGGGCTACTGTCTCAGCCTTTCTCTGACTTTTTCATTATGATTTATTTGTTGTTTTTCTTTACATTGCTAGCTGTTTATTTTATCAGCTCTAGTTTAGTTAGATCTTCAGTTGAAGACGGCGTTGCGGAGCTGGGAATCGGACTGACCGTCCTGGTTCTCCAGGATTGATGGTCGGATGGAATCCCAGCCCGCCATCGAGCGTTTTGTGGGCTATGTGTTCTCCCTGGCCTCATAAACGACCCATCCCTGTCCCTCAGGGATGCAGCCATGTGAGGTGGCTACCTCACTGGACATAGCATAGGTTCGTCCGTGCATTCATAGTGTCTGCGTTTTTGGCTGGCGGCACTCCCCTGCCATCTGAGGGTGGGCGGTTTCCTGCTTGATCTGAGGCACCCCACGCCATCGGTACAGGTAAGTACACTCTATGTGGGGCCTCAGTCTGGGGTCGGTAGTCCATGTGTGTCTGTGGTGTCCCCTGTGTCTGTGCGTTTTTGGGCTCCCTGTTCCGGTCCCTGCGGGGGTGCTTTTGGGCTCCCTGTTCCGGTCCCTGCGGGGGCGCTTTTCTCTCACGTCTGCGCTGTATGGGGTGTTTGGGGGTCCCTATCCTACTTGTCACTTCAGGGGCTTGAGGATGCAGACATTTGCGGCGACCGCTGCGTGGTAACACACCGCCGGTCCGCCATTTTTACTGTGGGCAGCATGTCTGGCTTCGCTGTGGGCGCTCTTGCAGCATGCTATGTAGTGTATTTTCGCGCCATCTTGTGTGTGGCAATGCGATCGTTCCGAGCACATGTCGGCGGCCATCTTGCCGAAGCCTCCCATTAGTTTACATAGACATCCATTTTCCCTTGGCCTGCAGCCTGGCTCAGCCTCCGGCGGTGACATCACTTCCTCCTTTTTCACAGCAGAGTCCGAAGGAGCTGGTAACACTTTGTGGGGCTCTGTCCTGCTGTTCTTTTTCCTGCCTTGCCTTGTGTGCTTTTCCTGGTCAGTTTTGTCCCTGTGGGGGTTCTGTATATCAGTCTTATAGCGGTGTGCTGGGGAGGGCTCCGCAGTGCACTTAAAGGGCCAGGTTAAAAAAAAAAAAAAAAAAATCTTCTTTTCTGCTATGGAATCCCAGGACAGCAAATTCCCGCCAGCCTGGGTGGGGGATTCAGAGTCATCTGCATCCTCAAACCAGACTGATTTGGCTGCTATTGTGGCAACTTTGGTGTCAAAAATGGATGTGCTGATGTCTGAACGTGCTGCAAGGAAAAGGCCTAGGATTTCCTTCTGATTCTGAATGTGACATGGTTGCGGTAGGTAGCGTGGCTTTCTGGGTCTCGCTCTTCTCAGGACCCGCAAGAGTCTGAGGGGGAGGAGGAGGTCGCAGGGGTGGATGACTCTCCCCCTGGGTCACCCGAGGAACGAGCATCTATGATCCTAGCAGTGAAGGAAACAATACATTTGGAGGATGAGCCCACTCCTCCGGGCGTTGTGTCCTCTTTTGGAACACACAGGACCCGCAAGACGGCATAGGTTTTTCCTTCCCCCGCGGAATTTCACCATAAGGTGACTGAGCTACGTGCCTAAGAAGTTTCAACTTCTCTACCCTTTTGTGGCTACTACGGCTGCGCGCTGGTGTGTGCCTCCTCAAGTGGACCACACGGGGGCCAGGTTGAACAAGTCTACCCTGTTGCCCACTGAGGACTCCCCGGTATTTTGGGATCCTACTGATAGGAGACTGGAGTCTCTTGCCCGTCATGCCTATACGGTGGCGGGTTCCATGCTCAAGCCGATTTTTGCCTCTGTGATGGTGGCTCAGGCTGTGGCGGATTGGACCACGGTGCTCAAACGCACCCTCGTGGCCGACTCTGCCCCTGCCACTACTGTGGCCATGGTGGAGCAGATTCATCGTGGGGTCATGTATTTGTGCGATGCAGCTCTGAATGAGGCCCCATTGGCAATACGCCTGTCCAGCGTTGCTGTGGTTAACGGTCGATTAATCTGGTTGAAGTGCTGGTCGGCTGACCAGAAGTCCAGGAAGACGGTGGCTGACATCCCCTATGCGGGATCTCGCCTTTTTGGGGAATCCTTGGACAAATTGGTTAAGGGTGTCACTGGGGGTAAAAGCACTCTGCTCCCCCAGAACCCAAGGGCAAGTTTTTCCGCGGTAAGCGGGGCCCATCCTTTAAACCTACTCAAGGGTCCTTTCGTGCCTTCAGGGCGCAGGACAAGGGGAAACCCTTCAAGGACCACGGTGGCCAGAAGATGCCCTGGTTGGGTAAACAAAAATCTGGCCAGGCCGGTGCGGCGGCTCAGTCCGCCTCTGCCTGAAGGGGCGCCTTAACCTCTTACAGGGGTGGGGGGACGTTTGCGCGGTTTCCTACAACCTTGGCTACTCCGAATCACGGACAGGTGGGTTCAGGAAATCATTCGGTCAGGGTACAAGATCGAATCTCTTTCAAGGCCGGCAAACAGATTCTTTCCCTCATATCTTCATTTGACCCCAGGGCAGTTACAGGATCTGCATCAAGTGGTGCAGGATCTTCTCGCTCAGGGGGCGATTGTCCCGGTGCCTCATCGGGACAGGTTTTCGGGGTTTCTATTCAAATCTGTTCACTGTGCCCAGAAAGGAGGGCAAAGTGCGTCCGATTCTGGACTTAAAAGCGCTGAACCGCTTCGTGCGCGTCCAAAAATTCTGCATGGAATGGCTCCGTTCAGTGGTGGCCTCCCTGAATCCGGGAGAGTTCCTGGCCTCCATAGACCTGAAGGATGCGTATCTGCACATCCCCATTTTCGAGGGTCATCAGAGATACCTCCGCTTTGCTATCGCGGAGGACCATTATCAGTTTGTGGCGTTGCCTTTCGGTCTCGCTTCGGCTCCAAGGGTCTTTACCAAAGTCTTGGCGCCTGTTGCGGGCACAGGGCATCACGGTGTTGGGTTACCTGGACGATCTCCTGTTAAGATCGAGTGCTAGTCAGAACCTGCTGCGCGATCTGTCCACTACGGTCCAGACGCTTCAGGAGTTCGGTTGGACGATTAACGTTCAGAAGTCAACCTTGTCTCCTTCGGTTCGTCTCCAGTATCTGGGAATGGTTCTGGACTCTGCTCAAGCAAAGGTGTTCTTGCCGGAGGACAAGCTCCGGACTCTTCAGGACGAGGTCAGGTCCCTCTGGGACAACGACTCCTCGTCACTCAGGACCTGTATGCGGTCCCTGGGGTTGATGGTCTCAGCCTTCGAGGCGATACCATTTGCCCAGTTTCACACGAGATCTCTCCAGGAGGAGATCCTCGCCAGGTGGGACAGACTGCCTCAGTCTTTGGACTTGAGGGTGTCTCTGAGTCCCCAGACCAGAATGGATCTCTTGTGGTGGCTTCAGTCCCCGCCGGTGTCGGACGGAAAATCCTTCCGGCCAATTCTGTGGACGGTAGTGACCACGGATGCCAGCCTGTCAGGCTGGGGTGGCGTCCTGGGCAACCTGTCTTCCCAGGGCACCTGGTCGAAGGAGGAATCCTCCCTCCTGATAAACATTTTGGAATTGAGAGCGATCAGACTGTGCCTGCTCCATTGGTCGGAACGCCTCGAGGGCCGTCCTGTGCGGGTGCAGACGGGCAATGCCACTGCGGTGGCTTACATCAACCACCAAGGGGGCACCAGGAGTGCCCGGGCGGCCCAGGAGGTAACCGGTATTCTGTCTTGGGCCGAGACTCATGTCCTGGCGTTGTCGGCTGTTCACATTCCGGGTGTGGAGAACTGGCAGGCCGACTATCTGAGCTGCCAGACCTTGGACCAGGGGGGAATGGTCTCTACACCCCGAGGTGTTTCAAATGCTGTGTGCGAAGTGGGGATCCCCGGATGTGGATCTGTTCGCGTCTCGGCTGAATCACAAGGTGGAAAGATTCGTGGCAAGAACGCGCGATCCTCTGGCAGACGCCTTGGACGCGCTGGTGGTGCCCTGGCGTCAGTATCGTCTGATATATGCCTTTCCTCCGCTTCAGCTGTTGTCCAGGTTCCTTCGCAGGTTGGCATCGGAACCATCACTGATGATTCTGGTGGCGCCAGACTGGCCTCGCCGGTCTTTTGTAAACGGACATCGTTCACCTGGCCGTAGAGCCTCCGTGGCGGCTGCCAATGCGAGAAGATCTGCTGTCCCAGGGACCGATCTTCCATCCTGCTTTACAGTCTCTGGCTTTAACGGCCTGGCTGTTGAAAGCCAGGTCCTGAGAGACGGAGGACTCTCCTCAGAGGTTATTCCTACTTTGATCAAGGCTAGAAAAGCCTCTCCCGGTAAGATTTATTACCGTACTTGGAAAGCTTAGGAAAGCTTATTTTGCCTGCTGAGTCCAGGGGTTTCTCTCCTCGTTCTTACTCGGTGTCGAGAGTGTTAGCTTTCCTCCAGACTGGGGTGGACCAGCGCCTTGCACTGGCCACGATTAAAGGTCAGGTCTCTGCCTTGGCTGTTCTTTTCCAGCGCCCTGTGGCGTCTCATTCCTTGGCTTCTCCTAGGAAGGAGCCTTTGCCTCCATGGGACTTGAACTTGGTTCTGTCCGTGTTAGAGTTCCCCGTTTGAAAACATCAGGGAAATCTCGTTGCCCATGCTATCTAAAAAGGTGGCTTTCTTGGTGGCAATCACCTCTGCTCGCAGGGTGTCGGGAGTTGGCGGCCTTGTCCTGCCGCTCACCTTACCTGGTGGTTCATAGGGATAAGGTGGTCTTGCGACCTAATCAGTCCTTCTTGCCGAAGGTGGTTTCGGAATTTCACCTAAATGAGGACATTGTTTTGCCTTCGCTTTGCGTGAATCCCAAGCATCCTAAGGAGGTTGCTTTACATGCCTTGGATGTTGTCCGGGCGATCAGGGTCTACCTGTTATCGACTGAATCCTTTCGGAAATCGGATTCTTTGTTTGTCCTTCCTGAGGGACCCTCGGAAGGGTTTGGCTGCGTCTGCAGCAACCATTGCCAAATGGATCAGACAGACCATTATACAGGCCTATTCGTTGCGGGAACGGGTTCCTCCCTTCCCTGTCGAGGCGCACTCTACAAGGTCGATGAGTACGTCCTGGGCCTATCGGCATCAGGCCTCGGTGGCCCAGGTGTGCAAGGCTGCGACTTGGTCGTCGGCGCACACTTTCTCAAAATTCTACAAGATTGATGTTCTGGCATCAGCTGATGCCTCTTTTAGCCACAAAGTGCTCTGTGCGGCTGTTCCTTAGAAAACCCTGGTTTTATCCGGTTTCCTGGCTGTTGGGGTTTTTTCCCCTTTTGGTTATTTGTTTTCCTGGGTTGTTGCTCATGTTGAGCCTTTGTTTTTTGTTACCCAGAAGGTTACCTTCTTGTTCATGTAAGGTTCCTTTCTCTGACGTGGGTACTACGTTGCCTTTCTGGCGGTTGCGTTGCCCACCCCTCATGTCTACACTGCTTTGGAACATCCCCATAAGTGAAGACTGTGTGAATGGGCGGCGACTGTCGGAGGACGTAAGAGAAAACAGAATTTTTGTAAAATCTTACCGTAAAATTCCTTTCTCGGAGTCCTCCGACAGTCGCCGTCCCTGCCCCTCTTTTTGGGGGTTGTTTTTATACACTTTCACTGCTTGCGACCAACTGAATTGGGTTGGCTATTGCAGGGGGGTATTGGACCAGTAGGACAGCCCCCATGGGTGTGACTATGTAGATTTGTTCTTTTACAAGTCTTATGCCTAGAAACTAGGGATGCACCGAAATTATCGGCCGAAAATGAGCCTATCCCATTTCGGCCGATAATGGGTTAACATTGCCGAAATTAATATGGCCGCCGTGAGGAAGGAGGAGGGCGCAGTGCAGGGCAGGTTTTAAAAGTCCCGCCTCTGGCCGGCCGCCCGCCTCTCAATGACGTCCCTACTACTACGATGTGTGTATGAATGAAGGGACATACCAGGCGGGAGGGCGGGGCGAGCGGCCGCTAATAGATATAACTATGTGAGCCTTCACTTCCCTGTCAGCGGGACTGTGCATGAATGAACTGACCTAACACCAGGCGGGGGGAGCGGCCGCTAATAGCTGTAACTATGTGAGCCTTCACTTCCCTGTCAGGCATGCATCTCCGCTGACAGGGAAGTGAAGGCTCACATAGTTATAGTCATTAGCGGCCACCCCCCCCCCCCCCCCCCCGGTGTCAGGTCAGTTCATTCACACACAGTCCTGCTGACAGGGAAGTGAAGGCTCACATAGTTATATCTATTAGCGGCCGCTCGCCCCGCCCTCCCGCCCGGTGTGTCACTTCATTCATACACGCATCGTAGTAGTTACATCACCGGGAGGCGGGCCGTCGGCCAGAGGCGCTTCTTTTGAATAAAGGACAACCGAGGAGGGACGCTGAGCCAGAGGGGGGAGGGTGTACTGCCGAGGGGGACGCTGAGGCAGTGGGGGGGGGGGGGGGGGTAGCTGAGGCAGCTTACCAATGGTATTTGTATTATGCAGCATGAGGGGTTAATGTATTGGCACTGCTGGTCACTGATGCATTAGTGACCGATCAGTGGCAGTTAATTAACCCCTTTGTGCTGCATTAGTGCAACCAGTATCAGTGTTAACACTGGTTGCACTGACACTGGTTGCACTAATGCAGCACAAAGGGGTTAATTGCCACTGGTCGGTCACTAATAGATGAGTGACCAGCAGTGGCAATACATTAACCCCCTCATGCTGCATAATACTAATACCATTGGTAATTAAATTAACCTCTTGCCAACCCGTCACAGTACATATACTGTGACTGGGTGGCAGCGACAGGTGTACGTCGCTGCCTGTTTTTGGTGTATGCCCCTCTTCTATCTATTTTTAATTTTTTTGGGGGGAAAAGTCATTTTCGGTTTCCGGCCAAGGGCATTCTGCATTTTCGGTTTCGGCCCAGAATTTTCATTTCGGTGCATCCCTACTAGAAACTCCTGTGGAGATGAAGTCAATACCCATAAGTGAAGACTGTGTGAATGGGCGGCGACTGTCGGAGGACTCAGAGAAAGGAATTTTACGGTAAGATTTTACAAAAATTCCGGGTTTTTTTTGCTGGTGTGTTTTCTCAAGGGGCTCTTTCAGTTGGGGAGGGGGGCGTGGGAACCGCCGATTTAAAGGGCCAGCTCCCCTTTTTTTCATTTAAGGCAAAAATGGTCTCCCGTAATAATAAATCCCCCGCAGACCTGGTGGGGACTTCAGGACTACACCTGAATCCTCTCTCCTGGCACCCATATCTGCTGCTCTGGCGTCCCAGGTGAATCTGCTGTTGTCGGCACCCTCCTCCATAAAAAAAACGGCCTGTGCCCTCCCAGTCCTCTGACTCTGAGCCCGAATTGGTTCCCATGGACGATGGTCCCCCTGAGGGGTCCCGGTCTTCCACGTTGAGGGAGAGGAAGAGGGGGAATCTTCCTCCTCGGTAGCGCGGGAACGCGCTACGATGGATGCTCTTATGGGCGTCATAACAAACTCTATCTTAACTATGAGCCAGCTCAGTCAAGTGAGCGGTCCGTTTTGCTCGGGTTCCGCAGACCCCAGACTGTCGGGTCAGGCATTTTTCCTGCCTGGTGGATTTTCCCGAGATTGTGAATGGCCAGTGGCGGCGCATTTAGCGCATGTTGGTGGTGCCTAAGCGTTTTTCCACCCACTCTCCGTTTTTTGGAGGCAGTAGACGAACGTTGGTCGTGTCCCCAAGCAGGGGATCACACTGGGTCTAGGCTGAATAAGTCCACCTTACTTGCCGGTAGGGGATTCCCAGTATTCAGGGATCCGGCTGATAGGCGTGTGGAAGCGCTTGCCCGCCACTTTTATCTAGTGGTGGGTTCCCTGTTGCAACCTGTGTTTTGACTCAGTGATGGCCTCTCAGGCGCTCATGACATGGTGCAAAGGGCTTCGCAGCAGGATCAGTTCGTCCACACTGCGAGCTTCCTGGGCGAAGTGGCTCCGTTGGTTGCCCGGTTGTCCGCAGTGGGGATTGCGATCCACCGCATTACCTGGTTAAAGTGCTGGTCGGTTGACCACGCGTCCTAAGACGGGGTCTGAGGTCCCCTATGGGAGGGGGTCGTCTTTTTGGGGTAACTCTTGATGAGTTGATTACGGGGCTCAGGTAAGGTAACCTGGGAGGTAAGAGTACTCGTCTGCCCCAGGTCACCAATAGAGAGCTCCCCTGTACACGGAGGGGTCCCCCCTTCAAGACTCAACATAATTGCCTTCGTGCCTTTGGGACGCAGGAGAAGGGTACACCCTTCCGCCTTCCCGGTGGCCAAGAGGAGCTGTGGTTGTTTAAGCCAAACGCCGGTCAGTCTGGTTCGGTGGCCCAGTCCACCTCTTCCTTAAAGGGAAGCCCTCCCCGTTGTCGGCGTGGGGGATGTCCGCTTTCTTTTCGGGAATCCTGGTTGTCCGGCATTCAGGACAGGTGGGTTCACAAACCAATTCGTTCAGAGAGATCGAGTTGATCTCACCCCGCAGACGGGTTCCTCCTATCCATTCTTCAGCTGCCCCCTGATCGCCCTAGTAATCTCATTGGGGCTGTGCACGGTTTGCTTGCACACAGTCATTGTACCCGTTCTTTTTCAGAAAAAGTTTTTGCGGTTTTGGATCCAACCTGTTCACGGTGCCCAGGAAAGAGGGCACAGTGTGTCCGATTCTGGACTGGTAGTCCCTAAACCGCTTTGTGCGGGGCGTTTAGGATGGCATCCATCCAGTCAGTGTTACAATAAGGGGAATTACTTGCAGGATGCGTATCTCCACCTCCCTATTTTTGATGGTCATCAGAGCTGCTTCCGCTTCGCGGTGGCTGGGGAGCACTACCAGATTGTGGCGTTGCCTTTCGGTTTCGCTTCGGCTCCCAGGGTTTTCACCAAGGTGTTGGCTCTGGTCTAGCTTTGCTGCGTTTACAGGGCATTGCGGTCATCGGTTGCCTGGACGACCTCCTTGTAAGGTCGAACTCTTGTGTAACCTTGGCAAAAGATCTGGCTGTGAAGGTTCAGACGCTTAAAGAGTTTGGGTGGGCTTTCAATTTCAGAAGTCGGCACTGACTCCCTCTACTCGTTTCCAGTACCTAGATGGTCCTGGACTCTGCTCAATCTCGGGTCTTCCTTCTGGAGGACAAAAATCGGGACTTTGCCGGAGGAGATCGGAGCTCTCAGTAACGACAATCTCTCCTCTTTGCGGACCTGCATGCGGGTTCTGGCATGGCTGGTCTCGGTCTTCGAAGAAGTTCCGTTTGCTCAATTTCACACCAGGTCTCTGCAAGCGGAGATCCTGGACAGGTGGGACAGGACACCTCAGTCCTTGGAAAGGAGTTTTTCCTTGAGTCATCCGGGTCGGAGCTTCTCTGGTGGCGCTGGCCGCTGTCCTTGACACAGGGTCGGTCCTTCAGACCTTTATTATGGACAGTTGTCAACCACGGATGCCAGCCTGTCTGGCTGGGGAGGAGTTCTGGGCACGTTTTGCGCCCAGGGGACGTGGTCGGCGGGGGAGACTTCGCTATCGATCAGCGTCTTGGAGCTCCGAGCGCTCCAGCTTTGTCTGTTCCGGTGGTCACCTCAGCTTCAGGGGTGTCTGGTGCGGGTACAGATGGACAATGCCACAGCTGTGGCTTATATCAATCCCCAAGGGGGCACGTGGAGTGCCCGGGCGGCCTTGGCAGTGGACGAGATTCTGTCCTGGGCCGGATCGCAGGTACCTGCGTTCTCGGCCATTCTCATTCCGGGTGTGGAACTCTGGCGAGCGGACTATCTACATCGCCAGACTTTGGACCGAGGGGAATGGTCCCTACATCCGGAGGTGGTTCACCTCCTGTGCTGTGCGCCCGGTAGGGGATCCCGGGCGTGGATTTGTTTGCGTCCCGTCTCCACAAAGTGGTAGTAAGGTTCGTGACCAGAGCTTACGATCCTCTGGCGAACGCCGCAGACGCGTTGGTGGTGCCTTGGCACCACTATCGGCTACTGTATGCCTTTCCTCCGATTCCACTGTTATCCAGGTTCCTCCACAGGTTGGCATCGGAAAAGATGTCCTTCATTCTGGTGGCCCCTGACGGGCCTCGCGGTCCTGGTACGCGGCCGTCGTTCAGATGGTCGTCGAACCTCGATGGCGGCTTCAGCTGCAAGACGATCTGTCTCAGGGACCGATCTTCCATTCTGCTTTACAGTTTCTGCCTTTTTCGGCATGGCTGTTAAAAGCCAGGTCCTGAGGGATAGAGGTCTTCCTCAGGCGGTCATCCTTACCTTGTAAGGGGCTCGCAAAGCCACTTCAAGGAATTTTTTTTTATTTTTTTTGCAGCACCTGGAAAGGGTATTTCGCTTGGTGCGAAGTGCATGGTTTTTACCTTCGTTCCTTGATCAGCATCTGGGGCTGACTAAGGCCAAGGGTCCATTGTCGGCCTTGGCCGTCTTGTTTCAACGACCTTTTGGCATCGCTTTCTTTGGTCCGCACCTTCATTCAAGAGGTGCGGCATTTGGCTCACCCCGAGGGGAGCTCTCTTGCTTCCAGGGGACCTGAATTTGATTTTTGTCCGTGTTACAATAAACCTCTCTTCGAGAACATTGGGGGGATGTCGCTGTCTGCAAGCCAACGTGATGGCCACCAGAAAAGCAACTTTCTGTGACAAGAGTGTCTGAATTGGCGGCCTTGTCCTGCCGCTCTCCTTTTCTAGTACTACATAAGGTGGTTCTGCAACCGAGTCAATCTTTTCTTCCCACGGTGGTTTCTTCCTTCCACCTCAATGTGGATATCGTGTTGCCTTCGCTGTGTGCACGGCCCAAGCATCCTAAGGAGTTTGCTTTGCTTTCTCTGTATGTGGTCCGGGTGGTCAAGGTCTACCTGTCCGCCACGGAGTAGATTCGTCAGTCTGATTCTCTATTTGTTCATCCTGAGGGACCTCGGAAGGGATTGGCCACCTGCGCGGCGACCATTTCTAAATGGATCAGACAGGCGCTTGTTCAGGCCTATTCCATCAAGGGTCGGGTTCCTCCTTTCCCGGTGAAGGCTCATTCTACTCGAGCCGTTAGTGCCTCTTGGGTTTTTTCGCCATCAGGCGTCTGTGGCTCAGGTGTGCAAGACTGCGACAAGGTCGTCAGTGCACACTTTCACAAAGTTTTACACACTTGACGTTTTGGCATCTTCGGATGCTTCCTTTGACCGCAAAGTTTTGAGTGTGGCAGTTGTTTGAGGGGATATTGTTTTTAATGTCTCCTTGTTGGGGTGTTTTTTCTGGGTTTGTTAGTTTTTTACTGTGGGCTCAGGTTGTTACTAGCCCAGTTATTTGCGTTACCTTCTTATCTGGTTGCTTTGCTTTCCCACCCCTCATACCTGCACTGCTTTGGGACGTCCCATTAGTGAATGCTAATGCCATTGGGCGGCGACTGTCAGAGGACGTAAGAGAAAATAGAATTTTTGTAAGAACTTACCGTACAATTATTTTCTGAGTCCTCTGACAGTTGCCGCCCCCACCCCTCTGGTTTTTGGATCTGGGGGTTGTTGCCTTCCGGTACTGCTTGCTACGAAACTGAAGTAATATCAGATTGGGTTTCTGGTAATGGCTTTGGGATGGCCCCCTAGTGGCGTGCTAAGGTACAAGTTTTTTTGTATTAACCTGATAATTATCTGCCTAGCCTGCTCCTGCAGAGTGCTCCATTACCCATTAGTGAAGGCTAATACCATCGGGCGGCGACTGTCAGAGGACTTGGAGAAAAGAATTTTACTTTAAGTTCTTACAAAAATTCTATTATATATATATATATATATATATATATATATATATATATATATATATATATATATATATATATATATATATATGTGTGTGTGTGTAAAATATCTCATTAAGGTGAGTACGTCCCTCACGCTTTTGTAAATATTTTATTATCTTTTCATGTGACAACTTGGACGAAATGACACTTTGCTACAATGAAAAATAGTGAGTGTACAGCTTGTATAACAGTGTAAATTTTCTGTGCCCTCAAAATAACTCCACACACAGCCATTAATGTGTAAACCACTGGCAACAAAAGTGAGTACACCCCTAAGTGAAAATGTCCAAATTGGGCCCAAATTGTCTATTTTGTGTGGCCACCAATTTTTTCCAGCACTGCCTTAACCCTCTTGTGCATGGAGTTCACTAGAGCTTCACAGGTTGCCACAGGAGTCCTCTTCCTCTCCTCCATGATGACATCATGGAGCTGGTGGATGTTGGGAGACCTTGCGCTCCTCCACTTTTCATTTGAAGATGCCCCACAGATGCTCAATAGGGTTTAGGTCTGGAGACATGCTTGGCCAGTCCATTACCTTTAACCTTAAGCTTCGTTAGCAAGGCAGTGGTCATCTTGGAGGTTTGTTTGGGGTGGTTATCATGGAGGAATACTGCCCTGCGGCCCAGTCCCTGTTAGGAGGGGGATCATGCTCTGCTTCAGCATGTCACAGTACATGTTGGCAATTATGGTTCCCTCAATGAACTGTAGCTCCCCAGATCATGACACTCCCTCCACCATGCTTGACTGTAGGCAAGACACACTTGTCTTTGTACTCCTCAGCTGGTTGCCGCCACACCTGCTTGACACCATCTGAACCAAAAAAGTTTATCTTGGTCTTTTCAGACCACAGGACATGGTTTCAGTAATCCATGTCCTTAAGCATAGAACACACGCAAAGATTATCAGCCGACCGATCGTCCGTCTTTTGTCCAGAGTTGTGTTTTGTTGGTTGGAATGTGCCTAGACTGCAAACGAATTTTCTCGCCCGAAAAAAAGTCTACTTCAGAAGTAATGTCATGTGTTGGTTTGCTTTCTTTGTGTTCTTACTTCTCTGAGCATGCCCAGACTTGCTCATTAGATTTTTCCCTGTCGAAATCTGTACTGACTGCACGAAAATCGTCCGTGTTTTGACGGCGGACAAAAATTGTATAGCCTGCACACCAGATTTTTTTCAGCCGAAGAGTCGGTTGTCGGAAGCATCATACTAACAAGCCGAAAATCGGCAGATCGGTCGTCGGATGAAAATTCCCTGCCGATTTTCGACACGCGTGTACGAGGTTTTAGTCTGCTTGTCTTCAGCAAACTGCGGGCTTTCTGGTGCATCATCTTTAGAAGAGGCTTCCTTCTGGGATGACAGCCATGCTGATGCAGTGTGCGGTGTATGGTCTGAGCAAAGACAGGCTGACCCCCACCCCTTCAATCTCTGCAGCAATGCTGGCAGCACTCATACCTCTATTTCCCAAAGACAAACGCTGGATATGACGCGGAGCACGTGCATTCAAATTCTTTGGTCAACCATGGCGATGCCTGTTCTGAGTGGAACCTGTCCTGTTAAACCGCTGTCTGGTCTTGGCCACAGTGCTGCAGCACAGTTTCAGGGCCTTGGCAATATTCTTATAGCCTAGGCATATCTTTATGCAGAGCAACAATTATTTTTTTCAGATCCTCAGAGTTCTTTGCCATGAGGTCCCCTGTTGAACTTCCAGTGACCAGTATGAGAGAGTGAGAGCAATAACACTAAATTTAACACATCTGCTACCTATTCACACCTGAGACTTTGTAACACTAACGAGTCTCATGGCAGCGGGGAGGAAAATTAGCTAATTGGGCCCAATTTGGACATTTTCACTTAGGGGTGTACTCACTTTTGTTGCCAGCGGTTTAAACATTAAAGCCTCGTACACACGCACAGATTGTTGGCCGACCGATCGGCCGTCTTTTGTCCAGTGTTTGTTGGTTGAAATGTGCTCTAGACTTGCACTGGACTTTTGTTGGCCAACAAAAACCAACTTCAGAAGTGATGTCATGTGATGGTTGACTTTCCGTGTGTTTTTTCTTCTCTGAGCATGCCCAGTCTTGCTCATCTGATTTTTGTCTGCCGAAATCTGTACTGACTGAGGAACAATCGGCCGTTCTGTTGTTGGCCAACAAAAATTTTATAGCATGCACACCAGATTTTTTTCGGCCGAAAATTCGCAGTTGGTTGTCGGAAGCATCATACTAACAAGCCTACAATCGGCCGATCGGACGTTGGCCGACAATTTACGGCCAACAATCTGTGCGTGTGTACGGGGCTTAAGGCTCCTTTTACACCTGAGCGTATCGTTTTCAGGCATTTTTTTCAGGCGTTTTTTGCAGGTGTTTGGAGGCATGCATTGACATCTAACAAAGACGCTTGTAATCTGCCTAAAAAGATACTCCTACTTTTTTGAGTTTCAGGCGTTTTGCTTCAGACAACAAAACGCTCATATGTGAACAGGGACTATTGAAATTAATGGGATTTTCCTTGTTGGGCGTTTTGAGACTTCAGCGAAGAACATTTTATGAGCTGAAAAATGCTCAGGTGTGAACAGGGCCTAATGGCTGTGTTGAGTTATTTTGAGGGGACAGCAAATTTACAATGTTATACAAGCTATACACTCACTACTTTACATTGAAGTAAAGTGCAATTTCTTCAGTGTTGTCACATAAAGATATAATAAAATATTTACAAAAATGTGAGGTGTACTCACATTTGTGAGATTCTGTATAATGTGTCCTGTGTCGGGACAGAAGCGATGATCATCATCACTGCAGCAATGATCAAGATATATATATATTTTTTTTGACCCGGCAATTCCGTAATGACTAAAAGTGATCAAAGCAGCTTTACAGACCTCAGGTATTAGATTGAGTTACATAGATTGCAATTATTCACTTTGGAGAAGAGGCACTTGAAAGATATGATTGCAGTACAAAAATATATCAAAGTAGACTCCAGTAACTGTGATAAACTGCTTACTCTATGGTCCCTAAAATGGACATATGGCCATAATGTGAGGTTAGAAAAAAAAAAAAAAGTTGAACCTTAGATTTTGGAAAAGGATCTTTACTGCTAGAGTAGTAAAAATGTGGAACTCCCTCCCCCAGGAAGTGGTACTTGGTGTCGTCAACTTCAATAAACGTATCTTCCTCAAGAAGTAGAATATTCAGGACTGTGATAATGAGACTAGAAATAAATCACACACATAGGTTTAACTGGATGAAACAGTTTTTTTTTTTTTTTTTTTTCAACCTTCTTAACAATATAACAATTTATAAGACCATACATTTGACTTTTTTTTCTTTTTTTCTTTTTTCTTTTTTTTCCTTTTACCAGGGCACTGTGAAACAGACTTACTCAAATCCTCCATTGGTTGACAGTGATCTTCTAAGATTAAGCTTGCGTCTCTTCAAAAGAAAAGCAGCAGCTTCATATCAGGAAAGGACTGATGATTACAGACATTCTGTACCAAACAAGCAGACCGAGACCTGTGTTTCATAATTCTCCTTAAGACTGGTTGTGAACATTAACTTTGAATGTGTCTCACTAAATGTGCAGCCATTTTTAAGCTTGACCTACTTTGTCCGTTTCATGGAAGTAAAGAATTATTTTTTTTTTTTTTCATGATTGCATTTTTTTTTTTAACTAAACTGTAAATATTTAAACGTGGTGTGGTTTATTATTGTTGCTTGGTTAGCGGTATTTTGGTACAAATTGTGCTATTTTGAAGGTTCATTTGTTATAACTATATAATTCAGTAGTCATTCTGTCCCGTATAGGATTCAACCGTCACTTTAAAGGTGCCACAGATGGTTATTTTAGCTCCATTCACACACATGTTGAAGAAAACAGCATTTCAAAACTAGCTGGAATCTTTTCACATTTTATTTTCCGAAAAATGACAGGACATTATGAAACCTTAAACAACCCCCTTTTTTTGCAATGTAAACACCCCAAATTCATTTTGTTTTTACCAGTTTTTTTTTTTTGGTCATTAAAAATGCAGTGGCAGGATGGACATCAGGGGGCTAATGTGCAGAAGTAGAAGTTAATATACAGGTCACATAGCGTGGAGAGGAGGAGGTAAAAGGGTTACAAAAACCCACAATCAATTTTTGATCCCCACCCACTAGAGTGCTTACATTTGTGATCACGTTAATTGGTCATCACAACTATTGGAATGTTCAGAGCCTCTCTGGTCAGTTCTGTACATCATGCCTGTGATCTGAGCAGTCTGACGTTTGTTCAGATCACAGCCATTCACAGGAGCACTGGTTACCTGTGTATTTTTCCTCAAGTGATGTTTATAAACAGATCTCCAGAAATACCTGTCCACAACTGCACCATTTTACTGTACAGTGGGTATAATTGAGGACTGACTGATACAATTGCTTTGGTACTTTAGGTTTTGGAAGAAATTCATAGATAATAAATGACTGTTTTCTGGTGTGAATGTAAAGTAGAACAATAAGCAAAACTTTCCCATTTTGGATAGAGTAAGGGATGGTTATAATCCTGTCAGTTTATTTTTTGCCATCTGTGTCCCACTAGCGAAATTTCCTTTTACTTCCTGTCCCAAAGCTGATACAGGAAGTAAAATCTCTGCAAATTAATAGAATCCCTTGGCGCTCTCCAGGTCACCAGAACTAGTGTCCCCATTGGAAGATTTCCTCTCTATTACTGTTCTGGGGACAACCCACAATTTGAGGTTTTCCTGCTCAGTTTAGCTTAGCCTATTTAAAGAGGATGGATGTATTTTCAGCTCTGCTGGTTCAAGATTTTTCTGGGATTTTATTTTTTTCTCTTTAATCGACCGCTTCTGCTATATTCAGATGGGTTGTTTGAAATCCTGAAAGTCTGTCCAGTCAGCCATCTTGCATAGGTCTTTCCTAGATCGGTGAAATATTGCTGATTTCACTGACTGTCTTGCAGTGGCTGTGCCCCTGCAGAAGCATTCCTGGATGTGTCTCCCTGCAAGCAAAGGACTCTGCTAATGTGTAAGATCAGTGACATAACTGCAGTCTTTGCCTGACCAGAGTTGTAGATTTTTACATCCCTATCCTGAAGACTCCCTCTTCATCGAGTAGGGTGCATCCTGCACACAGGCTGTTAGGGACACAGGAATTCAGAATCGTTTGGGGCCACTGACCAGCTGTCTGTGCCCAATGTGGAAGCTCCCGTGATCCGCACTAACCGAACCACCGCTAAAAGGTCGAAAGGTGTGCTCAACCTTTGGGACTTCACTGACCGCCAATTATTTTCTTTTCTTAGATTCCAGTTTAAATTGAGTGGTTTGACTCTCTAACCTGTGTTGGACTTAACTCTGATATGTCAGATTGGGTAGAGTCCCTTAAGTGCTGGTTCATACTGCTGTGATACGTCATGCTACTTGAGAGATCAAAGTTGCGTGACAAGTCGCACCCCATTAACTGCAATGGAACCGTTCTAATCGGTATGACTCATAAATTGGTTCCTGTACTACTTTGGGGCGACTTCTTTTCTAATCCACAGAGTATAAACTGGGAAAAAACTAACCAGGAACAGTGCAGGAAATTAGCTCCCTGGATTTTCTTACAGAAATATGCAACTACATATACACACAGTGTGTACATATATAAAATAATCTCTGTAGTTTGTAAGTGACATGACCTATAGCAGTGGTCCTCAACCCTGGCCTACAGGGCCCACTAACAGGCCAGATTTTAGGTATTACCTTGGGGAGATGCAGACTAGAATACTGCAATCACTGAGCAGCAAATGATATCACCTGGGATGTATTTCCGTTATCTTGAAAATCTGGCCTGTTAGTGGGCCCTGAGGACCGGAGTTGAGGACCACTGACCTATAGGACATAGGTAAAAGAATGATTTATACCTATGCAGGACCTCTTCAATTAGGCACAATATAACGATATTCGTTCTAGCTATATCATAACAAGGGGTTAAAATCATATTAAAGTGGGTGTCCATCGCAAAAATCCTATTTCCCCAAGTCATCCTCCAGGACGGTCACATGAGAGATGGCTCCTCCTCCTACAGGAAACACAAGCACAGTTAGGTTTAAAAGGCCGCCCCACAGTTCTTGTGTTTCCTGTCCTGCTTACACAAGTATGGTCCTTAACATCCCCTGTTTGTTTTTTTGAATTCCCTATCCTGGGCAGGCGTCCTGGGATACCTCCTCCCTCCACCGGCCTGGGCCGATAAGAGTATCCGGCGGGCAGGTGCCAGCAATGGGGGTAGGGGAGGAGGAAGTCCAAAGGGAGAGGAGGGGGTCGTGAAACTTCAGAAGATACCCTCTCCTCTCTTTTTTCTATTGGGGGCAGAAGTGTGGCTGGAGACCTGAGGACAGGTAGATTCCAGTATCCTGCCTAAAGCTTGCCTTGCTCCGTGTGGGACCGAGGAGAAGCCGACCAAGAGGGGACCATGGCGGCCAGCCGGAGGCCGTGCTGAGCCGCTCGCCATCTCCCCTCGGAAGAGTGTTCCTCACGCTGGGCTCCTGGAGGAGTCTCCAGCGTGTGCTGTGACAGCCAGCGTCGCCGCTGGCGCGGCGGAAGTGACGTAGCTAAGATGGCGCCGCCACCGGAAGTGGGGCGGCGGCCATATTGGATGTGGGCAAAAGCGCCGGAAAAGCATCAGCGAGGCTCTGGCGGGAAATTTAAGCATAAAAGGCGCCAGTTCACAGAACAATCGGCTTGGCTACGCTCACCTGCTGCAAAACTCCTTCCCTCCAGGCGGTCCTAATGGCGGAGGAACAGTCCCTGTTACCAGAGGCTGTTGCGTGTGGCCCCAGCCCGAGTATGGTAAGTGGAGGGAAGAAGAGGGGAAGGGTGCATCCAACCCCACCCCCCCAAAAAAAAGGGGGGACCTTTTCTTTGGCTTTACCAGGGAAGGGGGTCGGAGGGTAGAGGGGTGCAATCTCAAGGGCCAATTGGGTCTGAAAAAAGGGGGGTAAATAGGGGGAGGGTGTACGCACACCCCTGAGACGGGAGATAATTGGCTATATGTCTGTTTCTCTCTCTGTCTACAGCCCAAACCCGCAGAAGCTACAGATACTTCGGTAAAACCAAAGAAAAAGCACTGCCGCACCTGCGGGACAAAAATGCCAACGGATTCAGACAAGCTACTGTGCCAAAGGTGCATCAAGAAAGTAATCAGTGAAGAATCCAAGCTGCTAGGGAAAGATTTCCTCGATTTCAAAAAAGAAGTCACATCCACTCTGAAATCGCTACAAACATCCATAGAAGGGATGGAAAGAGCAGACCAACCCTCCACGTTGGGATACCGCACAAAAACGGCTAGGATTCAAACAGTCACCAGACTAATAGAAGAATCCTCAGAATCAGACTCCCAGGATGAGGAAGGGGAACTCCTGCTGGGAGACAGCTCAGACTCAGAAGAGCAAGACAGAGAAGTACAGGAAAAGGTGACCAGACACCTATTCCCAACTGAAGAGACGGAAGAACTCCTGAAGGCAATATACGTAACAGAAGACTTCCAAGAGGAGGAAGAGCCAAGATCGGTGAGAGACCGACTATACAGAGGCCTACAGGTTCCGAAGACACGTACCTTTCCGGTCCACCAATCCCTGAAAGGGATCATCAAGAAGGAATGGGAATGTCCTGAAAACAAGCTTTTCTTCCCAAAAGCGATGAAGAAGAGATTCCCCTTCGAAGATTCAGTAGGCATTTGGTCCAAATGCCCAAAAATCGACGCGCCTCTAGCCAAGGTGTCAAAAAAGTCGGACCTGTCTTTTGAAGACATGGGCCATTTAAAAGATCCAATGGATAAAAAGATTGATGTGACACTTCGGAGGGCTTAGGCAGGAGCGGCATCCTTTCAGCCAAACATGGCTAATACTTGTGTGGCTAGAAACGTGTCCTGGCTGGAACAGCTAAGAGGACAGTTGGAAAAAGTCCCAGGTAACGAAGAGGCACAGGATTCCCTCCTCTTGATCGAGAAAGGGGTGGCCTATATGGCGGATGCAGCGGCGGAAGGCGTACGAATAGCAGCCCGAACCTCTGGTCTGGTAAGTTCAGCCAGAAGAGCCCTCTGGCTCAAAACATGGGAAGGAGACTATGCATCCAGGAATAAGCTCTGTAGTATCCCTTTTGACGGGAAACTACTTTTTGGCCAAGAACTGGATAAAGTTCTGGAAAGATCGGCGGACAAGTCCAAAGGATTCCCTTCCAAAAGGAAGGAGAAACAAAAGATTTTTTTGCCACCCAAGAGGCGATACACAATCCAAGGGAGGAAAACCAAACACCCAGAGGAAGTGGGTATACAATAAGAACAAGGGTAGACCAAACACCACCTTCCCCAATAATAGCAGCAATGTCAGCAAGCCCCAGTGACGCCAGATGGCCGGTAGGGGAAAACTGAGATTCTTCTCCCCTCAATGGGAAGGATTCTGTACGAACCATTTTATCGTACAGATTATCAAAGAGGGCTACAAGATAGAATTTGTGACAATTCCCCCCTCACAAATTTCGGACAACATCTCTACCGAGAACATCGCCAGCAAAGGAAGACTGGGAAGTATCCATCTCGAACCTACTACAAGAGGAAGTAATAAAGGTAATACCTTTATCACACCAAGGGGAGGGGTTCTTTTCCTGAGTCTTCTTAAGACTAAAACCATCAGGCAAACACCGCCTAATTCTAAATCTCAAGGACTTCAACCGCAGAATAAGGTACAGGAGGTTCAAGATGGAATTCATCTTTTCAGTGAGAACCCTACTCCCCAAAGGTGCTTTCCTGGTGACCCTGGATCTCCAAGACTCCTATTTACACGTGCCAATCCACCCAAGGCATCAAAAGTTCCTAAGGTTCTCAACCAGAATGGGGACACAGACACGTCTATTCCAATTCCAGGCGCTCCCATTTGGAATCACCTCGGCACCCAGAATCTTCACCGAGATTATGGCAGAAGTAGTCCTGGATCTCCGAGTAAGAGGGGTCCAGATTATTCCCTACCTAGACGACTTCCTGATATACGGAAAATCAGAGTCAGAAGTGTTGGAAAATCTCCAAACGACAGAGGTTTTCCTCACATCACTGGGGTGGGTGATCAACGCCCAGAAATCCAACAGAATCCCTTCACAGGAGACGGTGTTCCTGGGTTACCGGATAAACACAGTGACACAAAAAATCTTATTACCAGAGAACAAGATTGTGAAGCTCAAGGAAGCTACGAGGCGCCTAATAGAGCTACACCAAATATCAAGAAGAGACACCATGGTGGTCCTGGGCCTTATGTCAGCAGCCATCCCAGCAGTACAGTGGGCTCAGCTACACATGAGACCTCTCCAGGGACATCTCCTGAGCCACTGGAACGGAAAGACCTCAGAGCTGGACGGTCTAATATCAATTCCGCCAACCGTAAAAAGATCACTAACCTGGTGGCTAAAGGAAGACTCCCTCTCTCAAGGGAGACTCGGGATGCCCACCGTTCAGGTCAGGATAACGACTGATGCAAGCCTTTTCGGCTGGGGAGCCCACATAGGACATCAGGTGAGGCAGGGAACTTGGTGCCAATCTGGGGAAGAAGTATCCTCAAATATGCGGGAGCTAGCGGCTGTAAGAGAAGCTCTGATAGGATTCCAACAAGAAATAAAAGGGAAACATGTTCAAGTTCAGTCGGACAATGTCACGACAGTCTCTTACATCAACCACCAAGGTTGCACACGCTCAAAGCACCTGATGAGAATAGCGCAAGACATTCGATCAGGGGCGGAAGCAAACCTTTTATCCCTCTCGGCAGTGCACATAAAGGGGTCAACAAATGTGCTGGCAGATCTCCTGAGCCGAAAGCACTTGGATCCAGCAGAGTGGGAACTAAATCAACAGATTTTCAACAAGCTGGTACAGAAGTGGGGGACACCGGAGGTAGACCTTTTCGCCACCGAAAACAACAGAAAAGTGAGAAAGTTCTACTCTCTACACAAGGAGAGGAACGCATTGGGCATAGACGCCTTAGCATTCCCCTGGAGATTCAGTCTGGCGTATGCGTTTCCCCCGATCCAACTGATCCCAAGGACAATCAGGAAAATCCATCTGGAGGGGACAAGGGTAATTCTAGTGGGACCCTTCTGGCCGAAACGGGCATGATTTACTCCACTCCAGAAAATGGCGGAGGAAGAGCCCTGGATTCTACCAGCTCAGGAAGATCTTCTGGCCCAAAAGGGAGCGCATCACCCTTCCAGCCAGATGCTACAACTAGCAACATGGATCCTGAACGGGACATACTACTGAATAAAGGACTATCCACAAGAGTCACGGAGGTACTGCTCCAAAGCAGAAAACCGGTGACCAGGAAAATTTACAATAAAATATGGAAGACATACAAATTCAAAATGGAGCCCAGCAACAGGAACCTAAGGGACATTAGCACTGTGCTGGATTTTTTTCTAGACGGAGTAGACAAAGGTCTGGCAGTAAGCACCCTTAAAGTGCAGGCTGCAGCTCTGTCAATCTTTTTGGAAAAACCTATAGGAGAAGATCCTTTAGTGAAGAGGTTTTTTTAGATCCATCGAAAGATCCGGGCCCAGCAAAGACCTTAGCTTGGCCCCATGGGATCTAACATTAGTATTACAGGCACTCACCAAAGCCCCTTTTGAGCCTTTAGAAGACTGCAGTCTAAAGAATCTTACCTTGAAAGCGGCATTTCTAGTGGCAATCACATCAGCCAGAAGGGTGAGCGACCTACAGGCTCTTTCCATAAAGGAACCTTTTCTAAAGATTTTTCCGGATAAATTAATCCTCAGGATGGTCCCTCTTTTTCTCCCGAAGGTATCATCGGAATTTCACACAGGAAGTAGTCCTCCCATCATTCTGCCAAAACCCAACCTCCACAGGGGAGGAAGTCTTTGCTACTCTGGACGTCAAAAGGTGTATCCTACACTACTTAAGAGTCACCAAAGAAATCAGGAAATCAGCCAACTTATTTATCCTTTTTGGAGGCACACAGAAAGGGAAAGCTGCCTCAAAATCATCCATAGCCAGGTGGATCACAATGGCCATTGGTGCAGCCTACACCGCGCAAGACCAGAGCTTACTGGCCGGTATCAAGGCACACTCCACCCGGGCGATATCTACATCTTGGGCAGAAAAGGCTGGGGCCTCAGCAGATCAAATCTGCAAAGCAGCCACCTGGTCAAGTGATCTGACGTTCGTCAAACACTACAGGATCGACCTGGTCTCCGCCCAGGATCTATCCTTTGGTCGCAAAGTGCTCCAGGCAGTAGTCCCACCCTAGGTATGCATCGTTGGGGTCTCATGTGACCGTCCTGGAGGATGACTTGGGAAAGTATAAGTTATTACCTGATAACTCCCTTTCCAGGAATCCTCCAGGACGGTGGACCCCCACCCTATTAGTAAATTGTATACTTATAGTTTGAGCTAGTCACTTAAGCAGTCCAGTTCATCTTTTAACAACTGTGGGGCGGCTTTTTAAACCTAACTGTGCTTGTGTTTCCTGTAGGAGGAGGAGCCATCTCATGTGACCGTCCTGGAGGATTCCTGGTAAGGGAGTTATCAGGTAATAACTTATACTTTCTCTTTCATTCATTGACAGACATAACTTCATTAGACGGATGGATTATGCAGTGCTTCCTATGAGTAGGACACTAGGCGGAAAAGGGTTAACAAAACTTAAATACGCCTATAGGGCAGTCCCAGGTGGTATGCTCCCACTTCCTGCTCTAGGATGTCAGTTTTTTTTCTGCCTAGTCAGGAATAAGGACCTAACTCCCTGCTGGGGTCTTTGGTCCTGGCACTTTTTTTTTTCCTTTTTAAATTGAATTTTTCCTCAGTTTTTTCCTTTTCCTACAATCAAGTAGTTTCTGTGAGAATTACAATCAACTGTTTGACTGGGTGATGCACTGGATATCCTAGATCCTTACGGTCGCCCCAGTCTGGCCAGCGAGCGCGTGCAGGCCTTAGCTCCGCGCTTGGTTGGCCGCGACAGGGTCCCACGGAAGGGACTGGCCCGCGAGAGGGACACCCCGCGTGGACGGGACACTACCTGGTCGAGGCCAGAGTCGCAGCGCTCCCCTGGGCTGCAGCACCCCTGTGCTGAGATGGGGAGGTGACCTGCTCAGAGTGAACCCCGGCCTGGCTCCTACAGGATGGTGAGTAGTGCCACCACTCCTCCGGGATTCTGGGGTGTCTGCCGGGTCCTCCCCTCCCCACATTTCCATCTCCTTTTCCCCCCTGTTCTCCAGAATGGTGGGTGGTTGGCTTGTGTTTTTTCTGTCTTCTGTGCTATCACCTCAGTGACAGTGCAGGACCGAGGTGTGTGGGAACCTTAATATCTGGTCCGCTCAGTGCAGTGAGCAGCTGGATACCTGAATGTGATCCTGGGCTGCTCCCCGGCTTGTTCGCGCACCGTGGGCAGCATCACCATTTTTGGCAGTGGGAATGAGGGGCCGCCATGTTCCTGTAGTCAGCGGCCATGTTTGAGGTTGCAGCTTGGACTGCAGCGTGCCCATTTCCTGTAGCCGCACTGGGCGACTACCTCTAGTGTCGGCATGGCCACTTCCTCTTTCCTGGGATCGGCATGCTGCAGCTGGAACTCTCTCTTCCATTTCATCTTCGACCCAGAGGTGGTGAGTCCTGGGGGTATCTCCCGCCCTGTTTTTTTGCAGGCAGTAGCACTTGTAGTCCCACGGGTGTTGGTATTGTGGGGTGCCTACAACTTATAGATATATACTTGTGTGTTTATATATACATAGGTGTTTTTTTTTTTCTTCCCTCTTTTTTTTTTTGGGGGGGGGGGGGGTGCAGTGTGGCACCAGGGTACATGGAGCCTGTAGAACACATCCCACCACCGAACCCCTTTTCAGAGGGGGAATTCTTGGGCTCTCACTCGGCCATGGCGGCGGTCCTACAGTCATTAGTGGTCAAAGTGGACCTGGTTTTGCAAAAAGGGCCTGACTAAAAGCACCCTCTGCCTTCACCTGCCTCATCTATATCCTCAGACTCTGAGGCTGAAATGGCCACCGCGGGCACTAGGCAGCCGGCGGGGTCAGCGTCCATGCACCTCGAGGGCTCGGATAGTGAGGATGATTCCTCCTCTTCCGTACATGAGAAGGCGATGGTAGAAGCAGTGATTGTGTCAGCGCAGGAAACGTTATAAATGGCGGATGCTGCGTCGGTTACTCCGGTGCAATTTGGGACCCGCAGGGCATTCAGGGTGACTGTGTTCCCCTTCCCCGGCTATTTTGACGAGATTGTCACTAGTCATTGGGGATCTCCTAAACGCATGGCTGGGATACGGGATCTCCTAAATGCATGGCTGGGATACGAGAAGTTATGCCTTTGAAGAGTCTTTTGAAGAAACTGACGGTAACACCGGTGGTGGATACTCAGGTTTTTAGACTGAATTAAGGTTACGTTACTACCTGTAGAGGATGCTCTGTCCTTTAAAGATCCAGAGGATAGAAAGGCTGAATCCTTGGTCCGGAAACAAACAAGCAAATGTACTGTCGATGCAGCACCTATTCCTTGCGCTCTGAGTGGTGCAATCCTCTTGGCCAACCTGACTGTAGGCATGTAGATGAGAACAGATGACACGGCAACTTGATAATACTTCAGCCTTGCAGCCCCTCGCTGGACCAGGGTGGTCCGGAAAACACTATAAACGACAACAAAACAAGGGCGCACCGGCCTAGTGCATTATCTCTTAGACCGGTTTATTAAAATAATAGATTAAAAATACTCACAAACGAGTTTCTTGATAAAAAACACATCAAATAGAATAAAATCCTCAGCAACAAGATCGGGATTGAATCGTCCCCTGAAGCTTTGCAGGCTCTGAGGAAGAGGCGCTGCCTCGAAACACGTAAGCCTGCACAGCTTTTTATCAAGAAACTTGTTTGTGAGTATTTTTAATCTATTATTTTAATAAACCTGTCTAAGAGATAATGCACTAGGCCGGTGCGCCCTGTTTTGTTGTCTTTTATAGTGAATCCTTGGTCCGCCATGTTTTCACCGTGGCGGGTTCTATCCTAAGACCGGTGTTTGCCAAAACCTTGGTCTCTCAAACCCTGATGGAATTGGCAAAACCTCTACGCCAGGATTTGAAGTAGGGTCAGCACCCTCATAAAATGGCGGAGTTGGTGGACCAGTTGATACAGGGGTTGCAATACATTTGTGATGCATCCTTGGATGGGATGCCATTGGTCTGCAGAGCGTCGGTGACGGCGGTGACTTTACACCGCATAATCCAGTTGAAATGTTGGTCTGTGGACCAAGTCTCTCTTCTGATGGATCTCCCCTTTGTAGGGTACCGTCTGTTTGGAGCCTCCATGGAAGAGATCATTAAGGGGCTCACGGGAGGCAAGAGCACCTTGCTGCAAGCAGAGACCCTGGGGTGGTAAGTCCAAAGCAGGTTCTTCCGGCCCCGCAGACAAGCCCTCCACTTGAAGGGACGCCCTCACCCATTATAGGGGGATGTCTTGTGTTCTTTCTGGACCCATGGAACTCGTTTATCCAGGACAAATGGGTGCTCGAGTTAACGGTATACTTCCTCTTTAACGTTTTCTAAGTTTTGCCATAGGCGAGGAGCACTATCAATTTGTGGCGTTACCCTTCGGTCTCATTTCCGCTCCTCGGGTATTCACGAAGGTGTTGGCTCTGGTACTAGCCTTGCTTAGACAGCGGGGTATTTCAGTACTAGGGTACCTGGACGATCATCTTCTGAGGGCGGAATCGTCATCTGTCCTGCAGGAGGATCTGGACATCACAGTGAGAACTCTGAATTCAGCGTTATTTTTTTTGCCAACCAAGTTGGTTTTCCTGGGGCTGACTCTGTACTCTGACTCAGCTTGGGTGTTCCTCCTGGAAACAAAACTCTTAAAATTGCAACATGCAATTCGGCTCCTGTTGGCCAACCGTCGGTTGTCTCTCAGAACTTGCATGCAAGTGCTGGGCCTGATGAGTTCCACCTTCTAGGGTGTTCAATTCGCATAGTTCCATACCAGACTCTTGCAAAAGAAGATTCTAACCAAATGGGACAAGGATCCCCAGTCTTTGGACAAGTTGACCCTGTTGAGTCGAGGCACGAGAGGATCACTGCTTTGGTGGCTCCGCTTCCTGGCGCTTCGATAAGGGAAATCCTTTCTCCCCCTGTTCTGGACAGTGGTTACCATGGACGCCAGTCTGTCCGGGTGGGGAGGGGTCCTGGGCACGGCAACAGCCCAGGTGTTCTGGTCCAGGGAGAAATCCAATCTGCCAATCAATATCCTGGAAATTGAAGCAATGAGGTTATGCCTGTCCCAGTGGGCGGATCGTCTGCAGGGGTGCCTGGTGAGGATTCAATGGGAAAACGCCATGGCCCTGGCATATATCAATCTCCAAGGAGGCACAAGAGGTGCCCTAGTGGCCAAAGAAGTGGCCAGTATTCTCAGGTGGGCAGAACGCTTTGTTCCAAAGCTCTCTGCTCTACACATTGCAGGGGTGGAAAATTTGTCAGGTGGACTACCTCAGTCGTTAAGCTCTGTGCCCGGGCGAATGGTGCCTTCACCAGGATGTGTTTTAACAGCTATGGCTCCGGTGGGGGACCCCCATGTGGACCTATTAGCCTCTCATCTCATTGCGAGGTCTCGGGATCGCTCTGGTGGCCCCCTGGGATCGGTATCATCTGATTTATGCCTTTCCTCCAATACAACTTCTGCCAAGACTTCTGCTCAGAATCACGGCAGAAGGGATTCCAGTGATTTTGGTGGCTTCAGACAGGCCTTGTCGGTCCTGGGAAGCGGGCCTGTTAAGACTGGTAACTGATGCCCCTTGGCGGCTTCCTCTCAGAGATCTGTCTCAAAGACCAATTTTCCATCCTGCTTTAACGGCCTGGCTATTGAAAGCCAGGTTTTGGAGAGGGGGTTGTCGGAATCAGTGATTCCTACTCTGTTGAAAGCTAGAAAATCTACTTCTCTGAAAATTTACCATCAAGTTTGGAAATCGTATATTGGTGTCTAGGGGTTCCCTCCCGTTCCTTTTTGGCATCACATCTACTGGAGTGTCTCCAGAGAGGTGTAGATCAGCGTTTGGCTCTGGGTACAATTAAGGGCTGAGAATTCTTTGGTTTACACTTTTGTGCAGGGGGTTCGCCAACTGGCCCGCCAGTGCCTTCCCTGGTGCCTCCATGGGGCCTTAAGCTGGTGCTGTCAGTCCTTCAAAGACTGCCCTTTGTGAATATTCGTGAAATTCCTTTGCTTACCTTGTCACAGAAAGTGGCTTTTTTTTGGTAGCTATTACTTCTGCACGCAGGGTCTCTGAACTGGCTGCGTTGTCAGGCGCCTTATCTGGTGGTTCAAAGTGGTGCTACGTCCCTGTCAGTCATTCCCGCCTAAGGTCATTTTGGGGTTTCACTTAAATGAAGACCTTATGTTGCCTTCTTTATGTCCTAAGCTAAAGCAACCGAAAGAGGTTGCCTTGCATTGTTTGGATGTGGTTCGAGCACCTGCCGCCACCATTTCCAGATGAATCAGGCAAACGGTGGTGCAGGCCTTTTTTTTGAATTAAGGGTCAGGTCCTTCCTTTCCCTGTTAAGGCGCATTCCACAAGGGTGCTTAGTGCCTCCTGGGCCTTCCGTCATCAGGTGTCAGCGGTCCAGGTTTGCAAAGCGGCCACCTGGGTGTCTGTACACAAGTTCACCAAGTTCTACAAGGTGGATGTTTTTTGCATCTGCTGATGCCTTTGGCTGCAAAGATTTGCAGGCCGCAGTGGCAGAGTCCTCTGCCTCTTGAGGGTGTTTTTTTTCTGGTGTTTTTTTCTGGTAAGTGAGCTTCACTTCATGGTTGAGCTCCTGAAAGGGTTAAGTTTAGCCCTTTCTTTTGGGAATATGTCTATAGCTGTGTTTTTTCCCACCCCTCACTTATACTGCTTTGGGACGTCCCATCCATCTAATGAAGATATGAAGCTGTGTCCGTAAATGAGCGAAAGAGCTGGATTTTTGTCTTACTCTAAAATCCTTTTCTCTGATGTTCATTGATGGACACAGCACCCACCCTTCTAGGGAGTTGGGTTATGCATTCTTCTGACACTGCTTGTTACAAAACTGAGATCCTAGAGCAGGAAGTGGGAGTATACCACCTGGGACTGCCCCATAGGCGTAGTTAAGCTTTAACTTTTGTTAACCCTTTTCCGCCTAGTGTCTTACTCCTAGGAAGCGCAGCATAACTCATCTGTGTAATGAAGATATGAAGCTGTGTCCATCATTTAACATCAGAGAAAAGGATTTTACAGTGCAACAAAAAATCCCGTTTTCTCTTTCGGTCATTGACGAACACAGCTTCAGGTCTTCATAACAGTTGGGTTATACTGCCCCCTACAGGAGTAAGACACTAGGCAGAAAAAGTCTGGCTACGCCCATGGGCAGTCCCTCTCTGATATAGGCACTCAGTTTTTTTTGTTCTGCCTAGTCAGGAGTATCTAGTTCCTAGCTGGGTTCTTTGATCCTGAACATTTTTTCTTTTAGATAGAAATCTTTTTTTTCTCCTGAATTTTTCCTGTGATATCTGCAATCAACTGCCGGACTGGGTGATGGGCTGGATAATCTAGATCCAGTGGTCACTCCAGTCTGGCCAGCAAGCACGCGCAGGCCTCAGCTCCGCGCTAGGTCGGTTGCAGCATAGCCCCACTGGATGGGGGGGGGGGGGCTGGCCTGCAAGGTAAATGCCTCGTGAGGTCGCATACAACCGAGGTCTCGGCCCAAGTCAAGGCATTCCTCCTGCCCCCCGACAGCCCTCCATTTAGATGGAGAGCGGTTCCGTCTGTAGCGGTGCCCGCCTGGTTTCTGGTATGCTGAGTAGCTGTCCCCCCCCCCCTCCCTTCTAGAGGGTTTTGGGGTGGATGTGGGCTCCTACTTGGGACGGTCGGACCTCTGGGTTCCCCTCCTTCCCATCAGGCACCCCCCTTGTCATCTGTCCCCCATCCTACCCCCCTTCACATATGTTGGGGCTGTTTGGGTGGTCCTGACCACCTCCTGAGGTAGGGGCAGGGCGCCATGCTGGGGGTGGGGGGATGCGCCGTCAGTAACCCGGCGATCCACTGTGCAGGAGAGGTTTTACCTAGCAGGGTCTCCTGCCTGGGGCCCCCTGTCCTGCCTGGTTCTGTCCTTGAGGCCTGGGTCACCTCCTTGGTCCCTGTAAGTCTCATAGGGCCACCATTTTGTTGTAGGTTGTGTGTTTCTATACATGGTGGCCATGTTTGTGTAGTCCGATGGCCATTTTATGGTGGTTTGCCATTGAAAACAGCAGGGGCCATGACAGTGGAGCCCTGGGGGTGGTGATTTTGGTGGGGGTGCCCTCCTCATCCCCTGGTGCTGACTCCTGGATCCTTTCACTTCTTGATCACCGCATGTGGAGTGCAGATTATCCTGGTAGCTGCAGGTGCCTGTTTCTGCTGGGTGGTGAGTCTGGTGGGGTACTCTCCCTCTCTGCTGAGGATTGCTTGTGCCTTGTGAGCGGGTGGTCCTGCCAGCGCACTGGGGGTTGTCCCTTGCAGTGTTTTACACTTTGTGGGGTCCTCTAAGTGACTCATGGAGTCGTTGGAGCACATCTCCCCAGCTGATCCCCTCTCTGAGGCTGCGGGGCCCTCCAGGTCCCAACCCTCCATCCATGCACCGACGGAGGTCCTGGAGTCCTTTGTGTCCTGGGTGGAGGTGGTTTTCAGGTGACTGGCTAGAAAAAGAAAGCGCCCTCTGCCTTATCTGTCTCATCAGATCCCGAATCTGAATTGGCCGCCGTGGACGTGGGTCACCCTGCTGGGTCTGCAACCACCTGCCCGGAATCCTATGATAGTGAGAATGTTTCCTCCACGTCTGCAACCATGCACGAAAAGTCGCTGGTAGAAAGTCTGATTGTATCTATGCGTGAGACCATGAGGATGCAGCTGCAACAGTGGCGCAGGTTCCCTTTAGCACTCACAAGCCATCCAGAGCTGCAAAGGTGTTTTTAGTTCCTTGCCTATTTTGACAGAATTGTAGCTAAAGGGTCTGGATGACCAAAACATCCCTGTGGGTTCCCTAAGCGCTTTACTAAGCCTTACCCCTATGAGAAGTCCCCTTCTTAAGAAGTCGACTGTTCCACTGGTGGTGGACCCTCCAGTTTCCAGATTGAACAAGGCAACCATGATTCCAGTTGAAGAGTCCCTGGCATTTAGGATTCGGCTGACAGGAAGGTCGAGGCTGTGGCCCGCAATATGTACACTCTGGCTGGTTTGGCACTGAGGCCAGTATTCACCATTGCCCTAATGTTGCAAACTTTGACCGAGTGGGCATACTTTTATGCTGTTACCTGGAGGGAGAACAGCTACCCCCCCGCCTTTGCTGAGCTGGCGGTCCAGCTGGTCCAGGGGCTGCAGTTTATTTGTGATGCCTCCTTAGATGCGGCTCGGCTCTCTGTTTTGGCAGTGGTCCTTCGGCATGTCTTTTGGCTCAAATGCTGGTCTGTAGACCAGACTTCTAAAAAGGCATTGACTGATCTTCCCTTTCAAGCAAATCGCTTGTTTGGAGCTACACTGGATGACATCCTAAAAGGTCTCGCAGGAGGGGAAGAGTACCTTTCTTCCGTGGGCTACTAAGGGCAGGGAACCTCATCGTAGACGTAGGCCTTCTATTTCGGCTCATAAGAAGTTTTTTCGTCCCTCAGGCTCGACTGACAAGGGCTTGAAGCCTTTCCGCGCCTCCTCTGGAGGATCCAAAGGAACCTGGTCTGCTAAGCCGAGAGTGGGCTTCTCCAGACCCGCGGACAAGGCTCCTTCAGCCTGAAGGTGCGCCCTCACCCATATCGGGGGTGTAATGACGTCTTCGCTGTTTTCCAGACACGTGGACTTCCCTGGTGCAAGACAAGTGGGTCCATGAAGTCATTCGGTCCGGCTACAAGATCAAGTTTTGCTCTTGTCCCTTGGCAAGGTTCTTTCCTTCCAACTTGCGCCTGTCCCCAGACCGCTTACAGGGTCTGTTTGGGGCGGTACAAGACCTGTTACATTAAGGGGTGATTGTCTCAGTTCCGATTTCGGAACATCTTCAGGGATTTTATTCAAACCTGTTTACAGTTCCCAGGAAGGAAGGCAAAGTGCATCCAATCCTGGATCTCAAGGCGCTGAACTGCTTTGTGCAGGTGCAGAAGTTCAGAATGGAGTCCATTCGCACAGTGGTGGCATACCTGCGTCAGGGGGATTTCCTTGCCTCTATCGACATCAAGAATGCTTACCTTCACATTCCAGTATGTGCCAGTCACCAGCGCTTCCTCCACTTTGCCATGGGAGGGGAGCATTATCAGTTTGTGACGTTACCCTTTTGGTCTCGCCTCTGCTCCTCAGGTCTTCACAAAAGTGTTAGCCTTCGTGCTAGGTTTGATACGCCAACAGGGGATCGCGTTACTGGGCTACTTGGATGATCTCCTGCGAGCAGAGTTTCCTTCTGCTCTGGTGGAAAACCTGGAGATCACAATAGAAACTTTGCGGGAGTTTGGCTGGATTCTGAATTCTGTCCACAAAGCTGGACTATCTGGGCCTGACTCTGGACACAGCCTTAGCCAGATTGCTCCTTCCTATGGACAAACTCCAGAAATTGCAGGCTGCAATTCGTCTCCTGCTGTCCAACAGATGGTCATCCCTCCTGACCTGCATGCGGGTGCTGGGCCTGATAGTATCTACCTTCGAGGTGGTTCAGTTTGCACAGCTCCATATGAGGTCCCTGCAAAGGGAGATTCTGACCAAATGGGACAAGATTTCACAGTCTCTACACAGTCAGATCTGGCTGAGTTGGGGGAAGGAAAGAGTCCCTGATATGGTGGCTTTGTTCTCCGGCGCTTAGCCTGGGCAAATCCTTCCTCCCCATGTATTGGATAGTGGTCACCATTGGATGCCAGCCTGTCCAGCTGGGGAGGCGTCCTCGACAAACATTCTGCTCAGGATCTGGACGCTGGAAGAGTCCAGACTACCGATCAGAGTCTTGGAGCTCCAAATGATCAGACGGTGTCTGGGCCATTGGACAGATCGTCTTCAGGGTTGTTCAGTGCGCATTCAATCTGACAATGCCACGGCCGTGGCTTATGTCAATCACCAAGGGGGCACAAAAAGTGTATTGGCGGCTCTGGAGGTAGCTGGAATTCTAGGGTGGGCAGAACGGTTTGTTCCAGCCTTCTCTGCCATACACATTCCCGGGGTGGAAAACTAGCAGGCGGATTACCTCAGTTGGCAGGTGTTGGACCAAGGGGAGTGGTCCCTTCATCTGGAGGTGTTTCATCAGCTGGCTCATTCAATGGATCCTCTGGCAGACATCACAGACTCGCTGGTGGCCCGTGGGGTCAGTATCGTCTGATTTATGCCTTCCCTACTCTAAAGCTTCTGCCAAGACTTCTACGCAGGATCGAGGCCGAAGGGATTACGGTCATCTTAGTGGCTCCGGACTGGCCTCGCTTGGCTTGGCACGCCGATCTGGTGCGGCTGGTCACCGACGTTCCTTGGAAGCTTCCTCTCAGGGAAGATCTGCTGTCCTAAGGACCAATCTTCCGTCCTGCTTTACAGTCACTGGCTTTGATGGCTTGGCTGTTGAACGCCAGGTGCTGAAGGATAGAGGTTTATCCGAGTCAGTTATTCCTACACTGTTAAAAGCTAGGAAATCTACTTCTAGGAGGATCTACCATTGTACATGGAAGACGTACATTGTGTGGTGTGAGTCTCTTCGGGTTCATCCTCGTTCCTCCTTTGTGTCTCGGATCTTAACTTTCCTTCACTGGGGGGGGGGGGGGGGGTTTACCAGAACTTCGCCTTGAGTACCATCAAGGGCCAGGTGTCTGCTTTGGCGGTCTTTGAAGGACCTTTGGCAAAACACTCACTGGCGTGTACCTTTCTTCAGGTTGTCTGAAACTTTGTTCCTCCAGTGCAAGCTCTGTTGCTGCCTTGGGACCTCAATTTGGTGCTTTCGGCCCTCCAGAAGCCTCCATTTGAGAATCTTTCGACAGAGTCCCCTGCTTACGCTGTCCCTGAAGGTGGCCTTTTTTAGTGGTTATCACCTCTGTGTGTGTCGGAACTGGCGGCATTATCCTGTCTTCCACCTTACCTGGTGATTCACAGAGATAAGGTGGTTCTTCGCCCCTGTCCGTCCAAAGGTTGTCTCTGACTTTCATTTTGATGAAGACATTGTGTTACCTTCCCTGTGTCCCAGGCCTAAACATCCAAAGGAAATTGCCTTACATGCCTTGGATGTGGTCTGGGCAATAAGGGTGTTCCTGGCAGCTATGGAGTCTTTCAGGAAGTCGGACTCTGTGCTCACGGATGGGCCTCGTAAAGGGTTGTCCGCTTACTTTGCGACCATTTTCAGATGGATCAGACCGACAGAATAGGCCTGAATAACTATCAAGAGTCAGATTCCTCCTTTCCCTGTTAAGGTGCACTCTACTCGGGCACTTAGTGCCTCCTGGGCTTTCCATCATCAAGCGCCAGTGACGCAGGTTTGCAAGATTGCCACTTGGGTCGTTGGTGCACACATTTACAAAGTTTTATGAAGTGGATGTATTGGTATCTGCGGATGCTTCTTTTGGCCGCATGGTTTTCCAGGCTGCTGTTGAGAGGACCTAATCCTCTTCGAGGGTGTATTGTTTTTTCCAGTTGTTTTGGTTGAGCTACTGTTTAGCCTTGCGTTTTTTTTTTTTTTTTTTTTTTGCTGTTTCCACCCCTCATGTTTAACCACTTTACCACTGGAGGATTTTGCTCTCTTTTACGTCCAGGCCACTTTTCTCTGTCGCTCATTGACAGACGTAGTCTTCTTGATTCACATCAATTGGGTTATGTTGTCTCCGCAGGAGTAGGACTAGGCAGAAAGAAAAAACGTTCTGGCTCCACCCTAGGGGCAGTCCCAGAGGGTATATCCTCCCCTCTCTCTGCTACAAGGAATCAGTTTTTTTCTGTCTAGTCAGGAGTAAGGACCTAAGTTCCTTGCTGGGATCTTTTGGTCCTGGCAAGATTTTTTTCTAGAAAAAATATTTTTTTAGGTAGTTTTCTCCAGTGTTTTTTCCTGTGAGATCTTCAAGCAATTATGCCGGATCTGGGCGACACTAGTGGTCACCCCAGCCGGCCTACGAGCGCGCGCAGACCATTGCATCGCGCTTGGTCGGCCGTGACACATTCAAGTAAGTATGCGGGGCCGGGCGACAGGCTGGATGTTGAGATCCAGTGGTCACCCCGGTTTCTGCCTACGAGCGCGTGCAGACCAGAGCTCCGCGCTGGGTCGGCCGCGACGGAGTCCCATTGGAGGGACTGACCTTGCGAGTTAAAAGTCTCGCTTGGACGCCAGGAACCAGAGAGTCGAGGCGTCCGGAGTGGTCAACAACCCCCCACCCCGGTGGAGAGGGTATTGTGAAGAGAGGGTGCCTGTCGGTCGGTATGGTGAGTAAATGTTTCCTTTTTTCCTCGTTATGAAGCAGTGTGGAATATGGGCCCCTCCATACATGGTCAGTATCTATCTGACACTAAAAGTCCCCCTTGTAAATACAATGGGCAAGCGGACTTGGTTTGGGAGCTAACACTCTACCCAGCAGACTGCAGTATTGCAGTAGACATAGGAGGCATAATCCTACCTTAATTGTAGTGGACCTCCTGCAGATCGATAAACCGCCATCAGCATGATATACAGGTGGATGTGCTGGGAAAACGAGACTTCGGCAATCCGCCGCCATTTTGCTGTAGACCAGGTACATGTATGTCCGCAGGTCACGTCGGCCGCCATTTTTTTGGAGTCGATTGTCTCCTGTATGGGGGCGGCCATGTTTGAAGAGCCCAGCTAACCTCGAGGAGAGCTGGGAACGCCGGAAGGCGTACACAGGGGGCGGAGCCACTTCCTTCTACCCGGGAAAACGAACACAGCTCTTTCCAGTCTGTAAGAGACAAACGCTGACTGCAGTTGGTAGGAAACTTCTCTGCATCGGGTGGTGAGCCTTGAGGGTCCCTCTCTCTCTCTCTCTCTGTGGGGATCAAGAAGCAGGTACTCTGAGGGGCGCTATTGCGCTAGGGGGATACACATAAAAAAAAAAAAAAAAAAAAGTTTTTTTCTGGCAGAGGTGTCCTGAGTTAACATGGACCCTGCCACTCATGTATCTCCACCGGATCCCCTCGAGGTGTCTGCAGGATCCTCCAGCACCCCACTGACGATTGAATCATTGTCAGCTATTATGGAAACTTTTGTGTCCCGGGTGGAAGTGGCTTGTCAGGGACAGGGCGCAAGAAAGCGACCCCTGCCTAACCCCATATTATCTGAAACTTCGGATTCAGAATCTGAGCCTATTTCTGCAGTTGCAGGTACCTCATCTGGGATTGGTGTCTCGGGTACTGTCTCTTCAGACAGTGAGGAGGATGTTTCGGCATCAGCCATAGCCCGAGAGGAAGCGTTGGTAAACGCACTCATTTTATCTGTTCAAGAAACCTTAAGATTACAGGGTACTCCGTCGGAAATAGCTAAAACTGAAATCCCCTTTGGGACTAAAAAAACTTCTGCTATTTCTAAACGCATTAACAGGCGTTATCCGTTTGAGGAAACCCTCATTAAGAAATGGACAGAACCACCTGTGGTGGATTCACCAATTGCTAGATTGAATAAAGCCACGGTTATTCCTTTAGAAGACGCTCCGTCTTTTAAAGATCCGGTGGATCGCAAGATAGAAGCTATGTCTCGCACCATGTTTTCCTTGATTGGATCAGCTTTCAGACCAATAATTGCTATTGGGCTGGTTTCGCAGACTGTAACTGAATGGACCAAATGGTTACGCCGGGACTTAGAAGAGGTCCCTCAGGCGGTATCAGATTTGTTGGAACAGATGATACAGGGGTTACAGTTTGTGTGTGATGCGGCGTTAGACGCCACTCCACTATTGGCGCGAGCCTCAGTTTCAGCAGTGGTTCTCAGGCGTACACTGTGGCTAAAAGGTTGGTTAGCCGACCAAGGTTCCAAAAAAGCATTGGCTAATATCCCCTTTTCAGGAGAGCGTTTATTTGGAGCCAACTTAGATGAGATCATTAAGGATCTCACGGGAGGAAAGAGCCCCTTTTTACCGCAAAATGCTAAGGGTAAAGGACCTCGTCAAAGACGAGGGCCTTCTTTCTCTGCTCACAAAATTTTTTTTCGCCGCACGGGTGAAAAAATTAAGTCCTCCAAAGCTCCTTCAGGAGGCTTCAGGGGACGTTGGTCGGGCAAGCAAAGGCCCGCCCCCTCCAGACCTGAAGATAAGTCTACCAAAGCCTGAAGGTGCGCCCCCACCCATAACTGGGGTGGGGGGACGTCTTCGCCGGTTCCCGGATCCATGGCTTTCCAGAATCCCGGACAAGTGGGTTTGCGAAATCATAAGGTCAGGGTACAAGATCGAGTTTCGATCTCTCCCACCGGCGCGATTCTTCCCTTCCAATATCCGACTATCCCCGGATCGTTTAGAAGATCTGCGGAGAGCAGTCACGGATTTACTACAACAAGGAGTAGTAGTCCACGTTCCTTGGACAGAACGTTTTCAGGGGTTTTATTCAAACCTATTTACAATACCCAGGAAAGAGGGCAAAGTGTGTCCAATTCTGGACTTAAGGGCACTCAATTCCTTTCTCAACATAAGAAAATTCAAGATGGAATCCATTCGCACAGTAGCAGCCTTCCTGCATTCAGGGGATGTCCTAGCGTCCATAGACATCAAGGACGCATATCTTCACATTCCCATTTTCGCAGGACATCAGCGGTTTCTACGTTTTTCCGTAGAAGAGAACCACTATCAGTTTGTGGCGTTACCTTTCGGTCTAGCCACGGCTCCTCGGGTCTTCACGAAGGTGTTGGCCCCAATGTTGGCACTACTGCGCCAAAGAGGCATATCGATTCTAGGTTACCTAGACAATCTCCTGCTTCATGCAGAGTCTCCACAGACCCTGCTACAAAACATAGAAATTACTATAATTTCTTTACAGGAATTCGGGTGGCTGGTGAACCAGCAAAAGTGTTTTCTGGTTCCCACCCAGAGGCTCGAATATCTGGGTCTAATTCTAGACACAGTCAGGACAAGAGTTTTCCTTCCGGTAGGGAAACTCCGGAAGATTCAATCAGCAGTCCAGTTGTTACTATCCAACAGCTGGTCTTCCCTTCGGACTTGCATGAGGGTTCTGGGGTTGATGGTGGCTTCCTTCGAAGCAGTCCCATTTGCCCAGTCCCATACCCGAATTCTTCAGCAAGAGATTCTTCTCAGATGGAATCGGAATCCGGAGTCCCTGGACTATCGGATCCAATTGAGCAAACAGACCAGAGAGTCTCTGGTCTGGTGGCTTCGGTCTCCGATGCTCAGCCAGGGAAAGTCATTTCTGCCAATATATTGGACGATAGTGACCACGGATGCCAGCCTATCCGGATTGGGAGGAATTCTCGGTCAGTTCAGGGACTTTGGTCCCCGGAAGAATCCAGGTTACCGATAAATGTATTGGAACTGAGAGCGATCAGACTTTGTCTGATTCACTGGACCGAGCAGCTCCAGGGCAGCCCGGTTCGGATCCAGTCGGACAACGCCACGGCTGTGGCTTATGTCAATCACCAGGGGGGCACCAAGAGTGTCCGAGCGGCCAAGGAAGTGGCTTGCATTCTTCGCTGGGCGGAACAATTTGTTCCAGCTATCTCTGCGGTGTTCATTCCGGGGGTGGAAAATTGGCAGGCAGATTATCTCAGCCGTCAGACTCTGGATCAGGGGGAATGGTCCCTCCATCCAGAAGTTTTCCACCAGTTGTGCCTACGTTGGGGCACCCCGGATGTGGATCTGTTGGCATCACGATTCAACAGGAAAGTACAGAGATTCGTGGCTCGCTCCCGCGATCCTCTAGCAGAGACCGCAGACGCACTGGTCGCCCCGTGGGGGCAATACCAGCTAATGTATGCCTTCCCTCCTCTCGGGTTACTGCCAAGACTTCTTCGCAGGATAGAGGAGGAAGGAATTCCAGTAATCCTGGTAGCTCCGGACTGGCCTCGCCGAGCTTGGTACGCCGACTTGGTCAGACTGGTGGCGGACGTCCCGTGGAGACTTCCTCTCAGGGAGGATCTACTGTCTCAGGGACCGATCTTCCATCCTGCTTTACGATCACTGGCTTTAACGGCCTGGCTATTGAGACCCAGGTGCTGAAGGACAAGGGATTGTCAGCTTCAGTTATTCCTACTCTAGTTAAAGCAAGGAAAGCGACTTCCAGAAAGATTTATCATCGCACATGGAAGTCCTACATTGCATGGTGTGAACCCCTGGGGTTCCACCCACGATCTTATTCGGTTAGTCGAATATTAGCTTTTCTGCAACAAGGGGTTGAGCAGAAACTGGCCTTGAGCACTATCAAGGGTCAGGTCTCAGCATTAGCTATCTTCTTTCAGAAGCCTTTGGCTACTCATTCCTTGGTGCGGAATTTCATCCAGGGGGTGCGACATCTGGCTCCGCCAGTGCGTGCGCCGTTACCACCCTGGGATCTTAATTTAGTATTGTCGGTTCTTCAGAAACCTCCCTTTGAAGATATTAGGGAGATTCCTCTACCTACGTTGTCCCAGAAGGTGGCCTTCTTGGTGGCTATCACTTCTGCACGCAGGGTGTCAGAACTGGCCGCATTATCTTGTCGTTCCCCATATCTGGTGGTTCATAGAGATAAGGTGGTTCTTCGTCCGAATCCATCCTTCCTACCAAAAGTGGTTTCAGAATTTCATCTGAATGAAGAAATTGTATTACCTTCCCTGTGTCCTAAGCCCAGTCATCCTCGGGAGTTTGCTTTACACTCCTTGGATGTGGTCCGGGCGATCAGGGTATACTTGAAAACGACAGACTCGTTTCGCAAGACGGATTCACTTTTTGTGATCCCGGATGGACCCAAAAAGGGGTTGCCTGCATCTGCCGCGACTATTTCCAAATGGATCAGACAGACGGTGGTACAGGCTTATTCTATTAAGGGTCGGGAGCCCCCGTTCCCTGTTAAGGCGCACTCCACTCGGGCACTTAGTGCGTCATGGGCCTTTCGCCATCAGGCGTCAGTGGTCCAGGTGTGCAAGGCGGCTACCTGGTCGTCGGTGCATACCTTTACAAAACATTATAAAGTTGATGTAATGGCATCCTCTGATGCCTCGTTTGGCCGCAAGGTTTTGCAGGCCGCCATTTGAGGAGACCAGTGGTCTACCTCGAGGGTTTTTTTCCGTTGGAAATTTTTATTTGAGTCTCATTCTTTGTTTATAATGAGCCTTTAAAACTTCTAGTTGGCACCGGTTGGGCCTTCTAGATTGGATTTTGATTTCTGTCAATCCCACCCCTCATTTGTGGCACTGCTTCTGGATGTCCCAATTGATGTGAATCAAGAAGACTACGTCTGTCAATGAGCGACAGAGAAAATCGGATTTTTGTAAGATCTTACCGTAAAATCCTTTTCTCTTAGCTCATTGACAGACGTAGTACCCGCCCCTCTATCATTGAGTTGGGTTGGGTTAAATTCTCTGTTGCTGCTTTATAACAGAACTGATTCCTTGTAGCAGAGAGAGGGAGGATATACCCTCTGGGACTGCCCCTAGGGTGGAGCCAGAACGTTTTTTCTTTCTGCCTAGTCCTACTCCTGCGGAGACAACATAACCCAATTGATGTGAATCAAGAAGACTACGTCTGTCAATGAGCTAAGAGAAAAGGATTTTACGGTAAGATCTTACAAACATCCGATTTTTGCGATTCGGCGCTGTGCGACTTTAACTGACAATTGCGCGGTCGTGCGACGCTGTACCAAAACGAAATTTACGTCCTTTTTTTCCCCACAAACAGAGCTTTTTTTTTGGTGGTATTTGATCACCTGTGCAATTTTTACTTTTTGCGCTATAAACAAAACAATAGCGTTTATTTTGAAAAAATAACAATATTTTTAACATTTTTTTATATGAAATTCCCCCCCAAAAAAATGTAAAAATCAAAATTTTTTTACATTTTTGGCCAATTTGTTTTCTGCTACCTATGTTTTGTAAAAAAAATCACAATAAGCGTATTTTGATTGGTTTGCGCAAAAGTTATTGCGTTTACTAACTAAGGGAAAGATTTCTGTCATTTTTGGTGTTTTTTTTTTTTTTAACGCGTAATGGCGGCGATCTGCGGTTTTTTTTTTTTTTGCGGGACTGCGACATTGCGGCGGACAGATTGGACCCTTGACTGACATTTTTGACACTTTTGGGGGATCCAGTGACATTACTACAGTAATCAGTGCTATACATATGAACTGTTACTGTAAAAATGACACTGGCAAGGAAGGGGTTAATTTTATTGGAGAGGGAGGGGTTAATGTATGCCTGGTGCTTACTGACGTGGGGGGGGGGGGGGAGGGAGAGGTGACTGAGTGAGTCAGGGACAGATCGCATGTTCAACTATGCTGAACCCTGCAATCTGTCCCTGGCAGTCACTTAGGAGATCCGCCCGCTTTGTTTACACAAGCGGGCGGATCTCCAAACTAGGTTCCCCGACGATCGGCGACCTCCCCTGGCCCGACTCCCGCTGTGACTGAACACAGCGGGAGCGAGCCTCCGGCGGCGCGCGTGCGCCGCCCACAAGGGGCGGAGTCCAGCGACATAGGTCTACGTCGCTGGACGATAAAGAGCCACATTGCTGCAGTAGCAGCAATGTGAGCGGAGCTAAAGTGGTTAACACCGCTTCGGGACGTCCCAACAGTTATGAAGATCTGAAGCTGTGTTCGTCAATGAACGAAAGAGAAATTGTGACTTTTGACTTACCGTAAAATCCATTTCTCTGATGTTCATTGACGGACACAGCACCCACCCCTCTGTGGAGTTGTAATTCTTCTGACACGCCAGATTATTATTATTTTTTTCTGCCTAGAGTAATACTCCTATAAGGGGCAGTATAACCCAATGGTTATGAAGAGCTTAAGCTGTGTACTTTAATGAACATCAGAGAAATGGATGTTACGGTAAGTCAAAAATCCAATTTTTTATTTTTTTTTAAATGTGGTGGTATAATCATCACCTTTTCTTTTTAAATACTATTGATTGACATTTAAAAAAAATAAAAAAATACAGTGAAAACTTGGCAAAATGCAACATATTCATAGTTACATAGTAGGTGAGGTTGAATAAAGACAATAGTCCATCCAGTTCAACCTGTGTAGGTGTGTGTGGCTGTAATCATCTCACATACCCTTGAATGTTCTGATCCTTGAGATGTACGTCTAATAGTCTTTTGAAAGCCACCATACTACCCGCAGAAACCACCTCTTGTGGTAGAGAATTCCACAATCTTGTAGCCCGAACAGTAAAGAACCCCCCATGCTGCCTGAGATTAAAACGCTTCTCCTCTAATCGCATTGTATGCCCCCCGAGTCCTCATGCAATCCCTTCGACTGAACAGCTTTTTTTCTAAGCTGAGATCCCCATTGAGATATTTAAAAATTGCTATCATGTCCCCCCTCAAGCGTCTCTTCTCCAGGGAGAATAAATCAAGCGTTTGCAGACGCTCTTCATAGTCAAGGTCCTCCAATCCCCTAATCAGTTTAGTTGCCCTTCTCTGGACTCTCTCCAGCTCCAACACATCCCTCCTGAGGACCAGCGACCAGAACTGGACAGAATACTCCAGATGTGGTCGGACCAGAGTTTTATAGAGTGAAAGGATTATAGACTTATCTCTGGAATACATCCCTTTCTTTATGCATGCTAATATTCTGCTAGCCTTGGCAGCTGCCGCTTGACATTGCATGCTGTTGCCTAGTCTATCATCAATCAAGACTTCCAGATCTTTCTCCATTTTTGATTCCCCCAAGGGTTCCACTCCTAATGTGTATTGTGCTTTTATGTTTCTAGTCCCCAAGTGCAAAACCTTACACTTCTCCACATTAAACCTCATTTGCCATGTCGTTGCCCACTCCGCTATTTTGTCCAGGTCATTCTGTAGGATATCTGCTTCATGCTGTGCAGTTATTGCCCTGCCCAATTTTGTGTCATCTGCAAAAACTGATATCGAACTACTGATCCAGACCTCAATGCTGTTTATGAATAACTTGAACAAGGTTGGTCCCAGGACTGAGCCTTGGGGGACCCCGCTTATTACCTCAGACCAGTCTGAGTATGCGCTGTTTATTACCATCCTTTGGACCCGCCCTTTTAGCCAGTTCCGTATCCAAGAGCAAACCCTGCTGTCGATACCTGCAGACCTTATTTTATAAATTAAGCGCTTATGGGGAACTGTATCAAACGCCTTAGCGAAATCTAGGTACACCACATCCACTGGTCTGCCCCTATCTAGCTCACAGCTCACCTCCTCGTAGAATGTTAAGAGATTGGTTTGACAAGAACGCCCATTTGTAAACCCGTGCTGGTTACTGCTGATGATGCTATTGTCTTTAGCAAACTCTACGATATAGTCCCTTATCATCCCCTCCAGAAGTTTACATACTACTGATGTCAGACTGACAGGCCTATAATTTCCCGGTATATGCCTCTGACCCTTTTTGAATATCGGAATCACGTTTGCTTTCCTCCACTCCCCTGGCACATCTCCTGTCCTAATACTGTCAGCAAACATCAGGAACAGTGGTCTGGATATAACCTTACTGAGTTCCTTGAGTACTCTCGGATGCACGCCATCCGAGCCTGGTGATTTGTTTGTGTTAAGTTTATCCAGCCTTTCCCTGATTTCACCCTCTGTTAGCCATAGTGGCAAGTCCTGTGTATTACTACTAACCATACAGTCATGGTCAGTGTACCCCTCCTTTTCCTGTGTAAATACTGACGAGAAAAAAGCATTCAGCACGGTTGCTTTTTTAGTGTCCTCTGTAACCATCCTCCTATCATTGTTAATTATGTGTGCAATATGCTCTGCCCTAGTTTTTTTGCTGTTGATATATTTAAAGAACTTCTTTGGGTTTTTTTTACTATCCTCCGCTATTTGTCTCTCAAAGTCTATTTTAGCCATCTTGATTTCGTGTTTACACTTCTTATTTGCCTCCTTGTATTGGTCGAAAGCCTATACTGTGCCCTCTGATTTATATTTTCTGAAGGCCAATTTTTTTCCCCTAATAAGTTTTTTAACGCTACTGTTTAGCCAGCCAGGTTTGGCTTGATCTCTTCTAAATTTATTTCCCGTAGGAATGCACTGCAAGATGCATTTGCTTAATATGTTCCTAAAGCATTCCCATTTCTCCTCTGTGGTCAGTGATCCCAAGGTTTGGTCCCAGTTAACCCTTTCCATCAATGTGAACAGTTTTGGAAAGTTTGCCCTTCTGAAGTTAAGGGTTCTTATGTTCCCCACTTGCCTTGCTATATTGTTATTTACGCTAAATGTGATCATCCTGTGATCGCTAGAGCCCAGGTAGTCCTGGACTTCTACCTCCGAGATTATGTCTGGATCATTAGTGATCAATAGATCCAGGATTTCGTTTTCTCTAGTAGGAGAATCCACCAGCTGTGACATGTAATTATCCTGTAAGGTTTCCATGAATAGACGGACCTTATGTGAGTGTGCAGTCCCCTCTCCCCAGTCAATGTCGGGATAATTGAAGTCCCCCAATATGATGACTGATCCTAGTTTTGCCACTTTACCCAAAAGTGCTAAAAATTCCAGCTCTACCTCCTCCCCTTGTTTAGGTGGCCTATAGCACACCCCCACAATTACTTTTCCCCTTTCTCCTTCCCTGTGGAGTTCTACCAATACGGATTTTAACTCCATACTCATCCCTTCCGTAATGTCACTCCTCTCAATCACCTTTACATTATTCTTGACGTAGAGACATACCCTTCCCCCTCTTTTTCCTACCCTGTCCTTCCGGTACACTGAATACCCTTGGATATTTGCCAGCCAGTCATGTGAGGGGTCGAACCAAGTCTCCGTTATTCCCACAAGGTCTATGCCCTCCTCATGTACTAACATTTCCAACTCATCCATTTTATTAGCTAGGCTCCTGGCATTAGCATATACCCCTCTTAGTTTTACGGAAGTTAAACGTGATTGGTGGTTATGTTTATTCCTGTTTGGTCTGCGGTTCTCCCGCACAGACCTACCGATTGACGTTGTGGACCTACTTTTGCTGCTGACCCTACAACTGTCTTCAGTCCTTTGCTCCCTCCTAACTGACTCTACTTCTGAGCCCTCCCCCCCGTCTCCTAGTTTAAAAGCTCGTCCAACTTGGTGGCCATCTTTCTCCCCAAAAGAGCTGTACCGCCCCCATTAAGGTGCAGCCCATCCTTACTAAAGAGCCGGTAGCCGACTGAGAAGTCAGCCCAGTTCTCCAGGAACCCAAACCCCTCCTTCCTACACCAATTCCTCAGCCACTTTTTAAGTTCCCTAATCTCCTTCTGCCTCTCCTGTGTGGCTCGAGGTACAGGCAGTATTTCAGGGAAAACCACCTTGGAGGTCCTTTTCCTCAATCTATTACCTAAGTCCCTGAAACCGTTCTTTAGGATCCTCCACCTACCTTTAACTTTGTCAGTAGTACTCACATGCACCATGACCGCTGGGTCATCCCCAGCCCCACACAATAATCTGTCTGCCAGATCTGCGATATGCCGAACGCGGGCGCCCGGTAAACAACAAACTGTTCGGTTAACGAGATCTTTTTTACAGATTGCCCTCTCTGTCCTCTTGATAATTGAGTCCCCAACTACCACAACCTTTCTAACCTTACCTGAGTTACGGCCCCCCATCTTCCTGGAGCCATCCCTCCCCTGGCAGCTGGGGGAGGGTGCATGCTCCAGCACTGCCACCCCTGAGTTGATATCCCCCTCAACCTGCAACTCGGCAAATATGTTAGGGTGTACCACCTCAAGACTGGCCTCCCTGACACTCTTCCCACTAACATTCCTAACAGTCACCCAGCTGCGTACCTCTGCTGCTTGCGTCTCCTCTATTCCTCCCTCCTCTATGCTGGCCCCTGCCAGCGCCTGATGGGTAATGTCCAAGCTCCTTTCCAGGTTGTAGATGCGACGCAGTCTTGCCACTGTGTTCTCTAGATCCACGATGTGGGCTTCCAGAGCAACAAGTTGCTCACATCTTGCACAGCAGTATTCGTCCTCGATTGGTTCATCAAGAAACTCATACATGGCGCAAGAAGTGCATTGAGTGGCATCCCCAATCCTTTCGGACATTATTACCCACTACTCTATGGGGATAATGTTAACGACCTGCTATTCCTTACCTACACTACCTCTATCTCCCCTGGTACTAAACCTGAGGTACTCACCAGTCGCTAATATACTAACCAGTCACTAAGATACTTACCAGTCGCAAAGATAGCAACAGACGCAAAGATACTCACCAGTCGCAAGAAACTCCCAGTCGCAAAGATACTCACCAGTCACAAAGATACTCACCAGTCGCAAAGATACTCACCAGACGCAAATATACTCCCAGTCGCAAGATACTTACCAGTCGCAAAGAATCTCACCAGTCGCAAAGAATCTCTCCAGTCGCAAGATACTCACCAGTCGCAAGATACTCACCAGTCGCAAGGTGCTAACCAGTCGCAAGGTGCTCACCAGTCGCTAAGATACTCCCAGTCGCTAAGATACTCACCAGTCTCTAAAATACTGACGGTCGGTCAGACGCAGAGCACCGTCGGTCAGTCGCAGAGCACAGTCGGTCGGTCGCAGAGCACAGTCGGTCAGTCACAGAGCACAGTCGGTCAGTCACAGAGCAGTCTGTCAGTCACAGAGCAGTCTGTCAGTCGCAGAGCAGTCTGTCAGACGCTGACGGTCGCAAGCAAGGTCAGTCAGTCAGTCACAGATCCCTATGCGGTCAGTCAGTCACAGATCCCTATGCGGTCAGTCAGTCAGTCACAGATCCCTATGTGGTCAGTCAGTCACAGGTCCCAAAGCACAGTCACACACCTGTGGTGCAAGGAAAATTAATGCCGCGCTATGGTATTAAATAAAATATAACCAAAAGTGCTGCTGTGCATAAATCAAAGTGATTTAGTGAATGGTAGTGCAAATGAGAAACAGCGCAAAAATGGTGTAACCAACCTCATGGGTTGGTCAATGTGCCAAATGATTGAATGGTGATCCAAAAATTATATAAACATAGGTATTCAAAATAATATCCTCTAATGGTGTGATTCAAACTCCCAATAGTGTGGATAATCAATTCAAATAAATCAAAATATGCTGACTAATAGTCCAGAATAATAATAATAGTCCCAAAAAATTGTGTACAGCAAGTAGCCAGTGAAAGTTATATATGGAGACAGCCGAATAAGGTGCTCAAGTGCTGGAAAACAAACACATGCTGCAGTGGTGCGATGCTACAGTGGATGGTTCCTCTCCCCAAAAGTGATTCCACTTACCGGACAGCGTGGACCCCCAGACCGTATGGTGTAAGGGTCTCACAGGCAGAGTCCGGTATGTAATCCGGGCAGTGATCCTTTAAACCGGGATGGTGGCCAGTATGGATCTCCTAAGCTCTCTCAGCAGGTATTAGCCATATAGAAGGGAAGAAAGGAGTTCCAATAGCGTGATACTGCTACAACAGGTTTATTAGTAGAATAACAAAGAATAAAACTCACATTTGATATGACAAAACTAGGCGATACAGGATATATGTTGGTAGATCCTATTAGGATGACGGTGCGCAGCGGGGCTTGGCTCCGGCGTGCGTTCCACCGCTACCGGAAGTGACGTTGCAAAGGGCGTGCAGCCGGAAATTGCGTTGATGCGTTTCGCCAACCAATAGGCGTTCTCACAGACGTATTTCCGGCTACCAGAGGAGCGGTCTCTTTATACCGCTCCGTATAGGTCATGATTGGGCATTTCCTTATCCTGTTGGGTGTACCTGGCCTCATGTACACCCAACTGGAAGTCAGCTCCGGTGTGTGTTCTTAACAAACTGGTATGCGTAATCATACATAACAATATTTAGACTAAAATCCCTTATCCCCATTGCGAATTAGGACATACCCTACCAGAAATGTACCTGAATTCCACTTTTGGTGTTTATCGCAAGGGCTTTTATAAATGTATTTGCACCCATGTCCCTTAGGTGCACAACGGGGTATGTTGTGATAGTAATAATAATCCCTAAAAGATTATTAAGTTAAAATTCAAAAAATGTATATATATGCCAGAATTGTGGATGGGGATACTCCAATCATCCCCATATTGGGTTATTCTGGTGGGGATATCCATCTCCGCTGTTACCAATACCCAATTTATGGGATACCCAAATTAACACTCTTAAAGGGAAAATTGCTTCATACTTATGTTTACAAATAGTAATGATCTGCTCTGAATAAAATGTAAAACTGTGGTGTTAAAAACTATAGTGATAAAATATAGTGGTATATATAAAAAATATTAAAAGATATATTATATCCCTACATTAATATAAAAATACAAAAAAAGTCAAAAGAACTAGGAACCAATCGTAGAATCAGGTTCTAAAAGTCCTTTTGAATACGTGGCAGTAGAATGGGAAAAAAAATTTTTTTTTTTTATATATAACCTAGAATAAACTCCAAGAAAAATTATCTATAAAATAGGGCCATTGACAGGATAAAAACAATTTTTTCATTACCAATTGGATAAAAAGCAATTCAGATCGAAATCTATATTTAACCCATGGGGGTGAAGGGTTTTCAAAAAATATATCTATTTCCCTTCATTCTGTGAAATACCCTGGGTAAGATTTCCGCCTCTCCAGTTTGGTATCACCCTATCAATACCACAAAATTTTAGTCCAGTGGGGTCCTGGTTATGAAACCATCGAAAGTGGTTCGAGAGGCAGGAGAGGCAGAAGGAGAGACACCACCCTGGAACTACAACCAACCCCGGGGGGGTTTTTTCCAGAGGGGACAAGGGGGACCTCCTGGGAGAGGGAAGGGCCCAAACCCACCACGGGGGAGGGGTGGCCAGGCCCGGAACCCACCGAGAGAGGAAGAATGGACCCCCTGGGAATACACACCAGTACCCAGCAGGGACACAGAGAAAAGAAGCAGAGAACAAGAGGAGGCCGCAGGAAAACGAAAAAGGGAACATTAGGCCTAGGTATCTTCAACCTGAGTAATGCAACATTCTCGGAAGAGGAACTCAAGGTTTTAGAACTAGGACTTAAGTTTGCTCCCAACAAGCAATTAAACAAATTTGAAGTTTTTATTGATCTGCAAAAGTTTTTACGCAAAATTAATATTAAAAAAACATTTTTTTTAACAAAGGAGATTTTAATCAAGTTAATACTGGGAAATATCGGTATACAGAATTAAGAAATAAGTCTATCTTCAACCCCAAAACCAAAAATCCACATTTTAGTGAAGTTTTTAAAGCCCTAGTGGAACAGGAGATTGAACTACTCAACACAAAGGCCGGTAAGAAGCAATCTGATATTGAGCGGGGGATCAAAGCATTAGAAAGCAAAAAGAATGTAGTGATCAGACCAGCCGATAAGGGGGGAGGCTTGGTGATCCTCAATAAACAAGATTACCTAGATGAACTTAACAGACTCGTGGGGGGACCAGGAAACCTACGAGAAACTCCGAGGAAATCCAACAAACAAGAATAAAGCGAAGTTGAAAAGAATGATTAAGAGAGCACGGCATGATGAACTCATCAGTAAGAAAGAAGCGAAATATTTAGTTCCAAGTGCCCCCCGAATTCCTGTCATCTACCAGATTCCCAAGGTCCATAAAAATAAAGATAAACCCCCGGGCCGTCCCATCGTTAGCGGGATTGAATCTGTTTTTAGCAGACTAGGGGAATACTTGGACTATTTCCTACAACCCTTGGCAAAAACCTTTCCGGCCTACTTACAAGACAGCAAGGAGGTTATACAAGTATTAGAACAGATAGGAACAAATACTCATCAAATCCTGGCAAGTGTTGACGTAGATTCCCTGTATACGAATATACACCAATCACACACATTAGAGGCAGTCAAATGGGCCTTTACCAGATCCGAGATGCCTGAGGAACAAATTGACTTCCTTTTGCAAGCACTGGAATTGGCCATGAGCGAAAATTACTTTTGGCATAGTGGCAGCTACTTTAGACAAAAAAAGGGCGTCGCCATGGGCGAGAAGTATGCCCCTTCGGTAGCTAATATCTTTCTTAGTAAATGGGAGGAAGAGGTCATTTACAGCAAAGAGAGACCATAATTGCGTTTATACAAATGCTATATAGACAATATTTTGATTGTGTGGGACGGAAGCCCTGAATCCTTTCAGGAATTTATGGATGAAATTAGGACCAATGATTATTCCATCTCCTTTTCCGACACTTGGAACAAGGAAAGTATCAACTTCCTTGACCTGGTCATCTCCAAGAATAATGGTAAACTATGTACCAAGACCTACTTTAAAGAAGTGGACCGAAATGGGTATATCCCAAAACACAGTTGCCACCACCCAAGGTGGCTAAATGCTGTACCCAAAAGCCAACTGATTAGGATCAGGCGTAATTGTGGTGATGAAGATGATTATAATACACAAGCTGATACCATCATCAGGAGGTTTGAAGAAAAAGGGTACAACACACAGTCTTTAATTAAAACCAAGGAAGAGGTCCGCCAATTAGATAGGAAAGATATGATCAAAACACACAACAAACCCAAAAGGAACAATTATGGCACTGCCTTTATGACTGGTTTTAATCGACAGTATAGGGATGTAGAGAAAATAATTAAAAAACACTGGCACATACTACAAAAAGACAACATTCTTGCACAATTATTGCCAAAAAAAACACATTTCATATACACCAGACCTACCACCTTGAGACATAGGCTGGCTAGGAATGTAGTCAACCCCCCCCAAACCCCTAGGGACTTTTTTAGACTTGGTAGGGTTTTACTCATGTGGAAAATGTGTTATATGCAGAACTTCCAAAAACAGGGTCATAAAAACCACACATTTCAAATCCAACACCAATGGCAAGGCTTATACTATCGACAAATTTATCACATGCAATACTACACATGTGACTTACCTTTTGGAATGCACATGCAAACTCCAGTATGTTGGACGTACCACCCGTCCATTAGGGGTTCGGTTAAGAGAGCATGTGACCAATATCAAAAATGGTTTCAAAAAACATAGTCTCTCAAACCACTTTCGATTGTTTCATAACCAGGACCCCACTGGACTAAAATTTTGTGGTATTGATAGGGTGATACCAAATTGGAGAGGCGGAAATCTTACCCAGGGTATTTCACAGAATGAAGGGAAATGGATATATTTTTTAAAAACCCTTCACCCCCATGGGTTAAATATAGATTTCAATCTGAATTGCTTTTTATCCAATTGGTAATGAAATAATAGTTTTTATCCTGTCAATGGCCCTATTTTATAGATAATTTTTCTTGGAGTTTATTCTAGGTTATATATAAAAAAAATTTTTTTTTTTCCCATTCTACTGCCACGTATTCAAAAGGACTTTTAGAACCTGATTCTACGATTGGTTCCTAGTTCTTTTGACTTTTTTTGTATTTTTATATTAATGTAGGGATATAATATATCTTTTAATATTTTTTATATATACCACTATATTTTATCACTATAGTTTTTAACACCACAGTTTTACATTTTATTCAGAGCAGATCATTACTATTTGTAAACATAAGTATGAAGCAATTTTCCCTTTAAGAGTGTTAATTTGGGTATCCCATAAATTGGGTACTGGTAACAGCGGAGATGGATATCCCCACCAGAATAACCCAATATGGGGATGATTGGAGTATCCCCATCCACAATTCTGGCATATATATACATTTTTTGAATTTTAATTTTAATTTTAACTTAATAATCTTTTAGGGATTATTATTACTATCACAACATACCCCGTTGTGCACCTTAGGGACATGGGTGCAAATACCTTTATAAAAGCCCTTGCGATAAACACCAAAAGTGGAATTCAAGTACATTTCTGGTGGGGTATGTCCTAATACGCAATGGGGATAAGGGATTTTAGTCTAAATATTGTTATGTATGATTACGCATACCAGTTTAAGAACACACACCGGAGCTGACTTCCGGTTGGGTGTACATGAGGCTAGGTACACCCAACAGGATAAGGAAATGCCTAATCATGACCTATACTGAGCGGTATAAAGAGACCGCTCCTCTGGTAGCCGGAAATACGTCTGTGAGAACGCCTATTGGTTGGCGAAACGCGTCGACGCAATTTCTGGCTGCACGCCCTTTGCAACGTCACTTCCGGTAGCGGTGGAATGCACGCCGGAGCCAAGCCCCGCTGCGCACCGTCATCCTAATAGGATCTACCAACATATATCCTGTATCGCCTGGTTTTGTCATATCAAATGTGAGTTTTATTCTTTGTTATTCTACTAATAAACCTGTTGTAGCAGTATCACGCTATTGGAACTCCTTTCTTCCCTTCTATATGGCTAATACCTGCTGAGAGAGCTTAGGAGATCCATACTGGCCACCATCCCGGTTTAAAGGATCACTGCCCGGATTACATACCGGACTCTGCCTGTGAGACCCTTACGCCATACGGTCTGGGGGTCCACGCTGTCCGGTAAGTGGAATCACTTTTGGGGAGAGGAACCATCCACTGTAGCATCGCACCACTGCAGCATGTGTTTGTTTTCCAGCACTTGAGCACCTTATTCGGCTGTCTCCATATATAACTTTCACTGGCTACTTGCTGTACACAATTTTTTGGGACTATTATTATTATTCTGGACTATTAGTCAGCATATTTTGATATATTTTGATTTATTTGAATTGATTATCCACACTATTGGGAGTTTGAATCACACCATTAGAGGATATTATTTTGAATACCTATGTTTATATAATTTTTGGATCACCATTCAATCATTTGGCACATTGACCATCCCATGAGGTTGGTTACACCATTTTTGCGCTGTTTCTTATTTGCACTAACAGTCACACACCTGCAGAGATACTCACCAGTCGCCGCTCCTCCTCCCCTGCTTCCGGGAACGCTCACCTCCTCAATACTGTGCGGTGTCCATCCTACGCCGTCCTCCGCCGCAGCTCTCAGTCCCGGTCCCTCTCTGTCTCGGTCCCGCCGCTCTCTGTCCCGGTCCCGCAGCCGCCGCTCTCTGTCCCGGTCCCCTGCACCCGCGCCGGCTTCTGGTGACCTAGTGCGGCTCCCCCGCACGTGTCACCCACGGCTCTCCTCGCTGCTCGCAGTTGCTGCTGCTTGCTCCTCAATCACAAAGCCGTGCCCCCCCCCCCCCCACAAGATTGCAAACAAGCACTATGATTCAGATCTATTTGGACTTGAACAAATATTATCGTGGGCATCTTCCAGGATCTAGCAATGTAAATTTTTGCTGCCATAACACATAACATGTTACCAGTGCTACAGCTGCTGCACCGCTGCCATCCCCCTGTACTAGTTGCCTGTACTAGCTGTCACTGTTTGAAAACAGCATGTCCATATGGGGCTCCTCCCACAACGGCCGCGTCATTCATACACGCCTTGACTTTTGCTGTGGAGCGCTGTAATAGTTCATTGAGTCTTCCTGTCAGCGTTTCATAGGATGTATGGACAAACAGATACACTGACAGCATTCAGCAGACCTGCATGGCATCAGTGATCCTTACAGGCTCCTACTACAAAAATGATAAATGCATATATTTTTTTTTTTCACATGCAAAAATGTGCATTTATTATTTTTTGTAGAAATGTGAACTTATCCTTTAGGATTTACAAGGGTGAGGAAGCTGATAAAATTGTAAACATAGCCAAAAATGCCTCACCTTCAGACACTGCATCCATATGAGAAATATCCCCTCCTGCCCACAGACCCTGAAGCAGAGTGGGGCGGCTCCCACGACATAAGAAGCAATCCTGGCTGGGACCATATAAAACCTAATATCTTATATAGTTCGCTTCAGTTATAGAGGTATTGATGTAAGATCTGAATGTATTCTGAGCGAGCGCATACCATTCTTTTCATTTAAATGTTTCACCCAGGTCTTGCTCCCAGCTCCATGTATGATTGTTTTGCTGACACTGAGGTTAAACTGGAGTATATCTGCGATATGTGGCCCTATTATTAAACTTTAAGCACAGATATTCCATGGAGACCATTGACACTATATCAAAATTGCGTTTTTAAGAATGTGAGAAATGCAGAGTATAATGAAAAAAAAAAATCTGTTTCTAGTAGTTGATGCTTCACATCAGGAATGGTTTCATTAACCACTTTAAGACCAGAAGGATTTGCCCCCTTAATGACCAGGCCACTTTTTTCAATTTACCACTGTGTGATTTTAACTGACAATTGCGTGGTCGTGCAAAGCTGTACCCAAACAAAAATTATGTCATTTTTTCCCCACAAATAGAGCTTTCTTTTGGTGGTATTTGATTACCTGTGCGATTTTTTATTTTTTGCGCTTTACACAAAAAAAGTGAAAATTCTGAAAAAAAAAATCAATATTTCTCACATTCTGCTATCTAACGTCCCCCCCCCCAAAAAAAAAAAAAAAATTAAAAACAAAATTTTTAACATTTTAGGGCAATTTGTTTTCTGCTACATATTTTTGGTAAAAAAAAAATCACAATAAGCGTATTTTGATTGGTTTGAGCAAAAGTTATTGCGTCTACTAACTACGGGAAAGATTTATGTCATTTTTGTTTTTTACTAGTAATGGTGGCGATCTGCAATTTTTTTGCAGGAGTGCTACATTGCAGCAGACAGATCAGACCCCTGACTGACATTTTTGACACTTTTGGGGGGGACCAGTGACATTACTACAGTAATCAGTGCTAAAAATATGCACTCATACTGTAATAATGACACTGGCAGGGAAGGGGTTAACGTGGGTGATCAAGGGGTAAATGTGAGCCTAGGGATGTGATTCTAACGGGGGGGGGGGGGGGGGCATGGCTTGTGAAATGACTATAGAGACCTGTGTTCCTATATAGAAGGATCACGGGCTATATGATCATTCCAGGGAGAAGAATGGTCAGCTGTGTTTACAACAGCTGACCGTTTTTCTCTTTCAGCAGAGAACGGTCGTGGGTGTTAGGCGGCAATCGGAGCCGCCTGCCCGCGGCAAGGCGCGCGCTCGCCCCCTAGCCGCCTGCTCGCGACTGCCGTACAGTTACGGAGGTTTGCACAGGAGTGGCTGCCTGCCACAGTACATCTGCGGTGGGTGGTCATAAAGAGGATAATATACCCTTTTATCTTTTTTTATTATTTGCTCTAGCTGTTAGCCAGTGTAAGATAGGCAGGTACTGTTTTTTACAATCTTCCAAATTTGATGCTAAAAGTAAGGAAAATATGAATATCCTAAAATGTATGTGAAGTCATACATTTTTAGTTTTGGAAAGAGTAGGGAAGGATTAAGACCCATGTCATGTGTAATTATTGCTGTCTGTCTCATTGGGGAGATTTCTTTTCACTTACTGTCCCAATGACATAACTTTTACAAACTGAGGAAAAACTCCTTTGTAGGTAATTTTCATTGGAACAGGTATTCTGTACTAAGTGGTCACAAGGGTAAATATAAAGGGTGAACCTCCCCCAGTTATGAAACAGCCAACTAATTTTACAGGGAATTATTTCTTTATTTTTTTTTGCAGTTACATTTTTTTATTTCCTGATTTATAATCTTCCCCTGGTACTGGCTGTATATAAAAAAAAAAATAGTGCTATCCTCCCTCACTGGACTTGCATCATCATATACTCAACAACATAAGTGAAGATGAGGAAAATGACCACCGTTCAGCATGAAGGGTTGTTTGTAGGCAAACTTAAGTATTGGCAAGAACACAGCTCTCCTCTCCTCTGCCGCCTTGATTAATGACGTGGAGATCATTATACAGATCCTGAAGGAGTTCGGTTTGCTTCTAAACTACCAAAAGTCTGCACTTATTCCATCCAGAAAATTGGATTATCCGGGTCTGACTCTAGATTCAGCTCTAGCCAGAAAATTGCATTATCCGGGTCTGACTCTAGATTCAGCTCTAGCCAGAGTGGTCCTGTCTCTGGAAAAACTCAAGAAGTTGTATGCTCTAATTCATCTATTGCTGTCCAGCAGGTGGTCCTCCCTATGGAGTCCCAAGGCTTAACACTATAAACTTCTGTTTACCTGGTTGGCTATCGTGTTAAGCCTTGGGATTTTTTGTTGTCCCATCCCTCATGTTTGTATTCACAGAACTTCACTTTTTCCAAATTTTGTTATGTTACAGCCTTATTCCAAAATGGATTCAATTCATTATTTCTCTTACGTCCTCCGACAGTCGCCGCCCATTCACACAGTCTTCACTAATGGGTATTGCTTCCTCTCTGCAGGAGTTTCTAGGCAAAAGACTTGTAAAAGAACAATTCATCTACATAGTCACACCCATGGGGGCTGTCCTTCTAGTCCAATACCCCCCTGCAATAGCCATCCCAACTCAGTTTGTCTTCTGCCTAGCTTAGGAGTGGATAGGCTTCCCTATGCTAAGGCTACAATCTCAGCCTTCTTCTTTTTCTTGATTTAATTTTTTCTTTACATTGCTAGCTGTTTATTTTATCAGCGCTGGTTAGTTGGATCTTCGGATGAAGACGACGTTTGCGGAGCTGGGAATCGGACTGACCATCCTGGTTCTCCAGGACAGAGGATCAGATGGAATCCCAGCCTGCCATTGAGCGTTTCGCAGGCTATGTGTTCGCCCTGGCCTCGCAAACGACCTGTTCTCAGGGATGCAGCCTGTGAGGTGGCTACCTCACTGGACACAGCATAGGTTCGTCCATGCACTTCCAGTGTCCTGTGTTTTTGGCTGACGGCACTCCCCTGCCATCTGAAGGTGGGCGGTTTCCCATTTGATATGAGGCACCCCACGCCATCGGGTACAGGTAAGTACACTCTGTGTGGGGCCTCTGGGGTCGGCAGTCCATGTGTGTATGTGGTGTCCACTATGTCTGTGCGTTTTTGGGCTCCCTAGTCCCGGTCCCTGCGGGGGTTTTGTTCTCTCACAGCAGCGCTGTGTGGAGTTTTGGGGATCCCTCTCCTAAGGTCACTTTAGGGTGCTTGGAGGTACAGACACATGCAGCGACCGCTGCTGGGTTAAAAACCACCGGTCTGCCATTTTAGGTATGGGCAGCATGTCTGGCTTCACTATGGGCACTTATACAGCATGCTATGTAGTGATTTTGGCGCCTTGCGGCTCCATCTTGTGTGTGGCAAACGGTCGTTCCGAGCACATGTCGGCGGCCATCTTGCCGAAGCCTCCCATTAATTTCAATAGGCATCCATTTTCCCTTGGTCTGCAGCCTTGGTTCAGCCTCCAGCGGTGACATCACTTCCTCCTTTCTCTCAGAGCCGACCGAAGGAGCTGGTAACACACTTGGGGGGTTCTGTCCTGCTTTTCCTTTACTTTACTACTTGTGCAGATCTTCCTGGCCAGTTTTGTCCCTGCGGGGGGGGGTCTGTGTGTCACAGTCCTTATAGCGGTGTGCTGCGGGGGGCCGTGGCGTTCTTAAAAGGCCAGTACTCAAAAAAAGAAAAAAAAAAAAACTTTTATTTCTGCTATGGAATCCCAGGACAGCAAATTCCCTCCAGCTTTTGGTAGGGGATTCAGGTTCCTCTGAATCCTCTGCCCTGACTAATTTGTCTGCTGTTGTGGCAACTTTGGTGTCAAAAATGGATGTGCTGATGTCTGAACGTCGCCCGAGGAACGCGCAGCTATGGATGCGTTGATTCTTGCCGTAAAGGAAACACTACATTTGGAGGATGAGCCCACTCCTCTGGGTGTTGTGTCCTCTTTTGGTACACACAGGACCCGCAAGACGGCGCAGGTTTTTCCTTGCCCCGCAGAGTTTCACCATAAGGTGAATGAGCTATGGCGTAATTTAAAACACACCTTCGTGGTACCTAAGAAGTTTCAACTTCTCTACCCTTTTGCGGCTACTACAGTTGCGCGCTGGTGTGTGCCTCCTCAGGTGGATCACACGGTAGCCAGATTGAACAAGGCTACTCTGCTCCCCACCAAAGATTCTCCGGTGTTTAGGGACCCTACTGATAGGAGGCTGGAATCTCTTGCCCGACATTCCTATATGGTGGCGGGTTCCATGCTCAAGCCTATTTTTGCCTCTGTTATGGTGGCTCAGGCTGTGGCGGATTGGACCAAGGTGCTCAAACGCACCCTCGTGGCTGATTCTGCCCCCCACTACCGTGGAGATGGTGGATCAGATTTATCAAGGGGTCATGTATTCGTGCGATGCGGCCTTAAATGAGGCCCCTTTAGCTGTGCGCTTGTCCAGTATCGCAATAATTAACCGTCGTCATATCTGTTTGAAGAGCTGGTCGGCTGACCAGAAATCCAGGAAGACGGTGGCGGATATCCCCTATGCGGGGTCTCGCCTTTTTGGGGAATCCCTGGATGAATTGGTTAAAGGAGTCACTGGGGGTAAGAGCACACTGCTACCCCAGAACCCTAAGGGTAAGTTTTTCCGTGGCAAGCGGGGCTTCTCCTTTAAACCTAATCAGGGGTCCTTTCGTGCCTTCAAGGCGCAGAACAAGGGAAAACCCTTCAAGGGCCAAGGTGGCCAGAAAAAGCCCTGGTTCGGCAAACAAAAATCCGGCCAAGCTGGGACGGTGGCTCAGTCCGCCTCTGCCTGAAGGGGCGCCCTCACCCGTTTCAGGGGTGGGGGGGACGTTTGTGCGGTTTCCTTCAACCTTGGCTGCTCCTGATCACGGACAGGTGGGTTCAGGAAACCATTCGATCAGGGTACAAGATCGAATTTCTTTCACGGCCGGCAGACAGATTCTTTCCCTCAAATCTTCATTTGACCCCAGGGCGGTTGCAGAACCTGCGTCAAGCGGTGGAGGATCTCATAGCCCAGGGGGTTGTCATCCCGGTGCCTCATCGGGACAGGTTTCGGGGGTTTTATTTGAATCTGTTCACTGTGCCCAGAAAGGAGGGCAAAGTGCGTCCGATTTTGGACTTAAAAGCTCTGAACCGCTTCGTGCGCGTTCGGAAATTCCGCATGGAATCACTCCGCTCAGTGGTGGCTTCCCTGAATCCGGGGAGTTTCATGGCCTCTATAGACCTGAAGGATGCGTATCTGCACATCACCATTTTCGAGGGTCATCAGAGGTATCTCCAATTCGCTATCGCAGAGGATCATTACCAGTTTGTGGCGTTACCTTTCAGTCTCGCTTCGGCTCCACGGGTCTTTACCAAAGTGTTGGCGCCTGTTCTGAGCCTGTTGCGGGCACAGGGCATTGCGGTCTTGGGTTATCTGGACGATCTCCTGCTAAGATCGAGTGCCAGTCAGAGCCTGTTGTGCGATCTGTCCACTACGGTCCAGACGCTCCAGGAATTCGGTTGGACAATCAACATTCGGAAGTCGACCTTGTCGCCTTCGGTTCGCCACCCGTATCTGGGAATGATCTTGGACTCTGCTCAAGCAGTCCTCCAGTAGACATCCTTCTGATGAAACGTGTAGGGCGGAGTCTGAACGTCATACGTCACTTCCGGTTATGGAGTCGAGGCCCGTGGAATGCGGAAGCTTCCCGGCACACGCTATACTGATCCAGATCAGCTCAACTAGTGAGTCTACACTTTTTTCCTTTACCACTGCCTTGAACTTTTTACAAACTATGGGCTTATATTTCTGTCGGAGCATACAGATCAAGAACATCAGTTTCTAGCCCATCAGAAGTGGAACATTGACCCCAGAGCTGCTAACAGCCCATCGACCCACACACAGGTCGTATTGCATGTGCGCCATTTGGTGGTATACACGGATGTGCACACCTTCCTTTTTTTTCTTTTTTTCACTTTACACTTGCTTATTTAAAAACCAAACCTATGATTTGATCTCTATTGAGATACCTCTTTGACACTTATTTGAGTTATTTATCACCATTAAGGTTTCTACACATCATCTTCGGAGCATATATCCACTATCCTATTAGGATTTGTTCTGTGTTTTGTTTTATAATATATGCACTTTTTCTTTATTGTTTTTAAACCTGCACGTTTTTAATAAAATAATTTCTAAGCACTTTCTATTTATTGATCATTGCACCTTTATTTCTGATCCACAATATCACTTCAGTATATATGTAGTAGGGCAGCACTGTGAGAATTACTCAAATTTTTTTGCACCATTTATCATTTGCACCAGATTTCACTCCACGTTTTTGACCTACGGGTCATATTTATAGGTACCGCCTGTATCAGCCTCACGCATTTTAATTCTTTCTCACCCTTGCACCTCAGGGGTCGGTTGGTGGCAGCTTACACCTCTTTTTTATGGGTACCTATTATCCTCTATATATTATATATTATATATTTTATCTTAACTTCATAGCGCTGGTCACCTCCTTTTGTTACGTTTGATTGGTGGAATGCTGCAGAGATTATTGTTCTTCTGGAAGGTTCTTGTCTCTTCACAGAGAAATGCTGGAGCTCTCTGAGTGACCATGAGGTTCTTGGTCACCTCCCTGACTAAGGCCCTTTTCCCCTGATCAGTTTGGCCGGGTGGCCAGCTCTAGGAAGAGTCCTGGTGGTTCCAAACATCTTCCTTTTACAGATGATGGATGCCACTGTGCTCATTGGGACCTTCAATGCTGCAAACATTTTTCTGTATCCTTCCCCAGATCTGTGCCTTGATACAATGCTGTTTCTGGGGTCTACAGACAATTCCTTGGACTTCATGGCTTAGATTGTGCTCTGACATGCACTGTTAACTGTGGAACCTTATATAGACAGGTGTGTGCCTTTCCAAATCATGTCCAATCAACTGAATTTACCAAAGGCGGACTACAATCAAGTTGTAGAAACCTGTCAAGGATGATCATTGGAAACAGGATGCACTGTGCTCAATTTTAAGTGTCATGGCAATGGCTGTAAATAATTATGTACATGTGATTTTTTTCATGTTTAATAATTTTGCAAAGATTTCAAAGAAACTTCTTTCACGTTGTCATTATGGGGTATTATTTGTAGAATTTTGAGGAAAATAATGAATTTTAATCAATTTTGGAATAAGACTGTAACATAACAAAATGTGGGAAAAAGTGAAGCTCTGAGAATATTTTCCAGATGCCGTGCAATTGAAAAGAAATTATAGACTTTCTAGACACCAATATTAAAAACAAGACTTTTATTAATAACAATTGCATAAAACACATGTAGACATGATAAAGGTACAACTCAACAAAATACTATCATATCCAGCTCTGACCACTGGGCTAGGGCTAATAAAACAATAAACCCTGATTGTATCTCGCTGCAGAGTTGGAATAGATTATGGTAAAGATGAAATCTCAACATGTTTTGCGATGTTGCACTTCTTCAGGGTCTTACTTTACATTTTCTAAATAGATGAGAATATATCCGTAAATACATGTACATCAAAACAAAACCTTTTGGAAAAATACTTTACACTGACAATATTTATAGAGATAAGGATAAAAAGTATAGATTCAAGCTGTGTTTGAGGTCCCAAGACTGGGAGCTAGTATGCATGAAGGGCAAGGACAGATGTGGGGACACACCAGATACCTAGAAAAAGAAAAAACATTGTATGATGCAATCCCAATAAGAAGGGGGGGTTGTTAATAAGTGATATATAAAAGGCAGATACCACCACCAACCATAGGGCTATAAAATATAGCATATAAGAATTGATCACCTACCCAGGTCAATGTACTCAAAAGTTAACGGCATGGGAATTAGTTGTTTAATTGAAGTAAAAACAGTTGTGCTTGTAACACTTGCAAAGGCTTAGGATACCATCTAGGGATGCAAGAAAAAATATGTATGGGCACTATGTATACCAAAAACAAGATCAAAATATCCTACAAGTAGGATGTAGCCTGTGACAAACTCACTCAGGACAGGGGCTTTTGGAGGGGTCTGCAGGCTAGCCTCTTGCCTACGGACTATGGGCCCTGGCTTGTGAGGGAACACTGCTCTTTGTGGGTGTATGATGGGAGGACCCTTGGAGTAATGTTACTTTGGATTCAAGTCCACATCTCCCTAAGACACACAGACTCTGGGACTCTAGGCCTATGATCCATGGTAAAGGCCTAGCTGCCTATTGCCAATAATGGGACTGCTCCGCACAGTCAGACTCATGACAGATGCTAATGTCATCAGCTCAACCACCTGTCTTCCACACATTGTTGATTGTGCTGAATAACTCACCTATTGTCTACTCTGGGGATGTGTTTACACTTATAATAATGTGTATTGTACTTCATGAGCTCAATGACAGCAGGTTTGCTAGTTAATTAGCTCAAGTTAATTAAATCACTGTCATCAATTAGTTGCTAGTGGGAAAGTAGAATACTGTTCAACATGGCACCTCATGGCAAAGAACTCTCTGAGGATCTGAAAAAAAGAATTGTTGCTCTACATAAAGATGGCCTAGGCTGTAAGAAGATTGCCAAGACCCTGAAACGGAGCTGCAGCATGGTGACCAAGACCATTCAGCCGTTTAACAGGACAGGTTCCAGTCAGAACAGGCCTTGCCATGGTGGACCAAAGAAGTTGAGTGCACGTGCTCAGCGTCATATCCAGAGGTTGTCTTTGAGAAATAGACATATGAGTGCTGTCAGCATTGCTGACAAAGTTGAAGGGGTGGGGGGTCAGCCTGTCAGTGCTCAGACCATAAGCCGCACACTGCATCAAATTAGTCTGCATGGCTGTCGTCCCAGAAGGAAGCCTCTTCTAAAGATGATGCACAAAAAAGCCTGAAAACAGTTTGCTGAAGACAAGCAGACTAAGGACATGGATTACTGCAACCATGTCCAGTGGTCTGATGAGACCAAGTTAACATTTTTTGGTTCAGATGGTGTCAAGCATGTGTGGCGGCAATCAGATGAGGAGTACAAAGACAAGTGAGTCTTGCCTACAGTCAAGAATGGTGGTGGGAGTGGCATGTTCTGGGGCTGAATGAATCCTGCCGGCACTGGGGAGCTACGGATCATTGAGGGAACCATAAATACAAACATGTACTGTTACATACTGAAGCAGAGCATGATCCCCTCCCTTCGGAGACTGGGCCGCAGGGCAGTATTCCAATATGATAACGACCCCAAACACACCTCCAAGACGACCACTTTCTTTGCTAAAGAAGCTGAGGTAAAGGGGATGGACTGGCCAAGCATGTCTCCAGACCTAAACCCTATTGAGTATCTGTGGGAGATACTCAAAAGGAAGGTGGAGGATCACAAGGTCTCTAGAATCCACCAGCTTTGTCATGTTGTCACGGAGGAGTGGAGGAGGACTCCAGTGGCAACCTATGAAGCTCTGGTGAACTCCATGCACAAGAGGGTTAAGGCAGTGCTGGAAAATAATGGTGGCCACACAAAATATTGACACTTCTGGCTCAATTTGGACATTGTCACTTAGGGGTGTACTCACTTTTGTTGCCAGCGGTTTATGCATTAATGGCTGTGTGTTGAGTTATTTTGAGGGGCAAATTTACACTGTCATACAAGCTGTCCACTCACTACTTTACATTGTAGCAAAGTGTCATTTCTTCAGTGTTGTCACATGAAAAGATATAATAAAATATTTACAAAAATGTGAGGGGTGTACTCACTTTTGTGAGCTACTGTGTATGTATATATATATATATATTATATGTATTTACACACTATATTACCAAAAGTATTGGGTCTGCCATGAACTTTAATGGCATCCCAGTCTTAGTCTGTAGTCTCACTGCACCAAGTCCTGACCTCAACCCGATAGAACACCTTTGGGATGAATTATCCGCTCTAATTCTCTGCTCTACTGCAAGCCAGGCCTTCTTGTCCACATCAGTGCCTGACCTCACAATACGCTTCTGGAAGCAAACATTCCCATGGACACACTCCTAAACCTTGTGGACAGCCTTCCTAGAAGAGTTGAAGCTGTTATAGCTGCAAAGAGTGGGCCAACTCAGTATTGAACCCTACGGACTAAGACTGGGATGCCATTAAAGTTCATGTGCGTGTAAAGGCAGGAGTCCCAATTCTTTTGGTAATATAGTGTGTAGATAGATAGATAGACACACACTTAAATATGGATAGGTAGGAAAAAGAAATTAGGAGCAGTAAGATGTCTCCTTTTCTTTTCTTTCCTTCCCTACATTACATACGATATACAGTCAGTTTCGATTATGAAGTTGAAATCTCCTTATAGGCAAGAAACAAAGCACAAGGTCAAAGAAGCACTATTTTGTAATTTTATCCATTATCTATCAATGTTCAGAATAAAGTGTATATCAAGCAAAGATAAACAATACAATACATGACAATATATCTTCCTCCTGCCAGATACCCTGTGAGCCCCATACTTCCTGTGCTGCACTGAAATCTTTAGCGTTATCGGCTCTACCCAGTTGTCTGCCCAGTGGACTAAAAAAACAGCATTCTTCCATGTTATGGAGATCAGACAGTGGGAGAAGTTCTGTATTTTTCATAGGTAGTTTGCTTATGATCATGGCAATGCTGATCATCCATAGATAAAGTGCTTTGAATGAGTGTTCTCACCCTAAGACTCAAAGTATGTTATTGGCAGGATCGCCAAATAAAATTGTGGAAGAATGCCTGATAAAAGAAAACTAACATGACTGGTAAGCCACAATATATTGCATTTTTGTTCTTGGTTGTTTTAAAGAGCACTGTGTATCATAAACAGTTGTCATAGAATAGCTTTCGCTTTATTTTTATTTATTTTTTTCTCTTGATACTGTTGATCTCTTCCACCCTTTTTTAACCACTACCTACATACAGTTGTGGTCAAAAGTCTGTATACCCTGGCAGAAATCGTGAAATTATGGCATGGACAATGTTCCCTTTAAGCTGTGCGCATGCGCGGCCGCGCAGTCTAATTGGCAGTCCGGCGCAGCACAAATTCAGACCGCGCAGCCGCGTGAAGACGGTGAAGGTAGTGAGCAGTGCGCCCCGAGAGCCCGCCCATTGTGTGACAATAGCGAATGAAAATTCACTATTGTCACCCGGATCCTCCTCCTGGCCAATCAGGGAGCGGGTCCTCCCGCTTCCTGATTGGCTGAAAGGCAAACCACCCCATGCCATTGGCCGAGGTCCGAGGAGGAGGCGGGAGGACTGAGGAGACGCGGGGACTGAAGAGAAGCTGCCGTGAGGTAAGTGCACGGGTCTCGCGGGGGAGGAGGTCTCGTGGGAGAAATGCTGGCATCTCTGCAATTGATTGGGGGCAATGCTGTGGGCACTCTGCATTGATTGGGGGCAATGCTGTGGGCACTCTGCATTGATTGGGGGCACGCTGGTCACTCTGCATTGATTGGGGGCAATGCTGTGGGCACTCTGCATTGATTGGGGTAATGCTGTGGGCACTCTGCAATTGATTGGGGGCAATGCTGTGGGCACTCTGCAATTGATTGGGGGCAATGCTGTGGGCACTCTGCATTGATTGGGGGCAATGCTGTGGGCACTCTGCATTGATTGGGGGCAATGCTGTGGGCACTCTGCATTGATGTCCCCCCACCCATTGCTCAGTCTAAAGGTTTGCGCTCAGAAATTTTTTTATTTGCTCAGCACAGTAAAAAATTAGAGGGAACATTGGGCATGGATATTGAAAATAGGGCTGATTATGCCAAAAAACTGTCTGTCTTTCTCAATCGTTCATTGACAGACACAGTTCCATATAATTCTTGACCATTGGGTTATGCTGCCCCCCTACAGGAGTAGAACACTAGGCAGGAAAAAGCTTTACCACGCCTATGGGGCCGTCTCTGCAGGCATACCCCCACACACTCTGCTATAGGCTTCAGTTTCGTTGCAAGCAGTGTTTAGAGGAAAAACCCCAACACACTCAGAAATAGAGGGTGGGTGCTGCATCTGTTAATCAACTTCAGAAAAAAAGGATTTAACGGTAAGACAAAAATCCAGTTCTCGATCGTTCATTGACAGATGCAGCTCCATATAATTCTTGACCATTGGGACGTCCCAAAGCAGTATTTGCTACAGGTTTCAGTTTGTTTCTGCCTAGTTTAGGAGTAGGACCTAGTTCCCTGCTGGGACTTCGGTCATAGCTGTTTTTGGGAACCTTTTTGCAAGACTTTATTTTTTAGTTAGTTTTGTTTCTGAGAGAACTACAAGCAACAGCAGGCTGGGTTTCGGACTGGATATGCTAGATCCTTAAGGTCTCCCAGCCCGACCAGCGAGGTTATAGTCCAGCACCTCACCATGACAGATCCCCGATGGAGAGGGGCTGGCCCGTGAGTGAAACACCTCGCCGAGATGCATACGACCTGGGTCTCCCTGAGTCGCAGCATACCCCCTGGCCGTCAGCACCCCCAACCCAGGTGGAGAGGTACTCTGTTCAGAGTGGTGCCCGCCTGATGCCGTTGGTATGGTAAGTGTCCCCCCATTTCTTTGGCGGTCTCGGGGGGGACATGGGCCCCTCTCTGGGAAAGCCAGACCCTCGGGTTCTCCTCGGTTCCCCTGGCCTCTCGGTCATACCATGCCCCTTGGCCTTTTCCCCCCCACAAGCAGGTTCCTACCTGAGGGGGGTGGATGTATTGTGGCGGCGGTTCTGCGGGGGGGGGGGGGTTTATCCTGGTGGAGGCCCCTCCTGAGGACCCCCGATGCCACCTTCTGATGACCCCTCTAGGAGGTCCTGCAGACCGCATGGCGTTCAGTGGGGGCCACCATTTTTGTGTAGTTTTTGTTCTGCAAACAACCATTCCCATTGAATTGCATGAGTGGCCATGTTTTGGTAGTTCCCACGTAGGAATGTATGTGGGGCCATTTTTCTGGTGTCCGCGATCGCTGGGTGACTATAGCACATGACCCAGGTATTTCCTGTTCCTGTGTCAGATCATTTTTTCTCTCTGCACAGATTGTTCCTAAATCCCTCCAGATCGTTTTGGTGGTATGTTACTGGGGTCCAGGGAAACCTTAAATGGCGGATGATTCTACAGCATCAGGGGCGCAGGTGTCTTTTGCCACCCGCAAATCCCAGAAGTTAGGCAAGGTTTTTCCCTGTCCGGAAATTTTTGACAACATCGTCATTGAACAGTAGGGGTGCATCAAACAAATGTTAGTGGTGCCTAATCGCTTTAAAAGGTGTCACCCCTACGTGGGCACGGTATCCGCTAGATGGACCGTACCACCAAAGGTGGATCATCCGGTTGCCAGACTAAACAAGTCTACGGTAGTTACGGTGGAGGAGTCCTCAGTATTTATAGACCCGTGGATAGACAGATTGAGTTACTAAAAGGTGACTTAGAAGCAGAGCAGCTCCCATTGGGACTGACAGAGCTAATGGATCAAATGATCCAAGCCCTTCTGTATATATGTGATGCGTCACTAGATGTGACTCCACTGGTGGCCAGAGTGTCTGCAGTGGGGGTTGCGATTAGATGCATGGTGTGGCTAAAAAGCTGGTCTGCGAACCAGGCTTCCAAAAAGGCTCTTTTTGACCTTCCCTTTACGGGGGACAAACTGTTTGGTTCCTCCTTGGATGAGTTGATTAAAGGCCTTACGGGTGGGAAGAGTACTCTTCTTCCCCAATCCACCAAGAACAAGGCACCGCTTAATAGACGGGGGCCTTCATTTACTGCTCATAGGTGGCCTTTTTGTGCCTCCGGGGTGCAGGAGAAAGGAGCTAAGCCATTCAGGTCTTCTGGGGGTTCTAAGAAGACATGGTCGGGTAAGCCGGGAACAGGCCAATCCGGATCTGCAGACAAATCCTTGTCTGCATGAAAGGACGCCCTCCTCCATTTCTGGGGTGGGGGGACGTCTTTGCTTCTTTCCGGAATCATAGACTTCCTTGATTCAGGACAAATGAGTTCACAAACTGATCCGATCGGGTTACAAGATCGAATTCAGGTCCCAACCATTGGACAGGTTCTTTCCGTCTAACATCCACCTATTTCCAGATTGGTTAACAAACCTACGAGAGGCGGTGCAAGATCTGCTGTGATTGTGCCGGTGCCCTCTAGGGAACTTTTTCAAGGGTTTTATTCAAACCTGTTCACTGTGCCCAGGAAGGACGGCAAAGTGCGTCCAATCCTGGATCTCAAAGCTCTGAACCGCTTTGTGTGGGTTCAGAATTTTTGAATGGAATCTATTCGCAGGGTGGTGGCATCACTACATCAGGGAGACCTGTTGGCTTCTATCGATATCAAGGACACATATCTACACATCCCTATCTATGCTGGACATCAGCATTTTTTCGCTTCGCTGTGGGAGAGGAGCACTTTCAATTTGTGGCATTACCCTTTGGTCTCGCCTATGCTCCCAGGGTCCTCACAAAAGTGTTGGCTCTGATATTGGCACTTCTACGTCAGAGGGGGATTGTGGTCCTGGGGTACCTGGACGATCTTCTGTTAAGAGCAGATTCTCATTCTGCTCTGTTGGAGAATTTTGGCAATCATTGTAAGGACTCTGCAAGAGTTTGGTTGGACTATCAATTTTGCAAAATCAGCCCTGATACCATCCTCAAGTCTGGTTTATCTGAGTCTAACACTGGACTCCACGTTGGTGAAGGTTTTTCTTCCCCTGGGCAAGCTGCAGAAGATGCAGGGGGCGATTCGTTTGTTGCTGTCCAACAATCTGTTCTCTCTGTGGACTTGCATGAGAGTCCTAGGCCTGATAGTGTCACCCTTTGAGGTGGTCCCATTTGCTCAGTTCCACACCAGACCCTTACAGAGGGAAATCCTGGTCAAATGGAACAAAGATCTAAAGTCTTTGGACTCTATTATTTGGTTGAGTCACAACACAGACTGCTCTTCTATGGTGGCTTCGCTTGTTGGAATTGCGCCAGGGCAAGTCTTTCCTTCCTTTGTATTGGACCGTGGTCACCACGGACGCCAGCCTGTCTGGCTGGGGAGGAGTGCTGGAGAAACTGTGTGCCCAGGGGTTTTTGACTGTGGAAGAGTCCAGACTACCGACCAATGTTCTGGAACTCAGGGCAATAAAGCTTTGCCTTTTTCACTGGACAAATCGTCTACAATGTTGTCCAGTACGGGTTCAATCGAACAACAGCACGGCCGTGGCTTACATCAATCAACAAGGGGGCACGAAGAGTGTCCTAGAGGCCCGGGAGGTGGCCGAGATCTTGAAATGGGCAGAATGATGTTTGACAGAGATGGGTCTCTTTGAAGGTGTTGTCCAGGTGAGCTCCTGTTGTTTGTGGCTTGAGTTCTATATTCTTTAGATGGCTAAAGTTTTAGTCTTGTTGGGAATTACGTTCTTTTTCTGCATTGTTTTCCCACCCCTCATGCAAATACTGCTTTGGGATGTCCCAATGGTCAAGAATCAAATGGAGCTGCGTCTGTCAATGAACGATAGAGAAAACTGGATTTTTGTCTTACTGTAAAATCCTTTTCTCTGAAGATCATTGACACACGCAGCACCCGCCCGTCTGTCTTAAAAGGTTGGGGTTTTTCCTTTAACCACTGCTTGCAACGAAACTCAAGCCTGTAGTAGAGTGTGTGGGTGTATGCCTGCAGGAACAGCCCCATAGGCGTGGTAAAGCTTTTTCCTGCCTAGTGTTCTACTCCTGACATAGCTGTTTGGCTCCTTTTAAAATCATAATGATAACAGAAATCACCCATATGGCCCTGATCAAAAGTTTACATACCCTGGAATGTTTGGCCTTGGTACAGACACACAAGGTGACACACGCAGGTTAAAATGGCAATTAAAGGTTTATTTACCACATATGTGGCTTTTAAATTGCAATTAGTGTCTGTGTATAAATATTCATTGGTTTTGTTAGCTCTCAAGTGAATGCACTGAGCAGGCTAGATACTGAGCTACAGGAAGCAGAAAAGAACTGCCAAAAGACCTGTGTAACAAGGTAATGGAACATTATAAAGATGGAAAAGGATATAAAAAGGATATCCAAAGTCTTAAATATGCCTGTCAGTACTGTTCAATCACTGATTAAGAAGTGTAAACTTCGGGGATCTCTTGATACCAAGCCAAGGTCAGTTAGACCAAAAAAGATTGGAGCTGCAACTGCCAGAATAATTGTTCAGGATACAAAGATAAATCCACAGATAACCTTAGGAGAAGTACAGGCTGCTCTAGAAAAATATTTTGTGTTGTTTTTGAGGAGCACAGTACGACAATACTTGAACAAAAACTAGCTGCATGGTCAAGCTGGCAGAAAGAAACCTTTATTGTGCCAATGCCACAAAAAAAGCAAGTGAGGCGTGTCCAGGTGCTGTGGCACCAGGCATATTGTAACCAGGCTTTTTATAGAACACTCACATGTTAAAAAGCAGATAATGCGTATCCTGTATATACTGGACCAAATTCTTAAGTGCCTAAAGCTTGCCATACATGGGTCTGTTTTTTTCGTTCAATCAGCGGGTTGAATGAAAAAACTGACCCAATTCCTCCATCTCTTGCTTGAGCAGGTATATATGTGAAAGGTGAATATTGGGGTAGTATGGTACATTGTCCTTCTATACACTTTGAAAAAAAAAGGTAACTGCAAACATTTTAAAATTCAAACGGTAAACACATTTTCTCTTAACAATATTAGCTAGTGTGGATTTAAAATTGGAATCATACACAATTCTCTGTAGGCTAGTCAGTGGAAAGGTGACTGAAGATAACACAGCAAAGAAAAGCTTTCTTGGAGAGGCTAAAGGATATATCACTTCTGTCCCAGAGGATGGAGGCCAATGTGACAGGTCTGTATTCAGAAATAAAGAAATCTTATCAATGAGGTTGGTGTCAGCTTCCCGTGACCTTCAAGACATCCTTATGTTCTCATATGTTTCCTCGTCTGATCATGCAAGGTATATTTAGCATTGTCACTTGCATTAAAAACAGTGTGAGATTGTAGAGAGTCTTTTGTCTGCTTGCTTAAACTTTATGGAATTTAAAATATGAACATACAATTGTTACATTCTTTATTTTTTTATATATGTATAGTTCTTTTTTTTTGTAAAGCATTAAAATATGATATATTAAAAAATGTGTTTCTGGCAAGTTATGATTATAGAGATCCTACATGTGTTTTTAATGACAGTGATGGATTCCAATTGGGCTATGGAAGTCACTTGTAGCAGCTGTGGGAGTTAATGTGGGGCTTTTGGGATCTTCATGCGGGTGGTGATTGGGGAAGGAATGGAATTGTTTTATCCCCGCCCACACTCCATTCCTCTGTACAGCAAATCAGGAAGAAGCAAGAAGTGGAACTTTAGTCAGAAAATTAAAGTGATTCTAAAGGCATTTTAAAAAAAAATAATAAACATGTAATACTTCCCTGCTCTGTGTAATGGTTTGTTGTACTTTCCTGCTCTGTGTAATGGTTTGTTCTACCTCCCTACTCTGTGTAATGTTTTTTCATACTTCCCTGCTCTGTGTAATGGTTTGTTCTACTTCCTTGCTCTGTGTAATGGTTTTTCATACTTCCCTGCACTGTGTAATGGTTTTTCATACTTCCCTGCTCTGTGTAATGGTTTGTTCTACTTCCCTGCTCTGTGTAATGGTTTGTTCTACTTCCCTTCTCTGTGTAATGGTTTGTTTATACTTCCCTGCTCTGTGTAATGGTTTGTTTATACTTCCCTGCTCTGTGTAATGGATTGTTTATACTTCCCTGCTCTGTGTAATGGTTTGTTTATACTTCCCTGTGCTGTGTAATGGTGTGTTCTACTTCCCTGTTCTGTGTAATGGTTTTTCATACTTCCCTGCTCTGTGTAATGGTTTGTTCTACTTCCCTTCTCTGTGTAATGGTTTGTTCTACTTCCCTGCTCTATGTAATGGTTTGTCATTCTTCCCTGCTCTGTGTAATGGTTTGTTCTACTCAACTGCTCTGTTTAATGTTTTTTTTTTTATACTTCCCTGCTCCGTGTAATGGTTTGTCATACTTCCCTGCTCTGTGTAATGTTTTTTCTTTTATACTTCCCTGCTCTGTGTAATGGTTTGTTTTACTCTACTGCTCTGTGTAATGGTTTTTTATACTTCCCTGCTCTGTGTAATAGTTTTTTATACTTCCCTGCTCTGTGTAATGGTTTGTTATGCTTCACTGCTCTGTGTAATGGTGTGTTCTACTTCCCTGCTCTGTGTAATGGTGTGTTCTACTTCCCTGCTCTGTGTAATGGTTTGTTATACTTCCCTGCTCTGTGTAATGGTTTGTTATGCTTCCCTGCTCTGTGTAATGGTATGTACTACTTCCCTGCTCTGTGTACCATTTAGGCTGCATTCGCGTCTGCGCATTTCCAAACGAGTGGCAACCAGCACAGAAAACGGGTGCTTTGCTGTGCATTTCGAAAACCTGTGGAAACGCATGTCATGCTTTGGTTATCATTCACATCTGTGCATTTCCGAACATAGGGAAATCTGCAAGAAAAAGCATGCATTTTCTGTGTGATAGTCATATTCTGTGATAGTGGCGCTGGAAGTGACTTTCATGTGGTGGTGCGTGTACCAGGACTGTCTATTAATCCTTCCCTGCAGCAGCACAGCTATGCAATTTTGAATGATGCTGTGATCTGTGAGGTGGGACTTGGGAAGTTTACGCTCTTCCTGTAGGTGTGACAGGGAGGGACTGAATGCTAATTAGGATGTATTCAATCCCACCCACCATCAGAGCTGTGAAGGAAGTTACATCATTTAAAGACTACAGAGGAGTGTGTTCTAGGCTGAGATGAAGCAGGAAGTAGCTATGGAAGGCATTCTGTCTACAATAGACTATACAGACTGTCACATGGTACAACGCCACAACGAAAACTCAGAATATCAAAGGATCTGCACACAACAGAGCAACATGGTACAGAGGTATGATCTAAGCTGGGACTAATCATTCTTTTCAGGTCTAGTGAAAAGAAAGTTGGCGTTTAGCTTTAAGTGTATCAAAATGTGAAACACAAATGTAATATATCTCAGCTTACCAGTCCTTAGATGTGGTGGCTACATTCGGTTTTTGAGGTGCCCATGACTGCTGGTCCCCCCTCAACTCTCCTCTGCTGATGCCAGTCATTTTCTGGATCCTGAGAAAAGCCCACCACCAGATATCAAATAGGAAGTGCCCACATCACACGGGCAGTAACATGAACACCCAAAAAAAGCATGCAGTAAGTAAACAAAAAAGAAGACTTGAGCTGGAATGTCACATGACCACGAATCTAGATAAGTAAAAATGGCTTTTATATAGAGTTTTTTTTTTTTTTTTTACCATCCAGCACTCAGTTAGAGGCAGCTGGGAGGGAGGATGAACCTGTTCTGGAAATTGGCTTTAAGCTAAAACTGCAGAGTACACAGGATAGTACTAAATTTCTGGCAGAATCAACGTGGTTTTTTTTCTTCTTTTTGCAATTATCAAACAGATATAACAAAACACTTTCATTGCTATATTTGACAGAAACAGCTTTTATTAGTGTTGCCTTTCCTCCCTGTATTGTTCTGTCTCCAGAATATAGGCATAGAAAGCCAGCCTTTGTGTACAGGCTTCCACTGTACTTCCTGTCCAACCAACACCAGCTCTGAAGCATGTATTGGAACCAACACCCATGTTGTCTGTGTGTGCATGCTGAGGGAGTCTGAGCTCAATGAAACTATAATATTATCATCATGCCTTCCCTCTTGAATTTTATTGGGCCTGTTTGTGAATGACTGCAGTGAGCAACCACACTGGCAGCTGTCTGTGAGGCTGCACACAATGGACCTGCCTCCAAACCTAATGTAGTCTGCATTGAAAGCGTTCTAAACATGTCACGTGCCCTCTACTTATATCACTAAAACAAGGTTATAAAGTACAAAAAGGACCTATTTTTAGTGCAGCTTGTCAGCTTTGTACAGAGCCTGCCTTTATATATGTAAGGTAGGGATAGACCAATATGGTTTTTCAGGGCCGATACCGATATATTGGTCACAACGTATTGGTATGGGCCGATATTTTGTACATCCTATGTCAGTGTCCGAGACTAGTCTTCTCCTCCTCCAACCATTAGGTGGTGATGCTCATGTAAGGGTAAAATTATGTCACATAGCATAATTCCGTTTACAAATGTTATTGAATATGCCACTCACATATGTACAAAAGATATAAGCAATTCCACATTAGCAGATCTGCTGGCAGATCTGTATCCCTCACACACTTTCAGTACGTGATACCTGGGAAATACCACTCCGTCCGGCACCCACTCAATACCGCTCTGTCTCTCACCCGCTCCGTCTCTCACCCGCTCCATTTTCCATCTACTTGATACCGCTCCGTCTCTCACCCACCTGCGGTAAGTGACACCCAGGTGATACCGCTCCATCCGGCATACGATCTCGAAGGTCACGTGACCTCCGAGATCTTATGCCAGACGGAGCGGTATCACCTGGGTGTCCCTTACGGCAAGTGGGTGAGAGACAGGGTGGTATTGGATGCGTGGGAGATGGAGCGGGTGAGGGACGGAGCGGTATTGGGTGGATGCCGAATGGAGCGGTATCACCCGGGTATCACGGCAAGTGGGTGAGAGATACCGATCTGCCAGCAGATCAGCTAATGTGGAATTGCTTATATCTTTTGTACATATGTGAGTGGCATATTCAATAACATTTGTAAATGGAATTATGCTATGTGACATTATTTTACCCTTACATGAGCAACATTTGGAATATCGGTAATATCGGCCAGTTCCGGGGCCGATGCAGATATATCGGCAAAACTGAATATCGGCCCTCAGATAATCAGCTTTGCCGATAATCGGTCGGTCCCTAAAGTAAGGCCTAATTCACATGGGCATACATAAACGCACATGTGAGGGCTGTGTTTTGCCTGCACCAGCACGCTGTTTGCCATCTGCATGCCGTGTTGTGTGTGTGTGTATGTGTGTGTGTGAGGGGTGGGGGGGGGGGGGCTCCTTGGTGCCGAGCTATATATTCCATTACTCTCCGCAGAGATTCCTTTGAGACACTTATAGCACCATTTTTGAGTTACGATGGGGACCCCACTCCCATGGTAGTCCATCCACCATTGTATGTGCTGTTTTAATGCCGCTGGCCACTGCCACAGCTCCCGGAGATGAGTCCCCCACCATGTCTTCAGCTTCCAGCACCTCATTTAGAACCTTTAGCTGACCTGTGAGTAACCGGAGGGGTTCTCTCCCGACTTTTCTCTTCCTTCTCCTCTTTGTATTTAACATTAGACTACATATATATGCACTTTATTGCAGATACAAGCATATTTACCCTGCATCGGCTCCTGATGAGTGGAAAGGACCCACAAAATGTGTAGAGCCCTTTTCGATGCTACACCATTACTACCATCTGATCTATTACTTGCTTTTACAATCATCATCATCTATGTATCTTTATAGAGAGGTCTAGGTCCCCTATTAATACCACCTACACCACTGTGGTGCGGCAATATGTCTGAGTATATACATGTACTATGTGGTATTAATGAGCAATACTGTTTATTCTTTGTATTTTGCAATGACTCAATATGTGTACATGTACTAATAAACATGATATTACTCATTGATTTTTCATCACTTAATAGCCGTGTGCTTCATTTAAAGTCCCAAACCTCCGTTCTCCTTTATCTGTACCAGGGATGGAGGCATATGACTCTACCCAGTCATTGCCTCATTTAAAGACCCACCTATCCCCCCTTTTGAACCTGCTTTTCCTGTATGGGATGCACAGGTGTTCCGTGCACCGGCATGCAGGCAGTTCCAATCATGTCACTTGGGACACAGCAGCTGCTCCAAATTTGACATTCATGTGGGTGGGTGCGGGTAGATGTTCCCAAACTCACACAGTCTGAATTCAGGGACACACTTCCACACCCACAAGGATGTCAAATTGTGTCCCTGCAGTCCTGCATCCCAATTGACTTGATCGGTACTGCCTGCATGCAGATGCACAGAACACCTGTGCATCCCTTGCAGGCAAAACGCGGCCCTCACGCGGGTGTGCACTTAAGTACACCTGTGTTAAAGAGGCCTAACTAAAAATTAACTTAACCCAGAACAAGCATGCCGCTATTAAAGACACAACCTCCAGGATATACTGTGGGCATAGAAAAGATTTACCCCTCTTAACTCTTAAAAATAATCACATTTTGTTGCTTTGCAGCCTGAAATTAAGATAGACACAGTTTTTGTTTTATCCAGCTGTAAGATATAACACCAACAAGTCAGAAAAAAATGCAAAAATTCAAAAACAGAATCACTGAGTTGGAAAAAGGATCACCCCCTTGAGTCAGTATTTTGTTGAACCACCTTTTGTGTTATTTACAGCCTTTAGTCTGTTGGGATATGTCTCTACTAACTTTGCACATCTGGACTTTGCAATATTTGCCCACTCTTCTTTGCAGAAGTGCTCAAATTCAGTTATATTTGATGGTGACCATTTGTGAAGTGCAGTCTTCAAGTCATTCCACAGATTTTCAATGGGGTTTAAGTCTGGGCTCTGACTAGGCCATGCAAGGACATTCACCTTAAGTAAATAAACTAAAATTAACCACGCTTCTCGCTTATAACATTAGTGATAAGATCAATTCAAGTATATATGCAAATATAAACATTTACCTTTTCCTATAGTAACAAGGCTATAAAATATACAATTAGAAAAATATAAAAATTCAAAAGGTCCAAAGTGATCTTAATGTGATAAGCATTCATCTTGTGAGTGTCCTCTCCGCCAGCATGCAAATACACCACACACTCACTTTACTCTGTTAACCCCTAATACAGGGAGTTAAATGTGCAAAAGGGGAGATCCCACAAATTGACCACCATATTTTGGAATCCTGGTCACTGCTGACATCTATCCAGATATCCGGGTGGGACTGTACTTTAATACTCCAACATCACCCCATAAATGTTAAAAGTAAGGAGTTATAGTAGTGTAGAATTATAAAAAGATTTATTTTAAATCCAATAATATTGCACTTACATCAAAGTAGACATTCAATGCAAAGGCATTCACCTTTTTCCCCTTCAACCACTGTGTAGTAATTTTTGCTGTGTGCTTTGGCTCATTTTCATGTTGGAGCAGTTGGCAGCAGATTTTCCTCAAGAATTTGAAGTTATTTTGCCCCATCCATTTTTCCTTCTATTCCTGACAAGTGCTCCAGTCCCTTCTGCAGAGAAACACCCCCATAACAGGATATGACCACCTCCCTGCTTTACTGCAGGAATGGTGTTATTTGGATGGTAAGCTGTATTGGATTTCTGCTAGACATATCGTTTGATGTTAAGGTCAAATAATTCAATTTTAGTCTCATCTGACCATAACACCATTTTCCATGTGACTTCAGAATCTTCAAGGTGCGTTTTGGCAAAGCTTGACTGCATGTGGCCTTTCTTGAGGAGTAGCTTTTTACTTGCAACCCTGCCATACAAGCCACATTTGTGGAGAATTTGTAATATTGTTGTCACATGCACAAAATTCAGTTGCTGTAGGCCTCTTGGTAGCCTCTCTGACCAGTTTCCTCCTGGCTCTTTCATCCAGTTTGGAGCGACGTCCTGATCCAGGGAGGGTCTGTGCTGTACCAAATACCTTCCACTTCTTAATAATAGGCTTCACTGTGCTTCTAGGCATTGATTAAGCCTTTACAATTTTTTTTTTTTTTTGGGATCCATCTTCTGACTTGTGCCTGTCCACAACTTTATTCCAGAGATCTTTTGACAGTGCTTTGCCACCCATAGTTGATTTTTTGCTTCAGTTGCATTACCAGGGACTGAAAGGCTCCGGGAGAGCTCTTTTTTAACTGAGCTAATCAAAAAAGTCACATGGCTTTGTATGCCATTGAGAAGGTGATAAGCTACACCTGATTGAGTTGAAAAGTAATTTTTAGGAGGGGGTGGTCCTTTTTCCAACTCAGTGATTCTGTTTTTTATTTATTTATTTATTTTCTGACATGTTTGTGTTATGTCTTTCACTTGGATGTAATAAGTTGCACTGAGTAAATACAGCTAGATAAAACAAAAACTGTCTAAAAACATGTGTTAAGTGTGCGCTATAAGGCCATTAGTACAAAAAGGTAAATATATAACCTTCTTGCCAATAGATACAAAAAATGTGTGCAGTGCTAAAACAATAGCAATGATATTAAATAAACACTATGTGCTGTGCCTGTGAACTAAATTACCAGTCCAAATGTGCATAATAGTCCATAATCCAAAGGTTATAATAAAGAGTCCAATTGTGTATACAGAGTTTTAGAACGCTCACCAGATATATCATCAAAGAATACAGTGATGATTGATGCACCTCAAGTAAGTAGTAATCTTAAAATGTGCTCCTCCTCCACCATATAGATGCACTCGCCAGAAATTGTATACAAATGAGCCTGAAAAACAATCCAAGCGAAGGCTGGAAAGCCAGCCTGGCCTGCAGGACCACCCCTTAGATCGCCGTGAGCTGGATATACTGAAAAAATGCTCACCAATCGGAGCCAAAAATGCTTGTATAGTGTAGTATTTATTTAAAAGGTATTTAAAAAGAACATGTGCATGTAATAAAAAACAAAACAAATGGTCATGAACTCACATAGAAAGACCGCTGTTCCTGGAATAAGGATACAGCGGTCTAATGCCATCGTGTAGGCCCCTGCTGACGCATTTCGTGTACTAACACGTTTTCAAAGGGATCCGCCTATCACTGGCGTCAGATTCTTACTGAGATGAAATAGCCAGAGAATTGGATGTTGGGCCGCATGTTGCCGGAAGTAGTCACACCACCATGTTGCAGGAGACCAGAAGTGACCCGGGTGCCATTTTGTTGGTGACTAAGGGTAGTAAAGATGCCATGCTAACCAGAACCAGGAAGTATATCTATCCAGTCATATGTAAACAGCTCATATCATCAAAAGATAAAAATAAACATAAATTTGCCCATCAATTAAAGGGGCCATAAAAACAATGCATGGACTCTTTTGGGGTCGCAACATGACGGGACTATACTAAGGTAATAGATCTATTAAGGCCATAAAATAACATCCGTGTCTTCGGGTTATCAATACAACCATAATGAAAATGTTTATACATATTAAACATACACATAAAACCCACCCATGACTGATCATAAACACTAATTTCAAGTTAATTCCCTACAACAGAGTGGATTTAAGCATAAAAACACAAAAATTTGAATAAAAAAGCAAAAGAAAAAAAAAAGGAAAAAAGGGGAAAAAGTGCCTTTGATGTCATTTTAAAGGGATATACACCATAGTAACCATGCCAAAAAAATTAACATCAAACAGTGCATACGTGTGAGGCAAACGGCATCTGTCTTCATGTCAGGCTGTAAAGCAACAAAACGGGATTATTTAAAGGAGGGTGATTATTTTCTATACCCACTGTACATGCAGTGGAAAAAATGCACAGATTTGACATGTAAACAGAAAAATGCTATAGCTCTGAAGACACAGAGCTCTCGCTGTAGCGAGGAGTGACGAGGGCTGAAAACCAAAAGGTGGGACTTTACGGGTACCAGATAGAAATTTGAATCTTCACCAAAATATATATAAAAGTATCAAAACTTTATTGATCATACATAGATAAAAACATCCACTGAAAACTAGAGTGGAGTAAAGACATAGACATATACATATACATAATACAAACAGAAAAGAACAAAAAAATCATTGAATGGATATATCATCTGAATATTGGCAACAGAATTATCAAGACCAAAATGCACTTAGATAGTATTGGCTACTCCGGTGAGTATTCCGGCTCTAGTCCACAAGCTGGTGCCCAACATGTTTCGCCGAAGGCTTCTTCAGGGGCATTTAAGATGTTACATAGATATGGTCATGTTTGCTAAATCAGGATATAAACAGAAACACAAGGAGATAGCCATTAGTTTCAAATATCAGTGAAGGCAATATTAGAAGATATGGGCACTATACCATGCAGGCCCAGGATGGAGGAGCCACACCAAGTGGGAAAAAAAGCCCAAAAGTCCAGACATAGAGGCCACCGGCGACACACATGCAAAGAACCGTGGGACACATAGAGGAAGCTGGGGGGAACGAGTGCGGGAGCCGATATACAATACTATGGGTTATAGATGGATGTGAGTTAGTGTATAGAAGATATCTAAATTTGACAAATGCAAAGTGCATGCCTAGATTGGTCTGTAGCTTTACAATGTACTTTGATAGAAATCTGTTTTTGTTTGGTGATTCAAATGTAGTATATCTTATGGTTATCATGAATATAGAGAGCTTTAAAAAAAAAAAATCTCCTATATGGGGACATGCAATGGTCAAATTTTATTTGAAAAAAAGTACACAAACTGGCAGGTATGGTGCTGCTCAATGCATTGTTAATATTCCGCTTCAGGAAAGTAATCTCTCAATTAAGAGTAGGAGTGTACGCTATATGATTCTATTGTATTGATCCCAATTAAGAAACTAAAATGAAAATAGGATACATAGGCAGGCAACACAGAGATAGGCACGTTTTTCAGCAGATCACAGATGTCATGAAATGTGTTATTTTAATCTCTTTACACATCTCCATTTGCATTTATACTGCTGATCCAGTGCACTTTGGATTAAGCACAATTTCTCATTATAAAGCAAGGGAGGCCTATATTTAGTGCCTGCAAAAGTAATGGCACAGTTCTGTGCCAATGAATATTTATGAGAGAAGGTGATTTAATTCTGTCAGTGAATACTTGAATACAGACAAAATTGTTTCCTAGGGATGCAAAGCAAATCACAACTGACCATGCAAGATGTGTTTCACTAAAAAGGTAAAAAGACAGAAGCTATAAAAGTTCGCAGAGCGGAAAATACTCTGGAGATATGACTGACAGCTCTGGACATAGCACTATATTCAGCTATTCGGCTACACATTCTCTGCTCTTTAGGAAATGAAGCCCTGGGTGGTTTGAAGAACACAGTAGCAATGCTACAGTTGCACACAATACTGTTTTAGCATCTGATGATGGTTATATTCAGCTGAAGAAAATGTCAATAAAGATTATATAGCCTGCCTATTGTGTTATTTTTAGATAAATATAAGTAATGTGGAAGGCACCTGGGTGGCTGACACATGATTTTTGTGTTTAGTTATCAGTTATTTTAATGCCCTGGGAATTCTGTATTTCTGGGAAGAAAAAAATAATTTCTTACTGTTGAGAGGTTTGGTAATAGAAATGAAGAAAAGCAGACACGTTTGGCCTGTATGACAAATATGGCTGCCTCCACAATTATCATTTAAACATTTGTGTAGATATTAAAGACTATGTTCACCTTTTCCTTGAATATATCCTATGCAGATGGGGAGATGGGGGGGGGGGGGGGTTGGGGGTAGCAGATTACGTTAGCTACCACTGCTTGGATCAAGAGGAACAGCCCTTTATTCATACATTTTTAATCTGATGTGTCAAAGATGAGGAACCCCCGGATGTGGACATCTGGGCTTCCAGATTCAACCACAAACTACCATGTTTGTGGCCATGGCCAGGGATTCTTTAGCCCTGGCATCAGATGCCTTGATAATCCCCTGGTTTCAGTTCAGGCTAATCTATGCCTTCCCATTGGCTGTGAATTCTACCCTATTTCCTCCACAAGATAGAGAAAAAGAATCTGGTGATTCTCATTGTGCCAAATTGTCCCAAAAGAACCTGGTACACAAACATATTCAGACTACTAAGAGATGACCTCTGACCTCTTCCCAATAGGACATACCTACTGGCTCAGGGCACTCTATTCAATGCGTCCCAGTTTCTGGATTTAACGGCATGGCTGTTGAAACCCAGGTCTTAAGAGACAGAGGGCCCTCTGTGATTGTCATCCCTACCTTCCAGAAAGATCTACTATCACACCTGGAAATCCTTCTCTGCCTGGTGTGAACACAGATGCTTAATTCCTAAAAATGTCTTGGCGCCTTGCATTCTGGCTTTTCTTCAATCTTGACCTTACCAGAACTTAGCCTTAAGCAGCCTAAAAGAACAAGTTTTGACCTTGTTAATTTTCTTTCAAAAAACACTGGCTTCAATCTCCCTTGTCAAAATTTGTAATTCTTGGTGTATCTTGCATCAAGTCACCCTTGCAACACCCTGTGCTTTCTTGGGATCTCAGCTTGGTTCTCTCTGCTCTGCAGAAAACACCCTTTGAACCCATTAGAGATATCCCCTTGGATGGCCTCTCTTGCAAAGTGGCCTTCTTGGAATTGTTACTTATTCTTCACAATGACAAGGTTGTCTTATGCCCAGGGCCATCCTTTCATCCTAAGGTGATACCAGTCTTCTACCTCAATGAAGACATTGTCCTTCCATCCCTATTCCCTGCTCCAAAGCACCCAAAGGACATTTTTCTACACTGCCTGGATAGAGTCAAATTCAGAAGAGTCTGCCTAAAAGCAACAGTTTTAGTCGGGAAGACAGATTCCCTATTTGTCCTGTACTCTGGGCCGTTGCAAGGGACACCCTGTTTCCAAGTTCACTATTCCTCAATAAATAAGAAATCTCATTGCTAGAGCCTACACTCTCACAGACAAATTGTCCCACCAAATCAGTGGGAGTTTCCTTGGCATTCCAGCAGCAGACCCCTTTAGCCCGGCCTTGTATGGCTTCCACATAGTCCTCTGTTCATACCTTTTCAAAGTTGTACCAGGTGGATGCCCAATCATCTGTTATTAAAGCTTTTGTCTGCAAGGTTCTTGCAGCAGCACTCTGAAGTTAGTTCTGTTGACCCTTGTTGTTGGGCCTAATTGCGTAGGGATGCCCCAGGGTCTATGAATACTTTGCCTGTGTCCTGTACTGTATGATTAAAGTGTAACTAAACCCACTACAGGAATATCAATCTGTCTATGCAGTAAAGCATGCTTGTTATACTCACTGTGGAACCTAAGGGGTAATCCTCTGCATTGTGTAAAAAGGTTGTTTGAACCTGTCTACTCTGTTCCTCCCCCTTCTTCCAAAGTCCCCAAACCATCTCCTTCTAGAACAGAGGCTTGGGGACAAGCTGCACATGCTCAGTTTTGTGTGTATTTTTTATTTTTTTTTGTTTGGTAGAGTACATGTGATCAGCACAGGGCCAATCAGCAATGTGCAGACAGAGGATGAAGGGGTCCTGCAGCCTCATAGGAGAGTCAGAGTAGAATGAAAACTCCTCCTACAAGCTTTAACAGATACTGATAGAAGTCACAAGACTAGTGACGATAGATCGAAGATAATGAGCATATATATATATATATATATATATATATATATATATATATATATATATATATATATATATATGGAAACCCCATTGTTTGACGGTTAAACTGAGTTGGATGGAAGGTTCCCCTTTCCTATTTCTCTCCCTGTCCTTTCCTCCTTTCCTCTCCCCCCCCCCTTTTTTTTTAGGCAAAATGTTATGATCAATAATTTTATTGCAACATTTTATGTTGATATTTTGTTATTTTGTTTTTTGTGTATGTGTATTATTATTTTTTTGGAAAATTACAATAAAAGAGATATTGAAAGAGAAGTCACAAGACTGCTCTAACTGCTGATGACAAAAGGTATTTAGCAGTTTAAATTTACTAAAACTATTGCATTTCCATGCTCTGTGTACTGTGGGAGATCAGATATAGTGAATGCAGGGTCCTGGGTTTAGTAACACTTTTGGAGAATAGGAATCTTTGCTTACCTGTAAATCCAATGTCTTAAAGTAGAGTACAGGGCACAGGCTACCATTACTTGGTTACTCTGCATTGCTTGCTATAAAAATGAGAACTCACATAGTGCGGTTTGGTTATAGGGGATGTGCCAAGGGGGAGTGTCATCAAAAAATTTGCCCATGTTCAGTCACCCGATGGTATGAGCCTATAACCCAGGGTCTATGAATACTGTGTGTCCTGTACTGTACTCCAAGATAAGGAATTTACAGCTAAATCAAAATTCCTCCTTTCTTTCTCTCTTTGAAAGACAGGCAGCTTGATCTAGGCCAGTGGTTTTCACATCCTCCTGGGGAGGGGAGGGAAGTACAAGGAGGGCAAATGACTGAAGGTGTCCTGCTCTTTAGCAACCAGGCTGTTTGATCCTGGGATTTACTTAAGGGACTATTGTCAAAATATGCATTACATGGTCCTGTACATTAAGTGGAGGATCAACCATTAGAAGGGTGAAACTATGCAACACACTTCACTAAACTAGAGGTGTTTGGCCAGTGCCATTCCTTAAAGAAAATGAGGCTCAGGCTGTGTGTCGCACATCTACAGTATGCTGCACTTTTTTGAGGTGCTTTGGTGGGCTGGAATGAAGGTTCAACTATTTCCAAATGGGGGTTTTGGTCAAAAATGAACCACTGAATTATGTGAATAATGATTCTGTCCTATAGAATTCTGATAGGATGGTTACATTTCTAGTTTGGATCTCTCAAGTTCTTCTAGCAAGTAATGCAAAAAAAAAAAATTATATTTTCTAAGAAAAAATTTGGGTTTATCAGGGTTCAAACAACTTCCTAAATCAGAATGATTACTTTTTTTTTTATTTAAAAGCACTCAATTTCATTTTTGCCCAAATTATTTTGCAACAATTGTGTTATTTTCTTGTTTTAATACAAATTCACTAGTGGATGGGATGTTACTGTTCAATGACATATCTTTGTCTTGTTTGAGCCAGAGGGCTTTTGTAGGTATATTGAAAAGACCAGCTGTCTTGATGGCAATTCTGACAGATGCAACTGCCAAAATGTCTGCAGTTCTTTTAAGCATGGGGATAGACTTAATTATCTCTTTTCTGTAGGGCTATACTTTAATTGGTGTTCTAGTTTATTAAAGCACAGCTTGACCTTGACATTAATGTGATATTTATATTTGCCTTAAACTGATTTTTTTTTTAATATTCAAAAAAGATGTAGAAAGGTATAAATTACCTACATTCTCAGTTGCAGCCACAGCAAAATACTCTGGGGGGAATTTACAAAAACTGGAGCAGACAGAATTTGGATCAGATGTGCATGGCAACCAATCAGCTTCTAGCTTCAGCTTGTTTAGTTTATCTTTGAAAAAGAATTGTAGAAGCTGACTGGTTGCCATGCACATCTGATCCAGATTCTGTCTCCTACAGTATTAGTAAATTCTCCCCTCTGTGTCTGCTGATGTTGAACCCTAGAGGGAACACAGCTTTCACACCCCTGGTGATGTATCATGGGAGATGGTCACATGCTCCCCCGTGTATTTTCTGAAAGCAGAGACCCTGGAGAATAAAACAATGGTAGTTTTGATTTATTAATATATGTTCTGAGAGAAGGGACCCTGGAGGGTAAAACGATGCCAGTTGCCAGTAATGCTTTTGAAGGTACAAATGATCCGAAGTAACGATTGCAGATCATAAGGAGTGATCTGATTGTAGCATAACCCCCTTGAGGGCTGCTGGTTAGTGGAAGTTCCTCTGCACTCACCTGACCCTGAAAAATATCCAACCCACTGGGCACTGTAGGTTTTGACATTTCAGTGTTAATCTCCAAAAATACACTGACACAATGGAGATGCAAATCTTACTGTTTACTGAGGTAAAGGCAAGCCGAACAAACTTAATAAGAATAATTAGAGTTCAGTAATAACCAAAGTTGCAGTGTCAATCCGTTAAACCCCACTAATCACAATGGAGTTCAAAAGACTGACACTGAAGAAACAAATGCTTAACAAACAGGATATTATGTTCAATGAATAATAGTGCCTGACTGAGTTTTCAGCTCTAATTGTCAAGGCTATTGTTAGATTTGTTAACTATGAACACTGCTTAACCTCTTCTAAAACCAGAATTAGCAATATCTCATCTTTACTTAATAAGGTTCTAACATTACGCTAACAGGTCCCCTTTAAGAACTGTGAATAATAAAGTTCCTATCCTAGCAAGGCCTTGTGGAAGCTTCGCCGGCAATTGGAGCTCTTTAAAACTCTTCAATGTTATTTGTAATCCCAATATAATGGTGTTCATGAAATCCTATCTGCAGTCAGTGTATAGTGGATGCAGGTTTATACTTGCGATTTAGGATGTCACCAGGCACTATTTCACACAGGCAAAGTGTCCCCCCACATTACAGCGTCACTGGGGATCTTTGGCTCTTGCTGCCCCAGTCAGTTAGTTCAGCTTCACCCGCTCTGCACTCAGCTCTACTGGATTTGTCACCATCCTGTGACTACCAGCATCCGCACTACTGAGGATGGGCTCCGCTCTCCCTAGGCCAGACGCTCGGGCCTCCATCACCAACTGTGTCCTCTGACACCTCTCTGACCGATCCGTCCTCCACGAGTCCCGGAAGCAAGAGAGCGTGCGTTCAGCCCAGCAGAGAGGTATATCGGTTCCCCCATAATCCTTCACTCTACCGTGGCTCCCTGGGAGTATAGTCCCTCCTGCCATCCACGCAACAGTTGGCCTTCAACTCCAAACTACATCCCCCACAATCCCATTTCTGGGGGAAAGCCAATGCTTCTTGTAAAACTTTTAAAGGGGCACTCTGGTTACATTACAATGATAACTTGAATATATATATATTCATGACATCTACACATATGCAGTAGTCCCAGCTTGGCTGCATCATAAATGAAAAAAAAAAAAAAAAAACCAGAAACTAAACACATTTTCAATAGTGCACATGTTTAGTTCAGACTGCAGTACCCCACAGCAACCAGAATTCATTACTTATCAATTTTGATTAGTCAGAAGAATGTAAGATGATTGGTTGCTATTTGTTTGATCACATAAAGCTGCAATTATACTTAGGTACTATATGCAGCTACAGTGCCTTGCGAAAGTATTCGGCCCCCTTGAACTTTGTGACCTTTTGCCCCATTTCAGGCTTCAAACATAAAGATATAAAACTGTAATTTTTGTGAAGAATCAACAAGTGGGACACAATCATGAAGTGGAACGAAATTTATTGGATATTTCAAACTTTGTTAACAAATAAAAAACTGAAAATTTGGGCGTGCAAAATTATTCAGCCCCTTTACTTTCAGTGCAGCAAACTCTCTCCAGAAGTTCAGTGAGGATCTCTGAATGATCCAATGTTGACCTAAATGACTAATGATGATAAATAGAATCCACCTGTGTGTAATCAAGTCTCCGTATAAATGCACCTGCACTGTAATAGTCTGTTTAAAGCGCAGAGAGCATCATGAAGAAAAAGGAACACACCAGGCAGGTCCGAGATACTGTTGTGGAGAAGTTTAAAGCCGGATTTGGATACAAAAAGATTTCCCAAGCTTTAAACATCCCAAGGAGCACTGTGCAAGCGATAATATTGAAATGGAAGGAGTATCAGACCACTGCAAATCTACGAAGACCTGGCCGTCCCTCTAAACTTTCAGCTCATACAAGGAGAAGACTGATCAGAGATGCAACTGCAGAGATCTACAGCTGAGGTGGGAGACTCTGTCCATAGGACAACAATCAGTCGTATACTGCACAAATCTGGCCTTTATGGAAGAGTGGCAAGAAGAAAGCCATTTCTTAAAGATATCCATAAAAAGTGTTGTTTAAAGTTTGCCACAAGCCATCTGGGAGACACACCAAACATGTGGAAGAAGGTGCTCTGGTCAGATGAAACCAAAATCAAACTTTTTGGCAACAATGCAAAACGTTATGTTTGGCGTAAAAGCAACACAGCTCATCACCCTGAACACACCATCCCCACTGTCAAACATGGTGGTGGCAGCATCATGGTTTGGGCCTGCTTTTCTTCAGCAGGGACAGGGAAGATGGTTAAAATTGATGGGAAGCTGGATGGAGCCAAATACAGGACCATTCTGGAAGAAAACCTGATGGAGTCTGCAAATGACCTGAGACTGGGACGGAGATTTGTCTTCCAACAAGACAATGATCCAAAACATAAAGAAAAATCTACAATGGAATGGTTCACAAATAAACATATCCAGGTGTTAGAATGGCCAAGTCAAAGTCCAGACCAAAATCCAATTGAGAATCTGTGGAAAGAACTGAAAACTGCTGCTTACAAACGCTCTCCATCCAACCTCACTGAGCTCGAGCTGTTTTGCAAGGAGGAATGGGCAAAGATTTCAGTTTCTCGATGTGAACTGATAGAGACATACCCCAAGCAACTTACAGCTGTAATCGCAGCAAAAGGTGGCGCTACAAAGTATTAACTTAAGGGGGCTGAATAATTTTGCACGCCCAATTTTTCAGTTTTTTATTTGTTAAAAAAGTTTGAAATATCCAATAAATTTCGTTCCACTTCATGATTGTGTCCCACTTGTTGTTGATTCTTCACAAAAAATTACAGTTTTATATCTTTATGTTTGAAGCCTGAAATGGGGCAAAAGGTCGCAAAGTTCAAGGGGGCCGAATACTTTCGCAAGGCACTGTAACATATTAATTCTGTTCCATTTATTTAGATACAGCTTTTGTTACTTCAGATAATTCATAACTTCAGATTCATTTGTATTCGTTTCGTTCCATTTGTTTAGATACGGCATTCATTACTTCAAACTCGGACCCTTCATTCATTCGGAATTTGGTGGTTGTATTTGTAATCGTTTGTAACCTTCGTTGGTTCAGATATTTTAGTTTTTTACATTTTCTAAGATTATTCACAAATCCAACAAAACAGTGCCACCGGCTCACCACATCCTGTCTGGACTCTGTATAGAATGCAGTTTAACACAGAAAAACACACAAGGCAATAAGGGACAAGCTCATTGGCCTGAGGTAACACACTAATACTGCCCATTCAATAATTTAATTAATCCGAATATATCCAAGAGAAATACAAATGCATTCAATAATTATTTTTTATATTGTGGACGGTAACGAATAGTTGGAAAGAACGAATATACAAAAAGCAAAATTATCCGAATGTAATATATATACACGTTAAACTCATGGGTTGAATCGTTTTTTGTTTGTTCGGATTTTTGTATTTTTGTTCTTTCAGATTTTCATTCTTTTGGATTTTCATTCTTTCTGACAATTCGTTTTCGTACGATTCCTCAAAAGAGTCTTTCGTTCATTTGGATGCTCCGGAATGAATGAATATGCTGAATTTTCCCCAAAAATGAATTAGTAACGAAAGCAATTGCACGTGTCTAGTCTGAACCACATTCCTGTTTTTACAGGAGCAAGTACCTTTTAATAACACATTGAGGGCAACATGGAAAATGTATGAATCCTTTACAATTACAGCTGTATGTGGCATTGCAAAACCAGCAAGGTTTTCAGTGGGAACCTTAGTGACAGTGTAATTTGCATGTCTGACTTTAGAATTCATGTTTTTCTTTTGCAAGTATATCTTGACTTTTGGAATTTGCTGCCCCAGCAAACTGACATGCAGTGTGGGAAGTCACAAGAAGTTGTCTGTCTGAAAAAAAGTCCTTAGGCATGTCTGTAAAAAAATGAACGCACAGTTTGTTGGCTTAGTTCCTGAGCTCCCTTTTGCTTTCACCACCGCACAGTGCACTGCAATATTTTAATATCTATAAAAGTGTAAAAACAGCGTGCACAAAAAAAAAAAAATCTTCACATTGCCCTCAACATTCTTCACACTTTCCCCCATTCCCAAATCATGATTTTTTCAGGAATATTTAATGCCAAAAAGCAATAACACAAGTTATGAGCAGCTGTTTTCACTATAATTTAGAACTTTGGTGGTCAGATAAGGATGTATAAAAATTGGCCAGCAGCAGGGCAGTTTTGCAGCATTGAAAAACAGTCATAAACAGAGCCGCTGTTAGAAATCACAGGGCCTTGTACAGCCTACCTGACAGGGCCCCCCCAATGCCCCCAAACATTAAAATTATATTTTTGCTAAAAATACACTAAAATCATTATTATGGGCACAAACACAACATTCCTTAACACTCTCCTGCTCATCCTATAGCAGAATGAAAGGCGGCCGCAGCTTTTCTATCCTGACTATGATGTCCTTTGCACTGTGCCACTCTTGCGCATTTCCGAGGGTGCGCAGTGTGACGATCACTGGTGAGCTGTGTCCCTTGGACACAGCGCATCACTGATCAGGGTAAAGAGCAGATGACGTAGGCTTTTTACCAAGTGATAGTCTGTGTCCGGTTATTGACATTTCCGCTGTCAGTGTCTGAGGAAAGCTCAGCTTTCCAGTTACAGGGGACCTTACACTAATAATCAGGGCACTGATCATCAATGCCCTGATGATCAGTGCAGCCCTATTAGTGCAGCATAACAGTGTCTATCAGTGCAACATATCAGTGTCCATTAGTGCAGCATTTTAGTGCCACTTATCAGTGCCCATCAGTGTCCAATATCAGTGCAGCCTAATAAGCGCCTCCTCATCAGTGTCCATTAATGCAGCCTATCAGTGCAGCATATCATTGCCCATCAGTGCAGCCTCATCAGCGCACATCAGTGAAGGAGAAAAATTACTTATTTACAAAATTGTATAACAGAGAGCTTTTTTTTTTCTTATTTGTTTGTTTACAAAAAATAAAAAACCCAGTGTTGATTAAATACCACAATCTGGAAGGAGTGAGGGGACAGAGAGTAGTCACCTCAGAGGGTTGCTTAAGAAGAAGGGATGCTCAAATCTGATAATGTAAAAATATTATGAAAACTTTATTGTGAAAAATTAACAGAATAACATCTGGTACACAGTCCACCAAAATGGGGGGGGGGGGGGGGGGCAATGATACCACTGAGGATCAGCACACATGCAGGGCAGCCATCAGACATTTTGGGGCCCCTTACACAGCTTTAGGCCTGGGCCCCTCTGAGCCTGACCATCAACATTTTGCGGGGCCCGCCCTCTGGCCGTCCCACTGAATCTGCCCACTGGCCATCCGACCGAGTCCTTCAGTGCACCCACTTCTATTTTAACACTTTTACAACTTAATGAATGAAAATGAATCCAATCCATCAAAGAGACATCCCCATATATTCAGCAAAGAGACATTCCAATCCAGTAAAGAGACAGCCTCATATATACAGCAAAGAGATATCTTAATCCAACAAAGAGACAGCCTCATATATTTAGCAAAGAGACATCGCAATCCAGTAAAGTGATGGCCTCATATATTCAACAAAGACACATCCCAATCCAGTAAAGAAGACAGCCTCATATATTCAGCAATGAGATATCCCAATCCAGCAAAAAGACAGCCTCACATTTTCAGCAAAGAGGCATCCCTTCAGCTGCATCGGCTTACTCTGCATCCTCCATGCTTTAGCAATTGCTAGTTACTACAGCAGCAACAACTCTGTCTTGTTGGTTGGGGCCTGGGTGGCTGGGCCCCTCAGAATGCCTGGGCCCCCTACATGTGTATGGGCTGTCCCCCCCTGATGGCTGCCCTGCACACATGTGCAAACAGTAATACAAAGGACAACATGTAAAACAATCACAAAGACATACGCGCCTTGTCGCACACTCATCACCCAGGATCTAATCAGCATGTACGTAACTCAGCATGCAGCAGTGTTTAGTCCTTGCGGACCATATCCCTACTGAAGCTAGCTGAGTACACACTGAAATGCCAGCTATAATGGAGAAAACCACAGCAAATTGTCTCCCAGTGTGTAGAAATTGCTGGAACCCACATAGAAGGACCAATAAATGTGGCTGGTGTTATTGGGTTGGAGGTATCAAGTAATGAAAATATTTGGTAATGGTCACTGCTGATGTCCCTGCGTACATTACACTGGTAAAAATAATAATGATCAATGAACATTAAGCCAAAACCCAGCCAGTGATGTATGGTGAATGACTCACTAATTGAGGACACTTGGGGTTTATTGTGGTGAAGTTCCTCCTCACGTATGCTAGATGGCGGGCCAGGGTGGACTGTACTGGAGAACTCACTGCTAGTCCTCGGGAGAGACCTGGTACATCAGGAAACTTGTAACAAAGGTAAGTGCATTATCAGGAGACGAGCAGGGTACTAAAAAGTCCAGCCTGTGCCGTGGGGGAGGGGAGACCCAGCGGTACAAAGAGTGTGGGCATAAGCTGCAAATATGGATCCGACTGATTCAAGATATTCAAGCGGAAAGGTAAACAATCTTGCTGGCAAATCACCGTAACAGACTCAAATGCAGGTGGCTATAGTAATGTTCCAGGGGGTGTTGATAGGTATATCCTGTATGGAGTATAAGGAACACTCTTACCACATACTGCAGAGTCTAATCGATCAAGGGAATGTCCATTGCCGACTCTCCATCCCCTGTGATTTGAAGAAATTCCATAGTCCGGAGCAGCTATGCACGCCACAGTACCTCGCCAATGTTGTGGAATAATCAAATCCCCTGGTCTCCAGGCGTCTCCCCACTCTGGCCGGAAGTCCGGTTCTTCATAGCCGGATGTAGTATCCCGTCATCACTAAAGCTCAGCTCGGCAAAAGAGATCACTCCGGGTGAAGGGCGGGCGGAGGCGTGTGACGTCAACGCGTTTCGCGTGCGTGACTCACGCTTCTTCAGGACATCATTGCGCACGCCGGGATCCCTTTTTATAGAGCATTTTGATTGTTAATTGTTCACAGGAGGGAAACAGAGAATAAATGTCCTGGCGGATTACAGTACATGTAAAGCGCCGGGACATTTATTCTCTGTTTCTCTCCTGTGATCAATTAACAATCAAAATGCTCTATAAAAAGGGATCCCGGCGTGCGCAATGACGTCCTGAAGAAGCGTGCGTCACGCACGCGAAACGTGTTGACGTCACGCGCCTACGCCCGCCCTTCACCCGGAGTGATCTCTTTTGCCGAGCTGAGCTTTAGTGATGACGGGATACTACATCCGGCTATGAAGAACCGGACTTCCGGCCAGAGTGGGGAGACGCCTGGAGAGTACACCGCGGGATTTGATTATTCCACAACATTGGCGAGGTACTGTGGCGTGCATAGCTGCTCCGGACTATGGAATTTCTTCAAATCACAGGGGATGGAGAGTCGGCAATGGACATTCCCTTGATCGATTGGACTCTGCAGTATGTGGTAAGAGTGTTCCTTATACTCCATATAGGATATACCTATCAACACCACCTGGTGCTTTACTATAGCCACCTGCATTTGAGTCTGTTACAGTGATTTGACAGCAAGATTGTTTACCTCTCCCCTTGAATATCTTGAATCAGTCGGATCCATATTTGAAGCTTATGCCCACACTTTTTGTACCGCTGGGTCTCCCCCTCCCCCATGGCACAGGCTGGACTTTTTAGTACCCTGCTCGTCTCCTGATAATGCACTTACCTTTGTTACAAGTTTCCTGATGTACCAGGTCTCTCCCGAGGACTAGCAGTGAGTTCTCCAGTACAGTCCACCCTGGCCCGCCATCCAGCATACGTGAGGAGGAATTTCACCACAATAAACCCCAAGTGTCCTCAATTAGTGATTCATTCACCATACATCACTGGCTGGGTTTTGGCTTAATGTTCATTGATCATTATTATTTTTACCAGTGTAATGTACACAGGGACATCAGCAGTGACTATTACCAAATATTTTCATTACTTGATACCTCCATCCCAATAACACCATCCACATTTATTGGTCCTTCTATTTGGGTTCCAGCAATTTCTACACACTGGGAGACAATTTGCTGTGGTTTTCTCCCTTATAGCCGGCATTTCAGTGTGTACTCAGCTAGCTTCAGTAGGGATATGGTCCGCAAAGACTAAACACTGCTGCATGCTGAGTTACATGCTGATTAGATAATGGGTGATGAGTGTGCGACAAGGCGCGTGTGTCTTTGTGATTGTTTTACATGTTGTCCTTTGTATTACTGTTTGCACATGTGTGCTGATCCTCAGTGGTATCATTGCCCCCCCCCCCCCCCCCATTTGGGTGGACTGTGTACCAGATGTTATTCTGTTAATTTTTCACAATAAAGTTTTCATAATATTTTTTCATTATCAGATTCGAGCATCCCTCCTCCTTAAGCAACCCTCTGAGGTGACACCTCTCTGTCCCCTCACTCTTTCCAGTTTGTGTCCATACTTTATGGTTGCGGTGGCTCTCAGGTTTAATGGGGCCGACAGGAAATTTTCTGCTGGACCTGGGATGTAAAGGAGGTTACCTGTAGGTGTTACTAACAGTGATCCTCTGTCACTCCACACCGTCTTCCCCTCTTTTCTCTTGATTAAATACCACCAAAAGAAAGCTCTATCTGTCTCAAAAAAATGATAAAAATTTTCATTTGGGTACAGTGCTAGATGGCCACGCAATTGTCGTTCAAAGTGCGACAGCACTGAAAGCTGAAAATTGGCCTTGGCAGCAAGAGGGTAAAAGTGCCCTGTATTGAAGTTGATTTATTATGCATTTTCATTTTTTTTTTCTTTTTACAATTTTATTTTTTTATTTATTTTTTTAAATGTAACTGTTGGGAGGGGGGGGGGGCTTTGATAAAATAAAAGGGGTCTAAAGAGACTCCTCAATCTCTGTCTCTGCAGCCTCAACTGCACAGAATTCATGAACAGGAAAAGCTCTGCACAGTCTTCCTGTTTATTCACAAATTGAAGCATAGTAAATAGGAAAGACCAAAGAGTATGCGGGCGCCCTATGTTATTTGGTTGCTGAGGTGAGAAATTTGTCTGCTGACTTCATTGTAGTGCTTATATAGATATAAAGCATTTTACTATTGATTATAAAAGAGGTAAAGTGGTGTTCTGCTTTTGCATAGTGGAAAATGCCTTAACTTGATTCCTAGGTGCTATAAGTGGGTCTCCATGCCAGCACTAAATTCGCAGCAAAACATAAGGAGCCCTACAGAAGGCTGCCAGAGGACATGAAGACCTGTGTCCAGCTCCTTTTCAGAATTCAGACATCAGCTCCATCATTGAATAGATGTAAACATCGGCTCCATCATTATCTGCTCTGTCAGATGATAAACCAAGGGGGAGAGTGCCATTTTATTGATTGTATGGTTTTACACAGGCTGGTGTATCATCCTTCTGCCTATGTTGTTTTTTTTTTTTTTCTATGAGTACACCCCTATCTTTCTGGACTGGGGCCAAAGATACCTGCTAACTTTCATGGACTCAGCAGAGGACTGGGAATCTTTGACCTAGGGAACAAACACAACCAACCAGTCCTTTTATGGTAGGGAACGATTTCTTTTGGCTAAAGAAAGTGTACCACACAAGTGTGCCATGGTGTTCCTCTGATTTGTGGGTATGGTGAAGGTGAATGTTCCCACAGGACATAGTTTATTGTGACACACCGTACTGTTGTAGCATTAGCTACCTAAAATTATCGGCACTATGTTTGGACAGCAGTGACTTTCTTTCTACTGCCGGAATTAAAAAGAGTTAACCTGAGTGCTTCTCAGCCATTCAAGAGAAGCCTTGTATTTTATCAATGAATACAAGGCTTTCTCTTATTGGCCGAAGTGGACAGGTTGGCCAATATTTTTCACAAATATAATGCACAGAAGAGTGCATAGATCAGGAGTACATAATGGATAGAGCACAGTGGGTCTAGACTTTGCAATGCAACAGAGTTCAGGGGTCAGGAGAATGTAATGCACAGTGCGCAGGAGTATGTAACCAACAGAACACTCCTCTCTAAGCCCCCCTTCTCCTTCACCAGTATGAATTCCTGCTGTAAGCCAAAATTCTCCCCAACCAATACAAACCCTTCCAACTCAAACCAATCTCTCCCCAAACTAAAGTGGCCTGAACACACAATTGCTCTTTGCTCTCCCTTCTTAAAATGTATTTACAGACCCGAGTCCACCACCCCTCTGCATGTTGTGGCTGGATAGCACGGACAACATCACTAAACAGAGGAAATTATGCCCTGCCTGAGGACTGACCACGTCCACCTTTGCCTGTGGACACATAAGCTACTGGCCCCCTCACAGTGCCATGGGAACGTCTGTCTGCCTCTTCTTGTTGACCTCCGAGACATGACGTGGGGGTTCTTATTAACAAAATGTAATAAAGATGTGAAAATGTGTACGTGGATGCACTTTATTCAATGTAAAGTGGTGTTTGGTGCACTTTAACCTGAGTATTCACTACATAAACACACTCCACCGACACACTACAATATACTGCAGTAAAACTGCACTAACGCTCAGAAATATACAGAGATTAAACATGCACTAATGCACCAAAATATACTGCAATAAATGGGATGTAAAGTACTGAAATATACTGCGTTAAACGTGCACTAATGCACAGAAATATACGGATAAAAAAAAAGTTTTGAGCAGAGTGGAGATTCGGGCACCTATTAGATTTTTATCATCGTCTGTGATTTTTAGATTTTTATCACTGTCTGTCTGACATTGGAATTTATTTTGTTTTGTTTATATTCTGAATAAAGTTTTCTTTTTTTTTTAATAAAAAAAAGTTTTGAACCGAGTGGAGATAGATTTGGGCACCTATTCGATTTTTTATCACCGTCTGTGCAGGCATGGAAGTCAAGTCATGGAAGTTCTCTCATGTAAGGAGTGGATAGCCCAAATGGGTGACACGTTACACTTATAAAAGGACATTTTTCAGCATAGAGGGCGCCCAGGCAAGTTCCAGGCTATTTGGTCCCCCTGGCTAGACACACCAGGTTTGCCTCCTGTAGAATTGGTCCTGGACAGAATATTGGGGTGAAACTTCATTTATATACATAGCTGCGGGAATGAGGGTTGTGGAAGGGTGGGATTGGGGAAAAAAACTGAATGACTGGTACCTTACATTTTGTAATTGGTGGACTATGGTGCTGTTGTTCATATATAAATGTTTTGGTACATTTTCTCTGGAAGTTGACATTGGAATTTACTTTGTTTTTTTTATATTCTCAGTAAACGTTTTTTGACATTCCCAATACTTCTGTTATGGCAGAATTATTTTAAAGTGCAACTAAAAGCTAATAAAAAAAACTGCTGGCATATAGGCATGTGTTGCAGAAGAGGCTCTCTGTTTCTCTTCTGCAATAAAAGCTCCCTTTCTGCCTGCTAGCAAGTTCTCTAATTTGTGCACTGAGCAGGGCAAATATAGCTTAGTGCGCAATCTTGGTATGCGTTGGACACTTGGATGCATTTATAACTTTGAACGTGCTTAGGAACTACGTCACCCTGTGCCAGCACTGATGGAGCAGTTAGAGAGGTCACAGTAATAGCTTACTTGAAGTGTCACTTTGGCAAGTCTGCCATACTGTGCGAATACAGTATGTTATACATATTTGCACATTTAAGATAAGCCCACTTACTGAAATGTAGAATTAGTTCATTTTTAATAGGAATTGCTTGTATCATACCATACTTTAATTTTCCAGCTGCCATTGGGGAGAATGTAGGATAGAAGTACAGCTTTTTTTAATTTCTACATACATTATATTACCAAAAGTTTTGGGACACTTGCCTTTACACTAACATGAACTTTAATGGCATCTCAGTCTTAGTCCATAGGGTTTAATATTGAGTTGGCCCAGCCTTTGCAGCTATAACAGCTTCAACTCTTCTGGGAAGGCTGTCCACAAGGAGTGTGTCTATGGGAAGGTTTGACCATTTTTCCAGAAGCTCATTTGTGAGGTCAGGCACTGATGTTAGATGAGAAGGCCTGACTTGCAGTCTTCATTCTAATTCATCCCAAAGGTGTTCTATCGGGTTGAGGTCAGGGCTCTGTGCAGGCCAGCCAAGTTCCTTCACCCCAAAACTCACTCATCTATTTCTTTATGGACCTTGCTTTGTGCACTGGTTCAAATCATTTGGTGGAGTGGGGATTATGGTGTGGGGTTGTTTGGGCTTGGGTTTGGCTTGGCCTCTTAGTTCTAGTGAAAGGAACTCTTAAGGCATCAGCATACCAAGACATTTTGGGACAATATCATGCTCCAAACTTTGTGGTAACTGGTTCTCAGTCATATTGGAACAGAAAGGGGCCATCCTCAAACTGGAACTGGGATGACATTAAAGTTCATGTGCGTGTGAAGGCAGGCGTCCCAATACTTTTGGTAATATAGTGTATCTGCTGCCACACGTCCAGTTTAAAAACAATTTTTCAGTTCTTTGACATTCGCTTCCATAGCTGCATTTCCTGATTCTATGCTACTCTTATTTGGAAAATGGCTTTAAAAATGGCTTGTACGCAGTAGTAGTAAACAAGCCATTTGTTCATAATTATAGATTGGTTTAACTTTTTTTGTGTGAATAATACAGAAAACAAGTATTTTCTGTATGACAAACAGCTTAAACTTTCATCCTAGAGATATTTTCTTGCAAGACTTAAAGCCAAAATTTGTGTTGTGCTTAATTAACTTGCAATAAATTTGTAACTTACGTTTATGCTGGATATAATATCGTTAGATAATTACAGAAAATGTTGTGAACTTGAAATGAACCTTTGTTGACCTAGATTTGTATTTACTAGTTATCTTCCTATATATATTAATTAGTTTGTTTAATTCCCAATGAAAGAAAATTCACAGCGGCACTATGAGTTGTGTTGCTTTAGGCGTTCATGAGGAGCTCCCTTGAAGAACTTCTCAAGTCCAAACAAAACATGTCCTACATTTAGTTGGTTAAGGCAGAGCTGTTTTCATTGCTAAATATAACTTATTAGCAATTTAGTCTCATATTCTGAAGCTGGGAGGGCTGGCAATGTACGAATAAACTGACATGCTAATTCAGACAGCCAGATTGATGATTACCTATGCATATATGAGTGGTAAGAAAAATAAAAGGGGGTGGGCAGTTCCCTTTTTGGCTATTAAGTCACATTTGATGGTAGATGGTTGGGCTTAACTATGAACTTGTTTATCAAAGTAAAACTGGTTTCAGAGGGGGCACATTGGAGGGGTTTTAGGCTAGTAAAAATACTGGTAGACACTTTTCAGTGTCTGCCCTTTAGAACTTTAACTTTAAAAATGTAAAATTGATGAAAGAATAACTATAAAGTGGACTTTTTTGTAACTTTACAAGTCATACATCTTTACAAATCATAAGTGCAGTGACAGGACACTGTTTCAAGCTTGCGTTCTTGTGCAATTTGAGTGCAGTGCGTTTTCAGCCTTTTTATTTGAATGGGCTGAAATCCCACTGCAGCACATCAAAAGTAGTGCATGCACTACTTAAAAAAATTATGTACCATGCATTCCGGTGCAGGCAAACGCACTACATTTGTGGCCTGGGTTTGGGGTGCCCCTAGCATTGCATTGACACTCACTGCAGATCGTAAGTGCAGTGCATTTTGATTATAGTGCAGGAAACGCACACAGAACACGGGTCTCCTGATCCACGCTCTGGTGTGAACAGATTAAAACAAATAATTTTTAAAGCTTCAATAAACTCTTATTACTTTCACCTATCCATTATTGTATAAGGTACCTCATGCATAAATAATTATTGTTTGCAAACATGGTTTGGGACTTTATATAAGTACCAAACTTATGAAATAGTTCTTAGTATAAAAATATATCACATTATTGGTTGACTATTAAAATTAAAATTGTGATGCGTTTTCAAGGATTGAAATTGACTACATCAAGGCTTTATATAACATGTATACATTCCATAATATACAGATATCTTCAATATCAGTCTGTACCAACACTTCAACGCGTTTCAACTCATACAGAGTCTTCATCAGGAGGTAAAGAATATGTTCTGGAATAAAAACTGCTTTGTATCCAACCCACCACTGACAGTCCTGAGTCCTGACACTAAGGAGGAGGTGTCACTACTAGTAATGGTGCTTGGGTTTGGTTTGCCGGCCATTCGTTGAACCCATCATGGTGTCTGAAAATTGTGAACCTAAATCCAAACCCTACTTAAAACTATGGAGGGTGAAACTTCAAAATCAACTCTGGCCATTTCCAAAATTAATAACCAAGGGATTGCAAACAAATGGCATGGGGAGCTTGGCACTGCCATTGGGACATGTACCAATGCAAAAACATTGCAATTTAAAATACTGTTCAGCAGGAAGAGCATGCTCCTTATAATGTGATGTTGATGGTGGTCCTTTCTAGTACATGCTTGGGAGATGCTTTTAAGGTCTATGTGACATTATGTAACAGTGCAAATCTAATAGACAGTGTCAGCAAAACCATATTCTGGCATCACATATTTAGTGTGTAATTTATTTTGTAACTTTCACAATTTGCTTGGCTTTAATACAACAGCAGCACCCCTATTTGATTAATTTCATGAACAAGCGGTTATATAACTGTGGAATTATAATAATAATAAAGGTACAGTGCCACAAAAACAAAAAAAAATATAAATGAAGGTAGGATAACAGTGAAAAAAGAAAAAATCAAACATCTGTGTAATAATAGGTCCACTCAAGGTGAGTCCATAAGTCCCACAGAATAGGATGATTCACTATGACTAGATGAATGCTGAAGATTAAGGAGAACCCAGTGCCAAGAACAGGATCAAATCCAAAAAGGATGCATCACCACATGCACAGAAGAAGATATCTGCTTACCAGCTCGTTTGACCATCGGTTAGGAATGGTCAAACAGGCGTGTGTAGGATGGTAGCTCAGGATTATTTACACTCCACCAGACTCCGTTAGCAATCAGGTTCTTATAAGCAGGTGGCTCCTCCAAACCTCCCAATACTAATCAGCTTGACCAGCCATATTACCTCCAAAAACAAAGGGAGACTCCAATGGCATAGTATAACATTTTAATTGTTAAAAAAGTAATACAAGGGCAACTCACATATCAGCTGTTTGAACATGCATGAAGTACGAGCTAGCGTGTCTACGTGCTCTCTGTTATATAATCCTTTATTCAATAAATGTAAAACCACTTATAATTCTGTAACTTGTCACAAGTGCACAAACGAGTGTTCTGTGTATACACCTATGATCCAAAAGGATGGACACAGGTAACGTTATGCGTGGCTCCTTCCCCTGTACGCTTCATCAGAAGGAAGGACTTCATCAGCGGGTATTCCTAAGATGTAACCCGTACGGGGTAAGGAGCCATGCGTGAAGTTACCCACAGCCATCCTTTTGAATTATATGTGTATACACAGAGTGCTCGTTTGTGCACTTGTGACAAGAGCCAGAATTGTAAGTGGTTTTACATTTATTAACTAAATGATTATATAACAGAGAGCACTAGATTATTTCTATTTGCTTTTATATCACTATCTACGATCCTACCTAGGAATTGGCTGTCTCAGATCCACTCAGACCATTGGGAGACTATTAGATCTCTTCATGGGAATGCTTGTTTGACCGTCCTGTTGGTTCAGAGGTCATGGTCCTAGGGTGAGCGGCCATCTGTGTGTATGGTGGAGGTGCTGCACATTATATGACACCTGCATGTTCAATCTAGAGACACCACTTTGCACCATCCGGGATCTTTTTTATGAATTTTTTATGAAAATTTATTTTGGACTTTCTCTTATATATTTATAGGATTTATATGTTTTTCAATATATAAATATTACTTGGGCTGCACTATTTTCATTTATTAGCTTATTTGAAGGTGTTGTGAAATTAGACTTGAGTGTTCAGCTGCAATTATTAGTATTTACTCAGTATTGTTTGCGCTGATTATTTTTAGATTATATTTTTTGGAATTACACTGTTTGTTTTTGCACATAATCACTTATTTACCCTCCCTGGTGGTCTAACTATGTCAGAATTTTTGTGCTAAAAGTGGTACATTGTTTTGCATGGAAATATATTGTTTTATATTTTAGGCTTGAATTTCTTAGGAATAACCTACTTAAATCTGTCCAAACAAGAGTCTAGTAGACATCCCGGGTATGATAAAGTTTGAAACACAAAAACACAATATCATAAATTATAATATAATAATAATACATTTTATTCAATAATATAATCAAACCAAAAACACTGAAATATGTACAAACAAGGGGTGCGATATTACTAGTCACTGTAGCAAAGGTTTAGTAAACATCTCGGGTATGAAATATTTTGAAACATGGGACTGCACAAAGTCCGACGTCACAATCGGGACAATAGAATCTGGTTTCTTTTCTTATTTTCCTTTCATTGTCATAGAAACATAGAATGTGTCGGCAGATAAGAACCATTTGGTCATCTCTCTTTGAGCAACAAACCACACACATCCTTGCAGGTGCTGACTTTTTCTCAGTTGGTGGGATGTAGTCCATGAAGTGACGACCAGTCAAGCGTTTTGGGTTGACAACGCCAACAGCACGACGTCCAGATCTGTTCACAGCCATTGATGGTATTTGGTGACACAGAAAGATTTGTTCGGCAACTTTCCAAATAAAGTCCGCATGAATCAAAGGCTTGTCACTCTTTTTTTTTAGCAGAAAGTAGGCATTCCACAAGCATTGCTCAAGAAGATGTCTGAAGATCTTTTTATAGTATTTTTTTTGCTGCTTCCTCATAGCTGGGTAGAATTCCATTGCTTGGTCGGCTCTGTCGACACCTCCCATGGTGTTGTTGTAGTCTATCACTACTTGTGGCTTCATTACTTCTTTCCCACCTTTCGTGCGTACCATAACAGTGGAGGTGGTATGCACTGTACTCACACATCACACATTAGGCACACATCTTTCTTGTCCCTCCATCACAGTGCCATCATTTTTTCTTTCTGCCAGGCAACCGTTTCTCCTGTCTTGAGCTTCATTTTGCCAAACATTGGCGGCATGTCGCGCTGGTTAGCCCTTACGGTTCCATAGGCATCAGTTTTGTTGCGCAGTAGAACCTCATAACGTTCAGGAGATGTATAAAAGTTGTCCATGTTGCACAATACCCCTGATTTAGCAATGGCTCAGTTAGTGAAAGAACAGAAGATGTTGCCATTCCATAATTACTGTATTTTTCATCAAATGTTGTTCCTTTTCCAGTGTATATCATTGAATTCCAAATTTGGCCAGTTGACGATTCGCACAGCATGTAGGATTTTATGCCAAACCCTGCCCTCTTTGATGCAATGTATTGCACCCTGCTAAGCCTTTCCCTTGTAGGCCATTAGACTTTCATCTATACTGATGTCTCTTTCTGGCACATAGCTCCGTTGGAAATTCTGAAGAATCAATTGATATACTTTCCAAATTTTTTTTAGTTTTGGTGCAGGATGAGTAGATTCATCAAATTCTTAATTAGTGGAGATATTTCATTATGACAGAAATATGTATTCTGACATGACCGTGCCAAAGAATGGAGTAGCAAGTATGTATTGGTTATCCAATACCACTTCTGCAGGGGTTTCCCCACCATTCCCTGAAGAATTATTAGGCCCAGAAATTTCCAAAGGTCATCTTTGGTCAGTGTTTCCCACTTTCTGCATCTTGCAAATCTCTGATGCGTAACGCATTGTTGCTCTTTGTACCGGTTGGTCTCAGTAACTATTTTTCCAATAACCTCATAGGTCAAAAATAATTGTAAGTATGCCAAGGGGTTGTCATGGTCAATGTCAACTTTCATACCAGGTGCTCCTGTAAATGGGAATCTTGGGGGGCGCTACCTGAGTCAATAGAGCACCAAGTCCGCACATCGATGAGCTCAGTCGCAGAATCGTTGCTGTCGTCACTTTCTGTACCTAGTGATGAATTTTCCCACGAATCGCTATCGCTCGGTTCTTCAAGTATCTCCGTTTCCCTGTCGCTGTTTTCCAGTTCGTCTAAAAGCACCTTTGCACAAAAAAGAACACTTAATGGACGCAATGGTTGTTCTCAATTTTCTAGGCACAAAGAACTGGAAAAGCACAGGCAGGACACTGGAAAAGCCATAAAGTGAAATCCTGAGGTGAAATGGCATAATACAGTGTAATCCGTTAGGATAACAACTTTGTATCATGTCATTTTTTTTATGTACTTTTTTAAATTGCCGCCGGTTCCACCCCCCTGTGTCACGATGCTCACAGGGAAGGAAACCGGAAGACAGGTGCCAGCATCTGCCGAGCACACAGCGGGAGGACAGCGGGAGGACAGCGGAAGGATGGCTGGAGGATGGCTGGGCAGGACAGTGGGGGATTGCTTGGGAAGGTGAGTTTGATTGTGGGGTAGTCCCAAGTGTGGCTCAGGGTTATCGCTTTTGGTACTCTATATTAACCCAGAGCCACAATTGGGAATACTGCTAGGGAGGTTAAAGTGTTACTAAACCAACAACAGTACAATCAGTCTGTATATGCAGTAAAGCTTGCTTGTTATACTCACTGTGGAATCTAAGGGGTTAATCCTCCGCATTGTTTAAAAAGGCTGTTTGATCCTGTCTTCTCTAGTCCTCCCCTTCTTATACTGTCCCCAATTATCTCCTGATAGAACAGAGCCTGTCAGAGAAACGGCCATGCTGCAACTGGCAACTCCGCCAGTACTTCCAATGGCCGCAATGGACTCAGGCCATAGACTCATTGTCAGTGAAATGGCTGTGCTGCAACTGGCAAATTTGCCAGTACTTCCCATGGCTGCAATGGACTCAGGCCATAGACTAATTCACTGGCCTATAAAAGGACTCTGCTCAGCCCATCTGATTGCTGGATTGTCTTCAGCTCTTCCTGTTTCCTGTGCATTACTACTTCCTGGATTCCAGTTTGACCCGGCTTGTTTCTGACCTGTCTGCTCTCTCTCCTGGCTTTGACCCACGGCTTCGTCTGACCCTTCGATCCTGCTCCAGTGTTTGACCCTCGGCTTGTGTGACCATCCTTGCTCTCTTGTCCTCTGCCTGACTTCCAGTGTACCGATCCCGGCTTGCTCAACGGACTTGCTTCTGCTCAATCCCCTTGTCTTGGCGACCTGTTTGGACTGATACCTGTGTATGACCCTCGGCCTGGCTTTTACCTGCACATTGCTTGATTCCCTGGAGGCCCTGCAAGTTGTTCCAGGATATCCTTGTGAACCTTTACCTGCACTCCACAAGCATCCAGTGCTCCTTGGGACGCGTCACCTCCTGTCCCACTTCCAGGGGTGATTCGCACCGAGCTGCAAGGGAAGCCCTCTCAGCATTTCGGCCTCTACCTAGAAGTGATCTGACAGAGCCCTAGGAGGCACTCTGCACTTGCTCAGTTTGGTGTGTATTACTTCAGAGTTTTTTTTATTTGGGAGGGTGCATGTGATCAGCACAGGGCCAACTAGCAGTGTCCAGACACCAAGTCCAGGGTCCTAAAGCCTCATAGGACAGTGAAAGGAGAATGAAAAGTCCTCCTATAAGCTTTAACCAGTGCTTGGCCAGACATTGATAGAAGTCACAAGACTGCTGATATGAAAAGGTATTTAGCAGTTTATATTTTAAAAAAAATTGCATTTCCATGTTCTGTGTACTGTGGGAGACCAGATTTAGTGAATGCAGGGTCCTGGGTTTAGTAACTTTTTAATTCAATTGCATATGTCTACTGAATTATACTGTTTAAAAAATCCCCATTCATATGTGGAGTATATAGGCGTTGGGTACTGGAATACCTGGCTGGAAGGACTTGTTTTATCTAATAGGACATCTAAGCCCACGACAGCAATCCCATTACCCTTCGAAATCCTGAACTGGGATCCTCCTGGGGAACAATCCAGTCCCCAGAAAGATTGGGATTGCTTTAACTGTGGACAAATCTATTTGACCCAAGGTACCCCGGCTATTTTTCTAGACATTCCCTCCCCATCTGGGCAGTCAAGATCCTAAATCAATCATAATCTGGGCAGTGTATATCAAGTTATCTGTGGGAATTGGATCCCATGTGTGGATAATCCAATCTGCAACTGTCTCTGGACGCCCCATTGGCCCTTGCACATGTGTGACCATCCATTGAATTGATTTTATTAACAACCCCATGAGCCTCTGTGAATCTTTGGCACCTATTTTGCCCTGAAGAAGCCGCACAGGCGAAATGCATCGGTGATCCATACCCTGCACCACTGTAGGCTAGTCCTATATATTATATGTGGAACTGGGTGTGGTAAGGTGTTTTGCAGAGGTCCACATTTATGGTTTGATGGACATGTGATGGTGGTTGCATCAATGTATGTTTGTTAGTTTTCCATTTTAATATTTGTATTTTGAAATAAAGGTGTTTTTATATAAAAAAAACATTGTCTTGCTACTTTTTGTCTCCAGGGACGGGATATACAGCACCGCTAAAGCCCCCCTTGCTAGCTCCTTAACCAATTTTTGCATTTTCAGTCTAGGGGTGATGGTGCAGTTGGTTGACTGACTGAACGTTAATCTTTTTACCTTTGCATTATACTGTTTGTCTATTATATGAAAGTCTGATTGGCACAATTCAGTTTAAGGCTATCTCACTATATGAATAAACGTTTATATAATATTTTGTTTGATATACAACTTCTTATTTTTATAAGATGGAGTTTGGATCACATATCTTTTATTAGGAGTATTTGAGTTTACACTGACATAACCTTTTTGGATAGCAATGCACTTTTTTCTTTGTGTATTTTTGTGGACTGAGGGTGTGAAACACTTACCAAGTGCTGGCTAGCTGTCCACATATGTAGTTAGATGTGGCTGCACATACAGTTTTTTTGAGTGCATCACTGCACTGCTGGTTCAACATCACCATAAGCAAGTTCAGCACCAAGGACTGCACTTTATGGAAGGAGCAGTAAGCTCTGCAAAGTTTTAGATTGTCAGGATGAAAAAATGCATATCATTTAGCCTTCCCAAATGTGTCAAGTGTCAAAAATTGCAAGGAAGGCACCAACAACAGAAAATGTCAGATCTATCAGCCAATAGATTAAGCACAGAGTGCCCTTAATCAATGTTCATAGATGACAGTGGAAACAGGTTCAGCACCTTGCCAATGTCTTCTGGAGTCATTGGAAGGAGTACATTTACAGCCTTCAGGGTCGCGGCATATGGCAAACTAGCAAACCTATCCTGCAAGTGAACATAGCCCTCTAAAAAGAAAAAGGATGCTCGCCATAACCATTGGTTAATGGGTCTCATTACAAAGAATAAACAAAGCAATGATGGAAAGGTTTGAAAAGTAGAGGTCTAGGTAGTAAGGAAGAATAAGCACCACTCTACTTCAGGCCTATCAACAAACTGGTACTTCTTTTGCCAAAGGAAGAGGAATCGTCTTCTACACCAGTGACTTAATTCAAAGGGAGGTTTTGTGTGTCACCACAGGATAACACTGTGGACATCAAGGTAATTAATGTGCCTCGTCCTAATATTAAATATCAAGGAAGGAATGGGGGTAGTTGAACTTTGTTGGCACAACGACAGGACAAATTGTCATAAAAAGTTAGGTTTTTATTAGAAAATGAATTTAAAAATATAAAGCAAAAGGTATTGTAAATATATAGAACCAACATCTATAAAGACATGAATTTAAAATCAATGCTGACAATATATGGACCAATAACATATGAGTATCCCATACAACCACATAGTTGGAATGCAACAGAAGAGAAATGTTAAATATAAAAGTGTAGACAATGACTAAACCATTGATACTCAGAGAGAGGCCTTTGAATGGTTCTATATATGTACAATACCTTTTGCTTTATATTTTTTAATTAATTTTCTAATACAAACCTAACTTTTTATGACAATTTGTCCTGTCGTTGTGCCAACAAAGTCCAACTACCCCCATTCCTTCCTTGATATTTAATTCAAAGGGAGGCAAGAAGGACTGGTCCAATTTGCTGCCTTCCCCTCTGAAGACAGTGTTTTGGTGAACTGTGGGAGGTGTTTTAGTAGGGAAAGTAATTGATTTTTTTCCCTGCTTTGCGGGGAAAGAAAATCGATTACTTTTCGCTGACAGGACAGGGTTCTGCCTTGTTTACAGAGGCAGAGCCCTGTCCTGTGTGAATTCATGACGATTGCTGGGTGCATGGAGTAATCCATTGGCCGGCATCCGGTGATTGATATCTGCTGTATTTAATCACAGCACAACCGGGTAGTATCAGATCACGTATTAGGTACGTGATCCGGCACAGCCGAGCCACCTGGCTGCCGTATATCTAAGTTATACAGTCGGGAAGTGGTAAATGTTTGGACTTGGGTGTGGCTAGCGGCTGCTGTCCCCCAGGGCAGGTATGGCTGACAGCTGCTGCTGCTATCCCCCATGTGGGTATGGCTGATGGCTGCTGGCTGCTGGTGGCTATTCCCCAAGGTGGGTATGGCTGGCGGCTGCTGCTGGCTGTCCACCAGGGCAGGTAAGGCTAGTGGCTGCTGTTGGCTGTCCCCCAGGGCAGGTATGGCTGGCGGCTGCTGCTAGCTGTCCTCCAGGGCAGGTGTGGCTGGCGGCTGCTGCTGGCTGTCCTTCAGGGTGATTATGGCTGGCATATACTGCAGGCTGTCCCCCAGGGCGGGTATCATTGTTGGTAGCTGTCCCAGGAGGCGGAATGCATTTGATATCACTCCCCCTGTGACAGGTTCTACTCTCTACTGCAGCCACATGCTTCCTAAACCGCCAGCTCTATTCTTTGCTCTGGGATGGCAGGTCGGGAACCTGCGATCTGGGCTTGCTGACCCACTATCCCAGAGCAGGAGGTGGTGGGCACCCCTGTGCTAGAGTAAAGGTTAAAGTATTTGTGAACTCTCACCTTGTAAAACAAACCATTCCGTTTAAAGTAGAAATGAAAGGCAAAACATTTGTGTATATATAACTTTAAATTTTTTTTAATACTTTTTGTTTTTTATAAGTGATCACATGACCTATGTTCTCAGCTGCATAAGGGGTGGGGGTGGAGACTGCAGGGAGGTGTGTCAGCAGGGGGCAGAGAAAGAGCAATGCACTGATCTTCCCAGTGAAGAGCTGTGCAGGAGGGCGTGTCAGCACAAGTCCTGGTCATTGGAGGACAGGCAGGGTGTGCTCCCAACACAGCCAGAAAACTGACCATGCTGGGATGGATGTGCTCTCATGCTTAAGAGTGGTCAGTTTTAAATAGGAAAGCAGGAGGAGTGGCAGAATCATCAGGTTTGTCACACAAAGGAAGTAATACAAAGAAAACAGAATACCTCCTAACACATACATCCTAACACACATGTGATACAATAGACACATATTAGGAATATTAAATATTGTTGTAACATACACTTAAACCACTTGCCGATCGCTCTATAGCAGATATACTGCTACAAGGCAGCTGCTGTGCGCAGGATCACATATATACATTATATTACCAAAAGTATTGGGGCACCTGCCTTTACACGTACATAAACTTTAATGGCATCCCAGTCTTAGTCCTAAGGTTCTATATTGGGTTGACCCACCCACTGTAGCTATAACAGCTTCCACTCTTCTGGGAAGGCTGTCCACAAGGTTTAGGAGTGTGTGTTTGACCATTCTTTCAGAAGAGCATTTTTGAGGTCAGGCACAGATGTTGGAGAGAAGGCCTGGCTCGCAGGCTCTGCTCTAATTCATCCCAAAAACGTTCTATTGAGTTGAGGTCAGGACTATGTGCCAGCCAGTCAAGTTCCTCCAACCCAACCATGCTCATCCATGTCTTTATTGACCTTGCTTTGTGCACTGGTGTGCAGTCATTTTGGAACAGGAAGGGGCCATCCCCAAACTGTTACCACAAAGTTAGGAGCATGAAATTGTTTAAAATGTCTTGGTATACTGACGCCTTAAGAGTTCCCTTCACTGGAACTAAGGGGCCAAGCCCAACCCCTGAAACACAACCCCACACCATAATCCCCCCTCCACCAAATGATTTTGACCAAAATTGTATTTGGGTACAGTGTTGCATGACTGCGCAATTGCCAGTTAACGCAATGCAGTGCCCAATTGCAAAAAATGGCCTGGTCATGAAGGGGGGGGGGGTAAATCTTCTGGAGCTGAAGTGGTTAATGCACCCTGTCTCCCAGTTTCCCTTTTCAAAACAGGAATAGACAGGGGTGTCCCCTTTTTCCCCTCCTTTTCACGTTGATAGTGGAGGCCTTCCTTCATAGTCAGAATAAATATAGCGATTGCTGGTACTCTATATACAGGTGCATACCATAAAAGAATATCATTAAAGAGTTAATTCTGCTGGCACCTGAGGAGCATGGTCGTGGTCTGAAAGAGCTCCTGGAGTCTGTCCTGATTGCAGGGTGATTTAAGCGACCCAAAGCAGCAGTGACCTGACCATCTAAGCGGGTAACATTAGGCAGTGTGGGGGATCCACAATATGGGAAAGAGGAGGCTGCAGAAAGGTCCCATTAAACTGACCGACTTCTTCCAGAGCGTCAGCTCTCCCTCTGGTCAAGATGGCACCGCCTCACCTCGCTCTGCCACATCCTCGGTCAGCAGCTCTCCACAAAATCAGGAGTAGAGAGCTGACTCACAGGGGAGACCGTCCTCTACCCCTCTACATGGAGCCCGGGACTCGCTGGACGATGCAAGGGAGATGGCTGATCCTGTTTAAAACTACCCTACCTCAGGCCATCCTATCCTTGACACCACCCTGAAGGATATGTTGGTGTCTCTGCAGGGCACTCTCCTTAGAGACATGATTTCATTTATGTCACAGTTGAAAACAGAGATAGCAGACATAAGGGAGTAAATCACGTGGGGAATAAGACGGGGGGAGTTTGCTGTTGCTCAGAATGAGCTTGTGGACTCTTATAATGATCAAGAAGAGGAGATACAAAAATTGCGGATAAAGATAGCTCACCTAGAAGATAGGTCACGAAGAAACAATGTCAAATTAAGGGGGGTCCCGGGAGCAATAATACCTGCAGAGCTAAAACAATATGTGCAAAAATTGCTGGCCCCCCTTTTGCCATACATGGGGAATTAATTATAGATAGAGCACACCGGCTCCCAAAACCTCCTCATCTCCCTGAAAAGATACCAAGGGATGTGATAGTTAGAATACACTTTTTCCCTGTGAAAGAACAACTAATGCAAACGTCCGGACAGCACTCCCCTCTGCCTGATCCTTACTCGGTCCATATATATCCATATATGCTGACTTATCACAATTTACCATCATGGCACGTAAGCAGTTGGTGCCTATTACTAAACTCTGTGATATACAGATGGAGCTACCCAGCCAAACAATCTATTACCAAGGATGATGTTATCTACAATGTCACTACGGTAAAAGAAGGCCTCAGCCTGGCTCGTAAGTGGGGTCTACTTCCACTAGATTCTGGTAATAACCCCCCCGAGAGGACATTCTCCCACCGCATCCTCGTCACAGAGGTTTTTCAACCAGTGAGAAGGGGGGATGATCCCCATACTCCATCGCAGTCTCAACCGCCCTAACTAACAGGGTCACTGCAACTACATTGCCTGTTACAGATGCCTGTACTCGACCCCAGTTTGCCACAGTAGCGGAATGCTACTAAACGCATGTTTACGCAAAGTTTTTATTCTTTTTTCTTTGTTTGTTTTTTCTCATCCTTTGTTTTTTGTAGTTTCCTTACCTATACGACAACAGCTCAGTCACAACACTTTGGTTCCCTACGCATACTACGGCACACTTATGAAATCCTGGATAAGACCCCTCTCTTCACCGTCAACTTGGAATATGCCTATACAATCGACTGCTATCTTTCTACAAATGAAGGTACGGTACTACCAGTCTATCATCGGTTTTTCTCCTTCACCATGGCGATCAAGTTTCTCTCTCTCAATGCTAAGGGCTTGAATAGTCCCTACAAGCGTAAAGCCTTATGGGTTGATGCCCACAAACGCAAATGTGATGTTCTATGCGTCCAGGAGTGACATTTCCATGTGGACAAACTGCTGAAATGCTCTCATAATCTATTCCCAATTATTTTCTTTGCAAATGCAAAGGCCAAAAAGAAGGGGGTGTTTATTGTCTGTATCCTTTACATTGCATGACAAACTTATAAATGATAAAGGCAGTTATATAGTATTAGTATGCGAGTTGAATAATGCTATGTACACCATTGTTAACCTGTACGCCCCTATTAGATGTCAAATATGCTTTATCCGAGCTCTCTATAACAGGGTCTGGAAGATTAGCAAGGGTTATCTTCTTATGGTGGCCGACTTCAACTCGATGGTCGATAAAGCTGAGGACACCTCAAATCCTAGCCCTGCCTATAGGCATACCTTGCAATCCTTGCTCACAACAGAACGGCTATATGATGCATGGAGATTCCTCCACCCATCTAAGAAAGATTATACTTTTTTCTCACATTCCCACGCTACTTGCTCTAGAATAGATCTGACTATTGTGGATCTACATACTTTGCAAAATATATCTTGCGCTGATATTCACACTATTACATGGTCAGATCATGCCCTGATCTCAGTAAAGGTTAGAGAAACACATAACGTCATAACGTGGCACCCTCAGTACTTTGGTGTAACAAATAATTTCTGTTTACGCAGCAAGGCCACCGAGAGATGTTGTACGGCAGCCTTTGGGAATACTTCCTGTTGAATAAAATTGCAGGCTCCAATCCTAGCATGTATGGTGTGCTCACAAAGCGTATATGCGAAGACTTTTGCTCCAAGCATCAGCCTTAGAAAAGAAAAAAAAAAACGCCTTAAAGCGGTAGTATACTCTGCTATTTGACTTTTACCTACAGGTAAGCTTATAATAAGGCTTACCTGTGGGTACAATTAATATCTCCTAAACCTACACGAGATATTCAACCTGCATGCAGCCGCTGACGTCTGCGGCGCATGCGCTCTGAAGGTCCGGCGGACCTTCAGAGCTCCTTGCTGGATCTTGCCGGAAAGTGAAACTCCCGCGTGCATGCATGGGAGTGACATAATCGCGGCTCCGGCCACTCACAGCGCGGAGCCGCCGAACCAGGAAGAGACACGAGGGAGCATGTCAGCTCCCTCAGCGTTGTCCAGACGACCATGCCGGGGCTTCGTTCTAAGGTAAGTATTTCATAATGAGCTAGTATGCGATGCATACTGGCTCATTATGCCTTTGTCCTGCAGGGTTAGTTTTTTTTTTTTTTTTTTCATGAGTATACAACCGCTTTAAAGTTCAATTGGTGACATCTTGCATTGCTCAGCTAGAATCTCTACACAATAGACATAACACCTATGTTGACCTCTGAGTTACTTAACTCATTGGATGAGTTAAAACGAGCTACGTCAACTGTTGCTCCTGGAACAGGAGAAGAGCCTCAAGCGCTTAAAAGTTTTATTTTAATGCCCAACCTCCTGGATGTCTTTATAGTAGTAACCCTACCTAAACAGAGGAAGGAGCCTAACTGTCCTCAAAATTTTCGGCCTATTTCCCTTCTCAACACCGACTTAAAATTATACGCGAAAATATTGGCTAATCGTTTAACAGAAATAATCCCCTCTTTAATTAGTTTTGATCAGGTCGGCTTTGTTAAAGGATGCCAGGCTCCAGATGGAACCAGGCATATGTTGAATCTAATAGAAATTGCTGAAAACCATTAGACCCCCATAGTCCTGTTGACGCTTGACGCAGAAAAAGCCTTTGACAGGGTCCATTGGGGATACTTAAGAGCTGTCTTAGACAAATTTGGGTTTATGGAACCTACCCTTTCTGCCATTATGGCACTATACACTAACCCGTCAGCTAGAATTTTCACATCGTCAGTGCTGTCAGAGAGCTTCACCATATCTAATGGCACTCGACAGGGTTGCCCTTTATCCACGCTAATTTTTGCACTGGCGATGGAACCCTTTGCAGAAGCCATAAGAACAAACCCTCACATCTCAGGAATTACTGTCAATCAAACTTTACATAAAGGGCTGTTCGCCGATGACGTCATACTTTCCCTCACAGACGTCGCTGTTTCACTGCAAAACAGTTCAATCGGTAATTGATAATTTTGGAAGGGTATCCTACCATAAAGTAAATGTTCCTAAATGCTCGATCCTACCTTTTAATATCCCGCATCAATCTCTGCAATCCCTGCAATTCCCATACCAATGTCGCTGGGCATCACGTTCCATAACCTACTTAGGTACTCAACTGACAACTCCTACATCTAGACTATATCAGGTTAATTATATTCCCTTACTTAAACATATTATGTTGGAAATGAACCAAATAACAAAACACAAACTATCCTGGATGGGGCGAATAGCCACTTTCAAGATGTTACTTCTGCCAAAAATCTTGTATCTATTCCGCACAATCGCCATCACACTCCCGAACAAATTCTTCAATATACTAAAAAAAATCCCCCACAGATTTTATATGGAGGGGGAAAAGAGCTAGAATCCATTTTTTGATCCTGACGGGACAAACCAAATTGGGAGGAGCAGGACTGCCAAATTTGAAAATGACTATAGAGCATCCCTCTTGGCTCAGCTTAAAGATTGGGTAACATCCCCACCAATCAAATCATGGGTAATATTGGAAAAAAACTCTGCTAGCGGATAGAGACCTTACAGCATTGCTATTAGCAAAAACCACTATGCAGCCGGTGTATATTCCTTCCCATCCAATCCCATCCAAATCCTCTGTAGAAGCATGGGAATATTGTCTTACTACTCAGAGCCCTAATGCATCTGTTAAAACTTTGGAGATACCACTCCATATATATGAGTACGTTATTCCCTCATACTCAGTAGCATCATTGATTCAGGAAGGACATCCATGGATCAAGGATGTAGTCACAGACATGTCCATCCAAGGTTAATTTAGATATATTCATATTAGCCATTTACATCGTAAATACAATAGGTGGCAACTGATGGTAAACGAGGCGATATGGAACTATCTACACTCCTCTCACACTCAAAAAGGGGGCATATCTTAGTTTTATGACAGGATACAAGGCCCTTCTTCTGCCTCTAAAATTCCGGCTTTCGACCGGTGGGAAAAAGATCTTAACCAAGAGTTCCCACTGGAATCTTGGCTTTCTGCTATCCAACAAATGCACAAAATCACACACTGTGTTTCCCACAAAGAAAACGCATTACAAATCATATATGGATGGTACCTCACTCCTTATCGGTTGTCCAGAATCTACTCAAATGTATCTGATGGTTGTTGGAGAGATTGTGTACAAGCCGGTAATCTGCTTCATACCCTCTGGCATTGTAAATCATCGACAAGCTTCTGGAATAAATTTTTTTCTCTGATCTCCCAAGTTACGGGTGTACTAGTTAAACCTTCTCCACAACTAGCCTTACCAGGCATCCCTATAGACAACATGCCCAACCAATTTCGTGCAGTAGTCCTCCATATCTTAATAGCAGCACGGCTCACAATCATTAGCAAATTATAGCAGACCTCCTGCAGAGCCCCTTATCTATCCGAAGGTATCCATAGAGTGCGTCTTCAATGTTTCTATGAATGTGCCTTATCATACTCCCAAGATAGGGGTTCCAAATTCCGAACAGAGTGGCAGCCCTGGCTGCAATGGTTTAAGGTTGAAAATGTTAAATAATATTGTCAGGAATATTGGGGAGATTAAATAAAAGAAACATGGAATTATATTATAAAAAGCTATGTATATTCAGTTCTATACAGAGATTCTGAACAGTACAGCAACCATCTTGTATGAGATCATGGAAAGTTCATGTTCTTTTACAAAATGCCTTTACAGAGAGTCTTGAGATTTTCAACAGATATCTTTGTATTCCTTTAAATCGTAAATTATGGGACTTTCTGACATTTCACCTGATAAAAGCCTAGCCAGGATGGCACCAAGTTTTAAGGGGGGTGATGTTTTCTTTATTGTCTGTATTTTACAATGAACAATAGGTTCATTTAAACTATATTTTTAAAGATACATTATATCACGTGTAAGAAAATATTAGCAATAATTATGTCATTATATTATGTAAAATATACATATGTAGGAATGTTTTATATACCATATTTTGGTTTTATATTCTTTCTACAGTAATAATCTTACTTAGACGAAGCTAAGTACTAATTCTACTTAAATTACCCCATTTAGGGACGTTTGTGTTTAAGTTTTTATGGCCACATATATCTTCCAATCCTAGCCTAAATGTCTGACAGCATATGACATGGTCAAATGAATTAAGGCTTTTCACTAGCCAGCCAGGTCATAAGGTTATCAGTTAATAGTAGTACTATTGTATTGTTTATACTGAATTTAAAAAGCAATACAATATTGCCCCCTTTGGAGACTACTACTAAATGCAGTCTCGGGGTAAATCAGGTATTTCCAATAAATATATATATTGTATTAATAATATATTCTTATTAAATGGTGTTACCATATTCAATCCCTGCCAAGATACATGATTGAGATATTAGATAGACATGTATATATTATGAGAGTATAGACAGGTTTTTATGTTGTTTTTATAATTATTCTTAATTGGAGAAATGATCATTTAATTTTAATATCCAATATACTGGGTGATTAGTAGAGACGTTGCCAATGACCTCACCAGTTATTGGATAAGTAATCCCAACCAATGGGGATAAAGCTCCTCCTTCTGGGTTCGACTTATGGTCATTTTACTGTCCTTTTGTTCAATACAATATAAAAAGGGAACACCAGATGTGAGAGACACACACACATTACGACAACATTCATTACACTTACAACACACACGCTACTTACATCCATACATATACTCATCTATACATACTGCATCTTGCTCCATCATTCATCTGAAACTTTGAAGGATGCCAAACGAAACTCCTCCCTAACTGGCCACCGTTTTGGGAAGGCAGCCATCTTAAGGACTCTGGTAATGACCATTTTAAGCTAGCAGCCATCTTAAGTGTGGTAAATATACCTTGCTGTTTACTTGATTATTATTTACTATTGTTTATTTCCTTCCTTATATGTTTTAAATAGCATATTCAAGGGTAATAAGATTACAATCCCAGCCGTATGAACAATAGTAGATTTTTCTCTAAAAGCTGATTTTTGTTTTTATACATTTTTATTAATATCAGATTTGGCGCATTTTTTGCAATATTAGTCTCCCGTTTTGCATAGCCTATTCTCGCTCCATCTGCAGCGGAGTGACTGTTGACTGCGCAATTCGCAGACAATTGTGGTCTAATTATATAGAACACTTATATATGGTTTCTACTATACCTGGGGAAAAAGTAATCTTGCTTTCATTTTAATGTCATCATTGAGCTATACATCACATTGCATTTATCGTTTTAAGTTTGTATTTTATGTAAAGTTATCTCTTTGTGTTACCTTAAGTCTAATCATTTATTGTGAATACATGTCTTGTGAATAAATATTCTTAAATATTCCCTACTGTAGACTGGATTTACTAAGATTGGTATATGCTGTTAAAAAGAAATGAATCGATTAAAAAGAACTTGTTACATATTGATTTGTGGAAATAAGTTGAGATTCTCCTACCTTACAGATCTTTGCTTATTGACATAAATAGACACTGTTATATTCAGAGCAGTATAAATATTCTGACAATATCATCAAGTGGTCCAGGTGTTCTTAAAATGAAAATGACATACATTGCACTTAGCAACGCAAAGTTTAGTGAGCATAGTTGCTATAATCAATATATATTTTCCTTTCTTTTTTATATTTGTTTTCCCTCTGTACCCTCCCTATTCACGTTACTCTTTTTCTTTCGTTTATCTTCTTCCTAGCATGTTAAGGAATGCTGTTTATCTGTTAATTTGGATATAATACACTCTATTAACATATATGATTACTGATGTAAGTGGACTTATCCATTAGGTCCTACGAACCCTTTAACAAGTGCAAATGTCTTTTAACTTTATAGCTCGGAGGTAAGCTGGGGGTGCTGCCCCACGCCAGTGAACACAGCTTGTGCCCAATAGGTGTGTCTGGATGTGGGGACCGTACTTCCCATAATAAGATCGAGGAAAGCATAAGCTAAGATGTATAAACTCATTGATGATGTAGGACTTACTGTAGCAACAGACTAATAATTCTTTGATATGTATGTACCTTATCCTTCATGGAATGTAACAATATTCATCTACGTATCCTTTGTGTTCTATTATTTTATTGTTATAATTTTATGTGAAAATACTATTAAAAAAGATTGAAATATAAAAATTTAATTATTTTCAGTAATTCAATTCAAAAAGTGAAACTCATATATTTTATACACAGAGTGGCATATTTCAAGCAATTCTTTCTTTTAACTTTGATGATTCTTGCTTACAGCTAGTGAAAAAAAGTGAAGGATTTTTAATACAGAAATGTTGGCTTACTGACTGTGGAAACCTCACACTGGACCTCGTGCAACTTGGATTATGTGCCTCTCCACTCTTCCTGCAGACTCTGGGACCTTGATTTCCAAATGAAATGCAAACTTTTCCACAGTCATTAATGATTTGGGGAGCCATGTCATATGCTGGTGTTGGTTCACTGTATTTTATCAAGTCCAAAGTCAGCACAGCCCTCTACCTGAAAATTCAAAGAGCACTTCATGCTTCCCTATGCTGACCAGCCTTATGGAGATGCTGATTTCATTTTTCAGCAGGACTTGTTATCACCTGCCAGCACTGCCAAAAGTACCAATACCTGGTTTAATGATCATGGTATCACTGTGCCTGATTGGCCAGCAAACTTGCCTGACCTAAACCACATGGAAAATCTGTGGGGTATTGTCAAGAGGAAGATGAGAGACACCAGACCCCACAATGCAGACAAGCTGAAGGCTGCTATCAATGGAACCTGGGCTTCCAAAACACCTCAGCAGTGCCACAGGCTGATTGACTCCATGCCACACCCCATTAATCCAGTAATTCAAGCAAAAGGAGCCCAGACCAAGTATTGAGTGCATACTGTACTGTACATAGACATACTTTTCAGTAAGCCAACATTTCTGTATTAAAAATCCTTTTTTTTATTGGTCTTATGTAATATTAAAATTTTCTGAGATACTGAATTTGGGGTTTTCGCTAGCTGTAAGAAATAATCATCAAAATTAAAACAAAGAAACGCTTGAAATATATCACTCTTTATGTAACACATCTATATAAAATATATGAGTTTCACTTTTTGAATTAAATTACTGAAATAAATTAACTTTTTGATGATATTCTAATTTTATGAGATGCACCTGTATATTGGTTCTACTGAACGGAAGCTCTCCGCTTGTGAAAATGAATTTCTACTCTATATTTCAAACCCCCATGATACTATTCCTAATATAATCGCAGGACTTACCTCCCAAGTCCCAAGCCTTCAAATATCCTGGCATTTATCTGATCTCACACTTAAAATCATTGTATGTTCTAGGACAGAATCTGGCAGGTTAATATTATAAAAATGAATATCCTGCCTAGAATCATCAAATGGTACCTTTCAGGCTCCCAGAGGATTTCTTTTCCCACCAGCATTAATCTTTCTTACAGTTTATTTGGTCTAAGAAATCTTTCAGGTTAGCAAAGATCTATCCTTAGACATACGAAATCTGATGCAGAGTAGGGCTTATCAGATATTGCTTTATACTTTAAATCTGTAGCAATGTCTGGGTTTTTAATTTGCATCCTAACGTACAAGACAAATTATTGGTACTAATTGAAAAATCCTGGCAGATAGAAATCTAACTCATGCTTCATGGGTCCACATACAACATAGATATCTTGGAATTAACAATACATCTAAAGTTCATGTAACAACAAATACACATGGGCTTCAAAAATAGTGCCAATGTGCTCTTTATGTAATTAATCGGGAAGAAATATGGCAAATTTGAAGCAAAATCTGATTTTTGGTTAACTCGTGCCTTATCTTCAGGAAATACAAAATGTTACATTTATTTGCTAATAGTGTGCAGGTCAACTAAACTGGTAAGCATTGCACTCCATGAACTTTCATTTGAGCGAAGATCACATTTAACATGTCTTCTGCCTGCTGGGTCAGAGAAAATCAAAAAAGTTTTCATTAAAGTCCAGGACAAGCAAATTTTGTCTCATATACTTTAAGGCATGGATGCTCAACCTGTGGCCAGTCAACTGTTGCTGAACTACAAGTCCCATGAGGCATTTCAAGGCTGACAGTTATAAGTATGACTCCCAAAAGCTTGAGCCAGGATAGGACTTGTAGTTCAGCAACACCTGGAGGGCCATAAGTTAAGCACCCATGCTTTAAGGCCTCGTTCACATGGGCTTTCTTAAGTCCACACCTATGTGAAGGGCTGTGTTTGCCCGCAGGGGATGCATAGGTGTTCTGTGCATCTGAATGCAAGCAGTCCCATCATTGTCTGTTTGGATGCAGAGGCTGCATTGACACAGTTTGCTGCTCCCAATTTGACATCTCTGTGGGTGCTTGTCCCTGAAGGCAGACGATGTGAGTTTGGGGACCCGAACCTACATGGATGCCAATTTGAAAGCAGTGGCTAAGTCTGTAAAGCCGCTGAACCCCAATAGACATGAATGGGACTGCCTGTATGCAGATGCATGGAACACCTGGGCAAACACGGCCCTTAGCACACTTAAGTATGTCCGTGTAAAAGAGGCCTAAGAGTAATGTGTATTCTTATTTTAATCTTGGTGTGCTTTGTGATTTCTTCCAGACCTGTGAATTAATCCAACATTCTCTGTGATCAGTCCTTGCTGCTCTCTCTCCTTGTGCAGAATAACTGGTCTTGTATCTGCCCCTCTCCTGTAGATGGGCAATGCTGGGTCCATAGCTCTGCTCAGTACTCACTGCACAGGTTATGTTTCCACAGTGATGCTGTCATGGTTACTTTTATATAGTAATATCTGGGTTTGCAAAGATGTTTGGTGCATACTAAGTGGATTTATATCATCTGTGGCTAGTAAGAGATATATTTAAATAAAAGTTTTTGTGCCCTGAGTTCAGCTTTAATAAAATATATATTGAGTTTTGATCAATTTTTTTTAAACTTCCTGCATGGGTAAATGATGAGAACACATTCTTTCATAGGCTATGATTAATTAGCTTGCAATAAAATATTTATACAAGACAAGTAAAACGTTTTGAAATTATGCCTTTGCTACCTCTTTACGCTTTTTACCCCTTAGTGACACCACTGGCAAAGGCTTAGAACTTCATGAGACTAGAGCTGCCTGCAAAATCATGCATATTCAATGAATCCCACACAAAGTCAAATAATCCTGCATATGAATGTTCTATCAAACAGTATTAAAAGGGAGCATTCAGGTCTATACATTATTGTAATTAAAGCTGAACTCCAGGCAGACAAATAAATCCACAGTTGGAATACATATACAGTATATATGTGTGAACCAACTGTCATTACATTGCTAATTTATGTGCACTGGGCAGGAAAGTGATCTGGAAGTTTAACCACTTGATTGCCAGTCTGTAATACCCTTTAATAACCAGGGCATTTTAAAGTTTTCTGTGCTCTCATAGTTTGGCTGACAATTACGTAGTAATACAACACTATGTCCAAACTAATTTTATATAATTTTTTTAAAACAGTAAGCTTAGATTTAATTGTCAAATATAACTTTTGTTTGTATTGATATTACAAAGCTGATGTTATAAAATGAAAATGTGTGCTGTAACCATAGACTTCCTTTGATATATAGGTCATACGCAGGGGAAGGAGGCCTGCAAAAAAAAAACATACACAGGGGGGTGCAAACTCCTTGTGCATTACTGTCAATCAAATTTATTAAATGCGCAAAGACAAATAGATACTTACAGAGGTAAAGAAACAGCAGGCATAAAACATGATTGCTTCAGCCGCAAGCAGTAGACTGAGCTCTGAGTAGGGAGGCCAGCCCCCTGAAACTCGTCAGCCTTCCAATCGTAGGGTCCAAGGACATGACAAACTGCCTACGGCTGAAGCAATCATATTTTGCGCCTGCTATTTTTTTTACATTTGTAAGTAGCAGTTTGTCTTTGTGGATTTAATAAATTTGTTTGGCAGTAATGTACAAGGAGTTTGGGAGGAGAAGGGGAAGGGGTTAGTGAGCAGGTCACATACAGAGACAGGCTGAAAATAAATGAATGGATTAACAGTAGTGTGATCATATATACAGTAGTACGTTTACATTTGTGATCACATGGTACAGAGCCACTTGGATCAGCTCTGTACTCTGTCTGTGATGATGGCTCGGTACAGAGCTATAAACAAGCACACTGGCTGCCTGATGGCTATTTCTGCAGTAGCAGTTATAAATAGTGCTGCAGACATAACTGTACACCACTTTACCATTTAAAAACAAGTGGTTATATAAAGGGGTTAAATTAGATCTAAAGCTAAAACTTTATGAATTCTTAATAGATTAAGGGAGTGTTTAAACTCATGCCAGGCTTGTATTGCCACCTGTGCCCCCACTGGTGAGATATACCCTCTCCATTTGCACTGTTAATAATTGTATTGGGGACAGAAATGAATGGGAAATGAAAATGGTAAGGAGAAATTTTCCAGTGGAGACACCTGTTCCAGTGTACTCACTTTCTGTTGCTTTTCCTGGCCCAAAAATAAGGATCATCTTCTCAATGTAACAATGGCAAAAAAACTTCACAGGGAATGTAATCATTTCCTACTGTACCCCGAAAAAAGGTTTTGGCTTTCAATATACCCATATCTCCTAAGGAGGAAGTCTTTACACCTGCCTGACTTTGCTGCCAGTGTAGTGGTTTTGTGGTGGGTGAAGAGCACCTTTAAAAAATGTCTCAAAGTGCTTCTGATTGTTTAAAATCTTGTTCTTCAGGGGTAATTGCTTGGAACTACAAGTCTGTCTGTGATGGGTTGGTGGAGTCAGATAGAATACCCTAAATGAAGCTGAGCCTGTATTCCATCAGTTTGGGTGCGTTACAAACCTATGCTGCCAGTGTGAAAAAGGTATGTGATTTGAAAGACTAGCTGAACAAAGTTATAGATCCATTGACAGGCAAAATAAGTCATATTTATGTATTTAAACAGTTTTTTCAACTGTTTACCTGGGGTCTGCTTTAAAAAGTTACCAAAAACACCAGGACCGTGAGATCACTCCTAACATTTAAAATGCTTGCTATGGTGGTAAAAGGGGTATTGTCCACATGGGCAGAATGACTCACCACACATTAGAATAAAAAATAATTATTAGGGCAAATATGCTAATTAAATAACAAAACAGTTAAATGGAAAAAGGAAAAAATACAGGTGAAATCTATAAAAACAATATTAGACATCAGTAGTGAGGCCTATTAAGATCAAGTTATCAAAGAGTTCCTGCCAATAATTTGTTGCCATGAAAAGGACAAATTGGCAGGATATCAGGTAGTGGCTGAATGAAAGGGGGCACAAAAGCCTTATAAAATATTAGGTGCTAACTATAGATCCAACAGGTGTGCAAAGGGGAGTAATGGAAGTCCCAAAAGGAATCGTGTTTGGAATACTGATCTAAAGGCAAACCTTTGTTTTCCCTGTGCAGGAAAAGCAACTGAATAACCTTTATGGTGGTCCCACCAACTCCATGTATGTACTAGCACATTGCTCCATTACTGCAATTGCCAGCTAAAGTGGCCCAGGTGTTGAAGAGAAAGAAATGGTCTGGTCACTAAAGAGGAAAAGCCTTCTGGAGGTCAAGTGGTTAAAATCTGCTCTTGTCTCTCACTTATAAGTGATATCATCCTCCATCATCAAAATACCTTTAATGATGGCGATCCTAGATGTTTTGTGACATTTTTTCTATTTACAAAGGCTGCCTGATAGTCACCTTAAGAAATCCAAAATTTGAGACCGCACTCAAAGTATATGATGAAATCAAAAGGTTTCTTTATTCCTCATGTATAAAGTAGACAGACAGTGTGCAAACAGGCGTGCCTGGTTGACGCGTTTCACTACAGTGTCGTGTGGTTATGAGTAAGCGACCTACAGCGTCGTGAAACGCGTCAACCAGGCACGTCTGTTTGCACACTGTCTGTCTACTTTATACATGAGGAATAAAGAAACCTTTTGATTTCATCATATACCTTGAGTGCGGTCTCAAATTTTGGATTTCTTCAGTTCTTGGATGACGGATCTGACCTGCACCGGGTTTGGAATACACACCTGAGCGGCTTTCCCCTTCTCATTGCTAGTCACCTTAACTCATTGTAGGTGTAGACTGCTAAGGAATAAACAAATGTTTCTGTAAGTGAGCAGATATGGATTTATAGGTTATGATTATCATGAAACATTACACAGGACTTGCTATAAATTAACAAAATATGTTATGAGAAGAACAGGTAGACTGACACTTATTACCTCTCTTTTAGAAAAAGCTAGCTGCCTGGTTGTCATGCTGACCCTTTTGGTTCAGATCTTTGGACACTGGCCTAAAAAAAGTACACTAGTTAGGTTTTCTGACCTTTCTTTGACTTTCCCGATACGCATTCTTTTTCTAGGTGAATAACTGAGAAATTAGTAAAGTGAGTGAGTCAGCATAACAACCAGGCAAATAACATTTCCAAAAGAAGGTCAGCAGTCATCTCATGAGATGTTTCCTTTGAAAATATGGGTGCTAAGGAGGTCTCTAACTCAAGGTTATCCAAATACTGATTGTCAAGAATTAGAAGGCACCACACAGACCACTCTATTTTGTTCTCTAAAAAATCTTATTAATGCTCTACCTGGATATTTTTCATCACACTGTAAATAATACATCAAACTGTGCATGCTTCAGTAATAAACATGTCAGTTTGTTTGGTGTGTCAACCTCAGGCTGCTATAGCGAATCTGAGACGTTAACTGAACTTGAAATATAATGGATTCGACTTTAATTTGATAAGAAAGTTAAAACATAATGTGCATTATGGATTCTCAGTCCTATAAAATACTTGTGCACTGAAAAGATGGTGACATGATTAAATTTATATACTTTGAAAGTAATAAATCTGCCATGTGGTGGAAAGTATATGCCTTGCCTGACACATAATAATAGAAATTTGATTTTCATATAACATTTCAAGAATCTGTTCATTGCTTTTTTTTTTATTGACGGAATATTATATCTTAAAATATAGAGAACCAACCAGTCCTAATGCAGACTTTTCATTCTTGTTTGCCTGACGGTTATAGTCGACTTGTACTGACATATGCCATTAAGTGCTATGTGGAGGGCGATGTCAGCATGCCCAATTCATACCAGTCAAAGTAGTGATTTATGTGATTTATACATCTTCACTGTCTGATTAAGTGGGATACTTAAGATAGTGGTAACTGCAAATCATAAACTCTGACATTGCAACAGGGATAGGTATTTGATGTGAGTTCTAATCCTTCCCTAAAAAAGATATTGAGCCAAAGCTGTAGGTAAATAAGAGAACTTATAACCTTTGCTAAGTAGAAGAGTGCCTCCACCCAGGACAGGGCCCCTGTAAATAGAAAGGATTCCCTTCCTGGGAAATAAATTTACCAGTAATCTAGTGAAAGTAATTGGGAGCAGAATATTAGTAACTGTAAGTATATAGATGCACATCAGTATGGAAATAATACAAGCTGCTTGTGTCCCTGTTCGTGTCACTCGCTGTAGGCCAGGTTTTTTCTTGGCCAATGAGAGGAGAGACAGAAAGATACACACCAACTTCCATGGTCCTCTCCCAGGGACTGCACTGGCCCTAAAGCTGATACACTGACCAGAGAGGCTAGATTGGTGCTTTTGATATACGTCGGTACAGCGGAGGACTCACATTTGGTCGGTTAGTGGAGGAGATCTGTGACCACTTGCTTCAGGGATTCCACCATCCATCCATCCTGAGAGAGTGTCTATAGAGCCTTTTGGATTACACACACGCACTCTTTTGGTGTGTATTGAGGTAAGCGGCCGCTACACACCTATCGATAGTGGAGCGATAAGAATATTGTTTCATTGATGTTATTGACCACCTAGTTTAATGCCATATTTAAGACTTCTTTGCATATATAGGATTTGGGCTTCAGCACAAGTTATTATTTGGACATTTATTTGTTATTTATTTTCACCGGCACCACATATGTATTGATTTGGACTCTGTCAGGTTTTTTGCCAGCATTATTGGTTCACATTGTTCTTTATATAGCACTATTTGATTGGAGTGTTTTCAGCCATATTTTCAGCAGTTTTATATTGGTTTTATATACAGCACCATTGGATTTTAGTTATTTTCAGCTTGATTTTCAGCAGTTTTCCACTGTGGCTTCATTTACGCCGATTTTGTTCACCAGCACATTTATTCAACATATATTTATTTGAATTAGCGCCGATCTTGCTCACCATACACATTGTCACTTCACGGTGGCAACACCGATTAAGATTAAGGCAGCTTTTTCATGTTCACTTTAACACATTCATTTATTTTCTGTTAGTATCAGACCCTTCGGGTAGCGCACTGGTCTTCGTTTTTTATACTGGCCTGCTTTAGCTGTCTCTATTTCTCTCATGAGGCTAGAAATGGAAACCCCAGGGCACCCTATCCTCCCCGGAGGGGGGGGGGGGCAGAGCAGGAATACGGCAGCAAAATGGTGCTTCATCCTCTTTCTCTGCAGTCTGAGCCACCTCCCTCCCTGGCCCTACCTAAGCTACCAGCCTTCTCCTGGAGGCATAGGCATCTTAAAGGGGACCTGCACTACTACCTGCCTACAAACAGATCAAGGCAATCTACCACCAACAGTTTTTGGGGTTTCAGTAGAAAGTGTTTGACCTGTTGATTTGTTTTTATTGAAAGATGGTAATAATCAGTATCTAGTAGTAGTTTGTCACAATCAGCTGGACCTTTTCTCTAAAGTTGAAGATGTTTAGTAGCTTGCCAAGCAAGTTCTTTAGTTCTGAGTATGAGTATCTTTTGCTCTGTTTGAGGACCTCCTACCTCTAAGGATGTATGAAATGCAGCTCTTAGAGGTATTATCTGTCCAGAACAGCAAGGTAGTATGGAACCTCATTAGTGTAAAACATCATACCCCTACTTAAAGCCCACTACTGGGCTCCTGATTTCCACCCAGTCTTTTTTCCTTTCCCACAGAGGCAAGTATATTATGCTGCTCATGTATTTTTCCTCTTCCTTTCATCCTCTCTTTCGGATCAGGCAGTTCTGTGATGACGTTAGTGCTATGCCTCGCACTATTACAGGGCACAATGGGTACTCTCCCTCAGGGATGGAGCTTTGACGCCCTGCATTCGTGTCCTCAGTCTTCAAGTTTTGCAGCCCTCTAGTGATTCAAATATTTATGGAAGCCAAATTCAGAACAGACAGAATGGACATCTCTACAAAAATATGACCATTATTTTACTTATCTATTTTGAATACTGTTAAGATTTTCTGCTATTTGTTTAATTCACCTACAGAATGGTATATGAACTTTAAAAGTTTAAACACAGAGAAACGCTTAATCTTAAAAAATAAATAGTTTCCCCTTTTTAGTTAAAGGGTAAGTTCAACTTTGTATTCAAAATAATAAATGCATATATTTTTTGCAAAAAAAAAGTGCATTTGTTTTTTTCCCTGCAGGAGCCTGGAAAGCATTGCATTTGTTATTAGTAGATCATGAGTGCAATGTGGGCTCCTGCAGACATTTCCTTTGGCTTTCACCCTGTACCTCTGAAAGGGCTTTCTGCCCTAAAACCAGAGGACGTCAGTGGACTACGAGAACGCTCATCAGCACTCCTGCAGCCCATTGAAACTACAAGTCTGTCTGCCGCAGCAGCAGACAGGACTTGTAGCTTCTTTATTCACAGATCTCTGCAAATAAATGACACAGCTGTGTGAATGAGGTAATTGGAGTGGATGTGACCATGTTTCATGTTACATCCAAAATATGGTCAAAAAGTGATGGGGAGAAGACATTGACATGACACAATTCCTCCCACATCGCCAAGCAGCTTTCCCTGATTACCTTGGCACCCGTGCTAACTAAGGATGATCGAACTTTTGAAAAGTTCGGTTCGACCAGAACACCCGAATTTTCCAAAAGTTCGGTTCGGATTTCAGAACCCCATTGAAACCAATGGGACCCGAACTTTGGTAATCAAAAAACACCATTTTGAAGCCCTAAAACCCAATAAATGCCCCTAAAAAGTGCCTAGGGTTCTGGGTCATGCCCCATTAACTAATAATCACACAAAAAAAGTTCTTAAAAATTGAGATTTTTTGATTTTTACTTTGGATTTAGTATCTGGGGGGTCTAAAAGGTGTGCATGTGAAATTTCAGTTCTGTAGCATGTCCAGAACCATGAAAAAAAAAAAGATAATTTTTCAGTAGAACAGGTATGTGGGTCGGGACCCTCCTTTAACTTTAACACCTATATGATCTTTTTTTCTGGTTCTGGACATGCTACAGAGCTGAAACTTCACAGGTACACCTTTTAGACCCCCCAGACACAAAATCACACAAAAAAAGTTCTTAAAAATTGTCATTTTTGATAAAAAAGCCAATTAATGAAAAATTAAAAAAAAAAAAAGAGATTTTTTTTGATTTTTACTTTGGATTTCGTATCTGGGGGGTCTAAAAGGTGTGCATGTGAAGTTTCAGCTCTGTAGCATGTCCAGAACCATGAAAAAAAAAAGATAATTTTTCATTACAGGGATGTGGGTCGGGACCCTCCTTTAACTTTAACACCTATATGATCTTTTTTTCTGGTTCTGGACATGCTACAGAGCTGAAACTTCACAGGTACACCTTTTAGACCCCCCAGACACAAAATCACACAAAAAAAAGTTCTTAAAAATTGTCATTTTTGATTAAAAAAACCAATTATTGAAAAAATTAAAAAAAAAAAAAAAAAAGAGATTTCAGATCTGGGGGGTCTAAAAAGTGTACATGTGAAGTTTCAGCTCTGTAGCATGTCCAGAACCATAAAAAAAAGATCGTTTGTATTAGAAAACTTTCTGACAGGGGGTTTGCTTCGCTCCTGTAACACCTTGCCGGTTTAATAGAAGGCATTTTTTTGGGATCTTTGCAGTCAGGAAAAACATCTGAACTTGTGTATAGTGGTACTGTGCACAAGTTCAGATGTTTTGCCTGCCTCCAAAACCCCCCAAAAAATGCCAGCAAAAACACACCTGGGCATTTTTTTTTTGACGCTAGCGTTTTTTTGGCATTTTTTTGGGTTCTTTTGAGGCAGGCAAAACATCTGAACATGTGTATAGGGGGTATATATACACATATATGTCTGAATATATACCCCTAGACATATATAGGTGTGATAGTAGCAGATATATATAACTGTAAATGATTTCATTAGCGCAAGCATTTATTTCTGCTACTATCACACCTATATATGTCTAGGGGTATATATTCAGACATATATGTCTATATATACCCCCTATACACATGTTCAGATGTTTTGCCTGCCTCCAAAACCCCCCAAAAAATGCCAGCAAAAACACACCTGGGCATTTTTTTTTATGCTAGCGTTTTTTTTGAATTTTTTTGGGTTCTTTTGAGGCAGGCAAAACATCTGAACATGTGTATAGGGGGTATATATACACATATATGTCTGAATATATACCCCTAGACATATATAGGTGTGATAGTAGCAGAAATATATTCCGGTAAATGATTTCATTAGCGCAAGCATTTATTTCTGCTACTATCACACCTATATATGTCTAGGGTTATATATTCAGACATATATGTCTATATATACCCCCTATACACATGTTCAGATGTCATGTCTGACATCAAACATGTCCTCAAAAAAGCACTGGCAGTGGAAGCCCCTGCAGCATAAAAAATGCTTGGCTGGTGAGAAGCCATATTCCAGTTCCGAAGCAATTCAGAGAAATGATCATTTCTCTATAGCGGTCACCCTGCTATGGAAGGGTTTTGTCACCCTGCCATAGCAGTCACTGCCAGTTAACCCTTCACTACACTACGGTCCCCTTACACTTAACACTTTCCCTACAGAAACTCAATTTTTGAAGCTAACTTAAGTGTAAAGGAGCACTCTAACTACACTAGATATCCCTTTCCTCACACTAAAAATAGCTAAATGACACTTTTAAAGTAAAATTAACAGAACTGCTTCCATTCTCTTCCATGTCCAGTATAACAATGCTAGGAATATGGCGGGGGCGATCTTATATACTGGGGGGCGTATTCACTAATGATTGGTTTACGGACCCCCTAGTCACTCCAATCACATTCCTAGCATTCTCCTGCCCCCTCAATTGGCTTTTGCTAATGGTTCTGGTCCAATCACAGCCCATTTCCTGAAGCATTGCATTTTGGGCGGTTCTGGTTGCCGAATTCCGAACTTTTTGGGCAAAAAGTTCTAAATTCAGCCGAACCTCGAACACCCAATGTTCGGGTCGAACCGATGGTGGACCCGAACCGTTCGATCATCCCTAGTGCTAACACCCATTAGGAAATAGTAGTTTTGAGAGGCAAAACTTTGCACTGTTGCCAGAAGCTTAGTATTGAAAAATATTACATTGAAAAATACCATAAAAACATTACCATATAAAAAAAAAAAAAAGTACAAAAAAAGAAATGTAAAAACCATACGAAAATGTGTTTTTTTTTTTTTTCATTTTATATGATTACAGAGAAGAAATTAACAATAAAATATTTATACAATCATATGAAAAAAATTAAAAAAACATAAAAAAAGAGAAAAATGTGAAAAAAAACCCCAAAAATACACACACACACACACACACACACACACACACACACACTTGGTTAACGGATGATCTTCTTTTCACTTCTTAGCTCCAAGTCAGTCGCCTCTCCACCGGAAACTTCGCTCTTTCTAAACCCCCCTTGTTTTGCTTGCCTTGCTCCTTTCCTGCCTTTCTTCTCCACCCTTTTTAGACTCTGGGACAGTGCCCAGAGTGTCCAGTAGCAGCGACTGGATTGCTTCTGTTTCAGTTATCTCCGTCTTCTCACCCTCCACAACAAAATCAGCATGATTGCTGCATGAATCATGTTGGTAATAGGATCTATGGTGATGATGGCAATGAAAAAAGACAATTAGCTCTCTGTTCTCACAGTTGTCTCTCTGCTCTCAGTCAGAGGCCTTATTGCTGTGTGAGGCTGGCAGCAGACTGCATGATTTGTGGGCAACAGAATTTTTGAGGTGCAAATGGGCAGATCAGTGTTCCAAAAAACACATACAGTTATGACTTATCAAAAGGAGACATGGATATGTAGCACTATGATAAGAAGGGATGCATATTGTAGGTATTCTTTTGATCAAATCTGCAGATCTAAAATGATTGAAAACACGATAAAGTGTATATGTCAGGAAAACCAAGTTCATGCCCATGCTCAAAGAACTGTGAATGCACGTGGAACCATCCACAGAACTGTGCACAGAATCAGGGTCATGTGCATCTACTGTACATGAGCATGAAAATACGCGTTCAAATTGACTTTGGTAGCATTGGCCTATTAAAAGCACTCAGGATCATTGCTGAGTGGTTGTCAGCTGCGGTGACTAGTCCCTGCTTGTTCCTGATATACCTGCTTTGCCTTCCAACTATGCCTGATCTCAATCCCTGTGGCACTTGACCTTTGGCTTGCTTCTAAATTCCGCACCCTGCTTATCTCCTTGACTCATCCTCTGCATATAAAATAAAGACCTTAGCCTGGCTCCTGTGTATGCTCTCATCTTCCAAATTGGTACCTGTGCTGCCTGCCTGATGCAAACTCTGCTTGTGTGACCACATTCATGCCTCCAGCTTCTGCAAGCCTTGTGATGACATCCGGCATGAGTTCCTCTTCTTCAACTTCTACTTCATCGCAAGATCAAGTTCTTTTGCTGGCCAGGACTTCTACAGGCACCCGTGTCCTGTCCTTCCCTTTCAGCATTCTTGGGGAGCAAACAGGATAGGAGATGTAAGGAGTCCTCTCATCATTTCATCCTCAACCAGGAACGTGACAGTATATGAGATTTTAGTGATTGGCTTTAGGTCTATACTAGGCTGCGAGCATCACAACTTGTTACTTTTACATTAACCATCCCAGTTTGTGTAAAATATGAACAACATGAAGTCTATAGGATATTGTCACATGTACCATAAGCTTCATGCAAATAACATTGTTTATCAGGACCCGCCAGAGGACAGGTGTAGTACTGAATAGTATCCCAACATAAACTCCCTTATGCAGGGCCAGAACAAGGGTTGGGCAGGAGGGGCAGCTTCCCTCAGTGCAGCATGAGGAGAAGCACCCCCCTCATTACATACACGCTCCAGATCAGTGGCTGGCAACCAGTGGGCCATGGCTTTGTGCCTGCACTGACAGGTCCTGCTGTCACATTGTGCTTTACAAAGCCCACTCTATACCCCATTCACCCACAGCTGAGACATTAAACACACTGTGCATGCTCAACTACCTATTAGCTACTAGAAAGCAAGAAATTGCCAATGAATATGCATACACGCTCCATGCTAACTATGGATAGCCAGAGCAAGGGGCAGAGAATAGGCGCAGGGTGGTACACCCATCCTCTGCCATACATTAGCAATGGGGAAGGGGGTGCAGTTCTGCATCTTTGCTAGACAAACCTATCCCTACACTGTCGTCATGTAACATACTTATTTCTTTACCATTGTTGTTCAGTGTAATAATGTTACCTTAAATTCAGAACTGCCCATAGGAAGCATTATACCCTGAGTAAATTGGAGTTCTGCTTCTGCTTGTATACTGTCAAAGGCACATGGTAAGCTAGGAGATATTTTTTAGGCAGATGGCTGAGACATATTTCTGGAGTTAGCACTCTGACTTTTTCAATTATACACATAATAGCTCTTTTCCGCAAGATAAAAACCATGTCAATTGTCAGGTTTTAGTGTGTTGAGGCAGTCATTTTCATGAATTACTAGAAGGCTATCAGCTGCATTCACTACATCATTTTCCCCCAGTGCATTTGTGCTCCTTTTTCTCCTAAGCGAGTTCTTTGTAACCTTTTCAAATCAATTAAACATAATTCCCGAATGAAGTCTGGAGAGCCTAAACTGTATGACACCTCTGTGAAATGAAACGGATTTCTATGAATATACTTTACCCTGACAGGAACCTAACAATGGAGCACAGGAAAAATGTACACTTGCTAGAAAGGGTCAGAGAAGTATGGTAAAATGTATACAACTACAAATCTATCTGTTTTTCTTTCCTTAAGGAAGAATCCCAGACATAGATATTTTGACATAGTTATATTGGTCCAGCTTTGTGATTGTATCCACCACAGTGATTTAAAAAAACACAAGGTATACAACGCAATCACAGATGTACACAAACTCAGTAACCCTATACATCCTTATAGCAAGGTGCTATACATTTAAAAAAAAAAAGTCCAATATAATGCATAAAGTCCATAATAAAAGTTTAGGTGCAAAAGGCAGCTCCACCAAGACACAGGAACAATTCTCTGAAATGAGAAAAAAGGGACAGAGGGGGCTCAACTAAGTGCAGCATTAAAAACAGTGTTTAATTAGCCAGCTAAATCTGCACTCACATAAATCCACAAGAAGGATGTAACAGCAGCAGTGTCTATGTATAGATCGTCCTCTCCATAGTCCAGGATGTCGGCCGCTTGTCAGCTGTAGTGGAGGTACATCCGGAACCACTGTGGAGCATGGAAGAGGAAGTGACGTCACGCCTGGGATGATCTGTTGCCTAGGTAATGTGTTTCAGAGCACCAATAAGATCCTTGGTTTGGTGTACAGCACTTATATTTCCTTTGTAAAAGTCAGTCTTGCACACTTTCACAGAGATGCACCCCTTCACAGGCAGGATCAGGACACCCTAAGGCATGTTTTTTTTTTATAGTAATTGAACATTTTTAATGTTTCACTTTATGCATTTAATATAAATCACTCTTGGCCGAATTAAATAAAAAAAAATGGTACGTGTTCTCAAGGACAGTGCCCGTCAGCCTTGCATATTAGCACAGGAAATGTGCATTTTTACCTTAACAGATTTGATTTCAATAGGGCTTGGGTACTGCTTCTGAACTTCTTGAAGCAAAACCAACCCAGTTCAGCTCCTCACTACTGCTTAGTAGTTCAGTTCTTCTTCCTGGAATTGCTATAGACACCAGTCTCCCCACTCACCACTTATTGGCACATCTGGAGATTAGGGAAAGCTCCAACGTCCCTCACATATACAAAGTATTGTGGTGCACATCAGCATCATGCACAAGTACATTATAAAGGCATTAATGTGTGCAAAAAACACCTAGTTGCCTGACCTAAAGTTAGACAATTTACTTTCATGCAAATATTGCCTTAGCAGTCTAGAGGCTGATTTTGACCACATTTAGGCAAAGGCTAAATTACAATGGCCAAATTCACTCTTCTCATCCCTACTTATGGAAGCCCTCTCCCCTATTTTCCTCTTTCTTGAAGCAAACAGACATTTAAGATGCATATGTGAGGGGTAGGATACTTGAGATCAAGCTAGCCAAGTGTTCTAGTAAGACAGGGGTGCCAAACCAGTGGCCAGGGAGCCACATGTGGCCGTGGAGCCCTCTGATGTGGCCCGCAACCTCCTGCTCAGGGATGTGGGTCGGCAAGCTCAGAACGCAAGTTGCCAGTCCAGGGCCGGACTGACCATTGGGCACAGCGGCATAGGCCGCCGAGGCCTCCGCTTCGAGTCCAGGCGCATTATAATGGAAGACAGTGTCCGCCGTCCGGCCGTTGCCTGCCTCTCCGCGGCTGATTCCGCGGAGTCTGAGGGCCGCCGCATTACCGCAATCTGGCCGCCCGCCCACCCCGCCACTGTCCCCGACTGCCCGGGCCCCGCATTACGGCAATCTGGCCGCCCGCCGCTATCCCCGACTCCCCACTCCTTGCTAACATTGCTCAGCTGGCAGCCGGCTCCGCAGCGGCATCCAGGCTCCAGCGTAGCTCAGGAGGGAGTGGAGTCGGTGGGTGGACCGTCTGTGTGACTGTGAAGTGAAGTGAAGGCCGGGGGTGGAGCTAGAGGCCGGCGGGGACCCCATGCTGCCTTGTTGTCACAGGAAGAAGCGGGCGCCGCACACCGCAGACAGACACTGACAGTGTGTCTGAGTCTGAGACAGTGAGTCAGTGACTGTCTGAACTTAAGTGAGTCAGAGTGTGGAGGAGTTGTCAGTGTCAAGTCAAGTTAGTGCCTGCCCTGGAGCTGCATTAACACCACCACCCACGACCAGGACAGGAGCCAAGGCCTCAACAACAGGTAAGGAAAGAATGGCAGCAGGCCAGCAGCACAATTTAAAAACACAGACTCCCACTGCCATACCTCTGCCTCATCCCATCTCTCCCACTGCCATACCTCTGCCTGATCCCATCCCTCCCACTGCCATACCTCTGCCTGATCCCATCCCTCCCACCGCCATACCTCTGCCTGATCCCATCCCTCCCACCGCCATACCTCTGCCTGATCCCATCCCTCCCACCGCCATACCTCTGCCTGATCCCATCCCTCCCACCGCCATCCCTCTGCCTGATCCCTTCTCTCTCACCTCCATCCCTCTGCCTGATCCCTTCTCTCTCACCTCCATCCCTCTGCCTGATCCCATCTCTCCCACCGCCATACCTCTGCCTGATCCCATCTCTCCCACCGCCATACCTCTGCCTGATCCCTTCTCTCTCACCTCCATCCCTCTGCCTGATCCCATCCCTCCCACCGCCATACCTCTGCCTGATCCCATCCCTCCCACCGCCATACCTCTGCCTGATCCCATCCCTCCCACCGCCATCCCTCTGCCTGATCCCTTCTCTCTCACCTCCATCCCTCTGCCTGATCCCTTCTCTCTCACCTCCATCCCTCTGCCTGATCCCATCTCTCCCACCGCCATACCTCTGCCTGATCCCATCTCTCCCACCGCCATACCTCTGCCTGATCCCTTCTCTCTCACCTCCATCCCTCTGCCTGATCCCATCCCTCCCACCGCCATACCTCTGCCTGATCCCATCCCTCCCACCGCCATCCCTCTGCCTGATCCCTTCTCTCTCACCTCCATCCCTCTGCCTGATCCCATCTCTCCCACCACCATACCTCTGCCTGATCCCATCTCTCCCACCGCCATACCTCTGCCTGATCCCATCTCTCCCACCGCCATACCTCTGCCTGATCCCATCTCTCCCACCGCCATACCTCTGCCTGATCCCATCTCTCCCACCGCCATACCTCTGCCTGATCCCATCTCTCCCACCGCCATCCCTCTGCCTGATCCCATCTCTCCCACCGCTATCCCTCTGCCTCATCCCATCTCTCCCACCGCCATACCTCTGCCTCATCCCATCTCTCCCACCGCCATACCTCTGCCTCATCCCATTTCTCCCACTGCCATACCTCTGCCTCATCCCATCTCTCCCACTGCCATACCTCTGCCTGATCCCATCTCTCCCACCGCCATACCTCTGCCTGATCCCATCTCTCCCACCGCCATACCTCTGCCTGATCCCATCTCTCCCACTGCCATACCTCTGCCTGATCCCATCCCTCCCACTGCCATACCTCTGCCTGATCCCATCCCTCCCACCGCCATACCTCTGCCTGATCCCATCTCTCCCACCGCCATACCTCTGCCTGATCCCATCTCTCCCACTGCCATACCTCTCCCTCATCCCATCTCTCCCACTGCCATACCTCTCCCTCATCCCATCTCTCCCACTGCCATACCTCTGCCTGATCCCATCCCTCCCACCGCCATACCTCTGCCAGATCCAATCTCTCCCACCGCTATCCCTCTGCCTGATCCCATCTCTCCCACCTCCATCCCTCTGCCTGATCCCATCTCTCCCACCTCCATCCCTCTGCCTCATCCCATCTCTCCCACCGCCATCTCTCTGCCTGATCCCATCTCTCCCACCGCCGTACTGTAAGATTCTGGTACCTGCGGTACCCTTAATCACCACTTTCCTCTGTAATGCGTCCCACCTTTCTCTTCAGGTGGTACGCATATACCTTTAAGAATGATGATGTCACTGCTGAGCGCCGCAGAGTGGCTATTTCAACCGCCGGCGGTCTCACTCACATTGTTCGTTCAACCGCATGGTTGGTTCGATCAAGCCATGCCTGAAGCAGCCATACCTGATGTTACTCGCTCATGTATCTCGCTACCTGGACTTGTTTCACTCACTGATCTTGTATCTCGCTACCCGATCACTCTTGGAATACTGCTTCTACTTATGGCTATCTCACCCTGCTTTCCTGCCTTGTTACCCACATGCTTTCAAGCCTGTCTCTCGATCGGAACCTCCAGCCATTCCCTTTACCTGGAGCAGACCGGAACCTCGCTACTGATCCCTGTATCTCGCTACCGGATCATTCCTCATCTACTGGACCTCTCTAAACTACTAACATTACAAGTGATAAGTACCCCGCAGGGGAACCCTCCATAACCTTATTGCACTATCTACCTATGCACATTAAGGACTGTTACTACCTATCTATACTATCCTATCATCTGCACTGTTACATAGATTGCTAGCTCTTCAGCCTACTACCATCTATCATCTGCACTGCTGCATAGATTGCTAGCTCTCCTGTCTACTACTATCTATCCTTGCACTGGGTTAGTCTATCCTGTATTTGTCATCTGCTGTCCTCACCACCTGCTAGCATACTCGATACTAACCTATCTGCATTCCTAAATACCATCTTGAACTCTCCTATACAAAACCTATCAAGTGATTACCATCCTTGTCACTGTTCACACCTGTCCCTTCAGCACATCACCTTCATACTATCATATACATCCTATCACTCCAGGAACATCTCATTGAGTGTGTATATATCTGTATGTTGAAGCTGACAGGCCCACGGTGATGAGTCCTGGAGAGTTGGATCTGGTATTCAACACATCTCTACATGACTACTGAGTGGAGATTTTGCAGCTGCAAATCCAGCCTATAATAAAAACGCAGGAGCGTTACACATACCTCTGCCGGATCCCATCTCTCCCACCGCCATACCTCTGCCGGATCCCATCTCTTTCACCGCCATACCTCTGCCAGATCCCATCCCTCCCACTGCCATCCTTCTGCCTGATCCCATCCCTCCCACCGCCATCCCTCTGTCTGATCTCTCCCCCCCTCCCATGAGGCAGTGGTGATGGGGGGGGATAGGGATGACATCAGTAGCGGTGGTGGTGGGGATAGGGATGACATTAGTGGCAGTGGTGAATAGCATAGGGATGACATCAGTGGCAGACATTGTCATTCCTATCCCCACCACCACTGCCACTGATTTCATCCTTATCCCCACCACCACTGCCACTGATGTTATTCCTATCCTTACCACCACTGCCACTGATGTCACCCCTATCCTCATCATTCCCACTGATATCATCCCTATCCTCAACACCGCCACTGATGTTATCCCTATCCCAACCACCACTGATGTTATCGCTATCCCCACCACCACCGCCACTGATGTCATCCCTATCCCCACCACTGCCACTGATGTCATCCCAATTCCCACTACCACTGATGTCATTCCTATTCCCACTGCCACTGATGTAACCCCTATCCCCACCACCACTGCCACTGCTGTCACCCCTATCCCCACCACCACGGATGTCACCCCTATCCCCACCACCACTGCCACTGATGTCACCCCTATGCCCACCACCACTGCCACTGATGTCACCCCTATCCCCCACCACCACTGATGTCACACCTATCCCCACCACCACTGCCACTGATGTAACCCCTATCCCCACCACCACTGCCACTGCTGTCACCCCTATCCCCACCGCCACGGATGTCACCCCTATCCCCACCACCACTGCCACGGATGTCACCCCTATCCCCACCACCACTGCCACTGATGTCCCCCCTATCCCCCACCACCACTGATGTCACCCCTATGCCCACCACCACTGCCACTGATGTCACCCCTATCCCCCACCACCACTGATGTCACACCTATCCCCACCACCACTGCCACTGATGTAACCCCTATCCCCACCACCACTGCCACTGCTGTCACCCCTATCCCCACCGCCACGGATGTCACCCCTATCCCCACCACCACTGCCACGGATGTCACCCCTATCCCCACCACCACTGCCACTGATGTCCCCCCTATCCCCCACCACCACTGATGTCACCCCTATCCCCACCACCACTGCCACTGATGTCATCCCAATCCTCACTACCACTGATGTAACCCCTATTTCCACCACCACTGCCACTGATGTCACCCCTATCCCCCACCACCACTGATGTCACCCCTATCCCCACCACCACTGCAACTGATGTCATCCCAATCCCCACTACCACTGCCACTGATGTTATCCCAATCCCCACTGCCACTGATGTCATCCCAATCCCCAATGCCACTGATGTCATCCCAATTCCCACTACCACTGCCACTGATGTCATTCCTATTCCCACTGCTACTGATGTCATCCCTATCCCTACCACCACTGCTACTGATGTCATCCCTATCCCACCACCACTACTGATGTCATCCCTATGCCACCACCACCACTACTGATGTCATCCCTATCCCCTATCTTTTATAATTTACCCAAAAATTGGGTAATATATTTTTAATGTACCCTAAAATTACCTGTTATCTCTTAGCCTGGGTTCACACCAAATGCGGACTGCATCTAAACAGCAACCCGTCCATGCAAACAGATTGCGGAGTGTATGTTAGGTTAATGACACCCCGCAATCGGTTTTCAAAACACAATGCGATTTGCAGAATCGGATCTCATGGGTGTGCAGGTTAAATATAACTAAAAAACAGAGAAACCGGTAGTTGTTCATCATTGGTCATTTTGTTTAAAAAAAAAAAAAAATGGGCTGCTCAGCCTAAAATGCCCGGGCCTATTTTTTGTCCCAGTCCGGGCCTGCAAGCCACCATCCCAAAGCATCAGCATTGTGAATAAAGATGGCGGTAAAGGAAGCAAGCAGCTGCACAGCAGAGCTGCATAAGCAGATGCTTTCCGTATAGCGCCCGGCTCCTGTCACAGGTGGAGTGATACCAAATGCACCAACAACAGCCGGCCATACCTGAATGGAACACTGGTATTAAAGGTAAGTTTATTACTAAAATCACAGCGTGTATATGGGCATATCTGTTCTGCAGTGGTTACTGGGCTGCTTTCAAACTGATCCACAGGTGCAGCACAGTGCACCTGAGAGTTACCTGCACTGAGCCATGGACTTCTGTTAATACCTGTGGATTTGGTGCGCTTTCTGAAAGTGCAGCACACCTGCAGGATATAATAGAAGTCTATGGCAAAGCGCAGCTAACCCACAGGAAAGCCATAGGTGCACTGCACCTGCAGTGTGGGTAAACCGCAGTGCATCAGTGTGAAAGCAGCCTTTAGGCCCCTTTCACACAATTGGTTCAATCCAATAAGACCCTCTATTCACCATATGACAGTTTACACCCGCCTACCTCTAATCCGATCCACTAAAAAAAAAAAAAAAAAAAATGAAGGGGATCCATTCACTTCCATCTGGGTGGATTGGATTGGAGGGGAGTAGAGTGGAGTGGGCCGTGTCTGTGTCCACCCTGCATATGGAGAGTGGACACTGACCTATCATCTGCCCGCTCTACTCATTGTGGCCTTTGACCAGTAAGTGGCCCTTGCTCTTCAAAATGTTGGAAACCCCTGTAGTAAGGAGTCTTGTACTCCAGAAATCAGGATTTAATCTAAAGTATATTTGAAACAACCAACCTGCTTAAATCCTCCCCTAAAAAAGGAAAAAGATAAACATGTTGTCACAGATTTCATACCCTGCAGTCCACCTAAATCAGTTGTTAGTGGTGTCTTATGTCCCATAATAAACACTACCTTTTTATTTGTAGTTAGTGGAAATGCTGCTGTATATTAGGTTTTATTACATTAGTCCACATCCACCCCAAAGTCCTTTCTATATTGACGATGAAGTGGAAAGACCCCCTTATAATAAAAAAAAAAACACAAAACATTACATTGGTGGTCAGTGTGGATCCCCCCCCCCCCACTTCAGTTAAACACTTAAATTAAATTGGTGGTCATCGGAAAAGCTTGCTCAAAGCCCCCTGTACATTGAAGGTCAATGGAAATGCCCTAATAAAAAAAGTATATTATGACAGTGGTGGTTAGAGACAGAAAGCACTGTTTTTTAATATTAGTGATTGATTATCTGTTGCTGGTTTGTTGTACAGGTGGGATAATTTACAGAATATTTTAAAGCTGCTGTTGCTGGCCAGGTGCTAATATGCTCTAATAAGTCCTTTCCTTTTCGAATTGACCAAAACTATACTGAATGAACCCACAAGAAAGTAATCCACTGTTCTCTAATTCAGTACTCGCAGCTGATCTTTCACAGTTTTAATGTCTGTGGTGGCACTAATGGCTCTCCCTGGAATCATGGGCCCAGTATACCTGCCCATTTTGCCCCCTATGCTTTAATTCACCCTGCCAAAAATGACTGATTTGGGAAATCTCTTCAAATATTTCATAGTAAATTTTAGTGAAATGTCCTTGTTGATAGATTTGTGTTTGAAGTGAAGGTATGCAGCCTGCAGGCAGAATCAATAATGATGTTCTAGAATAAATTTGGTGCTAGAAGCAAGTTACATGGAGGGTTCCTAGCTTATTAAAAATACATTTAAAAAAATAAAAAAAGAGTGTGTGCACAATAAATCAAATTTTATGCAACCATTATGAATAATCAGAATAAGCAGTCACTAACATGACAGAATTGGATACAACATCTACCCTAAAATTGGGTATCATCTACATTTTTATATTAAATCAACTGGCTTTGTTTTGTATGCAGCCCTGCCGAAATCAAAATGCATAGTAAAATAAAAAAAAAATAGTAACCACATTATATTTTTTTTTGGGATTTAAACACATTTGTTATAAACAATAAAAAAGCAGGTTCAATGGAAAATAGTAGCAACGTAACTTAATTTCCACGTGAAACATTTTTTGAGAGATTTTTTTTTCTTTTCTTTTTCAGAATTAGCCAACATACAATAATAATAGACAAATATCACTGAGTAAATATGCAGAAGGTCACAAAATATTTATATCAATGTTATTAGTCTAAAATAAAGATTTGCTCACACTTGCCTTTTCCATAAGAATAATTACAACTGTACTGGTCTCCCCCACTATGTTCCATTCATTTATGGTTTGTCTCAAATCTCTTTGCTATATATGTGACTGCATCTCTTCCAGGCTGGGTGACAGCTGCATCAAGAATCATTCACCTATTATATTCATTGCTACTCTACTAACAACATCTTCTTTTGGATTTCAGTCTAGATCAGTGGTTCTTAACCTTGTTGGAGGTACTGAACCCCACCAGTTTCATATGCGCATTCACCGAACCCTTCTTAATTGAAAAAATAAAATATGATTTTTTCAAATTCAAAACATAGGTATATATTTAGATATATATTTATACATAGGTGCACAAAATGAACAAAACCATAAAAAAAAAAAAAAAAAAGGCTGGGAGGACATACCATGGGGTGTCAGGAGGGAACACACTGGGGGGAGGTGTTGGGAGGGCATTCCATGGGGTATCAGGAGGACATACACTGGGGGGGGGGGGGGTTTTGGGAGGGCATACCATGGGGTATCAGGAGGGCACACACTGGGGGGGTTGGGAGGACATAGCATGGGGTGTCAAGAGGGAACACACTTTGGGGAGGTGTTTGGAGGGCATACCATGGGGTGTTAGGAGGGCACACATTGGGGGGAGGTGTTGGGAGAGCATTCCATGGGGTATCAGGAGGGCACACACCAGGGGGTATTCACAATGCTTTATTGAGCTAAATGAAAAGGACATGCATTTCCATCTGTCAGCTAACAGCACCTCTATGCTAAGCTGCAGTAACTCAGCAGACGTAGCATAGAGGTGCTTGTAAACTAATCCACCATGTACAGCTAGCTGAGCCTACCTCCAGGAACATTCACTCGGCTCCCTCTGCTCAGCTGCTCACACTTCCCTCTTCCAGGCGGGCGCGATCTCCGTGGTCAGGTACATCCCCATCCCGCCCACTCACGCAGCAAGCAGCCTGCAGGAGATAGGCTGGAAACCTGCTGGGGGAGGTACAGGGGGCGGAGTGTCAAGTGTCTATGTGTAATGGCTGTGAGTTGTCCCGACCGCAGCTCTGATTTCCCGGGGTGCGCTCGGCCTCACAATCAGTAATATTTTCTCGGGGGGAGCAATTGCCCCTTTGTCCCCCCCCCCCGCCGAACCCCGGAGACTGACTCACCGAACCCCTGGGGTTCGATCGAACCCAGGTTAAGAACCACTGGTCTATGTGTAATGGCTGTGAGTTGTCCCGACCGCAGCTCTGATTTCCCGGGGTGCGCTCGGCCTCACAATCAGTAATATTTTCTCGGGGGGAGCAATTGCCCCTTTGTCCCCCCCCCCCCGCCGAACCTCGATCGAACCCAGGTTAAGAACCACTGGTCTATGGTAACCCAACACATTAACCCAACGCACCTCTGACACACATGCATTGCAGAGCAGCGTGTTGCACTCGGAAATAATGGCGACTCTGATTTTTTGTCTCTTTAGGTGTGTGTGTTGGCAGTCTGTTCAATTGAACACAATGCTCCAGAATAAACAGCTGTGAATTCAGTCTTGTAGCTAGTAATAAATTGATCAGAGGGGGTGCAACTCCGGCAACAGAAAAACATTAAAGTGGAACTGCACTCTCTCAATCAACATTGACTGTTTTAACTACTTGCTGACCAACCACAGTACATGTGCTGCGGCTGGGCAGCACGTGCAGGCAAAATCAAGTACATATACACCATTCTGCCTGCTCCAGTTTAGGGGCATGCAGAGCGCCCCCCCTGCTGGTGGGAGATAAAGTGTTTTGAAAGCTGGTGGATTATGGTTGGCGGTTGAGGAACCTTTCAAAAAAACACAACATAAATAGGAGGGATGTTTATTTGCAACTTTGTTTTCAACACGATCTTTCAATTCTATTTCTTTAGTAATGGTATTGATTAACATTTATTCAATTTTTATTGATTGTTATTATCATCACTGTTATTATAAATTTTATTGGTTAACATTTTAACATTTATTGGATGTCTATTTTTTTGGGCAATTATATATGTTTTTAAGACATTTACCAAGGTGACTAGGGAAGACTATAGTTTGTATTTCCTAAATCAATTTCTCTTACATTAAAATAAAAAAATGAGGGCTACAAGTTTTAGCTGGAGATGGGCTTTCATCTTTTATCTCTCACTAACCATCCATTTAAAATTAAATGTTCATCTAAGACTACCCTGTCCACAGGGTGACAACAGTGCAAACGGAGAACGGGGAAAAACAAAAACTTTGTTACATAGTTTGGAAAGAGAAACAGGCCCATCTAGTTTAAGAAATATTGATAGTAAAGGGTATGGGCGCTACTTCTAATATGTGCCGGTTCACACTTGTGCGATGCGGGAACGCTGCGAATATGCAGCGTGATCCCGCATTGCATCCGCACATCTGGCAGTTCCCACTGCCATATGCGATACGCAGGGGGTGTCAATTAAATGTTAACGACACCCCCAGTTTGATCGCATATCGCAGTGCGATCTGACAGTTCGCACAGAATCGGATCGCACAAGTGTGAACCACTGCGCTCCGATTCTGATGCGGCTGAAAAAATTCCTCATGTGCCTATTTGGTGCGGATACAGTGCGAATTCAGCCATACAAAGTGTATGGCTGAACTCGCATCCGCACGAGATCGCATGTAATGAAGGAGCAGTGCTCTCCGAATTGCATGCGATCTCGCAAGCCGCACAAATGTGAACTGGCACTAAATGTTGGTATATTTAACACTGGTATGTGATGATGTATCTGTTATAGTGTTATTGGTGTGACATATGGTAAATAGTGATGTCGCGAACCTAAAATTCGCCGTTCGCGAACGGCGAACGCGAACATCGGCAAATGTTCGCGAACCGGCGAACCGGGCGAACCGCCATAGACTTCAATAGGCAGGCGAATTTTAAAACACACAGGGACTCTTTCTGGCCACAATAGTGATGGAAAAGTTGTTTCAAGGGGACTAACACCTGGACTGTGGCATGCCGGAGAGGGATCACGCAAAAAAAAGTTCTTAAAAATTATAATTTTTTGATAGAGAGCCAATTATTGGAAAAATTAAAAAAAAAATAAAAATAAAAAAATTCTTTGGATTTAGCATCTGGGGGGTCTAAAAAGTGTACCTGTGAAGTTTCAGCTCTGTAGCATGTCCAGAACCCCTAAAAAACAGCATTTGTCTTATATTTTCAGGAATATGGCTTCTCTGCGGCTGGCTTTTTCTCTTGCAGGCATTTATCGGGCATTTTTTTAGGCAGGCATGTCATTTTTTGTATTTAGTGTCTGGGGGGTCTAAAAAGTGTACCTGTCAAGTTTCAGCTCTGTAGCATGTCCAGAACCCCTAAAAAGCAGCATTTTTCTTATATTTTCAGGAATATGGCTTCTCTGCGGCTGGCTTTTTCTCTTGCAGGCATTTAGCGGGCATTTTTTTAGGCAGGCATGTAATTTTTTGTATTTAATGTCTGGGGGGTCTAAAAAGTGTACCTGTCAAGTTTCAGCTCTGTAGCATGTCCAGAACCCCTAAAAAACAGCATTTTTATTATATTTTCAGTAATACGGCTTCTCTGCGGCTGGCTTTTTCTCTTGCAGGCATTTATCGGGCATTTTTTTAGGCAGGCATGTCATTTTTTGTATTTAGTGTCTGGGGGGTCTAAAAAGTGTACCTGTCAAGTTTCAGCTCTGTAGCATGTCCAGAACCCCTAAAAAACAGCATTTTTCTTATATTTTCAGGAATACGGCTTCTCTGCGGCTGGCTTTATCTCTTGCAGGCATTTAGCGGGCATTTTTTTAGGCAGGCATGTCATTTTTTGTATTTAGTGTCTGGGGGGTCTAAAAAGTATACCTGTCAAGTTTCAGCTCTGTAGCATGTCCAGAACCCCTAAAAAACAGCATTTTTCTTATATTTTCAGGAATACGGCTTCTCTGCGGCTGGCTTTTTCTCTTGCAGGCATTTAGCGGGCATTTTTTTAGGCAGGCATGTCATTTTTTGTATTTAGTGTCTGGGGGGTCTAAAAAGTGTACCTGTCAGGTTTCAGCTCTGTAGCATGTCCAGAACCCCTAAAAAACAGCATTTTTCTTATATTTTCAGGAATACGGCTTCTCTGCGGCTGGCTTTTTTTCTTGCAGGCATTTAGCGGGCATTTTTTTAGGCAGGCATGTCATTTTTTGTATTTAGTGTCTGGGGGGTCTAAAAAGTGTACCTGTCAAGTTTCAGCTCTGTAGCATGTCCAGAACCCCTAAAAAACAGCATTTTTCTTATATTTTCAGGAATACGGCTTCTCTGCGGCTGGCTTTTTCTCTTGCAGGCATTTAGCGGGCATTTTTTTAGGCAGGCATGTCATTTTTTGTATTTAGTGTCTGGGGGGTCTAAAAAGTGTACCTGTCAAGTTTCAGCTCTGTAGCATGTCCAGAACCCCTAAAAAACAGCATTTTTCTTATATTTTCAGGAATAAGGCTTCTCTGCGGCTGGCTTTTTCTCTTGCAGGCATATATATCAGTGGTGGGTGGGCAGTGGCACAGTACACTCTCTGTGGACCTGACAGCAGTCACTGGCACCCAGGCAACTGCAATTTAAAATATATATATATATTTTTTTACTTTGCAAGCTGCTGTGCCACTTTATATATCAGTGGTGGGTGGGCAGTGGCACAGTACACTCTCTGTGGACCTGACAGCAGTCACTGGCACCCAGGCAACTGCAATTTAAAAAATATATATATATTTTTTTACTTTGCAAGCTGCTGTGCCACTTTATATATCAGTGGTGGGTGGGCAGTGGCACAGTACACTCTCTGTGGACCTGACAGCAGTCACTGGCACCCAGGCAACTGCAATTTTAAAAAATATATATTTTATTTTACTTTGCAAGCTGCTGTGCCACCTTATATATCAGTGGTGGGTGGGCAGTGGCACAGTACACTCTCTGTGGACCTGACAGCAGTCACTGGCACCCAGGCAACTGCAATTTAAAAAAAATATATTTTATTTTACTTTGCAAGCTGCTGTGCCACCTTATATATCAGTGGTGGGTGGGCAGTGGCACAGTACACTCTCTGTGGACCTGACAGCAGTCACTGGCACCCAGGCAACTGCAATTTAAAAAAAATATATTTTATTTTACTTTGCAAGCTGCTGTGCCACCTTATATATCAGTGGTGGGTGGACACACAGTGGCACTGCAGTGGGCACAGTACACTCTGTGGACCTGACAGTAACTGGCAGCCCAGGCAACTGCAATAATAAAAAATATATTTTTTTTTTCAATTTATTGCAACAAGATGCTGTGCCACCGTATATATATCAGTGGTGGGCAGTGCACTGCAGTGGGTACAGTGCACTCTGTGGACCTGACACAGCACTCACTGCAATTATGACAGAGGAAAAAAAAAATATTTTTTAAAATGCAAGGTACTGTGCCTGTGCCACCCGAAATGAGTGTGGTGTGCACACAGTACAGTCTGTGGTAGGTCTGTGGCCTCTCACACACAGCGGGCAGGCAACTGCAGTGTACAATAGATATATATAGATATATATATAAAGAAAAAACTCTATTACCTTACCAGCCCTTAAAAGGGCTTTTGGGGACACTATATATATATATGTATATATATAAATAAAAAAAATCCTCAATTACCAGCCCTTAAAAGGGCTTTTGGGGACACTAGATAGATATAGATATATATATATATATATATATAAGAAGAAACAACTCAATTACCAGCCCTTAAAAGGGCTTTTGGGGACGCTAGGTATATATATATATATATATATATATATATAAAAAAAAAAAAAAAAACACAAATACCAGCCCTTAGAAGGGCTTTTTGGGGTGCTGATATTACAGCAGTAGTGGACCAAGAACACTGCAAGACCAGGAACACTGACTAACTGTCCCTAGCTTAACAGCAGCAGCAGCAGCAGCAGCAGCAGCTCTCTCCCTACTCTCACTACACACACTGCTTCAGAATGATCTAAGATGGATGCTGCCCTTGCTTATTTATAGGAGGTGGGAGGGTGTGGGAGGGAGGTATGCTGATTGGCTGGAAATGTGTCTGCTGACTGTAAAGTTCTGGGTCAAAGTTTGCCTCAATGATGTCTTATGGGGGGCGGACCGAACATCGCATATGTTCGCCGGCAGCGGCGAACGCGAACATGCTAAGTTCGCCGGGAACTGTTCGCCGGCGAACAGTTCTATACATCTCTAATGGTAAATATATAACAACACACTTATACATACATGGCATACAATATGATATAGCTATAAAGTGCTCTCGTGCTCAGTGCCACAAAATTATGATATGTAAATAAATTATGTGATAACAAATCCTGTGAAACGGTGAAATTCTTCTGTGGTATAAGAATATAATAAATATATAAATAAATAAAGTGCTGCAGTGTAAAACCTGTGAAAAAGGTGAATACCTACTGTATAGGTACAAAGTATGATAAATAAATATAGTGCTACAGTATTATAGGTAAAAAATATATATATAAATAAATACACATATATATAAATATCTCCAGATCAAATATGTCCAAAGTCCCAATATTATGTGCTGAGATGAGCTGTAAGCCACATTACTCTTTGAAGGTGCTGTAGTGCCAAACCAATCCAAAGAATAAATCTAAGTATTAACAGTATGTGATCCTTTTTAGGTGTTTGTGATATCCCAAGTATATGAGAAGCCAAAAGAATAGGTGAGACGGTGGTACTGTGTTTATCTCTTACTTGGCTGTGCTCTGTGCGGTGATGCAGTGCCCCTGTAAGAATTGCACTCATAGCAATGCTTTACACTGTAAAGGGGTAGCAAGCTCTGCACAGCTAATACTGTAGCACTATATTTATTTATCATACTTTGTACCTATACAGTAGGTATTCACCTTTTTACAGGTTTGACACTGCAGCACTTTATTTATTTATTTATTTATTTATTTATTCATTATATTCTTATACCACAGAAGGATTTCACCTTTGGCACTGCTTTACAGCTATATCATATTGTATGCCGTGTATGTATAAGTGTGTTGTTATGTGTTTACCATATGTCACACCAATAACACTATAACAGATACATCATCACATACCAGTGTTAAATATACCAACATATATTAGAAGTAGCGCCCATACCCTTTACTATCAATATTTCAATTTTATACTTCTCACTTGGGTGAGAAGTATTCTAGGAGGCTGCAAACTTCAGGATTATATCTTTCTTTTAGCATTTTTCCTAATTGCACGGGATTACCATATCATCATCTAGTTTAAGCACTTCCCGACCGCTCTACAGCCAAAACACGGCTATAGTGCAGATGTCCGGTTCTTTGAGGGGGTCCATGGATGTCATCCCAGAACCCTGCCCTCTGGGGCATACATCAGGCACGCTCTGCGACCGTTGTGTCCTTTGGACACAGCTCATCCCAGATCAGAGTAAAGGACCATGGGATCTGTTATGTCCAATCACAGCTGATTACACATAAACAGATTTACCGGTAATCAGCTCTCCTTTGCTCACGCGCTGTGTCTGTGTTAGAAAAGGAGACCTGATAACCAGCAAGGCTGTAAGTACATTGTTTACACTGAGAATCAAGGTCAGTGCCATGATTATCTATGCAGCCCCATCAGCGCCCCTCAGTGCAGCCTCATCAGCGTCCCTCAGTACAGCCTCATCAGCGCCCCTCGGTGCAGCCTCGTCAGTGCCCATCAGTACAGCCTCATCAGTGCCCATCAGTACAGCATATCAGTGCAGCCTCATCAGCACACGTCAGAGAAGAAGAAAAATTATTTATGACATGGTATATGGATGGTATATGGATATACAGGATGATATATAAGAGAGGTATATGGATGAATAGGATGGTATATAAGAGATGTATATGGATGTACAGGAAGGTATAGAGAGTGTGTGTGTATATATCTATACACACACACACTATCCTGCCAAAAGCATTGGGACGCCTGCCTTTACACGCACAAGAACTTTAATGGTATCCCAGTCTTAGTCCGTAGGGTTTAATATTGAGTTGGCCCCCCTTTTCAGCTATAACAGCTGCAACATTTCTGGGAAAGCTGTCCACAAGGTTTAGGAGTGTATCTATGGGAATGTTTCACCATTCTTCCACAAGAGCATTTGTGAGGTCAGGCACTGATGTTGGAGAGAAGGCCTGGCTCGCAGTCTGCGCTTTAATTCATCTTAAAGGTGTTCTATCAGGTTGAGGTCAGGACTCTGTGCAGGCCAGTCAAGTTCCTTCCCCCTAAACTGGCTCATCCATGTCTTTATGGACCTTGCTGTGTGCACTGGTGTGCAGTCATGTTGGAACAGGAAGGGGCCATCCCCAAACTGTTCCCACAAAGTTGGGAGCATAAAAAAGTGTCTGAAATGTCTAGGTATGCTAAAGCTTTAAGAGTTCCCTTCACAGTAACTAAGGGGCCAAGCCCAACCCCAGAGAAAAAAAAAACACAGCATAATCCCCTCTCCACCAAATGATTTGGAATAATGGCGAGTGTTCGGATACATTCAGGTCTCATCTCTACATCTCTATAGAAGTGTGTCCGATGTTTCCCTTGTATCAATACAATCTCCACCTGTCCACATTCCAGAAATGTAGGCTTATCAGAACTAATGAGTGTAACCTACAGTCCTCCAGGTGTGCAGACCCCCCACTTGGAGGAGGAATGGACCACCCTATGAAAGATTCAGATATTCTCATATCCTTATCACAACCAGAGTTGTCAGGTCGCTGTCTCTGCACAGCTGGCTGGTGTCTGTGTTGAGCCAATGATGTGAAAGGGAGAAAATGGCTGACTACCGATGACAGGGCTAGGCTGGGCTGCCATTAGAAATGATGGGGCACTGGAGAGCTGACCAGACAGCCCCACGTATCCACAGGCAGACTCTGTTGGCGCCCACTGCTGACCAAATGGGAAGTACTGCGTGTACCCCCTATTGATGGTCCTGACAACAGGTGATCTGTAGTATTTGCAGACTGGGCCCGAGGGTGGCCTGGAGTATTGGTAGAATGGAGGATGACCTGTGATATTGTCCATATATACTGGAAAATGAACTGAAGTGTAAATGGACGAAATTGAGGGTTGGTCTGGAGTATCAGCAGATAACTGGGGTTGACTTGTAGCAAAGACATTGTTAATAGATAAGACTTTACCTCCGACCAGTGCAGCTGATTAGTATTGATCCTCAGAGCTTCCAGTGGTGCCTTGGCCTTGGATCTGTTCATGGTGACCAGTCTTTTCTGAGCCCCGGATTCTGCCTTTTGGGCACTCCGCTTCTCCTTCCTGTGATCATTCCTATTCTTGCACCTTCACTGGCTGTGCCCTTTTATCCTGGCCTTCCACAAACAACTATCCTTACCAGAAACAAGATGTAAGACAAAGAAATAACTCTGTTATAAAACATAAAAGTAGGCCAATCATATCCATTTTTCAAGTTAAAGAAAATAGAACCACTTCACATCAGGTGCCTCCATTTGTGTTCCCCATAAATTGGGAACCCCAATCAGAGTACCTTCACATATCAGTTGCCACCACATATTAGATGCCCCCATCAGAATATTACCTTAGATCAGTTACCCCAATCAAGGTACCCCTTTATTACAGGTGTCCCCTTAAGACTGTCCCCTTACATCCAGCGTCCCCATAACAGTGCTACCTTATATGAGGTGTCCCCATAACAGTGCCCTCTTACATCAGGTGTCTCCATAACAGTGCCTCTTTTCTTTTACATCAGGTGTCCCCATAACAGTGCCCCCTTACATCAGGTGTCCCCATAACAGTGCCCTCTTACATCAGGTGTCCCCATAACAGTGCCCCTTTTCCTTTACATCAGGTGTCCCCATAACAGTGCCCTCTTACATCAGGTGTTCCCATAACAGTGCCATCTTACATCAGGTGTCCCCATAACAGTGCCCCCTTACATCAGGGGTCCCCATAACAGTGCCCTCTTAAGTCAGGTGTCCCCATAACAGTGCCCTCTTACATCAGGTGTCCCCATAACAGTTCCCTCTTACATCAGGTGTCCCCATAGCAGTGCCCCCTTACATGAGGTGTTCCCATAACAGTGCCCCCTTACATTAGGTGTTCCCATAACAGTGCCAACTTACATCTGGTGCCCCCTTACATCAGTTGTCCCCATACCAGTGCCCCCACACATCAGGTGTCCCCATACCAGTGCCCCCTTACATCAAGTGTTCCCATAACAGTGCCCTCTTACATCAGATGTCCCCATCAAATTACCCCTAGAAATCCATACCCCAATCAGAAAATATCTTCATGTTTCAATTGCCCCCTTCAATGTGCCCCCATATATCAATACCCCATAGAGGTACCCCCGTAATACAGCCTCCCCATAGACTAGCTGCCTCATTACATAAGGTGTTCCCATCTTATGTACACCCGTAAAGCAGGGGCCTCATCAGAATACCTTCATACATTGTTTATCCCAAACAGAGCATCCCCATAGATCAGTTACCCCCATCACTGTGCCCCCTTACATCAGGTGTTCTTCTTCACAGTGCCCCCTTATATCAGGAACCCCAATCAGAGTACCCCCATAGATCAGTTGCCCCATCAAAATACTCCCATAGATCAGTTTCCCTCATCAGAGTGCCTTCACAAATCACTTGCTCCATCACAGTGCTCCCATAGATCAGTTATCCCATCAGAATGTCCCCTTAGATTAGTTGCAGCCTTAGATTATCCATCAGAGTACATACACTATATTGTCAAAAGTATTGGGACACCTGCCTTAACACGCACATGAAATTTAATGGCATCCCAGTCTTAGTCCATAGGGTTCAATATCGAGTTGGCCCACCCTTTGCAGCTATTACAGCTTCAACTCTTCTGGGAAGGCTGTCCACAGGGTTTAGGAGTGTGTCTATGGGAATGTTTGACCATTCTTCCACAAGAGCATTTGTGAGGTCAGGCACTGATGTTGAATGAAAAGGCCTGGCTCCCAGTTTCCGCTTCAATTCATCCAAAAGGTGTTCTATCGGGTTGAGGTCAGGACTCTGCAGACCAGTCAAATTCCTCCACCCCAAACTCGGTCATCCAAAGACTGGGATGAAATTAAAATTCATATGTGTGTAAAGTCATGTGTCCCAAAACGTTTGACAATATAGTATATATAGATTAGTTGCCCTCATCACAGTGCCCCAATAAGATAAGTTGTACTGACAAATCAGTTGCCCCATCACAGTACCCCCATCAATTTGTTGCCCCATCAGAGTACATATATAGATTAGTTGCCCCATCACAGTCTCCCCATAGATTACTTGCCCCAATCACATTGCCCCCATAGAGTAGTTGCCCTCATCACAATGTCCCCATAGATCAGTTGCCCTATCAAAGTCTCCCCCATAGATTAGTTGCCCCCCATCACAGTGTCCCCATTGATTAGTTGCTTCATCATAGTGTCCCTGTAGATCAGTTGCCGCCCATCAGAGTACCCCCATAGATGAGTTGCCCCCCCATCACTGTGTCCCGATGAATTAGTTTCCCCCATCCAAGTACCCCCATAGATCAGTTGCCCCATCACAGTGCTTAGTGTAACTGTAGGAGAAATCCCTATAGCCTGACAGGAAGGAGGTAGGAACTAGCAGGAGAAACGTGCACACAGCATGCATGTGAAGTCATTGGTTGCTAGGGATGCCGGCATCCCTAGCAACCAATGACTGCTGCTCACAGGACCAGGACCTGTGGTGGTCCACCATGTTAGTGAAGGCTTTATGAACCTATGAGCCTGTGCAGGAGGTGGAGCAAGGGAGTCGAAAATCACCATTTACATATGTGTGCAGGAGTAACGTATTACTTCGCATTTCTGTGTAAGCACGGTGGGACGGGGGAGCTTTATTCATTTTTTTATTATTTATTTTATTTTTAAAAATATATATATATTTTACACTTTTTTATTTATTTATTTATTTATTTGTTTTTTGTAATAACTTCATTGCTATCACAAGGGATGAACAACATCTCCTGTGACAGCATGGGCTGTGACAGGTCCTCTTTATGGAGAGATTTGGGATCTATTAGACCCCAAATCTCTCCTCTGGCCCCCAATGCAGCCAATCAGACTGAGATCGGTCCGATCAGCTGCTTCTCCGGCCATTGGTAGACAGGTAAACAAAGGGGGCGGAACCAGGAAGTGATGAATACTTGTGGCTCCCGGTTTACAGGGTTTACCGAGAGAGGGGAATGAGGTCAGTTTCTCTCTCTCTGTACAGGACAGCCATCGCTGCCGACCGCATCGCTCCTAGCCTCTGCGATGGGACTGGAGAGACGGGGGCGGGGGAGAGGAGTGGGACCCCCTTCCACCACCCCTATAAGTGATCGAGGTTCAAGTAGCTAATTGGCCCCTCAGATCACTTCTACCTTGTAGAGAATTTGCTGGCTGAAAACAATGATACAGAGATGATGCCTGTAGGTGCACCCACCATCCCAGTATAAACCCGAGGACGTACGGGTACGTACATTTGGGGGAAGTGGTTAAAGGTAAAGAAGAGATTTGGGGTCTTTTTGACCCTAGAGCTCCCCAAAAAGAGGACCTGTCATCCTTATTTATCCTTGTATTCTGTTACAAGCGATATCTACATTCCTTGTAATAGGAATAAAAGTGACAAAAATGAAAGGGACAGTGTAAAATAAAGAATAAAATAGATAAGGGAAAAAAATCCTTTAGTGCCTGGATCCCTCAGTACTCACGCGCAGAAGAGAATTCAAACCACACATGTGAGGTATCGCTGAGAACAATACATTGAGAACAATAAAAAAAAGTGACCCGGAACATGCCATGCGCTACTTTGCCATGTTTGTCGCACATAGGGCAGCCACTTTGAAATCAGTAGACTGCTCTATGCTTGTTGGGTAAAAAAAAAAATAAAAAATGCTTGAAGAAATGGGTGTTTCCCATACAGGTGTATGTCAGAGGTGTGACTGGGGCCTTCATCATTTCACAAACTATGGAATGCTTTGAAGTCAGAAATGAGCAGTTAGCTCACGTGAAAAAATGAAAATACATAAACAGTGAAGGGGTTAAAATGACCCTTAAAATGACTATCTAAGCACTCACTCCTCCCCCTCTCTGAAAGTAGCAGATGCTCGTGTCTACAGACACTACACCCCCACTGAGCCCCATGTGTAAGCCCCCTCTTTCAGACTCCTCATCATCCCCCACATACAAGTTAAAAGTTGAAATAGAACTAAAGACAATTTTTTTCCCATTTAGAATAGTGTAAGGGAGGGATAAAACCTCTGTCAGGGTTACTTTGCCATCTGTGTCCCCATTGGGGAGATTTCCCTTCACTTCCTGTCCCATAGCCAAAAACATAAGTTAGAGAAATCCCCCAAAATGACATAATCCCAAGGTGTCACCAGAACTAGTGTCCCCATTGGAAGATTTCCCAGCTAATTCTGCTTCTAGTGACAACCCAAATATATTAGAATTTTCTTTCACTTTGGGTGATAAGGGTAAACATGAAACACAAATAGGGTGAATATCCCTAAAGGGGGCCCACACAGCGATAAAAACCTAACAGGTGTTCTAATCCCTCTCCACTCCATGCAAAACTAAAAATAAAAACATTTTCCTTTATTTATATTTTAACATATGGGCAAGAAATGAAAAAAAAAAAAAAGATTTGGCAGTGAAAGGGTTAATAAACGAAAAAGGGGGAAGGCATTGGCTTTACAGTTAAAGGTTTAAAAAATAAATGAAATATATAGTTTGGTAGTGAAAGGGTTAAAAGCTGAAAGGGGAAAAAAATGGATTGGCATGTAAAGGGTTAAAATTGAAAATAATTGGTTTGTAAGAATGATCAAATAAAAGAGAAGCGGGAAAGAAATGAGAATATTTGATTTTGATTTTGATTCTAGGGAGGATTTATAAGGCTCTATTCACTATGTTATAGGAATACAGACCTTTATTTCAGCCATGGGACTGTAAGGGTTAAATCTCAATCAAAATAACTGTCACTTCCAGAAAAAACATGTTATTACAGGAGCCGTATCCCTATTAGATCTGTATACTGAGCCTACAGGCTGAATTCACACAGCTCACAAACAAGGACGAGGCTCCTTTAAGAAAAATCGGCAGTTATTTTTTTGCTGAGTCATCAAAAAACAAAAACAAAAAGGTCACATGACCAGACCTCAGAGCTCAGCCTATATAAGGAGCTGCTGCAGGAGAGAATGTTCTGTAGACAAGTGTTTGCTGACCAGTGAAGACCTGTCTATATCTCTGCTGATTCAGCTGAGATATTTTTTGCGATTTCATTGGATTTGATTTCATTTGAATTCAATTTCATTGTGATTTCATTGTTGTACGTTTAAAGCGTGTTTCATTATTCTTAATAATGAACCAATTTAAATGTAAACAGATTGTTTCTCTGAAAAACACCAAAGAGAAACCCACCATAGGAAGAGCAGCTATGGAAGGAGCTATCAGTGACCAGCCTGCAGATACTCCAACCAAGAAGCCCACCAAAATGAAGAAGGCTCGGGCTTTTGTGCGCGGCTGCTTCAGAGCCGTTGTTAGATCTATTGGTTCCGGCCGTAAAGCCAATAGACCTCACCGAAATACAGACACTGGGATTGGTAAGTATTGTGGATATTGATAGATACAAGATAACTGACACCCTTTTATTGGATCCTTCTTTCCTATTGATGACAGGTCACCCCCCTCCCCCATATGTACACCTGTATAGGGATTGCCATGGATATTGATGACAGGTCACCCCCCTCCCCCATATGTACACCTGTATAGGGATTGCCATGGATATTGATGACAGGTCACCCCCCTCCCCCATATGTACACCTGTATAGGGATTGCCATGAACATTGATGACAGGTCACCCCCCTCCCCCATATGTACATCTGTATAGGGATTGCCATGGATATTGATGACAGGTCACCCCCCTCCCCCATATGTACACCTGTATAGGGATTGCCATGGATATTGATGACAGGTCACCCCCTCCCCCATATGTACACCTGTATAGGGATTGCCATGGATATTGATGACAGGTCACCCCCCTCCCCCATATGTACACCTGTATAGGGATTGCCATGAACATTGATGACAGGTCACCCCCCTCCCCCATATGTACACCTGTATAGGGATTGCCATGGATATTGATGACAGGTCATCCCCCTCCCCCATATGTACACCTGTATAGGGATTGCCATGAATATTGATGACAGGTCACCCCCCTCCCCCATATGTACACCTGTATAGGGATTGCCATGAACATTGATGACAGGTCACCCCCTCCCCCATATGTACACCTGTAAAGGGATTGCCATGGATATTGATGACAGGTCACCCCCCGCCCCCATATGTACACCTGTATAGGGATTGCCATGGATATTGATGACCGGTCACCCCCCTCCCCCATATGTACACCTGTATAGGGATTGCCATGGATATTGATGACCGGTCACCCCCCTCCCCCATATGTACACCTGTATAGGGATTGCCATGGATATTGATGACAGGTCACCCCCCTCCCCCCATATGTACACCTGTATAGGGATTGCCATGAACATTGCTGGCTTTTGTCTTGTAAACAGCAATCTGCAGATTTATTAATCAAGAGAAACAAACTGTAAATCTTGGAGCTTTCACTCCCCCCCCCTCAACTCTCTCTCTACACCTGTTAGCTGCCAACTGATTTTTTTTTTTTAAACTGTCAGTGTGAAGGAGACCTGCATGGTACCAGGGATCTGCTAATCTCAGGTGCAATGCTTTACAGGCTCCTGAAACAAAAAAAAAAAGTAAATGTACATTTTTTTAACTGCTAAAAATTGCCATTTATTATTCTTAGCTAAAAGGTGAAGGAATCCTTTATGGTCGGCTCAGATTGAGCCCCGGTTCACACTTATGCGAGTGCGGGGTTCGCATGTAATGTCGGAGCGCACTGCTCCTTCATTACATGCAATCGGCTGTGCGGTGCGAGTTTAGCCATACACTTTGTATGGCTAAATTCGCACCGCACCCGCAGCAAACACGCACAGGACCCTTTTTTGCAGCCGCATCAGGATCGGATCGCACACTTGTGCGATCCGATCCTGTGCGAACTGCAAGATCGCACTGCGATATGCGATCAAACTGGGGGTGTCGTTAAGATTACATTGACACCCCCAGCGTATCTCATATGGCAGTGTGAACTGCCGGGGGTGCGTGTGCGATGCGGGAACAGGCTGCGAATTTGCAGCCTTCCCGCATCGCATAAGTGTGAACCGGACCTAAGTGTTAGCTCTCTTTTTATTTTCAATGTACACAAAATCAGACACAATGGAAGAGTTTTATTTTTATTTTTTAAATAATTATCATTTTTATTTTAAATAATTGTGATGAGTTTTATACAGTATCTCACAAAAGTAAGTACACCCCTCACATTTTTGTAAAACCTGTTATTCTATCTTTTCATGTGATGAAAACAATCTGAAGAAATTACACCTTGCTACAATGTAAAGTAGTGAGTGTACAGCTTGTATAACAGTGTAAATTTGCTGTCCCCTTATAATAACTCACAGCCATTAATGTCTAAACCGCTGGCAACAAAAGTGAGTACACCCCCTAGGTGAAAATGTCTAAATTGGGCCCAATTAGCCATTTTCCCTCCCTGGTGTCATGTGACTCGTTACTGATACTCAGTTAAAACCCTCTTCATATCCCCCCCACAGCACTGCCCCCTTCACCCCCTCGCCCCCACAGCACTGCCCCCTTCACATCCCCCCCAAAGGAAAACCCTCTTCATATCCCCACACAGCACTGCCCCTTCACATTTGCCCGACAGCACTGCCCTCTTCACATCCCCCCGCCCCCTTTACATTCCCCCTACAGCAGCCAATCATCTCCTGGTTAATGTGAAAAGTTAATTCAGGCAGCTGGCTCTCTCCAGGCAGTGCTGGTCCCGCCCCCGGTTCAGAATTGTCCCTCCTCCCACCGTCCCCCTCTGCTTTGTAACGACAGCGGTGGAGGGTGGGAAACAAAAGCATTAGCTAAATGACGCGGTCACAGCGCTCCAGATAGAACAGTAGCTTGGGCCGGACGCGCACCGTGGGCCGCCATTTAGTGATGCCCGTTCATATAAGGAGGTCCATTCGCTAAAATTTTCTTTGGGCCGAGGTCCGAATCTCAAGTCTGTGCTATGACTCAGAAAGATGGGCAAAACAAAATGTGTCCATCAGCGTTGCTCTTAACATAAAATATTCCCATTAGAGTGCCCCTTAACATAAAATGTGCCCATCAGCGTGACGCTTAACATAGAATATGCCCATCAGTGTGACCCTTAACATAAAATAAGGGGCACGCTAATGGGCACATTTTATGTTAGGGGGCACTCTGATGGGCACATTATATGTTAAGGGGAACACTGCTGATGGGCAAAACAAAACGTGTCCATCAGCGTTGCTATTAACATAAAATATGCCCAGTAGAGTGCCCCTTAACATAAAATATGCCCATCAGCGTTCCCCCTTATTTTATGTTAAGGGTCACGGTGATGGGCACATTTTATGTTAGGGGGCACTCTGATGGGCACATTTTATGTTAAGGTTCACGCTGATGGGCACATTTTATGTTAAGGGGCACTCTGATGGGCACTTTTTATGTTAAGGAGAATGCTGCTGATGGGCAAAACAAAACGTGTCCATCAGCGTTACTCTTAACATAAAATATGCCCATTAGCGTGCCCCTTAACATAAAATATGCCCATTAGAGTGCCCCTAACATAAAATATGCCCATTAGAGTGCCCTTTAACGTAAAATGTGCCCATTAGCATGATCCTTAACATAAAATATGCCCATCAGAGTGACCCTTAGCATAAAATATGCGCATCAGCATGACCCTTAGCATTAATTATGCCCATCAGCGTGACCCTTAGCATAAAATTTGCCTGTGACATACTGAAGCAGAGCATGATCCCCCCTCCCTTCTGGGACTGGGCCGCAGGGCAGTATTCCAACATGATATTGACCTCAAACACACCTCCAAGACGACCACTGCCTTTCTAAAGAAGCTGAGGGTAAAGGTGATGGACTGGCTAAGCATGTCTCCAGACCTAAACCCTATTAAGCATCTGTGGGGCATTCTCCAGCGGAAAGTGGAGGAGCGCAAGGTCTCTAAAATCCACCAGCTCTGCGATGTTGTCATGGAGGAGTGGAAGGACTCCAGTGGCAACAAGAGGGTTAAGGTAGTACTGGAAAACAATGGTGGCCACACAAAATATTGACACTTTGGGCCCAATTGGGCATGTTCACTTAGAGGTATACTCACTTTTGTTGCCAGCAGTTTAGACATTAGAGGCTGTGTGTTGAGTTATTTTCAGGGGACCGCAAATTTACACTGTAAAACAAGCTGTACACTCACTACTTTATATTGTAGCAAAGTGTAATATCTTCAGTGTTGTCACATGAAAAGATATAATAAAATATTTACGAAAATGTGAGGGGTGTACTCACTTTTGTGAGATACTGTATGTCTGTGGGACTTACATGTTCATGCTGCATGTTCTGTTTTGTTTAACCACCCCTTTAAGTCCCTCCCACCATTAACATAATTGGCCACACCCACTGTTCACCATGGCATGCTACGTGAACCGCATTATTCTTCTACTTGGTGTGCCCAAAGGTGCCCCAGGTCCCTTACAATCCTAGCAACACCCCTGCACAATGAACACCATGCTTAAACTCTTCACTGTGCCACACTAACGACACCACTTTTTTTTTTTTTTTTTAATTAAGCAGCCGGCCCAACCTATGATTTTGCACACAGGCCCACTGATTTCATAAACCGCCCCTCATATGACAGAATCAGTCCTGTGATTGGCTGGTCCTGGTCCTGCCTTCCCCCTACCAGGGTAAGACTCTGTCAAAGGGGGGGGGGGGTTAAGCATAACAAACATATAGCAATTGAAGGTACAGTATGAAAATCTATAAAACAATGATAAGAATATAGGAAAACCATACATTAATATTCCTACTACATTAGTCACTTGTTTTCTCTCCCGGCCAATGCAAACATATCAGCTGATGTCAGGCTGGTGTATGACCCCCTTAGCGAGTGACCCGTCTCCTGTCTGATCTCAGGGCTGATAAATGATAAGCTTTCTGGGCAAAACTGACAGTTAACAAAGCCTCTGCTTAGCTGGTCTTATGATTCACAAACCCCTGCTACAATGCAAAGCCAAGCAAGTGACACCAATACCTCCTGTTGCAACTTCTTTTGTTACCCACCGACTCATTTAAACATGAAAGTGCATTATCACACCACTAAAAATACTTGTTACCAGCTTCCCGAGTCACTGAAATTTAGTAAGTTGGCATAACTGCCAGGCAACCAGCATTTTTATACGAAGGCCAACAATAGTCATTCCTGTGTCCCTGTCATTTTGGGTTTATTTATTGTTCCTGGCACTGAATTTTTCTCTGTATAATTTGATGTTGTAGGAAGAAAATATATATGAAATGTAGACGACGGTGCTAAATCTGATTTTTCTTTTCTATTGCAGATGAAGGCGGAAATTTATTGCAGACAGAGCCCATGCAACAGGCCTGCCCCAGTGAGCAACACCGTGACATCCACATTGACGGCCAAGCAAAATGTGATGTACACATTGAGACGCCAGAAGAATGTGACGTTCCTGTTGAGACTTCAGCAGAATGTGGCATTCCCACTGAGACTCAGGCAGAATGTGACATACCTGTTGTGACTTCAACAGAATGTGACGTTCCCGAGACTCCAGAAGAAAGAGACGTTCATGTTGAAACTTCATCACAATATGACATTGACATTGAGACAGCTCCAGAATGGGACATTCACAATGGTACTCCTCCAGAATGTGATGTTGAGAATGAGACTTCTCAAGAATGTGACGTTCAGATTGAGACTTCTCCAGAATTTCACCATCACAATGAGTCTCCTCCAGAATGTGATGTTCCCGCTGAGACTTGGGCAGAATTTGATATTCCCACTGAGACTCCGGCAAAATGTGATGTTCCTGCATACACTTCGGAAGAAAGTGATGTTCCCGCTGACACTCCGGAAGAATGGGATGATCACATTGAGACTCCAAAACAATGTGACATTTACACTGAGACATCTCCAGAATGTGACGTTCACAATGGTATTCCTCCAGAATGTGATGGTCACAATGAGTCTCCTCCAGAATGTGACCTTCCCGCTGAGACTTTGGCAGAATGTGACCTTCCCGCTGAGACCCCGGCAGAATGTGATGTTCCCGCATACACTGCGGAAGAATGTGATGTTCCCGCTGACACTCGGGAAGAATGTGATGTTCACGAAAATAATCCACCAGAATGTCATGTTCACATTGAAACTTCACCAGAATGTGACATTCGCTTTGAAACACCACCAGAATGTGATGTTCACGTTGAGGCTGTAGCACAATGTGACGTTCATGTTGAGAAACCTCCAAAATACCAGGGGAGCCATGGGATCACCTCCCCTAGTGAAGATGGGGGCAAGCTTAAAGAAAAGGATACGCAGATACTGGTGGTAGGGGATTCAGTTATTAAAGGGACAGAGAGGGCAATCTGCCAGAAAGACCGTGATCAACGAACAGTATGTTATTTCCCAGGTGCACGGGTTCGGGACATTGCAGAACAGATGGACAAATTGTTGGATGGGGCTGGGGAGGACCCAGCTGTCATGGTACATATTGGCACCAACGACAACATTAGAAGATGGAGCGTCCTACAAAATGATTTTAGGGCCTTAGGGGCTATATTGAAGAGAAGGACCACCAAGGCAGTATTTTCAGAAATACTGCCTGTACCTCGAGCCACAACAAGGAGGCAGCAGGAGCTCAAGGAGCTTAACAGGTGGCTGAAGAACTGGTGCAAGAAGGAGGGTTTTGGCTTCATGGAGAACTGGACTGACTTTTCAATTAATTATTACCTGCTCTACAGCAGGGACGGATTTCACTTAAATGAACAGGGTGCAGCTCTGTTAGGAAAGAAAATGGCCAAAAAGTTGGAAAAAATTTTGAATTCACCAAAATGTGTTATTCACGTTGATACTTTTCCAGAATATAACAGTCCCGTGGAGGCTCTGGCAGAATGTGACATTCCTGCTGACACTCCAGCAGATTGTGACATTCCCACTAGGACTGCAGCAGTATGTGAGGATCTCGTTGAGACTCCAGCAGAATGTGACATTCCCATTGAGACCTCAACAGTATGTGACATTACCGCTGAGACTCCGGTAGAATGCGACATTCCCGCTGAGACTCCAGAAGAATGCGACATTCCTAATCAGACACCGTCAGAATGTGAAGTTCCCATTGAGACTTCGGAAGAATGTGAAGTTCCCACTAAGACTCCATCAGATTGTGACATTCCCACTGTGAATCCGGTAGATTGTGACGTTCCCACTGAGACTACGACAAATTGTGATGTTCCTGTTGAGACGCAGACAGAATGTGAAGTTCCCGTTGAGACTCCAAAAGAATGCAACTTTCTCAATGAGACTCTACCACAATCCGATGTTCACATTGTGACTCCACCTGCATGCGACACTCACATTGCGACTCCACCAGAATGTGATGTTCATGTTGAGACTTCACCAAAATGCCAGGGGAACATCTCCTCAAGTGAAGTTGGGGCCACAGTTACAATAAAGGATCGGCAGATACTTGTGGTAGGGGACTCAATCATTAGAAGGATAGAAAGGGCAATCTGTCACAAAGACCGCTATCGCCGAACAGTATGTTTTTTACCGGGCGCTAGGGTTCGGGACATTGTAGATTGCATGGACAGATTGTTGGATGGGGCTGGGGAGGACCCAGCTGTCATGGTATATATTGGTACTAACGACAATGTTAGAGGAAGATGGAACGCCCTACAAAATGATTTCAGAGACTTAGGGACTATATTGAAAAAAAGGACCTCCAAGGCAGTATTTTCAGAAATGCTGCCTGTACCTGGAGCCACACCAGAGAGGCAGCAAGAGCTTGGGGCACTTAACAAGTGGCTGAGGAACTGGTGCAGGAAAGAAGGATTTGGGTTTCTGGAAAACTGGGCTGACTTTTCATACCGTTACTGGCTCTATACCAGGGATGGACTGCACTTAAATGAGGAAGGTGCTACTCTATTGGGAGAGAAGATGACCAAAAAGCTGGAAGAACTTCAAGTTGAGACTCCACCAAAATACCAGAGGAACCATGGGAACAACTCCTCCAGTAAAGATGGGGGCAAGGATACAGGAAAGAATAGGCAGATTTTGGTGGTAGGGGATTCAATTATTAGAGGAACTGAGAGGGCAATCTGTCACAATGACCGCTCTCGCCGAACAGTATGTTGTTTACCAGGCTCTCGAGTTCGGGACATTGTAGACTGCATGGACAGATTGTTGGATGGGGCTGGGGAGGACCCAGCTGTCATGGTACATATTGGTACTAATGACAAAGTTAGAGGAAGATGGAACGCCCTAACAAGTGATTTCAGAGACTTAGGAGCTATATTGAAGAAAAGGATCTCCAAGGCAGTATTTTCAGAAATACTGCCTGTACCTCGAACCACACCAGAGAGGCAGCAGGAGCTTCGGGAGCTTAATAAGTGGCTGAGGAACTGGTGCAGGGAGGAGGGGTTTGGCTTCATGGAGAACTGGGCTGACTTTTCAGTCAATTACCATCTCTATGGCATCGATGGAATGCACTTAAATGTGAGGGGTGCAGCTTTTTTGGGAGTGAAGATGGCCAAAACGTTGGAAGAAATTTTAAACTAGGTGTCAGGGCCTGAACTTGAACCTGGGACCTTTGTTGTATCTGGAAAACGACTATTCTCGCTGAGCTTGTTTACCAACTACAGCTCTGTTTGATCATTACCGTCTATATATCCTATATATGCTACTGGACCCTGGCTTGCTCACCTCCTGGTGGGGCAATCCTGAGGACAGCGACCTGGTACTAAAATGCAGCAAACTCCATCTCCACCATCAGGAGCTCTGGTGAACACCAGTTAGTACTTAGACTTCGTACCTCAGGTGAACCCATGTCATCTGCCAGGGTGACCTGCTTCTATACCTATCCTGCTGTATGGTGGGAGTCCAACTACTGCTATAGCTACTGGTCTCAGAGCCTGACCTGTGATTGTGTCAGAATAATCTGGCTCAAAAAATGGAGACCGCTATTGCAAATGTATGTGTGTGTGTGTGGTAAGTTTAGTGGTGTGCTGTGTGATTAGTTTAGTGGTGTGCTGTGTGATTAGTTTAGTGGTGTGCTGTGTAATTAGTTTAGTGGTGTGCTGTGTGATTAGTTTAGTGGTGTGCTGTGTGGTTAGTTTAGTGGTGTGCTGTGTGTTTTGTGGTGTGTTGTGTGGTATAATTTATTATTGCAAATGTGTGTTGGACCAGCTATGAGGGGAGGTTGGAAGCCCTTGGTTTTTCAGGTGTGTGTTGGACCAGCTATAAGGGGAGGTTGGAGGCCGGTACTTTTTTTCAGGTGTGTGTTGGACCAGCTATAAGGGGAGGTTGGAGGCTGGTATTTTTTCAGGTGTGTGTTGGACCAGCTATAAGGGGAGGTTGGAGGCTGGTATTTTTTCAGGTGTGTGTTGGACTGGCTATGAGGGGAGGTTGGAGGCCGGTATTTTTTCAGGTGTGTGTTGGACCAGCTATAAGGGGAGGTTGGAGGCTGGTATTTTTTCAGGTGTGTGTTGGACCAGCTATAAGAAGAGGTTGGAGGCTGGTATTTTTTCAGGTGTGTGTTGGACCGGCTATGAGGGGAAGTTGGAGGCCGATACTTTTTTTCAGGTGTGTGTTGGACCAGCTATAAGGGGAGGTTGGAGGCTGGTATTTTTTCAGGTGTGTGTTGGACCAGCTATAAGGGGAGATTGGAGGCTGGTATTTTTTCAGGTGTGTGTTGGACCGGCTATGAGGGGAGGTTGGAGGCTGGTATTTTTTCAGGTGTGTGTTGGACCAGCTATAAGGGGAGGTTGGAGGCTGGTATTTTTCTCAGACAGGTTTGGTACAGCCTGTAATGGAAGGTAATTTTACATATGATTGCAAATCTATGTAACCAAAACCTCTGTTTTAAATTTAATGATTGAACTAGTTTAGGCTCGGAATGTTTTTTGTTTCTCTGTATGTCACAATTTGGAAATGACAATAGAGTAGAGTTAGGGACCGCACTTTTCAGAGGGGCCTTGACGTGGCAGTGCGGCTTCACATATATTTGCAAATGTATCCAACATAAATCCAATACAAATTGTTGAAACATTTTAGAGTTTTTCTTATTTTGCTGTTTGGCTGCCCATGCGCACCTTACTTTAACCACTTCAGCCCTGGAAGGTTTTAACCCCCTTAATGACCAGGCCATATTTTGCGATTCAGCACTGCGTTACTTTGATGAAAAATTGCGCGGTTGTGCGGCGCTGTACTCAAATACAAATTATGTCCTTTTTCCCCCACAAATAGAGCTTTCTTTTGGTGGTATTTGATCACCTCTACGGTTTTAAGATTTTGCGCTATAAACAAGAAAAAAGCAACAATTTTGAAAACAAACAACATATTACTTTCTGCTATAAAACATTCCCAATAAAAAAAATTTAAAAAATCGAATTATTTTTATCAGTTTAGGCCAATTTGTATTCTGCTAAATATTTTTGGTAAAAAACAAATCCCAAAAAGTCTATTTTAATTGGTTTGTTAGTTATAGCGTTTACAAACTACTGGATAGATTTTTGGAATTTTTATTTATTTTTTTGTTTTTCTTAGTAATGGCGGCAATCAGCGTTTTTTAGCGGGACTGCGACATTGCAGCGGACAGATCGGGCCCCTTACTGACATTTTTGACACTTTTTGGGGACCAGTGACATTAATACAGTAATCAGTGCTAAATAATATACACTGTTACTGTATAAATGAGACTGGCAAAGAAGGGGTTAACACCGGGGGTGATCAAAGGGGTTAATGTATGCCTAAATGTGATTACTAACTGTGTGGGGGAAGGTTCTGTGACAGGCATAGCTGAAACTCCTGATCTCTCCCTGCCTGTCTAACAGAAGACTCGCCTGCTTTGTTTACATAAGCAGGCTGCTCTTCTGTCAGTTTCTCTGACGATCGCGAGAGACCGGCAGTAATCGTCGCCACTCTTCCCATGGCCCGCCTCCCGCTGTGTCCAAACACAGCGGGTGCGCGGCTCCCGCGGCGCGCATGCGCCACTGAGACCTCGTGCACAAAATCACATAGGTCTAGGCGATTTTGCGCAGCCGAGCCGCCCTGCCACAGTAACAATGTGGTGGGCAGTCGGCAAGAGGTTAAGCATCACATTTTAGTGTTGTGGTAATGTGCATTACCGCAATGTAGGTGGACACACGTTCCATGCATTAGCATGTTGGAGTGCCATCCATTGTCTATGGCAGTGGTTCTTAACCTTGTTGGAGGTACTGAACCCCACCAGTTTCATATGCGCATTCACCGAACCCTTCTTAATTGAAAAAATAAAATATGATTTTTTCAAATTCAAAACATAGGTATATATTTAGATATATATTTATACATAGGTGCACAAAATGAACAAAACCATTAAAAAACAAAACCATAAAAAAAAAAAGGCTCCATAGCTCAGGGGTTAGAGCACTGGTCTTGTAAACCAGGGGTCGCGAGTTCAAATCTCGCTGGGGGCCACCCTGCAAGTGTTGGCGACTGTATCTCAAAAAACAAAACCATTAAGAACAAAGAACAAAACCATTAAAACATGGGGTGTCAGGAGGGCATACCATGGGGTGTCAGGAGAGAACACACTGAGGGGCGAGGTGTTGGGAGGACATACCATGGGGTGTCAGGAGGGAACACACTGGGGGGAGGTGTTGGGAGGGCATTCCATGGGGTATCAGGAGGACATGATTTCCCGAGGTGCGCTCGGCCTCACAATCAGTAATATTTTCTCGGGGGGAGCAATTGCCCCTTTGTCCCCCCCCCCACGAACCCCGAAAACTGACTCACCGAACCCCTGGGGTTCGATCGAACCCAGGTTAAGAACCACTGGTCTATGGTAACCCAACGCACCTCTGACACACATGCATTGCAGAGCAGCGTGTTGCACTCGGAAATAATGGCGACTCTGATTTTCGTCTCTTTAGGTGTGTGTGTTGGCAGTCTGTTCAATTGAACACAATGCTCCAGAATAAACAGCTGTGAATTCAGTCTTGTAGCTAGTAATAAATTGATCAGAGGGGGTGCAACTCCGGCAACAGAAAAACATTAAAGTGGAACTGCACTCTCTCAATCAACATTGACTGTTTTAACCACTTGCTGACCAACCACAGTACATGTGCTGCGGCTGGGCAGCACGTGCAGGCAAAATCAAGTACATATACACCATTCTGCCTGCTCCAGTTTAGGGGCATGCAGAGCGCCCCCCCTGCTGGTGGGAGATAAAGTGTTTTGAAAGCTGGTGGATTATGGTTGGCGGTTGAGGAACCTTTCAAAAAAACACAGCATAAATAGGAGGGATGTTTATTTGCAACTTTGTTTTCAACACGATCTTTCAATTCTATTTCTTTAGTAATGGTATTGATTAACATTTATTCAATTTTTATTGATTGTTATTATCATCACTGTTATTATAAATTTTATTGGTTAACATTTTAACATTTATTGGATGTCTATTTTATTGGGCAATTATATATGTTTTTAAGACATTTACCAAGGTGACTAGGGAAGACTATAGTTTGTATTTCCTAAATCAATTTCTCTTACATTAAAATAAAAAAATGAGGGCTACAAGTTTTAGCTGGAGATGGGCTTTCATCTTTTATCTCTCACTAACCATCCATTTAAAATTAAATGTTCATCTAAGACTACCCTGTCCACAGGGTGACAACAGTGCAAACGGAGAACAGGGAAAAACAAAAACTTTGTTACATAGTTTGGAAAGAGAAATAGGCCCATCTAGTTTAAGAAATATTGATAGTAAAGGGTATGGGCGCTACTTCTAATATGTGCCGGTTCACACTTGTGGGATGCGGGAACGCTGCGAATATGCAGCGTGATCCCGCATTGCATCCGCACATCTGGCAGTTCCCACTGCCATATGCAATACGCAGGGGGTGTCAATTAAATGTTAACGACACCCCCAGTTTGATCGCATATCGCAGTGCGATCTGACAGTTCGCACAGAATCGGATCGCACAGGTGTGAACCACTGCGCTCCGATTCTGATGCGGCTGAAAAAATTCCTCATGTGCGTATTTGGTGCGGATACAGTGCGAATTCAGCCATACAAAGTGTATGGCTGAACTCGCATCCGCACGAGATCGCATGTAATGAAGGAGCAGTGCTCTCCGAATTGCATGCGATCTCGCAAGCCGCACAAATGTGAACTGGCACTAAATGTTGGTATATTTAACACTGGTATGTGATGATGTATCTGTTATAGTGTTATTGGTGTGACATATGGTAAATATATAACAACACACTTATACATACATGGCATACAATATAATATAGCTATAAAGTGCTCTCGTGCTCAGTGCCACAAAATTATGATATGTAAATAAATTATGTGATAACAAATCCTGTGAAACGGTGAAATACTTCTGTGGTATAAGAATATAATAAATATATAAATAAATAAATAAATAAAGTGCTGCAGTGTCAAACCTGTGAAAAAGGTGAATACCTACTGTATAGGTACAAAGTATGATAAATAAATATAGTGCTACAGTATTATAGGTAAAAAATATATATATAAATAAATACACATATATATAAATATCTCCAGATCAAATATGTCCAAAGTCCCAATATTATGTGCTGAGATGAGCTGTCAGCCACATTACTCTTTGAAGGTGCTGTAGTGCCAAACCAATCCAAAGAATAAATCTAAGTATTAACAGTATGTGATCCTTTTTAGGTGTTTGTGATATCCCAAGTATATGAGAAGCCAAAAGAATAGGTGAGACGGTGGTACTGTGTTTATCTCTTACTTGGCTGTGCTCTGTGCGGTGATGCAGTGCCCCTGTAAGAATTGCACTCATAGCAATGCTTTACCCTGTAAAGGGGTAGCAAGCTCTGCACAGCTAATACTGTAGCACTATATTTATTTATCATACTTTGTACCTATACAGTAGGTATTCACCTTTTTACAGGTTTGACACTGCAGCACTTTATTTATTTATTTATTTATTTATTTATTTATTCATTATATTCTTATACAACAGAAGGATTTCACCTTTGGCACTGCTTTACAGCTATATCATATTGTATGCCGTGTATGTATAAGTGTGTTGTTATATGTTTACCATATGTCACACCAATAACACTATAACAGATACATCATCACATACCAGTGTTAAATATACCAACATATATTAGAAGTAGCGCCCATACCCTTTACTATCAATATTTCAATTTTATACTTCTCACTTGGGTGAGAAGTATTCTAGGAGGCTGCAAACTTCAGGATTATATCTTTCTTTTAGCATTTTTCCTAATTGCGCGGGATTACCATATCATCATCTACTTTAAGCACTTCCCGACCGCGCTACAGCCAAAACACGGCTATAGCGCAGATGTCCGGTTCTTTGAGGGGGTCCATGGATGTCATCCCAGAACCCTGCCCTCTGGGGCATACATCAGGCACGCTCTGCGACCGCTGTGTCCTTTGGACACAGCTCATCCCAGATCAGAGTAAAGGACCATGGGATCTGTTATGTCCAATCACAGCTGATTACACATAAACAGATTTACCGGTAATCAGCTCTCCTTTGCTCACGCGCTGTGTCTGTGTTAGAAAAGGAGACCTGATAACCAGCAAGGCTGTAAGTACATTGTTTACACTGAGAATCAAGGTCAGTGCCATGATTATCTATGCAGCCCCATCAGCGCCCCTCAGTGCAGCCTCATCAGCGTCCCTCAGTACAGCCTCATCAGCGCCCCTCGGTGCAGCCTCATCAGTGCCCATCAGTACAGCCTCATCAGTGCCCATCAGTACAGCATATCAGTGCAGCCTCATCAGCACACGTCAGAGAAGAAGAAAAATTATTTATGACATGGTATATGGATGGTATATGGATATACAGGATGATATATAAGAGAGGTATATGGATGAATAGGATGGTATATAAGAGATGTATATGGATGTACAGGAAGGTATAGAGAGTGTGTGTGTATATATCTATACACACACACACTATCCTGCCAAAAGCATTGGGACGCCTGCCTTTACACGCACATGAACTTTAATGGTATCCCAGTCTTAGTCCGTAGGGTTTAATATTGAGTTGGCCCCCCTTTTCAGCTATAACAGCTGCAACATTTCTGGGAAAGCTGTCCACAAGGTTTAGGAATGTATCTATGGGAATGTTTCACCATTCTTCCACAAGAGCATTTGTGAGGTCAGGCACTGATGTTGGAGAGAAGGCCTGGCTCGCAGTCTGCGCTTTAATTCATCTTAAAGGTGTTCTATCAGGTTGAGGTCAGGACTCTGTGCAGGCCAGTCAAGTTCCTTCCCCCTAAACTGGCTCATCCATGTCTTTATGGACCTTGCTGTGTGCACTGGTGTGCAGTCATGTTGGAACAGGAAGGGGCCATCCCCAAACTGTTCCCACAAAGTTGGGAGCATAAAAAAGTGTCTGAAATGTCTAGGTATGCTAAAGCTTTAAGAGTTCCCTTCACAGTAACTAAGGGGCCAAGCCCAACCCCAGAGAAAAAAAAAACACAGCATAATCCCCTCTCCACCAAATGATTTGGAATAATGGCGAGTGTTCGGATACATTCAGGTCTCATCTCTACATCTCTATAGAAGTGTGTCCGATGTTTCCCTTGTATCAATACAATCTCCACCTGTCCACATTCCAGAAATGTAGGCTTATCAGAACTAATGAGTGTAACCTACAGTCCTCCAGGTGTGCAGACCCCCCACTTGGAGGAGGAATGAACCACCCTATGAAAGATTCAGATATTCTCATATCCTTATCACAACCGGAGTTGTCAGGTCGCTGTCTCTGCACAGCTTGCTGGTGTCTGTGTTGAGCCAATGATGTGAAAGGGAGAAAATGGCTGACTACAGATGACAGGGCTAGGCTGGGCTGCCATTAGAAATGATGGGGCACTGGAGAGCTGACCAGACAGCCCCACGTATCCACAGGCAGACTCTGTTGGCGCCCACTGCTGACCAAATGGGAAGTACTGCGTGTACCCCCTATTGATGGTCCTGACAACAGGTGATCTGTAGTATTTGCAGACTGGGCCCGAGGGTGGCCTGGAGTATTGGTAGAATGGAGGATGACCTGTGATATTGTCCATATATACTGGAAAATGAACTGAAGTGTAAATGGACGAAATTGAGGGTTGGTCTGGAGTATCAGCAGATAACTGGGGTTGACTTGTAGCAAAGACATTGTTAATAGATAAGACTTTACCTCCGACCAGTGCAGCTGATTAGTATTGATCCTCAGAGCTTCCAGTGGTGCCTTGGATCTGTTCATAGTGACCAGTCTTTTCTGAGCCCCGGATTCTGCCTTTTGGGCACTCCGCTTCTCCTTCCTGTGATCATTCCTATTCTTGCACCTTCATTGGCTGTGCCCTTTTATCCTGGCCTTCCACAAACAACTATCCTTACCAGAAACAAGATGTAAGACAAAGAAATAACTCTGTTATAAAACATAAAAGTAGGCCAATCATATCCATTTTTCAAGTTAAGGAAAATAGAACCACTTCACATCAGGTGCCTCCATTTGTGTTCCCCATAAATTGGGAACCCCAATCAGAGTACCTTCACATATCAGTTGCCACCACATATTAGATGCCCCCATCAGAATATTACCTTAGATCAGTTACCCCAATCAAGGTACCCCTTTATTACAGGTGTCCCCTTAAGACTGTCCCCTTACATCCAGCGTCCCCATAACAGTGCTACCTTATATGAGGTGTCCCCATAACAGTGCCCTCTTACATCAGGTGTCTCCATAACAGTGCCTCTTTTCTTTTACATCAGGTGTCCCCATAACAGTGCCCTCTTACATCAGGTGTCCCCATAACAGTGCCCTCTTACATCAGGTGTCCCCATAACAGTGCCCCTTTTCCTTTACATCAGGTGTCCCCATAACAGTGCCCTCTTACATCAGGTGTTCCCATAACAGTGCCATCTTACATCAGGTGTCCCTATAACAGTGCCCCCTTACATCAGGGGTCCCCATAACAGTGCCCTCTTAAGTCAGGTGTCCCCATAACAGTGCCCTCTTACATCAGGTGTCCCCATAACAGTTCCCTCTTACATCAGGTGTCCCCATAACAGTGCCCCCTTACATGAGGTGTTCCCATAACAGTGCCCCCTTACATTAGGTGTTCCCATAACAGTGCCAACTTACATCTGGTGCCCCCTTACATCAGTTGTCCCCATACCAGTGCCCCCACACATCAGGTGTCCCCATACCAGTGCCCCCTTACATCAAGTGTTCCCATAACAGTGCCCTCTTACATCAGATGTCCCCATCAAATTACCCCTAGAAATCCATACCCCAATCAGAAAATATCTTCATGTTTCAATTGCCCCCTTCAATGTGCCCCCATATATCAATACCCCATAGAGGTACCCCCGTAATACAGCCTCCCCATAGACTAGCTGCCTCATTACATAAGGTGTTCCCATCTTATGTACACCCGTAAAGCAGGCATCAGAATACCTTCATACATTGTTTATCCCAAACAGAGCATCCCCATAGATCAGTTACCCCCATCACTGTGCCCCCTTACATCAGGTGTTCTTCTTCACAGTGCCCCCTTATATCAGGAACCCCAATCAGAGTACCCCCATAGATCAGTTGCCCCATCAAAATACTCCCATAGATCAGTTTCCCTCATCAGAGTGCCTTCACAAATCACTTGCTCCATCACAGTGCTCCCATAGATCAGTTATCCCATCAGAATGTCCCCTTAGATTAGTTGCAGCCTTAGATTATCCATCAGAGTACATACACTATATTGTCAAAAGTATTGGGACACCTGCCTTAACACGCACATGAAATTTAATGGCATCCCAGTCTTAGTCCATAGGGTTCAATATCGAGTTGGCCCACGCTTTGCAGCTATTACAGCTTCAACTCTTCTGGGAAGGCTGTCCACAGGGTTTAGGAGTGTGTCTATGGGAATGTTTGACCATTCTTCCACAAGAGCATTTGTGAGGTTAGGCACTGATGTTGAATGAAAAGGCCTGGCTCCCAGTTTCCGCTTCAATTCATCCAAAAGGTGTTCTATCGGGTTGAGGTCAGGACTCTGCAGACCAGTCAAATTCCTCCACCCCAAACTCGGTCATCCAAAGACTGGGATGAAATTAAAATTCATATGTGTGTAAAGTCATGTGTCCCAAAACGTTTGACAATATAGTATATATAGATTAGTTGCCCTCATCACAGTGCCCCAATAAGATAAGTTGTACTGACAAATCAGTAGCCCCATCACAGTACCCCCATCAATTTGTTGCCCCATCAGACTACATATATAGATTAGTTGCCACATCACAGTCTCCCCATAGATTACTTGCCCCAATCACATTGCCCCCATAGAGTAGTTGCCCTCATCACAATGTCCCCATAGATCATTTGCCCTATCAAAGTTTCCCCCATAGATTAGTTGCCCCCCATCACAGTGTCCCCATTGATTAGTTGCTTCATCATAGTGTCCCTGTAGATCAGTTGCCGCCCATCAGAGTACCCCCATAGATGAGTTGCCCCCCCATCACTGTGTCCCGATGAATTAGTTCCCCCCATCCAAGTACCCCCATAGATCAGTTGCCCCATCACAGTGCTTAGTGTAACTGTAGGAGAAATCCCTATAGCCTGACAGTAAGGAGGTAGGAACTAGCAGGAGAAACGTGCACACAGCATGCATGTGAAGTCATTGGTTGCTAGGGATGCCGGCATCCCTAGCAACCAATGACTGCTGCTTACAGGACCAGGACCTGTGGTGGTCCACCATGTTAGTGAAGGCTTTATGAACCTATGAGCCTGTGCAGGAGGTGGAGCAAGGGAGTCGAAAATCACCATTTACATATGTGTGCAGGAGTAACGTATTACTTCGCATTTCTGTGTAAGCACGGTGGGACGGGGGAGCTTTATTCATTTTTTTATTATTTATTTTATTTTTAAATATATATATATATTTTACACTTTTTTATTTATTTATTTATTTATTTATTTATTTGTTTTTTGTAATAACTTCATTGCTATCACAAGGGATGAACAACATCTCCTGTGACAGCATGGGCTGTGACAGGTCCTCTTTATGGAGAGATTTGGGATCTATTAGACCCCAAATCTCTCCTCTGGCCCCCAATGCAGCCAATCAGACTGAGATCGGTCCGATCAGCTGCTTCTCCGGCCATTGGTAGACAGGTAAACAAAGGGGGCGGAACCAGGAAGTGATGAATACTTGTGGCTCCCGGTTTCCAGGGTTACAGAGAGAGGGGAATGACGTCAGTTTCTCTCTCTCTGTACAAGACAGCCATCGCCGCCGACCGCATCGCTCCTAGCTTCTGCGATGGGACTGGAGAGACGGGGGCGGGGGAGAGGAGTGGGACCCCCTTCCACCACCCCTATAAGTGATCGAGGTTCAAGTAGCTAATTGGCCCCTCAGATCACTTCTACCTTGTAGAGAATTTGCTGGCTGAAAACAATGATACAGAGATGATGCCTGTAGGTGCACCCACCATCCCAGTATAAACCCGAGGACGTACGGGTACGTACATTTGGGGGAAGTGGTTAAAGGTAAAGAAGAGATTTGGGGTCTTTTTGACCCTAGAGCTCCCCAAAAAGAGGACCTGTCATCCTTATTTATCCTTGTATTCTATTACAAGCGATATCTACATTCCTTGTAATAGGAATAAAAGTGACAAAAATGAAAGGGACAGTGTAAAATAAAGAATAAAATAGATAAGGGAAAAAAATCCTTTAGTGCCTGGATCCCTCAGTACTCACGCGCAGAAGAGAATTCAAACCACACATGTGAGGTATCGCTGAGAACAATACATTGAGAACAATAAAAAAAAGTGACCCGGAACATGCCATGCGCTACTTTGCCATGTTTGTCGCACATAGGGCAGCCACTTTGAAATCAGTAGACTGCTCTATGCTTGTTGGGTAAAAAAAAAAAAAAAAATGCTTGAAAAAATGGGTGTTTCCCATACAGGTGTATGTCAGAGGTGTGACTGGGGCCTTCATCATTTCACAAACTATGGAATGCTTTGAAGTCAGAAATGAGCAGTTAGCACACGTGAAAAAATGAAAATACATAAACAGTGAAGGGGTTAAAATGACCCTTAAAATGACTATCTGAGCACTCACCCCTCCCCCTCTCTGAAAGTAGCAGATGCTCGTGTCTACAGACACTACACCCCCACTGAGCCCCATGTGTAAGCCCCCTCTTTCAGACTCCTCATCATCCCCCACATACAAGTTAAAAGTTGAAATAGAACTAAAGACAATTTTTTTCCCATTTAGAATAGTGTAAGGGAGGGATAAAACCTCTGTCAGGGTTACTTTGCCATCTGTGTCCCCATTTGGGAGATTTCCCTTCACTTCCTGTCCCATAGCCAAAAACATAAGTTAGAGAAATCCCCCAAAATGACATAATCCCAGGGTGTCACCAGAACTAGTGTCCCCATTGGAAGATTTCCCAGCTAATTCTGCTTCTAGTGACAACCCAAATATATTAGAATTTTCTTTCACTTTGGGTGATAAGGGTAAACATGAAACACAAATAGGGTGAATATCCCTAAAGAGGGCACACACAGCGATAAAAACCTAACAGGTGTTCTAATCCCTCTCCACTCCATGCAAAACGAAATATAAAAACATTTTCCTTTATTTATATTTTAACATATGGGCAAGAAATGAAAAAAAAAAAAAAAAAAAAAGATTTGGCAGTGAAAGGGTTAATAAACGAAAAAGGGGGAAGGCATTGGTTTTACAGTTAAAGGTTTAAAAAATAAATGAAATATATAGTTTGGTAGTGAAAGGGTTAAAAGCTGAAGGGGGAAAAAATGGATTGGCATGTAAAGGGTTAAAATGGAAAATAATTGGTTTGTAAGAATGATCAAATAAAAGAGAAGCGGGAAAGAAATGAGAATATTTGATTTTGATTTTGATTCTAGGGAGGATTTATAAGGCTCTATTCACTGTGTTATAGGAATACAGACCTTTATTTCAGCCATGGGACTGTAAGGGTTAAATCTCAATCAAAATAACTGTCACTTCCAGAAAAACATGTTATTACAGGAGCCGTATCCCTATTAGATCTGTATACTGAGCCTACAGGCTGAATTCACACAGCTCACAAACAAGGACGAGGCTCCTTTAAGAAAAATCGGCAGTTATTTTTTTGCTGAGTCATCAAAAAACAAAAACAAAAAGGTCACATGACCAGACCTCAGAGCTCAGCCTATATAAGGAGCTGCTGCAGGAGAGAATGTTCTGTAGACAAGTGTTTGCTGACCAGTGAAGACCTGTCTATATCTCTGCTGATTCAGCTGAGATATTTCTTGCGATTTCATTGGATTTGATTTCATTTGAATTCAATTTCATTGTGATTTCATTGTTGTACGTTTAAAGCGTGTTTCATTATTCTTAATAATGAACCAATTTAAATGTAAACAGATTGTTTCTCTGAAAAACACCAAAGAGAAACCCACCATAGGAAGAGCAGCTATGGAAGGAGCTATCAGTGACCAGCCTGCAGATACTCCAACCAAGAAGCCCACCAAAATGAAGAAGGCTCGGGCTTTTGTGCGCGGCTGCTTCAGAGCCGTTGTTAGATCTATTGGTTCCGGCCGTAAAGCCAATAGACCTCACCGAAATACAGACACTGGGATTGGTAAGTATTGTGGATATTGATAGATACAAGATAACTGACACCCTTTTATTGGATCCTTCTTTCCTATTGATGACAGGTCACCCCCCTCCCCCATATGTATACCTGTATAGGGATTGCCATGGATATTGATGACAGGTCACCCCCCTCCCCCCATATGTACACCTGTATAGGGATTGCCATGGATATTGATGACAGGTCACCCCCCTCCCCCATATGTACACCTGTATAGGGATTGCCATGGATATTGATGACAGGTCACCCCCCTCCCCCATATGTACACCTGTATAGGGATTGCCATGAACATTGATGACAGGTCACCCCCCTCCCCCATATGTACACCTGTATAGGGATTGCCATGAATATTGATGACAGGTCACCCCCCTCACCCATATGTACACCTGTATAGGGATTACCATGAACATTGATGACAGGTCACCCCCCTCCCCCTTATGTACACCTGTATAGGGATTGCCATGGATATTGATGACAGGTCACCCCCCTCCCCCATATGTACACCTGTATAGGGATTGCCATGAACATTGATGACAGGTCACCCCCCTCCCCCATACAGTATGTACACCTGTATAGGGATTGCCATGGATATTGATGACAGCCCCCCTCTCCCATATGTACACCTGTATAGGGATTGCCTAAATATTGATGACAGCCCCCCCCTCCCATATGTACACCTGTATAGGGATTGCCATGAATATTGATGACAGGTCACCCCCCCCCCTCCCCCATATGTACACCTGTATAGGGATTGCCATGGATATTGATGACAGGTCACCCCCCTCCCCCATATGTACACCTGTATAGGGATTGCCATGAATATTGATGACAGGTCACCCCCCTCCCCCATATGTACACCTGTATAGGGATTGCCATGAATATTGATGACAGGTCACCCCCCTCCCCCATATGTACACCTGTAAAGGGATTGCCATGGATATTGATGACAGGTCACCCCCCGCCCCCATATGTACACCTGTATAGGGATTGCCATGGATATTGATGACCGGTCACCCCCCTCCCCCATATGTACACCTGTATAGGGATTGCTATGGATATTGATGACCGGTCACCCCCCTCCCCCATATGTACACCTGTATAGGGATTGCCATGAACATTGCTGGCTTTTGTCTTGTAAACAGCAATCTGCAGATTTATTAATCAAGAGAAACAAACTGTAAATCTTGGAGCTTTCACTCCCCCCCCCCCTCAACTCTCTCTCTACACCTGTTAGCTGCCAACTGATTTTTTTTTTTAAACTGTCAGTGTGAAGGAGACCTGCATGGTACCAGGGATCTGCTAATCTCAGGTGCAATGCTTTACAGGCTCCTTAAACAAAAAAAAAAGTAAATGTACATTTTTTTAACTGCTAAAAATTGCCATTTATTATTCTTAGCTAAAAGGTGAAGGAATCCTTTATGGTCGGCTCAGATTGAGCCCCGGTTCACACTTATGCGAGTGCGGGGTTCGCATGTAATGTCGGAGCGCACTGCTCCTTCATTACATGCAATCGGCTGTGCGGTGCGAGTTTAGCCATACACTTTGTATGGCTAAATTCGCACCGCACCCGCAGCAAACACGCACAGGACCCTTTTTTGCAGCCGCATCAGGATCGGATCGCACAGCGGTTCACACTTGTGCGATCCGATCCTGTGCGAACTGCAAGATCGCACTGCGATATGCGATCAAACTGGGGGTGTCGTTAAAATTACATTGACACCCCCAGCGTATCGCATATGGCAGTGTGAACTGCCGGGGGTGCGTGTGCGATGCGGGAACAGGCTGCGAATTCGCAGCCTTCCCGCATCGCATAAGTGTGAACCGGACCTAAGTGTTAGCTCTCTTTTTATTTTCAATGTACACAAAATCAGACACAATGGAAGAGTTTTATTTTTATTTTTTAAATAATTATCATTTTTATTTTAAATAATTGTGATGAGTTTTATACAGTATCTCACAAAAGTAAGTACACCCCTCACATTTTTGTAAAACCTGTTATTCTATCTTTTCATGTGATGAAAACAATCTGAAGAAATTACACCTTGCTACAATGTAAAGTAGTGAGTGTACAGCTTGTATAACAGTGTAAATTTGCTGTCCCCTTATAATAACTCACAGCCATTAATGTCTAAACCGCTGGCAACAAAAGTGAGTACACCCCCTAGGTGAAAATGTCTAAATTGGGCCCAATTAGCCATTTTCCCTCCCTGGTGTCATGTGACTCGTTACTGATACTCAGTTTAAACCCTCTTCATATCCCCCCACAGCACTGCCCCCTTCACCCCCTCGCCCCCACAGCACTGCCCCCTTCACATCCCCCCTAAAGGAAAACCCTCTTCATATCCCCACACAGCACTGCCCCTTCACATTTGCCCGACAGCACTGCCCTCTTCACATCCCCCCGCCCCCTTTACATTCCCCCTACAGCAGCCAATCATCTCCTGGTTAATGTGAAAAGTTAATTCAGGCAGCTGGCTCTCTCCAGGCAGTGCTGGTCCCGCCCCCGGTTCAGAATTGTCCCTCCTCCCACCGTCCCCCTCTGCTTTGTAACGACAGCGGTGGAGGGTGGGAAACAAAAGCATTAGCTAAATGACGCGGTCACAGCGCTCCAGATAGAACAGTAGCTTGGGCCGGACGCGCACCGTGGGCCGCCATTTAGTGATGCCCGTTCATATAAGGAGGTCCATTCGCTAAAATAATCTTTGGGCCGAGGTCCGAATCTCAAGTCTGTGCTATGACTCAGAAAGATGGGCAAAACAAAATGTGTCCATCAGCGTTGCTCTTAACATAAAATATTCCCATTAGAGTGCCCCTTAACATAAAATGTGCCCATCAGCGTGACGCTTAACATAGAATATGCCCATCAGCGTGACCCTTAACATAAAATAAGGGGCACGCTAATGGGCACATTTTATGTTAGGGGGCACTCTGATGGGCACATTATATGTTAAGGGGCACACTGCTGATGGGCAAAACAAAACGTGTCCATCAGCGTTGCTATTAACATAAAATATGCCCAGTAGAGTGCCCCTTAACATAAAATATGCCCATCAGCGTTCCCCTTATTTTATGTTAAGGGTCACGGTGATGGGCACATTTTATGTTAGGGGGCACTCTGATGGGCACATTTTATGTTAAGGTTCACGCTGATGGGCACATTTTATGTTAAGGGGCACTCTGATGGGCACTTTTTATGTTAAGGAGAATGCTGCTGATGGGCAAAACAAAACGTGTCCATCAGCGTTACTCTTAACATAAAATATGCCCATTAGCGTGCCCCTTAACATAAAATATGCCCATTAGAGTGCCCCTAACATAAAATATGCCCATTAGAGTGCCCTTTAACGTAAAATGTGCCCATTAGCATGATCCTTAACATAAAATATGCCCATCAGAGTGACCCTTAGCATAAAATATGCGCATCAGCATGACCCTTAGCATTAATTATGCCCATCAGTGTGACCCTTAGCATAAAATTTGCCTGTGACATACTGAAGCAGAGCATGATCCCCCCCTCCCTTCTGGGACTGGGCCGCAGGGCAGTATTCCAACATGATATTGACCTCAAACACACCTCCAAGACGACCACTGCCTTTCTAAAGAAGCTGAGGGTAAAGGTGATGGACTGGCTAAGCATGTCTCCAGACCTAAACCCTATTAAGCATCTGTGGGGCATTCTCCAGCGGAAAGTGGAGGAGCGCAAGGTCTCTAAAATCCACCAGCTCTGCGATGTTGTCATGGAGGAGTGGAAGGACTCCAGTGGCAACAAGAGGGTTAAGGTAGTACTGGAAAACAATGGTGGCCACACAAAATATTGACACTTTGGGCCCAATTGGGCCTGTTCACTTAGAGGTATACTCACTTTTGTTGCCAGCAGTTTAGACATTAGAGGCTGTGTGTTGAGTTATTTTCAGGGGACCGCAAATTTACACTGTTAAACAAGCTGTACACTCACTACTTTATATTGTAGCAAAGTGTAATTTCTTCAGTGTTGTCACATGAAAAGATATAATAAAATATTTACGAAAATGTGAGGGGTGTACTCACTTTTGTGAGATACTGTATGTCTGTGGGACTCACATGTTCATGCTGCATGTTCTGTTTTGTTTAACCACCCCTTTAAGTCCCTCCCACCATTAACATAATTGGCCACACCCACTGTTCACCATGGCATGCTACGTGAACCGCATTATTCTTCTACTTGGTGTGCCCAAAGGTGCCCCAGGTCCCTTACAATCCTAGCAACACCCCTGCACAATGAACACCATGCTTAAACTCTTCACTGTGCCACACTAACGACACCACTTTTTTTTTTTTTTTTTAATTAAGCAGCCGGCCCAACCTATGATTTTGCACACAGGCCCACTGATTTCATAAACCGCCCCTCATATGACAGAATCAGTCCTGTGATTGGCTGGTCCTGGTCCTGCCTTCCCCCTACCAGGGTAAGACTCTGTCAAAGGGGGGGGGGGGGGTAAGCATAACAAACATATAGCAATTGAAGGTACAGTATGAAAATCTATAAAACAATGATAAGAATATAGGAAAACCATACATTAATATTCCTACTACATTAGTCACTTGTTTTCTCTCCCGGCCAATGCAAACATATCAGCTGATGTCAGGCTGGTGTATGACCCCCTTAGCGAGTGACCCGTCTCCTGTCTGATCTCAGGGCTGATAAATGATAAGCTTTCTGGGCAAAACTGACAGTTAACAAAGCCTCTGCTTAGCTGGTCTTATGATTCACAAACCCCTGCCACAATGCAAAGCCAAGCAAGTGACACCAATACCTCCTGTTGCAACTTCTTTTGTTACCCACCGACTCATTTAAACATGAAAGTGCATTATCACACCACTAAAAATACTTGTTACCAGCTTCCCGAGTCACTGAAATTTAGTAAGTTGGCATAACTGCCAGGCAACCAGCATTTTTATACGAAGGCCAACAATAGTCATTCCTGTGTCCCTGTCATTTTGGGTTTATTTATTGTTCCTGGCACTGAATTTTTCTCTGTATAATTTGATGTTGTAGGAAGAAAATATATATGAAATGTAGACGACGGTGCTAAATCTGATTTTTCTTTTCTATTGCAGATGAAGGCGGAAATTTATTGCAGACAGAGCCCATGCAACAGGCCTGCCCCAGTGAGCAACACCGTGACATCCACATTGACGGCCAAGCAAAATGTGATGTACACATTGAGACGCCAGAAGAATGTGACGTTCCTGTTGAGACTTCAGCACAATGTGGCATTCCCACTGAGACTCAGGCAGAATGTGACATACCTGTTGTGACTTCAACAGAATGTGACGTTCCCGAGACTCCAGAAGAAAGAGACGTTCATGTTGAAACTTCATCACAATATGACATTGACATTGAGACAGCTCCAGAATGGGACATTCAAAATGGTACTCCTCCAGAATGTGATGTTGAGAATGAGACTTCTCAAGAATGTGACGTTCAGATTGAGACTTCTCCAGAATTTCACCATCACAATGAGTCTCCTCCAGAATGTGATGTTCCCGCTGAGACTTGGGCAGAATTTGATATTCCCACTGAGACTCCGGCAAAATGTGATGTTCCTGCATACACTTCGGAAGAAAGTGATGTTCCCGCTGACACTCCGGAAGAATGGGATGATCACATTGAGACTCCAAAACAATGTGACATTTACACTGAGACATCTCCAGAATGTGACGTTCACAATGGTATTCCTCCAGAATGTGATGGTCACAATGAGTCTCCTCCAGAATGTGACCTTCCCGCTGAGACTTTGGCAGAATGTGACCTTCCCGCTGAGACCCCGGCAGAATGTGATGTTACCGCATACACTGCGGAAGAATGTGATGTTCCCGCTGACACTCGGGAAGAATGTGATGTTCACGAAAATAATCCACCAGAATGTCATGTTCACATTGAAACTTCACCAGAATGTGACATTCACTTTGAAACACCACCAGAATGTGATGTTCACGTTGAGGCTGTAGCACAATGTGACGTTCATGTTGAGAAACCTCCAAAATACCAGGGGAGCCATGGGATCACCTCCCCTAGTGAAGATGGGGGCAAGCTTAAAGAAAAGGATACGCAGATACTGGTGGTAGGGGATTCAGTTATTAAAGGGACAGAGAGGGCAATCTGCCAGAAAGACCGTGATCAACGAACAGTATGTTATTTCCCAGGTGCACGGGTTCGGGACATTGCAGAACAGATGGACAAATTGTTGGATGGGGCAGGGGAGGACCCAGCTGTCATGGTACATATTGGCACCAACGACAACATTAGAAGATGGAGCGTCCTACAAAATGATTTTAGGGCCTTAGGGGCTATATTGAAGAGAAGGACCACCAAGGCAGTATTTTCAGAAATACTGCCTGTACCTCGAGCCACAACAAGGAGGCAGCAGGAGCTCAAGGAGCTTAACAGGTGGCTGAAGAACTGGTGCAAGAAGGAGGGTTTTGGCTTCATGGAGAACTGGACTGACTTTTCAATTAATTATTACCTGCTCTACAGCAGGGACGGATTTCACTTAAATGAACAGGGTGCAGCTCTGTTAGGAAAGAAAATGGCCAAAAAGTTGGAAAAAATTTTGAATTCACCAAAATGTGTTATTCACATTGATACTTTTCCAGAATATAACAGTCCCGTGGAGGCTCTGGCAGAATGTGACATTCCTGCTGACACTCCAGCAGATTGTGACATTCCCACTAGGACTGCAGCAGTATGTGAGGATCTCGTTGAGACTCCAGCAGAATGTGACATTCCCATTGAGACCTCAACAGTATGTGACATTACTGCTGAGACTCCAGTAGAATGCGACATTCCCGCTGAGACTCCAGAAGAATGCGACATTCCTAATCAGACACCGTCAGAATGTGAAGTTCCCATTGAGACTTCGGAAGAATGTGAAGTTCCCACTAAGACTCCATCAGATTGTGACATTCCCACTGTGAATCCGGTAGATTGTGACGTTCCCACTGAGACTACGACAAATTGTGATGTTCCTGTTGAGACGCAGACAGAATGTGAAGTTCCCGTTGAGACTCCAAAAGAATGCAACTTTCTCAATGAGACTCTACCACAATCCGATGTTCACATTGTGACTCCACCTGCATGCGACATTCACATTGCGACTCCACCAGAATGTGATGTTCATGTTGAGACTTCACCAAAATGCCAGGGGAACATCTCCTCAAGTGAAGTTGGGGCCACAGTTACAATAAAGGATCGGCAGATACTTGTGGTAGGGGACTCAATCATTAGAAGGATAGAAAGGGCAATCTGTCACAAAGACCGCTATCGTCGAACAGTATGTTGTTTACCGGGCGCTAGGGTTCGGGACATTGTAGATTGCATGGACAGATTGTTGGATGGGGCTGGGGAGGACCCAGCTGTCATGGTACATATTGGTACTAACGACAATGTTAGAGGAAGATGGAACGCCCTACAAAATGATTTCAGAGACTTAGGGACTATATTGAAAAAAAGGACCTCCAAGGCAGTATTTTCAGAAATGCTGCCTGTACCTGGAGCCACACCAGAGAGGCAGCAAGAGCTTGGGGCACTTAACAAGTGGCTGAGGAACTGGTGCAGGAAAGAAGGATTTGGGTTTCTGGAAAACTGGGCTGACTTTTCATACCGTTACTGGCTCTATACCAGGGATGGACTGCACTTAAATGAGGAAGGTGCTGCTCTATTGGGAGAGAAGATGACCAAAAAGCTGGAAGAACTTCAAGTTGAGACTCCACCAAAATACCAGAGGAACCATGGGAACAACTCCTCCAGTAAAGATGGGGGCAAGGATACAGGAAAGAATAGGCAGATTTTGGTGGTAGGGGATTCAATTATTAGAGGAACTGAGAGGGCAATCTGTCACAATGACCGTTCTCGCCGAACAGTATGTTGTTTACCAGGCTCTCGAGTTCGGGACATTGTAGACTGCATGGACAGATTGTTGGATGGGGCTGGGGAGGACCCAGCTGTCATGGTACATATTGGTACTAATGACAAAGTTAGAGGAAGATGGAACGCCCTAACAAGTGATTTCAGAGACTTAGGAGCTATATTGAAGAAAAGGATCTCCAAGGCAGTATTTTCAGAAATACTGCCTGTACCTCGAACCACACCAGAGAGGCAGCAGGAGCTTCGGGAGCTTAATAAGTGGCTGAGGAACTGGTGCAGGGAGGAGGGGTTTGGCTTCATGGAGAACTGGGCTGACTTTTCAGTCAATTACCATCTCTATGGCATCGATGGAATGCACTTAAATGTGAGGGGTGCAGCTTTTTTGGGAGTGAAGATGGCCAAAACGTTGGAAGAAATTTTAAACTAGGTGTCAGGGCCTGAACTTGAACCTAGGACCTTTGTTGTATCTGGAAAACGACTATTCTCGCTGAGCTTGTTTACCAACTACAGCTCTGTTTGATCATTACCTTCTATATATCCTATATATGCTACTGGACCCTGGCTTGCTCAGCTCCTGGTGGGGCAATCCTGAGGACAGCGACCTGGTACTAAAATGCAGCAAACTCCATCTCCACCATCAGGAGCTCTGGTGAACACCAGTTAGTACTTAGACTTCGTACCTCAGGTGAACCCATGTCATCTGCCAGGGTGACCTGCTTCTATACCTATCCTGCTGTATGGTGGGAGTCCAACTACTGCTATAGCTACTGGTCTCAGAGCCTGACCTGTGATTGTGTCAGAATAATCTGGCTCAAAAAATGGAGACCGCTATTGCAAATGTATGTGTGTGTGTGTGGTAAGTTTAGTGGTGTGCTGTGTGATTAGTTTAGTGGTGTGCTGTGTGATTAGTTTAGTGGTGTGTTGTGTAATTAGTTTAGTGGTGTGCTGTGTGGTTAGTTTAGTGGTGTGCTGTGTGTTTTGTGGTGTGTTGTGTGGTATAATTTATTATTGCAAATGTGTGTTGGACCAGCTATGAGGGGAGGTTGGAAGCCCTTGGTTTTTCAGGTGTGTGTTGGACCGGCTATAAGGGGAGGTTGGAGGCCGGTACTTTTTTTCCAGGTGTGTGTTGGACCAGCTATAAGGGGAGGTTGGAGGCTGGTATTTTTTCAGGTGTGTGTTGGACCAGCTATAAGGGGAGGTTGGAGGCTGGTATTTTTTCAGGTGTGTGTTGGACTGGCTATGAGGGGAGGTTGGAGGCCGGTATTTTTTCAGGTGTGTGTTTTGGATCAGCTATAAGGGGAGGTTGGAGGCTGGTATTTTTTCAGGTGTGTGTTGGACCAGCTATAAGAAGAGGTTGGAGGCTGGTATTTTTTCAGGTGTGTGTTGGACCGGCTATGAGGGGAAGTTGGAGGCCGATACTTTTTTTCAGGTGTGTGTTGGACCAGCTATAAGGGGAGGTTGGAGGCTGGTATTTTTTCAGGTGTGTGTTGGACCAGCTATAAGGGGAGATTGGAGGCTGGTATTTTTTCAGGTGTGTGTTGGACCGGCTATGAGGGGAGGTTGGAGGCTGGTATTTTTTCAGGTGTGTGTTGGACCAGCTATAAGGGGAGGTTGGAGGCTGGTATTTTTCTCAGACAGGTTTGGTACAGCCTGTAATGGAAGGTAATTTTACATATGATTGCAAATCTATGTAACCAAAACCTCTGTTTTAAATTTAATGATTGAACTAGTTTAGACTCGGAATGTTTTTTGTTACTCTGTATGTCACAATTTGGAAATGACAATAGAGTAGAGTTAGGGACCGCACTTTTCAGAGGGGCCTTGACGTGGCAGTGCGGCTTCACATATATTTGCAAATGTATCCAACATAAATCCAATACAAATTGTTGAAACATTTTAGAGTTTTTCTTATTTTGCTGGCTGGCTGCCCATGCGCACCTTACTTTAACCACTTCAGCCCTGGAAGGTTTTAACCCCCTTAATGACCAGGCCATATTTTGCGATTCAGCACTGCGTTACTTTGATGAAAAATTGCGCGGTTGTGCGGCGCTGTACCCAAATACAAATTATGTCCTTTTTCCCCCACAAATAGAGCTTTCTTTTGGTGGTATTTGATCACCTCTACGGTTTTAAGATTTTGCGCTATAAACAAGAAAAAAGCAACAATTTTGAAAACAAACAACATATTACTTTCTGCTATAAAACATTCCCAATAAAAAAAATTTAAAAAATCGAATTATTTTTATCAGTTTAGGCCAATTTGTATTCTGCTAAATATTTTTGGTAAAAAACAAATCCCAAAAAGTCTATTTTAATTGGTTTGTTAGTTATAGCGTTTACAAACTACTGGATAGATTTTTGGAATTTTTATTTATTTTTTTGTTTTTCTTAGTAATGGCGGCAATCAGCGTTTTTTAGCGGGACTGCGACATTGCAGCGGACAGATCGGGCCCCTTACTGACATTTTTGACACTTTTTGGGGACCAGTGACATTAATACAGTAATCAGTGCTAAATAATATACACTGTTACTGTATAAATGAGACTGGCAAAGAAGGGGTTAACACCGGGGGTGATCAAAGGGGTTAATGTATGCCTAAATGTGATTACTAACTGTGTGGGGGAAGGTTCTGTGACAGGCATAGCTGAAACTCCTGATCTCTCCCTGCCTGTCTAACAGAAGACTCGCCTGCTTTGTTTACATAAGCAGGCTGCTCTTCTGTCAGTTTCTCTGACGATCGCGAGAGACCGGCAGTAATCGTCGCCACTCTTCCCATGGCCCGCCTCCCGCTGTGTCCAAACACAGCGGGAGCGCGGCTCCGGCAGCGCGCATGCGCCACTGAGACCTCGTGCACAAAATCACATAGGTCTAGGCGATTTTGCGCAGCCGAGCCGCCCTGCGCCAGTAACAATGTGGTGGGCAGTCGGCAAGAGGTTAAGCATCACATTTTAGTGTTGTGGTAATGTGCATTACCGCAATGTAGGTGGACACACGTTCCATGCATTAGCATGTTGGAGTGCCATCCATTGTCTATGGCAGTGGTTCTTAACATTGTTGGAGGTACTGAACCCCACCAGTTTCATATGCGCATTCACCGAACCCTTCTTAATTGAAAAAATAAAATATGATTTTTTCAAATTCAAAACATAGGTATATATTTAGATATATATTTATACATAGGTGCACAACATGAACAAAACCATTAAAAAACAAAACCATAAAAAAAAAAAAAAAAAAAAAAAAGGCTCCATAGCTCAGGGGTTAGAGCACTGGTCTTGTAAACCAGGGGTCGCGAGTTCAAATCTCGCTGGGGCCTCCCTGCAAGTGTTGGCGACTGTATCTCAAAAAACAAAACCATTAAGAACAAAGAACAAAACCATTAAAACATGGGGTGTCAGGAGGGCACACACTGGGGGGGGGGGCTGGGAGGACATACCATGGGGTGTCAGGAGGGAACACACTGGGGGGAGGTGTTGGGAGGGCATTCCATGGGGTATCAGGAGGACATGATTTCCCGAGGTGCGCTCGGCCTCACAATCAGTAATATTTTCTCGGGGGGAGCAATTGCCCCTTTGTCCCCCCCCCACCGAACCCCGGAGACTGACTCACCGAACCCCTGGGGTTCGATCGAACCCAGGTTAAGAACCACTGGTCTATGGTAACCCAACACATTAACCCAACGCACCTCTGACACACATGCATTGCAGAGCAGCGTGTTGCACTCGGAAATAATGGCGACTCTGATTTTCGTCTCTTTAGGTGTGTGTGTTGGCAGTCTGTTCAATTGAACACAATGCTCCAGAATAAACAGCTGTGAATTCAGTCTTGTAGCTAGTAATAAATTGATCAGAGGGGGTGCAACTCCGGCAACAGAAAAACATTAAAGTGGAACTGCACTCTCTCAATCAACATTGACTGTTTTAACCACTTGCTGACCAACCACAGTACATGTGCTGCGGCTGGGCAGCACGTGCAGGCAAAATCAAGTACATATACACCATTCTGCCTGCTCCAGTTTAGGGGCATGCAGAGCGCCCCCCCTGCTGGTGGGAGATAAAGTGTTTTGAAAGCTGGTGGATTATGGTTGGCGGTTGAGGAACCTTTCAAAAAAACACAACATAAATAGGAGGGATGTTTATTTGCAACTTTGTTTTCAACACGATCTTTTTTTTTTTTTTTTCAATTTTTTTTTTCAATTCTATTTCTTTAGTAATGGTATTGATTAACATTTATTCAATTTTTATTGATTGTTATTATCATCACTGTTATTATAAATTTTATTGGTTAACATTTTAACATTTATTGGATGTCTATTTTTTTGGGCAATTATATATGTTTTTAAGACATTTACCAAGGTGACTAGGGAAGACTATAGTTTGTATTTCCTAAATCAATTTCTCTTACATTAAAATAAAAAAATGAGGGCTACAAGTTTTAGCTGGAGATGGGCTTTCATCTTTTATCTCTCACTAACCATCCATTTAAAATTAAATGTTCATCTAAGACTACCCTGTCCACAGGGTGACAACAGTGCAAACGGAGAACAGGGAAAAACAAAAACTTTGTTACATAGTTTGGAAAGAGAAACAGGCCCATCTAGTTTAAGAAATATTGATAGTAAAGGGTATGGGCGCTACTTCTAATATGTGCCGGTTCACACTTGTGCGATGCGGGAACGCTGCGAATATGCAGCGTGATCCCGCATTGCATCCGCACATCTGGCAGTTCCCACTGCCATATGCGATACGCAGGGGGTGTCAATTAAATGTTAACGACACCCTCAGTTTGATCGCATATCGCAGTGCGATCTGACAGTTCGCACAGAATCGGATCGCACAGGTGTGAACCACTGCGCTCCGATTCTGATGCGGCTGAAAAAATTCCTCATGTGCGTATTTGGTGCGGATACAGTGCGAATTCAGCCATACAAAGTGTATGGCTGAACTCGCATCCGCACGAGATCGCATGTAATGAAGGAGCAGTGCTCTCCGAATTGCATGCGATCTCGCAAGCCGCACAAATGTGAACTGGCACTAAATGTTGGTATATTTAACACTGGTATGTGATGATGTATCTGTTATAGTGTTATTGGTGTGACATATGGTAAATATATAACAACACACTTATATATACATGGCATACAATATAATATAGCTATAAAGTGCTCTCGTGCTCAGTGCCACAAAATTATGATATGTAAATAAATTATGTGATAACAAATCCTGTGAAACGGTGAAATTCTTCTGTGGTATAAGAATATAATAAATATATAAATAAATAAAGTGCTGCAGTGTCAAACCTGTGAAAAAGGTGAATACCTACTGTATAGGTACAAAGTATGATAAATAAATATAGTGCTACAGTATTATAGGTAAAAAATATATATATAAATAAATACACATATATATAAATATCTCCAGATCAAATATGTCCAAAGTCCCAATATTATGTGCTGAGATGAGCTGTCAGCCACATTACTCTTTGAAGGTGCTGTAGTGCCAAACCAATCCAAAGAATAAATCTAAGTATTAACAGTATGTGATCCTTTTTAGGTGTTTGTGATATCCCAAGTATATGAGAAGCCAAAAGAATAGGTGAGACGGTGGTACTGTGTTTATCTCTTACTTGGCTGTGCTCTGTGCGGTGATGCAGTGCCCCTGTAAGAATTGCACTCATAGAAATGCTTTACACTGTAAAGGGGTAGCAAGCTCTGCACAGCTAATACTGTAGCACTATATTTATTTATCATACTTTGTACCTATACAGTAGGTATTCACCTTTTTACAGGTTTGACACTGCAGCACTTTATTTATTTATTTATTTATTTATTTATTCATTATATTCTTATACCACAGAAGGATTTCACCTTTGGCACTGCTTTACAGCTATATCATATTGTATGCCGTGTATGTATAAGTGTGTTGTTATATGTTTACCATATGTCACACCAATAACACTATAACAGATACATCATCACATACCAGTGTTAAATATACCAACATATATTAGAAGTAGCGCCCATACCCTTTACTATCAATATTTCAATTTTATACTTCTCACTTGGGTGAGAAGTATTCTAGGAGGCTGCAAACTTCAGGATTATATCTTTCTTTTAGCATTTTTCCTAATTGCGCGGGATTACCATATCATCATCTAGTTTAAGCACTTCCCGACCGCGCTACAGCCAAAACACGGCTATAGCGCAGATGTCCGGTTCTTTGAGGGGGTCCATGGATGTCATCCCAGAACCCTGCCCTCTGGGGCATACATCAGGCACGCTCTGCGACCGTTGTGTCCTTTGGACACAGCTCATCCCAGATCAGAGTAAAGGACCATGGGATCTGTTATGTCCAATCACAGCTGATTACACATAAACAGATTTACCGGTAATCAGCTCTCCTTTGCTCACGCGCTGTGTCTGTGTTAGAAAAGGAGACCTGATAACCAGCAAGGCTGTAAGTACATTGTTTACACTGAGAATCAAGGTCAGTGCCATGATTATCTATGCAGCCCCATCAGCGCCCCTCAGTGCAGCCTCATCAGCGTCCCTCAGTACAGCCTCATCAGCGCCCCTCGGTGCAGCCTCATCAGTGCCCATCAGTACAGCCTCATCAGTGTCCATCAGTACAGCATATCAGTGCAGCCTCATCAGCACACGTCAGAGAAGAAGAAAAATTATTTATGACATGGTATATGGATGGTATATGGATATACAGGATGATATATAAGAGAGGTATATGGATGAATAGGATGGTATATAAGAGATGTATATGGATGTACAGGAAGGTATAGAGAGTGTGTGTGTATATATCTATACACACACACACTATCCTGCCAAAAGCATTGGGACGCCTGCCTTTACACGCACATGAACTTTAATGGTATCCCAGTCTTAGTCCGTAGGGTTTAATATTGAGTTGGCCCCCCTTTTCAGCTATAACAGCTGCAACATTTCTGGGAAAGCTGTCCACAAGGTTTAGGAGTCTATCTATGGGAATGTTTCACCATTCTTCCACAAGAGCATTTGTGAGGTCAGGCACTGATGTTGGAGAGAAGGCCTGGCTCGCAGTCTGCGCTTTAATTCATCTTAAAGGTGTTCTATCAGGTTGAGGTCAGGACTCTGTGCAGGCCAGTCAAGTTCCTTCCCCCTAAACTGGCTCATCCATGTCTTTATGGACCTTGCTGTGTGCACTGGTGTGCAGTCATGTTGGAACAGGAAGGGGCCATCCCCAAACTGTTCCCACAAAGTTGGGAGCATAAAAAAGTGTCTGAAATGTCTAGGTATGCTAAAGCTTTAAGAGTTCCCTTCACAGTAACTAAGGGGCCAAGCCCAACCCCAGAGAAAAAAAAAACACAGCATAATCCCCTCTCCACCAAATGATTTGGAATAATGGCGAGTGTTCGGATACATTCAGGTCTCATCTCTACATCTCTATAGAAGTGTGTCCGATGTTTCCCTTGTATCAATACAATCTCCACCTGTCCACATTCCAGAAATGTAGGCTTATCAGAACTAATGAGTGTAACCTACAGTCCTCCAGGTGTGCAGACCCCCCACTTGGAGGAGGAATGGACCACCCTATGAAAGATTCAGATATTCTCATATCCTTATCACAACCAGAGTTGTCAGGTCGCTGTCTCTGCACAGCTGGCTGGTGTCTGTGTTGAGCCAATGATGTGAAAGGGAGAAAATGGCTGACTACAGATGACAGGGCTAGGCTGGGCTGCCATTAGAAATGATGGGGCACTGGAGAGCTGACCAGACAGCCCCACGTATCCACAGGCAGACTCTGTTGGCGCCCACTGCTGACCAAATGGGAAGTACTGCGTGTACCCCCTATTGATGGTCCTGACAACAGGTGATCTGTAGTATTTGCAGACTGGGCCCGAGGGTGGCCTGGAGTATTGGTAGAATGGAGGATGACCTGTGATATTGTCCATATATACTGGAAAATGAACTGAAGTGTAAATGGACGAAATTGAGGGGTGGTCTGGAGTATCAGCAGATAACTGGGGTTGACTTGTAGCAAAGACATTGTTAATAGATAAGACTTTACCTCCGACCAGTGCAGCTGATTAGTATTGATCCTCAGAGCTTCCAGTGGTGCCTTGGCCTTGGATCTGTTCATGGTGACCAGTCTTTTCTGAGCCCCGGATTCTGCCTTTTGGGCACTCCGCTTCTCCTTCCTGTGATCATTCCTATTCTTGCACCTTCACTGGCTGTGCCCTTTTATCCTGGCCTTCCACAAACAACTATCCTTACCAGAAACAAGATGTAAGACAAAGAAATAACTCTGTTATAAAACATAAAAGTAGGCCAATCATATCCATTTTTCAAGTTAAAGAAAATAGAACCACTTCACACCAGGTGCCTCCATTTGTGTTCCCCATAAATTGGGAACCCCAATCAGAGTACCTTCACATATCAGTTGCCACCACATATTAGATGCCCCCATCAGAATATTACCTTAGATCAGTTACCCCAATCAAGGTACCCCTTTATTACAGGTGTCCCCTTAAGACTGTCCCCTTACATCCAGCGTCCCCATAACAGTGCTACCTTATATGAGGTGTCCCCATAACAGTGCCCTCTTACATCAGGTGTCTCCATAACAGTGCCTCTTTTCTTTTTCATCAGGTGTCCCCATAACAGTGCCCCCTTACATCAGGTGTCCCCATAACAGTGCCCTCTTACATCAGGTGTCCCCATAACAGTGCCCCTTTTCCTTTACATCAGGTGTCCCCATAACAGTGCCCTCTTACATCAGGTGTTCCCATAACAGTGCCATCTTACATCAGGTGTCCCCATAACAGTGCCCCCTTACATCAGGGGTCCCCATAACAGTGCCCTCTTAAGTCAGGTGTCCCCATAACAGTGCCCTCTTACATCAGGTGTCCCCATAACAGTTCCCTCTTACATCAGGTGTCCCCATAACAGTGCCCCCTTACATGAGGTGTTCCCATAACAGTGCCCCCTTACATTAGGTGTTCCCATAACAGTGCCAACTTACATCTGGTGCCCCCTTACATCAGTTGTCCCCATACCAGTGCCCCCACACATCAGGTGTCCCCATACCAGTGCCCCCTTACATCAAGTGTTCCCATAACAGTGCCCTCTTACATCAGATGTCCCCATCAAATTACCCCTAGAAATCCATACCCCAATCAGAAAATATCTTCATGTTTCAATTGCCCCCTTCAATGTGCCCCCATATATCAATAAACCATAGAGGTACCCCCGTAATACAGCCTCCCCATAGACTAGCTGCCTCATTACATAAGGTGTTCCCATCTTATGTACACCCGTAAAGCAGGGGCCTCATCAGAATACCTTCATACATTGTTTATCCCAAACAGAGCATCCCCATAGATCAGTTACCCCCATCACTGTGCCCCCTTACATCAGGTGTTCTTCTTCACAGTGCCCCCTTATATCAGGAACCCCAATCAGAGTACCCCCATAGATCAGTTGCCCCATCAAAATACTCCCATAGATCAGTTTCCCTCATCAGAGTGCCTTCACAAATCACTTGCTCCATCACAGTGCTCCCATAGATCAGTTATCCCATCAGAATGTCCCCTTAGATTAGTTGCAGCCTTAGATTATCCATCAGAGTACATACACTATATTGTCAAAAGTATTGGGACACCTGCCTTAACACGCACATGAAATTTAATGGCATCCCAGTCTTAGTCCAAAGGGTTCAATATCGAGTTGGCCCACCCTTTGCAGATATTACAGCTTCAACTCTTCTGGGAAGGCTGTCCACAGGGTTTAGGAGTGTGTCTATGGGAATGTTTGACCATTCTTCCACAAGAGCATTTGTGAGGTCAGGCACTGATGTTGAATGAAAAGGCCTGGCTCCCAGTTTCCGCTTCAATTCATCCAAAAGGTGTTCTATCGGGTTGAGGTCAGGACTCTGCAGACCAGTCAAATTCCTCCACCCCAAACTCGGTCATCCAAAGACTGGGATGAAATTAAAATTCATATGTGTGTAAAGTCATGTGTCCCAAAACGTTTGACAATATAGTATATATAGATTAGTTGCCCTCATCACAGTGCCCCAATAAGATAAGTTGTACTGATAAATCAGTTGCCCCATCACAGTACCCCCATCAATTTGTTGCTCCATCAGAGTACATATATAGATTACTTGCCCCATCACAGTCTCCCCATAGATTACTTGCCCCAATCACATTGCCCCCATAGAGTAGTTGCCCTCATCACAATGTCCCCATAGATCAGTTGCCCTATCAAAGTTTCCCCCATAGATTAGTTGCCCCCCATCACAGTGTCCCCATTGATTAGTTGCTTCATCATAGTGTCCCTGTAGATCAGTTGCCGCCCATCAGAGTACCCCCATAGATGAGTTGCCCCCCCCATCACTGTGTCCCGATGAATTAGTTTCCCCCATCCAAGTACCCCCATAGATCAGTTGCCCCATCACAGTGCTTAGTGTAACTGTAGGAGAAATCCCTATAGCCTGACAGGAAGGAGGTAGGAACTAGCAGGAGAAACGTGCACACAGCATGCATGTGAAGTCATTGGTTGCTAGGGATGCCGGCATCCCTAGCAACCAATGACTGCTGCTCACAGGACCAGGACCTGTGGTGGTCCACCATGTTAGTGAAGGCTTTATGAACCTATGAGCCTGTGCAGGAGGTGGTGCAAGGGAGTCGAAAATCACCATTTACATATGTGTGCAGGAGTAACGTATTACTTCGCATTTCTGTGTAAGCACGGTGGGACGGGGGAGCTTTATTCATTTTTTTATTATTTATTTTATTTTTAAATATATATATATTTTTTACACTTTTTTATTTATTTATTTGTTTTTTGTAATAACTTCATTGCTATCACAAGGGATGAACAACATCTCCTGTGACAGCATGGGCTGTGACAGGTCCTCTTTATGGAGAGATTTGGGATCTATTAGACCCCAAATCTCTCCTCTGGCCCCCAATGCAGCCAATCAGACTGAGATCGGTCCGATCAGCTGCTTCTCCGGCCATTGGTAGACAGGTAAACAAAGGGGGCGGAACCAGGAAGTGATGAATACTTGTGGCTCCCGGTTTCCAGGGTTACAGAGAGAGGGGAATGACGTCAGTTTCTCTCTCTCTGTACAGGACAGCCATCGCTGCCGACCGCATCGCTCCTAGCCTCTGCGATGGGACTGGAGAGACGGGGGCGGGGGAGAGGAGTGGGACCCCCTTCCACCACCCCTATAAGTGATCGAGGTTCAAGTAGCTAATTGGCCCCTCAGATCACTTCTACCTTGTAGAGAATTTGCTGGCTGAAAACAATGATACAGAGATGATGCCTGTAGTTGCACCCACCATCCCAGTATAAACCCGAGGACGTACGGGTACGTACATTTGGGGGAAGTGGTTAAAGGTAAAGAAGAGATTTGGGGTCTTTTTGACCCTAGAGCTCCCCAAAAAGAGGACCTGTCATCCTTATTTATCCTTGTATTCTATTACAAGCGATATCTACATTCCTTGTAATAGGAATAAAAGTGACAAAAATGAAAGGGACAGTGTAAAATAAAGAATAAAATAGATAAGGGAAAAAAATCCTTTAGTGCCTGGATCCCTCAGTACTCACGCGCAGAAGGGAATTCAAACCACACATGTGAGGTATCGCTGAGAACAATACATTGAGAACAATAAAAAAAAGTGACCCGGAACATGCCATGCGCTACTTTGCCATGTTTGTCGCACATAGGGCAGCCACTTTGAAATCAGTAGACTGCTCTATGCTTGTTGGGTAAAAAAAAAAAAACGCTTGAAAAAATGGGTGTTTCCCATACAGGTGTATGTCAGAGGTGTGACTGGGGCCTTCATCATTTCACAAACTATGGAATGCTTTGAAGTCAGAAATGAGCAGTTAGCACACGTGAAAAAATGAAAATACATAAACAGTGAAGGGGTTAAAATGACCCTTAAAATGACTATCTGAGCACTCACCCCTCCCCCTCTCTGAAAGTAGCAGATGCTCGTGTCTACAGACACTACACCCCCACTGAGCCCCATGTGTAAGCCCCCTCTTTCAGACTCCTCATCATCCCCCACATACAAGTTAAAAGTTGAAATAGAACTAAAGACAATTTTTTTCCCATTTAGAATAGTGTAAGGGAGGGATAAAACCTCTGTCAGGGTTACTTTGCCATCTGTGTCCCCATTGGGGAGATTTCCCTTCACTTCCTGTCCCATAGCCAAAAACATAAGTTAGAGAAATCCCCCCAAAATGACATAATCCCAGGGTGTCACCAGAACTAGTGTCCCCATTGGAAGATTTCCCAGCTAATTCTGCTTATAGTGACAACCCAAATATATTAGAATTTTCTTTCACTTTGGGTGATAAGGGTAAACATGAAACACAAATAGGGTGAATATCCCTAAAGGGGGCACACACAGCGATAAAAACCTAACAGGTGTTCTAATCCCTCTCCACTCCATGCAAAACTAAAAATAAAAACATTTTCCTTTATTTATATTTTAACATATGGGCAAGAAATGAAAAAAAAAAAAAAAAAAAAAAAGATTTGGCAGTGAAAGGGTTAATAAACGAAAATGGGGGAAGACATTGGTTTTACAGTTAAAGGTTTAAAAAATAAATGAAATATATAGTTTGGTAGTGAAAGGGTTAAAAGCTGAAAGGGGAAAAAATGGATTGGCATGTAAAGGGTTAAAATGGAAAATAATTGGTTTGTAAGAATGATCAAATAAAAGAGAAGCGGGAAAGAAATGAGAATATTTGATTTTGATTTTGATTCTAGGGAGGATTTATAAGGCTTTATTCACTGTGTTATAGGAATACAGACCTTTATTTCAGCCATGGGACTGTAAGGGTTAAATCTCAATCAAAATAACTGTCACTTCCAGAAAAACATGTTATTACAGGAGCCGTATCCCTATTAGATCTGTATACTGAGCCTACAGGCTGAATTCACACAGCTCACAAACAAGGACGAGGCTCCTTTAAGAAAAATCGGCAGTTATTTTTTTGCTGAGTCATCAAAAAACAAAAACAAAAAGGTCACATGACAAGACCTCAGAGCTCAGCCTATATAAGGAGCTGCTGCAGGAGAGAATGTTCTGTAGACAAGTGTTTGCTGACCAGTGAAGACCTGTCTATATCTCTGCTGATTCAGCTGAGATATTTCTTGCGATTTCATTGGATTTGATTTCATTTGAATTCAATTTCATTGTGATTTCATTGTTGTACGTTTAAAGCGTGTTTCATTATTCTTAATAATGAACCAATTTAAATGTAAACAGATTGTTTCTCTGAAAAACACCAAAGAGAAACCCACCATAGGAAGAGCAGCTATGGAAGGAGCTATCAGTGACCAGCCTGCAGATACTCCAACCAAGAAGCCCACCAAAATGAAGAAGGCTCGGGCTTTTGTGCGCGGCTGCTTCAGAGCCGTTGTTAGATCTATTGGTTCTGGCCGTAAAGCCAATAGACCTCACCGAAATACAGACACTGGGATTGGTAAGTATTGTGGATATTGATAGATACAAGATAACTGACACCCTTTTATTGGATCCTTCTTTCCTATTGATGACAGGTCACCCCCCTCCCCCATATGTACACCTGTATAGGGATTGCCATGGATATTGATGACAGGTCACCCCCCTCCCCCCATATGTACACCTGTATAGGGATTGCCATGGATATTGATGACAGGTCAGCCCCCTCCCCCATATGTACACCTGTATAGGGATTGCCATGGATATTGATGACAGGTCACCCCCCTCCCCCATATGTACACCTGTATAGGGATTGCCATGGATATTGATGACAGGTCACCCCCCTCCCCCATATGTACACCTGTATAGGGATTGCCATGAACATTGATGACAGGTCATCCCCCTCCCCCATATGTACACCTGTATAGGGATTACCATGAATATTGATGACAGGTCACCCCCCTCCCCCATATGTACACCTGTATAGGGATTGCCATGAATATTGATGACAGGTCACCCCCCTCCCCCATACAGTATGTACACCTGTATAGGGATTGCCATGGATATTGATGACAGCCCCCCCCCCTCCCATATGTACACCTGTATAGGGATTGCCATGGATATTGATGACAGGTCACCCCCCTCCCCCATATGTACACCTGTATAGGGATTGCCATGGATATTGATGACAGGTCACCCCCCTCCCCCATATGTACACCTGTATAGGGATTGCCATGGATATTGATGACAGGTCACCCCCCTCCCCCATATGTACACCTGTTTAGGGATTGCCATGAATATTGATGACAGGTCACCCCCCGCCCCCATATATACACCTGTATAGGGATTGCCATGAATATTGATGACAGGTCACCCCCCTCCCCCCATATGTACACCTGTAAAGGGATTGCCATGGATATTGATGACAGGTCACCCCCCGCCCCCATATGTACACCTGTATAGGGATTGCCATGGATATTGATGACCGGTCACCCCCCTCCCCCATATGTACACCTGTATAGGGATTGCCATGGATATTGATGACCGGTCACCCCCCTCCCCCATATGTACACCTGTATAGGGATTGCCATGAACATTGCTGGCTTTTGTCTTGTAAACAGCAATCTGCAGATTTATTAATCAAGAGAAACAAACTGTAAATCTTGGAGCTTTCACTCCCCCCCCCCCCTCAACTCTCTCTCTACACCTGTTAGCTGCCAACTGATTTTTTTTTTTTTAAACTGTCAGTGTGAAGGAGACCTGCATGGTACCAGGGATCTGCTAATCTCAGGTGCAATGCTTTACACGCTCCTGAAACAAAAAAAAAAGTAAATGTACATTTTTTTAACTGCTAAAAATTGCCATTTATTATTCTTAGCTAAAAGGTGAAGGAATCCTTTATGGTCGGCTCAGATTGAGCCCCGGTTCACACTTATGCGAGTGCGGGGTTCGCATGTAATGTTGGAGCGCACTGCTCCTTCATTACATGCAATCGGCTGTGCGGTGCGAGTTTAGCCATACACTTTGTATGGCTAAATTCGCACCGCACCCGCAGCAAACACGCACAGGACCCTTTTTTGCAGCCGCATCAGGATCGGATCGCACAGCGGTTCACACTTGTGCGATCCAATCCTGTGCAAACTGCAAGATCGCACTGCGATATGCGATCAAACTGGGGGTGTCGTTAAGATTACATTGACACCCCCAGCGTATCACATATGGCAGTGTCAACTGCCGGGGGTGCGTGTGCGATGCGGGAACAGGCTGCGAATTCGCAGCCTTCCCGCATCGCATAAGTGTGAACCGGACCTAAGTGTTAGCTCTCTATTTATTTTCAATGTACACAAAATCAGACACAATGGAAGAGTTTTATTTTTATTTTTTAAATAATTATCATTTTTATTTTAAATAATTGTGATGAGTTTTATACAGTATCTCACAAAAGTAAGTACACCCCTCACATTTTTGTAAAACCTGTTATTCTATCTTTTCATGTGATGAAAACAATCTGAAGAAATTACACCTTGCTACAATGTAAAGTAGTGAGTGTACAGCTTGTATAACAGTGTAAATTTGCTGTCCCCTTATAATAACTCACAGCCATTAATGTCTAAACCGCTGGCAACAAAAGTGAGTACACCCCCCTAGGTGAAAATGTCTAAATTGGGCCCAATTAGCCATTTTCCCTCCCTGGTGTCATGTGACTCGTTACTGATACTCAGTTAAAACCCTCTTCATATCCCCCCACAGCACTGCCCCCTTCACCCCCTCGCCCCCACAGCACTGCCCCCTTCACATCCCCCCCAAAGGAAAACCCTCTTCATATCCCCACACAGCACTGCCCCTTCACATTTGCCCGACAGCACTGCCCTCTTCACATCCCCCGCCCCCTTTACATTCCCCCTACAGCAGCCAATCATCTCCTGGTTAATGTGAAAAGTTAATTCAGGCAGCTGGCTCTCTCCAGGCAGTGCTGGTCCCGCCCCCGGTTCAGAATTGTCCCTCCTCCCACCGTCCCCCTCTGCTCTGTAACGACAGCGGTGGAGGGTGGGAAACAAAAGCATTAGCTAAATGACGCGGTCACAGCGCTCCAGATAGAACAGTAGCTTGGGCCGCACGCGCACCGTGGGCCGCCATTTAGTGATGCCCGTTCATATAAGGAGGTCCATTCGCTAAAATTTTCTTTGGGCCGAGGTCCGAATCTCAAGTCTGTGCTATGACTCAGAAAGATGGGCAAAACAAAATGTGTCCATCAGCATTGCTCTTAACATAAAATATTCCCATTAGAGTGCCCCTTAACATAAAATGTGCCCATCAGCGTGACGCTTAACATAGAATATGCCCATCAGCGTGACCCTTAACATAAAATAAGGGGCACGCTAATGGGCACATTTTATGTTAGGGGGCACTCTGATGGGCACATTATATGTTAAGGGGCACACTGCTGATGGGCAAAACAAAACGTGTCCATCAGCGTTGCTATTAACATAAAATATGCCCAGTAGAGTGCCCCTTAACATAAAATATGCCCATCAGCGTTCCCCTTATTTTATGTTAAGGGTCACGGTGATGGGCACATTTTATGTTAGGGGGCACTCTGATGGGCACATTTTATGTTAAGGTTCACGCTGATGGGCACATTTTATGTTAAGGGGCACTCTGATGGGCACTTTTTATGTTAAGGAGAATGCTGCTGATGGGCAAAACAAAACGTGTCCATCAGCGTTACTCTTAACATAAAATATGCCCATTAGCGTGCCCCTTAACATAAAATATGCCCATTAGAGTGCCCCTAACATAAAATATGCCCATTAGAGTGCCCTTTAATGTAAAATGTGCCCATTAGCATGATCCTTAACATAAAATATGCCCATCAGAGTGACCCTTAGCATAAAATATGCGCATCAGCATGACCCTTAGCATTAATTATGCCCATCAGCGTGACCCTTAGCATAAAATTTGCCTGTGACATACTGAAGCAGAGCATGATCCCCCCTCCCTTCTGGGACTGGCCCGTAGGGCAGTATTCCAACATGATATTGACCTCAAACACACCTCCAAGACGACCACTGCCTTTCTAAAGAAGCTGAGGGTAAAGGTGATGGACTGGCTAAGCATGTCTCCAGACCTAAACCCTATTAAGCATCTGTGGGGCATTCTCCAGCGGAAAGTGGAGGAGCGCAAGGTCTCTAAAATCCACCAGCTCTGCGATGTTGTCATGGAGGAGTGGAAGGACTCCAGTGGCAACAAGAGGGTTAAGGTAGTACTGGAAAACAATGGTGGCCACACAAAATATTGACACTTTGGGCCCAATTGGGCATGTTCACTTAGAGGTATACTCACTTTTGTTGCCAGCAGTTTAGACATTAGAGGCTGTGTGTTGAGTTATTTTCAGGGGACCGCAAATTTACACTGTTAAACAAGCTGTACACTCACTACTTTATATTGTAGCAAAGTGTAATTTCTTCAGTGTTGTCACATGAAAAGATATAATAAAATATTTACGAAAATGTGAGGGGTGTACTCACTTTTGTGAGATACTGTATGTCTGTGGGACTCACATGTTCATGCTGCATGTTCTGTTTTGTTTAACCACCCCTTTAAGTCCCTCCCACCATTAACATAATTGGCCACACCCACTGTTCACCATGGCATGCTACGTGAACCGCATTATTCTTCTACTTGGTGTGCCCAAAGGTGCCCCAGGTCCCTTACAATCCTAGCAACACCCCTGCACAATGAACACCATGCTTAAACTCTTCACTGTGCCACACTAACGACACCACTTTTTTTTTTTTTTTTTAATTAAGCAGCCGGCCCAACCTATGATTTTGCACACAGGCCCACTGATTTCATAAACCGCCCCTCATATGACAGAATCAGTCCTGTGATTGGCTGGTCCTGGTCCTGCCTTCCCCCTACCAGGGTAAGACTCTGTCAAAGGGGGGGGGGGGGGGTTAAGCATAACAAACATATAGCAATTGAAGGTACAGTATGAAAATCTATAAAACAATGATAAGAATATAGGAAAACCATACATTAATATTCCTACTACATTAGTCACTTGTTTTCTCTCCCGGCCAATGCAAACATATCAGCTGATGTCAGGCTGGTGTATGACCCCCTTAGCGAGTGACCCGTCTCCTGTCTGATCTCAGGGCTGATAAATGATAAGCTTTCTGGGCAAAACTGACAGTTAACAAAGCCTCTGCTTAGCTGGTCTTATGATTCACAAACCCCTGCCACAATGCAAAGCCAAGCAAGTGACACCAATACCTCCTGTTGCAACTTCTTTTGTTACCCACCGACTCATTTAAACATGAAAGTGCATTATCACACCACTAAAAATACTTGTTACCAGCTTCCCGAGTCACTGAAATTTAGTAAGTTGGCATAACTGCCAGGCAACCAGCATTTTTATACGAAGGCCAACAATAGTCATTCCTGTGTCCCTGTCATTTTGGGTTTATTTATTGTTCCTGGCACTGAATTTTTCTCTGTATAATTTGATGTTGTAGGAAGAAAATATATATGAAATGTAGACGACGGTGCTAAATCTGATTTTTCTTTTCTATTGCAGATGAAGGCGGAAATTTATTGCAGACAGAGCCCATGCAACAGGCCTGCCCCAGTGAGCAACACCGTGACATCCACATTGACGGCCAAGCAAAATGTGATGTACACATTGAGACGCCAGAAGAATGTGACGTTCCTGTTGAGACTTCAGCAGAATGTGGCATTCCCACTGAGACTCAGGCAGAATGTGACATACCTGTTGTGACTTCAACAGAATGTGACGTTCCCGAGACTCCAGAAGAAAGAGACGTTCATGTTGAAACTTCATCACAATATGACATTGACATTGAGACAGCTCCAGAATGGGACATTCACAATGGTACTCCTCCAGAATGTGATGTTGAGAATGAGACTTCTCAAGAATGTGACGTTCAGATTGAGACTTCTCCAGAATTTCACCATCACAATGAGTCTCCTCCAGAATGTGATGTTCCCGCTGAGACTTGGGCAGAATTTGATATTCCCGCTGAGACTCCGGCAAAATGTGATGTTCCTGCATACACTTCGGAAGAAAGTGATGTTCCCGCTGACACTCCGGAAGAATGGGATGATCACATTGAGACTCCAAAACAATGTGACATTTACACTGAGACATCTCCAGAATGTGACGTTCACAATAGTATTCCTCCAGAATGTGATGGTCACAATGAGTCTCCTCCAGAATGTGACCTTCCCGCTGAGACTTTGGCAGAATGTGACCTTCCCGCTGAGACCCCGGCAGAATGTGATGTTCCCGCATACACTGCGGAAGAATGTGATGTTCCCGCTGACACTCGGGAAGAATGTGATGTTCACGAAAATAATCCACCAGAATGTCATGTTCACATTAAAACTTCACCAGAATGTGACATTCACTTTGAAACACCACCAGAATGTGATGTTCACGTTGAGGCTGTAGCACAATGTGACGTTCATGTTGAGAAACCTCCAAAATACCAGGGGAGCCATGGGATCACCTCCCCTAGTGAAGATGGGGGCAAGCTTAAAGAAAAGGATACGCAGATACTGGTGGTAGGGGATTCAGTTATTAAAGGGACAGAGAGGGCAATCTGCCAGAAAGACCGTGATCAACGAACAGTATGTTATTTCCCAGGTGCACGGGTTCGGGACATTGCAGAACAGATGGACAAATTGTTGGATGGGGCTGGGGAGGACCCAGCTGTCATGGTACATATTGGCACCAACGACAACATTAGAAGATGGAGCGTCCTACAAAATGATTTTAGGGCCTTAGGGGCTATATTGAAGAGAAGGACCACCAAGGCAGTATTTTCAGAAATACTGCCTGTACCTCGAGCCACAACAAGGAGGCAGCAGGAGCTCAAGGAGCTTAACAGGTGGCTGAAGAACTGGTGCAAGAAGGAGGGTTTTGGCTTCATGGAGAACTGGACTGACTTTTCAATTAATTATTACCTGCTCTACAGCAGGGACGGATTTCACTTAAATGAACAGGGTGCAGCTCTGTTAGGAAAGAAAATGGCCAAAAAGTTGGAAAAAATTTTGAATTCACCAAAATGTGTTATTCACGTTGATACTTTTCCAGAATATAACAGTCCCGTGGAGGCTCTGGCAGAATGTGACATTCCTGCTGACACTCCAGCAGATTGTGACATTCCCACTAGGACTGCAGCAGTATGTGAGGATCTCGTTGAGACTCCAGCAGAATGTGACATTCCCATTGAGACCTCAACAGTATGTGACATTACCGCTGAGACTCCGGTAGAATGCGACATTCCCGCTGAGACTCCAGAAGAATGCGACATTCCTAATCAGACACCGCCAGAATGTGAAGTTCCCATTGAGACTTCGGAAGAATGTGAAGTTCCCACTAAGACTCCATCAGATTGTGACATTCCCACTGTGAATCCGGTAGATTGTGACGTTCCCACTGAGACTACGACAAATTGTGATGTTCCTGTTGAGACGCAGACAGAATGTGAAGTTCCCGTTGAGACTCCAAAAGAATGCAACTTTCTCAATGAGACTCTACCACAATCCGATGTTCACATTGTGACTCCACCTGCATGCGACATTCACATTGCGACTCCACCAGAATGTGATGTTCATGTTGAGACTTCACCAAAATGCCAGGGGAACATCTCCTCAAGTGAAGTTGGGGCCACAGTTACAATAAAGGATCGGCAGATACTTGTGGTAGGGGACTCAATCATTAGAAGGATAGAAAGGGCAATCTGTCACAAAGACCGCTATCGCCGAACAGTATGTTGTTTACCGGGCGCTAGGGTTCGGGACATTGTAGATTGCATGGACAGATTGTTGGATGGGGCTGGGGAGGACCCAGCTGTCATGGTACATATTGGTACTAACGACAATGTTAGAGGAAGATGGAACGCCCTACAAAATGATTTCAGAGACTTAGGGACTATATTGAAAAAAAGGACCTCCAAGGCAGTATTTTCAGAAATGCTGCCTGTACCTGGAGCCACACCAGAGAGGCAGCAAGAGCTTGGGGCACTTAACAAGTGGCTGAGGAACTGGTGCAGGAAAGAAGGATTTGGGTTTCTGGAAAACTGGGCTGACTTTTCATACCGTTACTGGCTCTATACCAGGGATGGACTGCACTTAAATGAGGAAGGTGCTGCTCTATTGGGAGAGAAGATGACCAAAAAGCTGGAAGAACTTCAAGTTGAGACTCCACCAAAATACCAGAGGAACCATGGGAACAACTCCTCCAGTAAAGATGGGGGCAAGGATACAGGAAAGAATAGGCAGATTTTGGTGGTAGGGGATTCAATTATTAGAGGAACTGAGAGGGCAATCTGTCACAATGACCGTTCTCGCCGAACAGTATGTTGTTTACCAGGCTCTCGAGTTCGGGACATTGTAGACTGCATGGACAGATTGTTGGATGGGGCTGGGGAGGACCCAGCTGTCATGGTACATATTGGTACTAATGACAAAGTTAGAGGAAGATGGAACGCCCTAACAAGTGATTTCAGAGACTTAGGAGCTATATTGAAGAAAAGGATCTCCAAGGCAGTATTTTCAGAAATACTGCCTGTACCTCGAACCACACCAGAGAGGCAGCAGGAGCTTCGGGAGCTTAATAAGTGGCTGAGGAACTGGTGCAGGGAGGAGGGGTTTGGCTTCATGGAGAACTGGGCTGACTTTTCAGTCAATTACCATCTCTATGGCATCGATGGAATGCACTTAAATGTGAGGGGTGCAGCTTTTTTGGGAGTGAAGATGGCCAAAACGTTGGAAGAAATTTTAAACTAGGTGTCAGGGCCTGAACTTGAACCTGGGACCTTTGTTGTATCTGGAAAACGACTATTCTCGCTGAGCTTGTTTACCAACTACAGCTCTGTTTGATCATTACCTTCTATATATCCTATATATGCTACTGGACCCTGGCTTGCTCACCTCCTGGTGGGGCAATCCTGAGGACAGCGACCTGGTACTAAAATGCAGCAAACTCCATCTCCACCATCAGGAGCTCTGGTGAACACCAGTTAGTACTTAGACTTCGTACCTCAGGTGAACCCATGTCATCTGCCAGGGTGACCTGCTTCTATACCTATCCTGCTGTATGGTGGGAGTCCAACTACTGCTATAGCTACTGGTCTCAGAGCCTGACCTGTGATTGTGTCAGAATAATCTGGCTCAAAAAATGGAGACCGCTATTGCAAATGTATGTGTGTGTGTGTGGTAAGTTTAGTGGTGTGCTGTGTGATTAGTTTAGTGGTATGCTGTGTGATTAGTTTAGTGGTGTGCTGTGTAATTAGTTTAGTGGTGTGCTGTGTGATTAGTTTAGTGGTGTGCTGTGTGGTTAGTTTAGTGGTGTGCTGTGTGTTTTGTGGTGTGTTGTGTGGTATAATTTATTATTGCAAATGTGTGTTGGACCAGCTATGAGGGGAGGTTGGAAGCCCTTGGTTTTTCAGGTGTGTGTTGGACCGGCTATAAGGGGAGGTTGGAGGCCGGTACTTTTTTTCAGGTGTGTGTTGGACCAGCTATAAGGGGAGGTTGGAGGCTGGTATTTTTTCAGGTGTGTGTTGGACCAGCTATAAGGGGAGGTTGGAGGCTGGTATTTTTTCAGGTGTGTGTTGGACTGGCTATGAGGGGAGGTTGGAGGCCGGTATTTTTTCAGGTGTGTGTTGGACCAGCTATAAGGGGAGGTTGGAGGCTGGTATTTTTTCAGGTGTGTGTTGGACCAGCTATAAGAAGAGGTTGGAGGCTGGTATTTTTTCAGGTGTGTGTTGGACCGGCTATGAGGGGAAGTTGGAGGCCGATACTTTTTTTCAGGTGTGTGTTGGACCAGCTATAAGGGGAGGTTGGAGGCTGGTATTTTTTCAGGTGTGTGTTGGACCAGCTATAAGGGGAGATTGGAGGCTGGTATTTTTTCAGGTGTGTGTTGGACCGGCTATGAGGGGAGGTTGGAGGCTGGTATTTTTTCAGGTGTGTGTTGGACCAGCTATAAGGGGAGGTTGGAGGCTGGTATTTTTCTTAGACAGGTTTGGTACAGCCTGTAATGGAAGGTAATTTTACATATGATTGCAAATCTATGTAACCAAAACCTCTGTTTTAAATTTAATGATTGAACTAGTTTAGACTCGGAATGTTTTTTGTTACTCTGTATGTCACAATTTGGAAATGACAATAGAGTAGAGTTAGGGACCGCACTTTTCAGAGGGGCCTTGACGTGGCAGTGCGGCTTCACATATATTTGCAAATGTATCCAACATAAATCCAATACAAATTGTTGAAACATTTTAGAGTTTTTCTTATTTTGCTGGCTGGCTGCCCATGCGCACCTTACTTTAACCACTTCAGCCCTGGAAGGTTTTAACCCCCTTAATGACCAGGCCATATTTTGCGATTCAGCACTGCGTTACTTTGATGAAAAATTGTGCGGTTGTGCGGCGCTGTACCCAAATACAAATTATGTCCTTTTTCCCCCACAAATAGAGCTTTCTTTTGGTGGTATTTGATCACCTCTACGGTTTTAAGATTTTGCGCTATAAACAAGAAAAAAGCAACAATTTTGAAAACAAACAACATATTACTTTCTGCTATAAAACATTCCCAATAAAAAAAATTTAAAAAATCGAATTATTTTTATCAGTTTAGGCCAATTTGTATTCTGCTAAATATTTTTGGTAAAAAACAAATCCCAAAAAGTCTATTTTAATTGGTTTGTTAGTTATAGCGTTTACAAACTACTGGATAGATTTTTGGAATTTTTATTTATTTTTTTGATTTTCTTAGTAATGGCGGCAATCAGCGTTTTTTAGCGGGACTGCGACATTGCAGCGGACAGATCGGGCCCCTTACTGACATTTTTGACACTTTTTGGGGACCAGTGACATTAATACAGTAATCAGTGCTAAATAATATACACTGTTACTGTATAAATGAGACTGGCAAAGAAGGGGTTAACACCGGGGGTGATCAAAGGGGTTAATGTATGCCTAAATGTGATTACTAACTGTGTGGGGGAAGGTTCTGTGACAGGCATAGCTGAAACTCCTGATCTCTCTCTGCCTGTCTAACAGAAGACTCGCCTGCTTTGTTTACATAAGCAGGCTGCTCTTCTGTCAGTTTCTCTGACGATCGCGAGAGACCGGCAGTAATCGTCGCCACTCTTCCCATGGCCCGCCTCCCGCTGTGTCCAAACACAGCGGGAGCGCGGCTCCGGCGGCGCGCATGCGCCACTGAGACCTCGTGCACAAAATCACATAGGTCTAGGCGATTTTGCGCAACCGAGCCGCCCTGCCACAGTAACAATGTGGTGGGCAGTCGGCAAGAGGTTAAGCATCACATTTTAGTGTTGTGGTAATGTGCATTACCGCAATGTAGGTGGACACACGTTCCATGCATTAGCATGTTGGAGTGCCATCCATTGTCTATGGCAGTGGTTCTTAACCTTGTTGGAGGTACTGAACCCCACCAGTTTCATATGCGCATTCACCGAACCCTTCTTAATTGAAAAAATAAAATATGATTTTTTCAAATTCAAAACATAGGTATATATTTAGATATATATTTATACATAGGTGCACAACATGAACAAAACCATTAAAAAACAAAACCATAAAAAAAAAAAAAAAAAAAAAGGCTCCATAGCTCAGGGGTTAGAGCACTGGTCTTGTAAACCAGGGGTCGCGAGTTCAAATCTCGCTGGAGCCTCCCTGCAAGTGTTGGCGACTGTATCTCAAAAAACAAAACCATTAAGAACAAAGAACAAAACCATTAAAACATGGGGTGTCAGGAGGGCACACACTGGGGTGGGGGGGTTGGGAGGGCATACCATGGGGTGTCAGGAGAGAACACACTGAGGGGTGAGGTGTTGGGAGGGCATACTATGGGGTATCAGGAGGGCACACACTGGGGGGGGGGCTGGGAGGACATACCATGGGGTGTCAGGAGAGAACACACTGGGGGGAGGTGTTGGGAGGGCATTCCATGGGGTATCAGAAGGACATGATTTCCCGAGGTGCGCTCGGCCTCACAATCAGTAATATTTTCTCGGGGGGAGCAATTGCCCCTTTGTCCCCCCCCCACCGAACCCCGGAGACTGACTCACCGAACCCCTGGGGTTCGATCGAACCCAGGTTAAGAACCACTGGTCTATGGTAACCCAACACATTAACCCAACGCACCTCTGACACACATGCATTGCAGAGCAGCGTGTTGCACTCGGAAATAATGGCGACTCTGATTTTTGTCTCTTTAGGTGTGTGTGTTGGCAGTCTGTTCAATTGAACACAATGCTCCAGAATAAACAGCTGTGAATTCAGTCTTGTAGCTAGTAATAAATTGATCAGAGGGGGTGCAACTCCGGCAACAGAAAAACATTAAAGTGGAACTGCACTCTCTCAATCAACATTGACTGTTTTAACCACTTGCTGACCAACCACAGTACATGTGCTGCGGCTGGGCAGCACGTGCAGGCAAAATCAAGTACATATACACCATTCTGCCTGCTCCAGTTTAGGGGCATGCAGAGCGCCCCCCCTGCTGGTGGGAGATAAAGTGTTTTGAAAGCTGGTGGATTATGGTTGGCGGTTGAGGAACCTTTCAAAAAAACACAACATAAATAGGAGGGATGTTTATTTGCAACTTTGTTTTCAACACGATCTTTCAATTCTATTTCTTTAGTAATGGTATTGATTAACATTTATTCAATTTTTATTGATTGTTATTATCATCACTGTTATTATAAATTTTATTGGTTAACACTTTAACATTTATTGGATGTCTATTTTTTTGGGCAATTATATATGTTTTTAAGACATTTACCAAGGTGACTAGGGAAGACTATAGTTTGTATTTCCTAAATCAATTTCTCTTACATTAAAATAAAAAAATGAGGGCTACAAGTTTTAGCTGGAGATGGGCTTTCATCTTTTATATATTGTATAAGTCGCGCTAAATTGAAAATAAACAAATAAATGTCCAACTGTTTACAGTCCCAAATAACATAAAGTGACTGGTGATGTATGAAATCTTGTGCTGCTTCCAAAAGATCCCGTAGGAATTGTGCTTACCAGAACGGCAATTTTAAATTGCAGAATTCATGTGATGTGATGAGTTCACGAGCCCAGGTGATCCAATGGAATTCTAGCGCAAGGAACTCCCAATATTGTGGTCGTGTATCATGTGAAGGAAAAATAATAATCCATAGCGTGATACCGTAAAAAATTGTCAATAATATAACTGTGTAGGACTACAAATACTGTGAATCCTTCACCAATTGTGCAGCCGCTTACCAAATGACTAGTGAAAAGGCATGTAATCAAAACAAAAGAAAAGGACCGCCACCAGACGTAGAGCCTCTTACCAGATAGATCTTTATAGATGTGTTCTATCCAAGTATAGAAAAGGTGAACCACCACCAGACATAAGGCCTCTTACCAGATGGAAATGAAAAGCCAGCAGAACATTGAATCCACATGCACCAATATCAGCAAGCCACCCAAGAGCGCATAAAGCCTCTTACCAGACCACAAGAAAAATGCTCGATAACACTTGGTATATTTTCCCAATGGAGAGGTAACTTCAAGGTCCCAATGACAATCCGGGCAAATCACTGATAAGTACCACGATGTACCGCTTAATGTGCCTAAGTGGCCTCTCAGACCCCCTATGCCACAAGCTGAGCCACTGTGTTTCTCAGGGTTGCAACGCCAGACCAGCCGATAAAGGAAAGAGAAGGCGCCAATAGTGTAAAAAACTTCCAACAGATTTTATTTGCATAGGTAGTGTACTTACAAACATAGAAGAAAATTAGCGAAGGATGTAGAGCCGCCGGCCGGACGGCAAGGCGCATCCGTTCCCTCGATAAGCTTCCGGAGATGGCGTCAGCACGCCGTGACCTAACGGCGTTTCGTCCGAGGAGACGTTATCAAAGGTACGGACGGCGCGCTGACGCCATCTCTTATAGTCCGATCAACCGGATATCCGGATAGAGGTAAACAACTCCACCATAGAGTCGGTGACCAAAGGACCGGAAGTCCGGGAATGGTTGAAATTACTCAACATAATCCAAAAGACATAATCATATCTTGTAATACAATTACATTATTATTCTGTGCGTCAGTCTCCACTATATCATCGCACAAAAAAGAAAAAAGTTAAATTAAATGCATTTCAGCGATTTTAGCCCATCCAGAACCCAGCGCCATCTAGTGTTCCTATAAAGGAAACACAACAAATCGAGCTATTATAAGAATCCTCCGGGTGCTAGAAAGGCCACTTCGCCAGAAATGCATACAAATTAAATTATATTATACTTAAAAGGAAACTTTTAATTCAAAAAAATCAAAATTCGAAAATAAAACCCACATATTCCATAATTAATAGGTAAATGTGGACATCATACAATCTATATACTCTCTGCTCCTATTCTGAGTATACTAAAAGATAAACTCTCCAAACTGTTAAAACAATATTAAACAAATTGGATCCATGTTGGTGATCTATTTATGAATTATAATAAAAACCAAATAAAAATAGATAAAAAAGGGCATCTGTAAATTGTAGAGAGTATGGACAGATATCATTCAAATAAAATAGGTAAACGCTTTGTCCGCGGAAGCACCCCAAAGGGATCCACCTGTATATGATCCACATGAAGTGCATCCATCGGCAATCTATCTAAAATAATTAAAGGTAGATAAACCTATGAATTATCAAGGAATGCATTAAGTTCAACATCTACATTAAGGCCATAAGGTACATAACATTTCACACGATGTATCCAGGACATCTCAAGTTTCGAGATGCCCCTTACGAGAGGTTCTCCTCTCCAATGTGGTACAAATCTGTCTATACCTAAAAAGAGTGTATGTCTCGGATCTTTATTATGAACAGCGGCATAATGTTTAGAAACGGAATGGTTAGCAAAACCCTTCCTAATGTTTGCCACGTGTTCATTCAATCTCACATTAAGGGGGCGCTTGGTTCGGCCTATATATTGATGCCCGCAAGGACATTGAAGGAGGTAGACAACCCCAGTAGTTGTACAAGAGATGAATGGTGCAATAATATGTTTACGTCCTGTGCTCCTAGAAACAAATTCCTGCACTCTTCTCTTTTTGTTAGAACTTAGAGTGCAAATTTGGCATCTGTTGCACCTATAGTAGCCAGTAAGTTGCTGTAAGAAGCTTGGTTTAGGTGTATAATAATATATATAATAAAGTATAATATAATTTAATTTGTATGCATTTCTGGCGAAGTGGCCTTTCTAGCACCCGGAGGATTCTTATAATAGCTCGATTTGTTGTGTTTCCTTTATAGGAACACTAGATGGCGCTGGGTTCTGGATGGGCTAAAATCGCTGAAATGCATTTAATTTAACTTTTTTCTTTTTTGTGCGATGATATAGTGGAGACTGACGCACAGAATAATAATGTAATTGTATTACAAGATATGATTATGTCTTTTGGATTATGTTGAGTAATTTCAACCATTCCCGGACTTCCGGTCCTTTGGTCACCGACTCTATGGTGGAGTTGTTTACCTCTATCCGGATATCCGGTTGATCGGACTATAAGAGATGGCGTCAGCGCGCCGTCCGTACCTTTGATAACGTCTCCTCGGACGAAACGCCGTTAGGTCACGGCGTGCTGACGCCATCTCCGGAAGCTTATCGAGGGAACGGATGCGCCTTGCCGTCCGGCCGGCGGCTCTACATCCTTCGCTAATTTTCTTCTATGTTTGTAAGTACACTACCTATGCAAATAAAATCTGTTGGAAGTTTTTCACACTATTGGCGCCTTCTCTTTCCTTTATCGGCTGGTCTGGCGTTGCAACCCTGAGAAACACAGTGGCTCAGCTTGTGGCATAGGGGGTCTGAGAGGCCACTTAGGCACATTAAGCGGTACATCGTGGTACTTATCAGTGATTTGCCCGGATTGTCATTGGGACCTTGAAGTTACCTCTCCATTGGGAAAATATACCAAGTGTTATCGAGCATTTTTCTTGTGGTCTGGTAAGAGGCTTTATGCGCTCTTGGGTGGCTTGCTGATATTGGTGCATGTGGATTCAATGTTCTGCTGGCTTTTCATTTCCATCTGGTAAGAGGCCTTATGTCTGGTGGTGGTTCACCTTTTCTATACTTGGATAGAACACATCTATAAAGATCTATCTGGTAAGAGGCTCTACGTCTGGTGGCGGTCCTTTTCTTTTGTTTTGATTACATGCCTTTTCACTAGTCATTTGGTAAGCGGCTGCACAATTGGTGAAGGATTCACAGTATTTGTAGTCCTACACAGTTATATTATTGACAATTTTTTACGGTATCACGCTATGGATTATTATTTTTCCTTCACATGATACACGACCACAATATTGGGAGTTCCTTGCGCTAGAATTCCATTGGATCACCTGGGCTCGTGAACTCATCACATCACATGAATTCTGCAATTTAAAATTGCCGTTCTGGTAAGCACAATTCCTACGGGATCTTTTGGAAGCAGCACAAGATTTCATACATCACCAGTCACTTTATGTTATTTGGGACTGTAAACAGTTGGACATTTATTTGTTTATTTTCAATTTAGCGCGACTTATACAATATATAATTTTTAAGGGTGTGGTCACACTTGAAGTCGCAGCTCACTATTTGTTGCCTTTAGCGCGGTTATAACCTTCTTTTTATTTGTACTGTTTGACCTCTAACCGCAGCTTAGGTCTATCTGTAATATGGATATTTTCGAGTATAGAGATTCCAGATCTGTAAATACAGATGGAGTTTTTGAATCCATCCCCACCGGTGAGACGGACATGAGTGGTTGGTTCATGAGATTGAAGAACCTGCTGGTGTCTGAATTACACACCCAGTGGGACATTGCCTATTTAGATACTTACACCAAAAAATCTATGGTACCTAGGAGCCTTAGATGGGAGGTGTGTCCTCAATTGGATGAAGTTGATCTGGAGGATTGGTATAAGTATTTAATGAGGCTGGGGTTAATTTTCTCTGTTATTTAACAGGCAGGAAAAAGGCAAAACTTTCCAGATTGGATAGCGAGATCAAACTTGTTAAGGAAAAATTAACCCCCTATAAAGATAGTGAGGAGTATAAAAACGCCTCAGCGGAAGTATTAAAAAACTTAGAAAAGGAAGAAAAGGACCAGAAAATAAAAAAACGGAAAAAATATAACAGGGATCTACAGGATTATCAGTCATGTACTGTCTTTGAATGGCAGAAAAAACTGACTAATAATCCTAATGCTGAGGAGGAGGCTATGGATATGTCAGCCACTCAAGTAGTGGGTATGTCCTCTGCCCCTCCTACTGCACAAAAACAGAAGAAAGGACCTCGTGCTAAGGGCAGACGTCCATCTTTTAAATCTCCGTATAGAGGGCAAAATAGGGATAATCAACCCCAGCCTCATCAGGGTAGACCTAATGGAAATTACAATCCTCCAGGTCCTAACACTAATTGGCAATACCAGAACCGTGAGTATTATGGAGGCCCCAGCTACCATTCTGGTGGCTATACCCAGCCCCCCTATAATAATACACCCCAATGGAGACGTGGACCGGACCAATATTTTGATTCCCGTCATCCACAAAGAAACCAAGGTGCAGACTATGGCCCCCAGAGACAGGTTCAGGGCCGGTTTGACTATAGTCCACCTAGGTCTGGCCCCCAGTGGTATGACCCTCCCTTGGAACCTATGCGAGGTAGAGGTAATGATCGCCAATGGCCAGATAGAGACCGCTCAATGAACAGGGCAGATGGTCGCCAATATAATGTTCCAGTTCAGAACAGATTTTATCCGTTTAAGGATAATGAGGCTACTAACATCACACAACCCCCCCTCAAAACCAACACAGTGGGTTCATATAATAACCCTAGTTCCCACTCTTCAAGAGATGTAGGGGACGCCAACACAGATTCCCAGAGACCGAACAACTTAGGCTCTGGATATCCAGGTTGGGGTTTTCCCAGGGCCCTACAAGGGGTAAAACGCCCGGCAGAACTACAAGAGGAACAAGAGGAGGTAGGAGGTGCCAATTCAAAAAAAGCAAAAAGTTAGCAGGCGCTGGAATTTTTAATTTAAGTAAAGTAGAATTATCGGATGCTGAAAAATTGATTTTAGACAAAGGCTTAAAATTTGCTCCACCCAAACGTCTGGATAAATTCCAGACGTACATGGACATTCACAAATTCGTTCGTAAAGTTAATATAAAACGTTATGTTTTGAGTAACCCCATTAAAGAGAACCGAGTGGTTAGCACCGAGTTTCAACACTCAGGATTTGCTAACGCATCCCTTTTTAATCCACCAGGTGGTTTAGCCCCTTCATTAAGGGTATTTAGGGACGTCATGCTAAGAGATTTGGATAACATACAAATTCACAAATCTTCTCTGTCTAATGATCTACAGAAAGGTCTGGATTCTTTATGTGCCCGTAAAGATCTGGTAATAAGACCAGCAGATAAGGGGGGTGGGATAGCCGTATTAGATAGGACTGATTATGAAGTTGAAATGCAACGGATCCTAGGTGATAAAAAAACTTATGCATTATTACCCAGAGATCCAAAAATCTCATATAAAAAGAATTTACAAACAATTGTCGAAAGAGGCTATAACTCAAATATTCTCACCAATAAAGAAAAAGCCTTTTTGATCCCTAAATGCCCCCGCACGCCAGTGATCTACTATCTGCCAAAATTGCATAAGAGTCTGATTTCCCCCCCGGGTCGTCCCATAGTCAGCGGCATTGACTCTGTGATGTCCCGGGTGGGGAAATACATAGACTCGTATTTGCAACCATTGGTCCAAGCTACACCGTCCTTCATTAAAGACACTAGACATGTCATAAATCTTTTGTCTGACCTTAGACCTACTGAACATCTTTGGTTGGTCACAGCGGATGTCTCGTCTCTCTATACGGTAATACCGCATGAGATTGGACTGAGTGCCGTTAATATGTTTCTGACCAGAGACTCCCATTTGCCAGAAACCCAGATTTCATTCATTATGGAGTTGCTTAATTTTGCAACCCAGCATAATTATTTCTGGTACAACGGCCAGTTTTTCCGTCAGATCACTGGCGTTGCTATGGGGGCAAAATATGCTCCGTCCCTGGCCAACTTGTTCATGGCCCAGTGGGAGGAGGACGTCATCTATGCTTACCGTCGCCCACAGATTCTTTTGTGGGCTAGGTATATTGATGACGTCCTCCTCCTATGGGACGGCACATACGATGATTTAACCCTGTTCTTGGAAGATCTCAATTCCAATAATAGGGGAATTCATCTGAACTATGAATGTAGCCAAATGAGCATCAGTTTCTTGGATTTGAACATATCCATTAAGGATGGGCAATTTGTCACCTCTACCCATTTTAAACCAACAGACAGGAATTCCTATATTCCTGTCGACAGTTGTCACCATGCCCCTTGGTTGCGAGCCATCCCGAAAGGACAATATCTCCGCATTAGACGGAATTGTTCTGATATTCGGGAATTCGAAACACAGGCACGAACCTTAACTACCAGATTTCTGGATAAAGGGTACAATGAGGGATTCCTCCAACATACTTTGTCTGAAGTAAGAACAATGGACAGACAACTGCTTTTGAATAAGTCCAAAAAACAACAGCAAGCTGACTCCTTTGCTTTACCTTTTGTGACCACATTTTCCAGTCAACATATGAGCATAAAAAATCTAATCACACGCCATTGGCACATTCTAAATAATGATCCAGTACTTCGGAATAATCTGCCCGAAAGACCAAGGGTGGTTTTTAAAGGGGTCCCTTCGTTGAGAGATAAAGTTTCCCCTAACGTTCTTGAACCCCCTACACCTAAACCAAGCTTCTTACAGCAACTTACTGGCTACTATAGGTGCAACAGATGCCAAATTTGCACTCTAAGTTCTAACAAAAAGAGAAGAGTGCAGGAATTTGTTTCTAGGAGCACAGGACGTAAACATATTATTGCACCATTCATCTCTTGTACAACTACTGGGGTTGTCTACCTCCTTCAATGTCCTTGCGGGCATCAATATATAGGCCGAACCAAGCGCCCCCTTAATGTGAGATTGAATGAACACGTGGCAAACATTAGGAAGGGTTTTGCTAACCATTCCGTTTCTAAACATTATGCCGCTGTTCATAATAAAGATCCGAGACATACACTCTTTTTAGGTATAGACAGATTTGTACCACATTGGAGAGGAGAACCTCTCGTAAGGGGCATCTCGAAACTTGAGATGTCCTGGATACATCGTGTGAAATGTTATGTACCTTATGGCCTTAATGTAGATGTTGAACTTAATGCATTCCTTGATAATTCATAGGTTTATCTACCTTTAATTATTTTAGATAGATTGCCGATGGATGCACTTCATGTGGATCATATACAGGTGGATCCCTTTGGGGTGCTTCCGCGGACAAAGCGTTTACCTATTTTATTTGAATGATATCTGTCCATACTCTCTACAATTTACAGATGCCCTTTTTTATCTATTTTTATTTGGTTTTTATTATAATTCATAAATAGATCACCAACATGGATCCAATTTGTTTAATATTGTTTTAACAGTTTGGAGAGTTTATCTTTTAGTATACTCAGAATAGGAGCAGAGAGTATATAGATTGTATGATGTCCACATTTACCTATTAATTATGGAATATGTGGGTTTTATTTTCGAATTTTGATTTTTTTGAATTAAAAGTTTCCTTTTAAGTATAATATAATTTAATTTGTATGCATTTCTGGCGAAGTGGCCTTTCTAGCACCCGGAGGATTCTTATAATAGCTCGATTTGTTGTGTTTCCTTTATAGGAACACTAGATGGCGCTGGGTTCTGGATGGGCTAAAATCGCTGAAATGCATTTAATTTAACTTTTTTCTTTTTTGTGCGATGATATAGTGGAGACTGACGCACAGAATAATAATGTAATTGTATTACAAGATATGATTATGTCTTTTGGATTATGTTGAGTAATTTCAACCATTCCCGGACTTCCGGTCCTTTGGTCACCGACTCTATGGTGGAGTTGTTTACCTCTATCCGGATATCCGGTTGATCGGACTATAAGAGATGGCGTCAGCGCGCCGTCCGTACCTTTGATAACGTCTCCTCGGACGAAACGCCGTTAGGTCACGGCGTGCTGACGCCATCTCCGGAAGCTTATCGAGGGAACGGATGCGCCTTGCCGTCCGGCCGGCGGCTCTACATCCTTCGCTAATTTTCTTCTATGTTTGTAAGTACACTACCTATGCAAATAAAATCTGTTGGAAGTTTTTTACACTATTGGCGCCTTCTCTTTCCTTTATCGGCTGGTCTGGCGTTGCAACCCTGAGAAACACAGTGGCTCAGCTTGTGGCATAGGGGGTCTGAGAGGCCACTTAGGCACATTAAGCGGTACATCGTGGTACTTATCAGTGATTTGCCCGGATTGTCATTGGGACCTTGAAGTTACCTCTCCATTGGGAAAATATACCAAGTGTTATCGAGCATTTTTCTTGTGGTCTGGTAAGAGGCTTTATGCGCTCTTGGGTGGCTTGCTGATATTGGTGCATGTGGATTCAATGTTCTGCTGGCTTTTCATTTCCATCTGGTAAGAGGCCTTATGTCTGGTGGTGGTTCACCTTTTCTATACTTGGATAGAACACATCTATAAAGATCTATCTGGTAAGAGGCTCTACGTCTGGTGGCGGTCCTTTTCTTTTGTTTTGATTACATGCCTTTTCACTAGTCATTTGGTAAGCGGCTGCACAATTGGTGAAGGATTCACAGTATTTGTAGTCCTACACAGTTATATTATTGACAATTTTTTACGGTATCACGCTATGGATTATTATTTTTCCTTCACATGATACACGACCACAATATTGGGAGTTCCTTGCGCTAGAATTCCATTGGATCACCTGGGCTCGTGAACTCATCACATCACATGAATTCTGCAATTTAAAATTGCCGTTCTGGTAAGCACAATTCCTACGGGATCTTTTGGAAGCAGCACAAGATTTCATACATCACCAGTCACTTTATGTTATTTGGGACTGTAAACAGTTGGACATTTATTTGTTTATTTTCAATTTAGCGCGACTTATACAATATATAATTTTTAAGGGTGTGGTCACACTTGAAGTCGCAGCTCACTATTTGTTGCCTTTAGCGCGGTTATAACCTTCTTTTTACTTTCATCTTTTATCTCTCACTAACCATCCATTTAAAATTAAATGTTCATCTAAGACTACCCTGTCCACAGGGTGACAACAGTGCAAACGGAGAACAGGGAAAAACAAAAACTTTGTTACATAGTTTGGAAAGAGAAACAGGCCCATCTAGTTTAAGAAATATTGATAGTAAAGGGTATGGGCGCTACTTCTAATATGTGCCGGTTCACACTTGTGCGATGCGGGAACGCCGCGAATATGCAGCGTGATCCCGCATTGCATCCGCACATCTGGCAGTTCCCACTGCCATATGCGATACGCAGGGGGTGTCAATTAAATGTTAACGACACCCCCAGTTTGATCGCATATCGCAGTGCGATCTGACAGTTCGCACAGAATCGGATCGCACAGGTGTGAACCACTGCGCTCCGATTCTGATGCGGCTGAAAAAATTCCTCATGTGCGTATTTGGTGCGGATACAGTGCGAATTCAGCCATACAAAGTGTATGGCTGAACTCGCATCCGCACGAGATCGCATGTAATGAAGGAGCAGTGCTCTCCGAATTGCATGCAATCTCGCAAGCCGCACAAATGTGAACTGGCACTAAATGTTGGTATATTTAACACTGGTATGTGATGATGTATCTGTTATAGTGTTATTGGTGTGACATATGGTAAATATATAACAACACACTTATACATACATGGCATACAATATAATATAGCTATAAAGTGCTCTCGTGCTCAGTGCCACAAAATTATGATATGTAAATAAATTATGTGATAACAAATCCTGTGAAACGGTGAAATTCTTCTGTGGTATAAGAATATAATAAATATATAAATAAATAAATAAATAAAGTGCTGCAGTGTCAAACCTGTGAAAAAGGTGAATACCTACTGTATAGGTACAAAGTATGATAAATAAATATAGTGCTACAGTATTATAGGTAAAAAATATATATATATAAATAAATACACATATATATAAATATCTCCAGATCAAATATGTCCAAAGTCCCAATATTATGTGCTGAGATGAGCTGTCAGCCACGTTACTCTTTGAAGGTGCTGTAGTGCCAAACCAATCCAAAGAATAAATCTAAGTATTAACAGTATGTGATCCTTTTTAGGTGTTTGTGATATCCCAAGTATATGAGAAGCCAAAAGAATAGGTGAGACGGTGGTACTGTGCTTATCTCTTACTTGGCTGTGCTCTGTGCGGTGATGCAGTGCCCCTGTAAGAATTGCACTCATAGCAATGCTTTACCCTGTAAAGGGGTAGCAAGCTCTGCACAGCTAATACTGTAGCACTATATTTTTTTATCATACTTTGTACCTATACAGTAGGTATTCACCTTTTTACAGGTTTGACACTGCAGCACTTTATTTATTTATTTATTTATTTATTTATTCATTCATTATATTCTTATACCACAGAAGGATTTCACCTTTGGCACTGCTTTACAGCTATATCATATTGTATGCCGTGTATGTATAAGTGTGTTGTTATATGTTTACCATATGTCACACCAATAACACTATAACAGATACATCATCACATACCAGTGTTAAATATACCAACATATATTAGAAGTAGCGCCCATACCCTTTACTATCAATATTTCAATTTTATACTTCTCACTTGGGTGAGAAGTATTCTAGGAGGCTGCAAACTTCAGGATTATATCTTTCTTTTAGCATTTTTCCTAATTGCGCGGGATTACCATATCATCATCTAGTTTAAGCACTTCCCGACCGTGCTACAGCCAAAACACGGCTATAGTGCAGATGTCCGGTTCTTTGAGGGGGTCCATGGATGTCATCCCAGAACCCTGCCCTCTGGGGCATACATCAGGCACGCTCTGCGACCGTTGTGTCCTTTGGACACAGCTCATCCCAGATCAGAGTAAAGGACCATGGGATCTGTTATGTCCAATCACAGCTGATTACACATAAACAGATTTACCGGTAATCAGCTCTCCTTTGCTCACGCGCTGTGTCTGTGTTAGAAAAGGAGACCTGATAACCAGCAAGGCTGTAAGTACATTGTTTACACTGAGAATCAAGGTCAGTGCTATGATTATCTATGCAGCCCCATCAGCGCCCCTCAGTGCAGCCTCATCAGCGTCCCTCAGTACAGCCTCATCAGCGCCCCTCGGTGCAGCCTCATCAGTGCCCATCAGTACAGCCTCATCAGTGACCATCAGTACAGCATATCAGTGCAGCCTCATCAGCACACGTCAGAGAAGAAGAAAAATTATTTATGACATGGTATATGGATGGTATATGGATATACAGGATGATATATAAGAGAGGTATATGGATGAATAGGATGGTATATAAGAGATGTATATGGATGTACAGGAAGGTATAGAGAGTGTGTGTGTATATATCTATACACACACACACTATCCTGCCAAAAGCATTGGGACGCCTGCCTTTACACGCACATGAACTTTAATGGTATCCCAGTCTTAGTCCGTAGGGTTTAATATTGAGTTGGCCCCCCTTTTCAGCTATAACAGCTGCAACATTTCTGGGAAAGCTGTCCACAAGGTTTAGGAGTGTATCTATGGGAATGTTTCACCATTCTTCCACAAGAGCATTTGTGAGGTCAGGCACTGATGTTGGAGAGAAGGCCTGGCTCGCAGTCTGCGCTTTAATTCATCTTAAAGGTGTTCTATCAGGTTGAGGTCAGGACTCTGTGCAGGCCAGTCAAGTTCCTTCCCCCTAAACTGGCTCATCCATGTCTTTATGGACCTTGCTGTGTGCACTGGTGTGCAGTCATGTTGGAACAGGAAGGGGCCATCCCCAAACTGTTCCCACAAAGTTGGGAGCATAAAAAAGTGTCTGAAATGTCTAGGTATGCTAAAGCTTTAAGAGTTCCCTTCACAGTAACTAAGGGGCCAAGCCCAACCCCAGAGAAAAAAAAAACACAGCATAATCCCCTCTCCACCAAATGATTTGGAATAATGGCGAGTGTTCGGATACATTCAGGTCTCATCTCTACATCTCTATAGAAGTGTGTCCGATGTTTCCCTTGTATCAATACAATCTCCACCTGTCCACATTCCAGAAATGTAGGCTTATCAGAACTAATGAGTGTGTCAGGATCTGTGTCATTACATGGGTCACCTGCTGGTGGCACTGTTGTTCCTGGAACTGAGGGGCGCAGTTCCAGGGCCCACCAGCGGGTGTCTCCCAGCAGCTGGACTGTTCTTTTAATTAAGCTGCACCTGAGGAGGACTGCTGAGGGAATATAAGCCAGCCCTTCACTGAGGCTCAGTGCTTCAGTATTTTCTCTGCTAGCCGTGTCCCTGTCTGAACCTGTATCCTGAAACCTGTATCCTGAAACCTGTATCCTGAAACCTGTATCCTGAAACCTGTATCCTGTATCCTGAAACCTGTATCCTGATCCTGAGTCCTGTTCCCTGCATCCTGCTTCCTGTACCTGGCTCCCTGCTTTCCTTGTCTCCTGTCCCTGTCCTGTCCTGCTATTGTTTGCTCCATCCCTTTGTATATAGTTTGTTAGGTTCTATTGGGGTTTTGTACTGTTATCATTTATATTTTGTTTACTTGTTTATGGTCACTGGTGTTGGTATTGGAGTGTGTCATTTTGCTTAATAAACTTATTTACATCTTTATCCATCTGGGTCCTGATTCCTTGGTGCAGCCAACTGATCTGATCACCCTTGCTGGATGCCTGCATGTGGTATCCCTGACAGAATACTGAAGCCACTAACGATCAGATCGGTTGCACCTGGGAATTAGGAATTTTCTGGTTGTTGCAAGATGCAGTCAGAGGAGGTCTTTTATTTTTCTTTGCTTGTAACAGAAGACAGGGAATATTGTCGCCAAATTTTGAAAACTTACACTAGCAAGCAGTTGTTGGAATGCATCCGTCTGGCCCACTCGTTTGTTGACAAAGGCAGAGTTTTGTTCAAAGAGATTCAGCCACTTATTCAGCTCTGTGCAGATTTGGCTTTATCTAATACCCCTAAGGGTGGTGATGATTATTCTCCTCCTTTTAGTGTCTCTCAGGTGGTATCTCTTGTGTGGCTCTTGGAAGATGATAAACCCTATTTTATTGAACATTATTCAGTGTATTCTCCAGAGGCCCTGTTGGATTGCATGAATGCTGTATATTCTCTAATCAGACAAGGGGGTTGTAAATTGAGTTTTGTTCAGGCCTTATTGCAAACCTGGTCAGATCTTTCCAATTTAGCATCAGCTAACTCACACCAATCCACTTCTGCCTCTGGACACCAGTTTTCTCAAAGTTTATCCTCTCCGTTACCCGTAGCAACCACAGCTGCAGTTAGGTATGGTTTGCTTTCCACTGCTTGTTCATATCCTGGCTTAACGAGTTGCACTTTTCCTGCATTTAACTCTGTGAAAACTTCCTCTACTACTCTGTTGCCTCTAGCAACCTCTCAGAAATTCTCCTCTGTAACTGTCTCTCCTTTTCCACCATCTCCCAATACTGCCATTTCGCTTCCATCTACTTCACAATCTATTCATAGCCCTGCAACCACTAGCAAGATTTCTGTATCTAAACCTAAAAAGAAAAGGAGATTTTTCCCAACACATACAATTATACCTGTTACCCAGCCTGCTGATCCAGTGCCCGCTGATCTGGTGCCTCCTACTGAGCCTGTTGATCCAGTGCCCACTGATCCGGTGCCTCCTACTGAGCCTGCTGATCCAGTGCCCGCTGTTCTGATGCCTGTTGTTCCAGTGCCTGCTGATCCAGTGCCCACTGATCCGGTGCCTCCTACTGAGCCTGCTGATCCAGTGCCCACTGTTCTGATGCCTGCTGTTCCAGTGCCCGCTGATCTGGTGCCTCCTACTGAGCCCACTGATCCAGTACCTGCTGTTCCGGTGCCCGCTGATCCGGTGCCTCCTACTGAGCCTGCTGATCCAGTGCCCACTGATCCGTTGCCTTCTACTGAGCCTGCTGATCCAGTGCCCGCTGTTCTGATGCCTGTTGTTCCAGTGCCCGCTGATCCAGTGCCCACTGATCTGGTGCCTCCTACTGAGCCTGCTGATCCAGTGCCCACTGTTCTGATGCCTGCTGTTACAGTGCCCGCTGATCTGGTGCCTCCTACTGAGCCTGCTGATCCAGTGCCTGCTGTTCTGATGCCTTCTGATCCAGTGCCCGCTGATCTGGTGCCTCTTACTGAGCCTGTTGATCCAGTGCCTGCTGTTCTGATGCCTGCTGATCCAGTGCCCGCTGATCTGGTGCCTCTTACTGAGCCTGTTGATCCAGTGCCCACTGATCCGGTGCCTCCTACTGAGCCTGCTGATCCAGTGCCCGCTGTTCTGATGCCTGTTGTTCCAGTGCCTGCTGATCCAGTGCCCACTGATCCGGTGCCTCCTACTGAGCCTGCTGATCCAGTGCCCACTGTTCTGATGCCTGCTGTTCCAGTGCCCGCTGATCTGGTGCCTCCTACTGAGCCCGCTGATCCAGTGCCTGCTGTTCCGGTGCCCGCTGATCCAGTGCCTCCTACTGAGCCTGCTGACCCAGTGCCCACTGATCCGGTACCTTCTACTGAGCCTGCTGATCCAGTGCCCACTGATCCGGTGCCTCCTACTGAGCCTGCTGATCCAGTGCCCACTGTTCTGATGCCTGCTGTTACAGTGCCCGCTTGTCTGGTGCCTCCGACTGAGCCTGCTGATCCAGTGCCTGCTGTTCTGATGCCTGCTGATCCAGTGCCCGCTGATCTGGTGCCTCTTAATGAGCCTGTTGATCCAGTGCCCACTGATCCGGTGCCTCCTACTGAGCCTGCTGATCCAGTGCTCGCTGTTCTGATGCCTGTTGTTCCAGTGCCCGCTGATCCAGTGCCCACTGATCCGGTGCCTCCTACTGAGCCTGCTGATCCAGTGCCCACTGTTCTGATGCCTGCTGTTCCAGTGCCCGCTGATCTGGTGCCTCCTACTGAGCCCGCTGATCCAGTGCCTTCTATTCCGGTGCCCTCTGATCCAGTGCCTCCTACTGAGCCTGCTGATCCAGTGCCCTTTGATCCGGTGCCTTCTACTGAGCCTGCTGATCCAGTGCCCGCTGTTCTGATGCCTGTTGTTCCAGTGCCCACTGATCCGGTGCCTCCTACTGAGCCTGCTGATCCAGTGCCTGCTGTTTCATTGCCCGCTGATCTGGTGCCTTCTACTGAGCCTGCTGATCCAGTGCCCACTGATCCGGTGCCTCCTACTGAGCCTGCTGATCCAGTGCCTGCTGTTCTAATGCCTGCTGGTCCAGTGCCCGCTGATCCGGTGCCTCCTACTGAGCCTGCTGATCCAGTGCCCGCTGTTCTGGTGCCCGCTGTTCTGGTGACCACTACCCAGTCTGCTGACCCAGTGCTTGCTGTTCCAGTGCCCGCTGACCCAGTGCCTGCTGTTCCGGTGCCTGCTGATCCGGTGTCTCTTACTCAGCCCGCTGATCCGGTGCCAGCTGATCCCGTGCCCGCTGTTCTGGTGACCACTACTGTGTCTGCTGATCCTGTGTCTGCTGATCCTGTGCCTGCTGATCCTTTGCCTGCTGACCCAGTGCTTGCTGTTCCAGTGCCTGCTGACCCAGTGCTTGCTGTTCCGGTGCCTGCTGACCCAGTGTTTGCTGATCCAGTGCCTGCTGAGCCACGGTCTGCCGCCCTGTTTGATGTGCCACTGTCTGTTGCCCAGCCTGGTGTGCCACTGCCGGATATCCTGCATGCCGCTGGCGCTCCCCTGCTTGATGTCCAGCTTGCCTTCAGTCCCAGTGTTGGGACATGTGTTGCAATGAGGGCAGGTGTATCCCTAATGTTACGCCTCTTCAGGAACTTGACCTGTGGGGTGCCAAGACGGCTTCCAGACCCTGGTGGTGGGGCGCATGATCAATTGCTGGACTCTGGTGGCACGCCTTCCGGCAAGTTAAAGGACTTTGGCCTAGAGAGTGCTAGAAGACCCGCAGACATGGAGGGGAGACCTTTTTGGACTTTTGGGGTAGAAGCACAATGGAGCGTCCGGAGGCCGCTCCTTAAAGGGGGGAACTGTCAGGATCTGTGTCATTACATGGGTCACCTGCTGGTGGCACTGTTGTTCCTGGAACTGAGGGGCGCAGTTCCAGGGCCCACCAGCGGGTGTCTCCCAGCAGCTGGACTGTTCTTTTAATTAAGCTGCACCTGAGGAGGACTGCTGAGGGAATATAAGCCAGCCCTTCACTGAGGCTCAGTGCTTCAGTATTTTCTCTGCTAGCCGTGTCCCTGTCTGAACCTGTATCCTGAAACCTGTATCCTGAAACCTGTATCCTGAAACCTGTATCCTGAAACCTGTATCCTGTATCCTGAAACCTGTATCCTGATCCTGAGTCCTGTTCCCTGCATCCTGCTTCCTGTACCTGGCTCCCTGCTTTCCTTGTCTCCTGTCCCTGTCCTGTCCTGCTATTGTTTGCTCCATCCCTTTGTATATAGTTTGTTAGGTTCTATTGGGGTTTTGTACTGTTATCATTTATATTTTGTTTACTTGTTTATGGTCACTGGTGTTGGTATTGGAGTGTGTCATTTTGCTTAATAAACTTATTTACATCTTTATCCATCTGGGTCCTGATTCCTTGGTGCAGCCAACTGATCTGATCACCCTTGCTGGATGCCTGCATGTGGTATCCCTGACAGAGTGTAACCTACAGTCCTCCAGGTGTGCAGACCCCCCACTTGGAGGAGGAATGGACCACCCTATGAAAGATTCAGATATTCTCATATCCTTATCACAACCAGAGTTGTCAGGTCGCTGTCTCTGCACAGCTGGCTGGTGTCTGTGTTGAGCCAATGATGTGAAAGGGAGAAAATGGCTGACTACAGATGACAGGGCTAGGCTGGGCTGCCATTAGAAATGATGGGGCACTGGAGAGCTGACCAGACAGCCCCACGTATCCACAGGCAGACTCTGTTGGCGCCCACTGCTGACCAAATGGGAAGTACTGCGTGTACCCCCTATTGATGGTCCTGACAACAGGTGATCTGTAGTATTTGCAGACTGGGCCCGAGGGTGGCCTGGAGTATTGGTAGAATGGAGGATGACCTGTGATATTGTCCATATATACTGGAAAATGAACTGAAGTGTAAATGGACGAAATTGAGGGGTGGTCTGGAGTATCAGCAGATAACTGGGGTTGACTTGTAGCAAAGACATTGTTAATAAATAAGACTTTACCTCCGACCAGTGCAGCTGATTAGTATTGATCCTCAGAGCTTCCAGTGGTGCCTTGGCCTTGGATCTGTTCATAGTGACCAGTCTTTTCTGAGCCCCGGATTCTGCCTTTTGGGCACTCCGCTTCTCCTTCCTGTGATCATTCCTATTCTTGCACCTTCATTGGCTGTGCCCTTTTATCCTGGCCTTCCACAAACAACTATCCTTACCAGAAACAAGATGTATGACAAAGAAATAACTCTGTTATAAAACATAAAAGTAGGCCAATCATATCCATTTTTCAAGTTAAAGAAAATAGAACCACTTCACATCAGGTGCCTCCATTTGTGTTCCCCATAAATTGGGAACCCCAATCAGAGTACCTTCACATATCAGTTGCCACCACATATTAGATGCCCCCATCAGAATATTACCTTAGATCAGTTACCCCAATCAAGGTACCCCTTTATTACAGGTGTCCCCTTAAGACTGTCCCCTTAAATCCAGCGTTCCCATAACAGTGCTACCTTATATGAGGTGTCCCCATAACAGTGCCCTCTTACATCAGGTGTCTCCATAACAGTGCCTCTTTTCTTTTACATCAGATGTCCCCATAACAGTGCCCCCTTACATCAGGTGTCCCCATAACAGTTTAACTAAATAGAATATCTACGCCTATCCCTGGTGCAGCAAAGAACAGGGGCGTAATAAAATAAAAAGACATGTGCCACGTCCTGAATGTCAGAAATACAAAAAAGGGGGAGGAATAAATGGACTTTGAAGGCACCGTACTAAAAAACACAACACTTTATTTTGGATAAGTATTAAAACCACAAAAGTGTATATCGACCGATCAGCATGGACAATTTCATTGATCAGAGGATGCAAGTGATAGGTGAGTGGGGAGGACCTCACCACCTAGAACATACAGTGCAACAGACAATACAAGATTGCATTTGAATGATATACAAAGGAGAAGTAGGGCGCTATACGCTGCACACAGACCGCACCACGGTGCAGGCAACGCAGAGCGTCCTGTACAATATGATAACAGCTTCCAAAAGGAAATAAAACAATATATCCAATTGCTCTACATGTTTCGCCTGGTGTTCAGACTTCATCCGGAGCGGTTTGGAATATAAATTCTGTGTGGTAGGATACAATGGGATTAGTATAATAACATACCATCAGAAAAAATGAACATTGATGTCGCAAATTGAGTATGTCCAACCAATTAACACATGTCGCCAGTTAGAACACTAACTGGCAAATTGCTAGAGTGTTCTCATAATTAACAACTAGAATAGTACAGCTGGCACAGAGGGGGGGGGGGAGGAGATGGTATACTCCCCTCCAGTCAAGGTCAAACTGGGTGGGCTATGGATCACCGATTCAAGGGTCTCAGGAGTAAAGGGATCACTATGGGGAACAAGGGAGAAAGTAGCAAGACATAAAGGATCGTATAAGTCAGGTAACGATACCTACCCATAGGAAGATGTTGTTGGAGCCAACCAATAGGCACCAGAAGAATAATAGACCAATCTTGTAATAAGTAATCACGAGGGGTGACCTGTTGAGGTAGCTGGAGGAGCACGCACTGCTTATGGTCAGATTAAAAGGGAATCAGGTAGTCACAATATAGGGTATGCCTGTGGTAAGGAGTAAGATGTCATAGGGCCAGTTAAAGTAGCGGATAACGACATCCAAGAGATGTAACAAAGGGTAATTATAGCGACAAATAGCAATATACCCAAGCCAGGAAATATCCCACGAAAATGGAGATGCAGAAAGCATAAATAGCAGCATTGACAAGAACCGGCACCCACAGGGTTAGTGAGCCCTAATCAGGAAAGTAGATTAGATATATGGAACACCAACACCCTTATTACAAGATTGGTCTATTATTCTTCTGGTGCCTATTGGTTGGCTCCAACAACATCTTCCTATGGGTAGGTATCGTTACCTGACTTATACGATCCTTTATGTCTTGCTACTTTCTCCCTTGTTCCCCATAGTGATCCCTTTACTCCTGAGACCCTTGAATCGGTGATCCATAGCCCACCCAGTTTGACCTTGACTGGAGGGGAGTATACCATCTCCTCCCCCCCCCCCCCCCCTCTGTGCCAGCTGTACTATTCTAGTTGTTAATTATGAGAACACTCTAGCAATTTGCCAGTTAGTGTTCTAACTGGCGACATGTGTTAATTGGTTGGACATACTCAATTTGCGACATCAATGTTCATTTTTTCTGATGGTATGTTATTATACTAATCCCATTGTATCCTACCACACAGAATTTATATTCCAAACCGCTCCGGATGAAGTCTGAACACCAGGCGAAACATGTAGAGCAATTGGATATATTGTTTTATTTCCTTTTGGAAGCTGTTATCATATTGTACAGGACGCTCTGCGTTGCCTGCACCGTGGTGCGGTCTGTGTGCAGCGTATAGCGCCCTACTTCTCCTTTGTATATCATTCAAATGCAATCTTGTATTGTCTGTTGCACTGTATGTTCTAGGTGGTGAGGTCCTCCCCACTCACCTATCACTTGCATCCTCTGATCAATGAAATTGTCCATGCTGATCGGTCGATATACACTTTTGTGGTTTTAATACTTATCCAAAATAAAGTGTTGTGTTTTTTAGTACGGTGCCTTCAAAGTCCATTTATTCCTCCCCCTTTTTTGTATGTCCCCATAACAGTGCCCTCTTACATCAGGTGTCCCCATAACAGTGCCCCTTTTCCTTTACATCAGGTGTCCCCATAACAGTGCCCTCTTATATCAGGTGTTCCCATAACAGTGCCATCTTACATCAGGTGTCCCCATAACAGTGCCCCCTTACATCAGGGGTCCCCATAACAGTGCCCTCTTAAGTCAGGTGTCCCCATAACAGTGCCCTCTTACATCAGGTGTCCCCATAACAGTTCCCTCTTACATCAGGTGTCCCCATAACAGTGCCCCCTTACATGAGGTGTTCCCATAACAGTGCCCCCTTACATTAGGTGTTCCCATAACAGTGCCAACTTACATCTGGTGCCCCCTTACATCAGTTGTCCCCATACCAGTGCCCCCACACATCAGGTGTCCCCATACCAGTGCCCCCTTACATCAAGTGTTCCCATAACAGTGCCCTCTTACATCAGATGTCCCCATCAAATTACCCCTAGAAATCCATACCCCAATCAGAAAATATCTTCATGTTTCAATTGCCCCCTTCAATGTGCCCCCATATATCAATACCCCATAGAGGTACCCCCGTAATACAGCCTCCCCATAGACTAGCTGCCTCATTACATAAGGTGTTCCCATCTTATGTACACCCGTAAAGCAGGGGCCTCATCAGAATACCTTCATACATTGTTTATCCCAAACAGAGCATCCCCATAGATCAGTTACCCCCATCACTGTGCCCCCTTACATCAGGTGTTCTTCTTCACAGTGCCCCCTTATATCAGGAACCCCAATCAGAGTACCCCCATAGATCAGTTGCCCCATCAAAATACTCCCATAGATCAGTTTCCCTCATCAGAGTGCCTTCACAAATCACTTGCTCCATCACAGTGCTCCCATAGATCAGTTATCCCATCAGAATGTCCCCTTAGATTAGTTGCAGCTTTAGATTATCCATCAGAGTACATACACTATATTGTCAAAAGTATTGGGACACCTGCCTTAACACGCACATGAAATTTAATGGCATCCCAGTCTTAGTCCATAGGGTTCAATATCGAGTTGGCCCACCCTTTGCAGCTATTACAGCTTCAACTCTTCTGGGAAGGCTGTCCACAGGGTTTAGGAGTGTGTCTATGGGAATGTTTGACCATTCTTCCACAAGAGCATTTGTGAGGTCAGGCACTGATGTTGAATGAAAAGGCCTGGCTCCCAGTTTCCGCTTCAATTCATCCAAAAGGTGTTCTATCGGGTTGAGGTCAGGACTCTGCAGACCAGTCAAATTCCTCCACCCCAAACTCGGTCATCCAAAGACTGGGATGAAATTAAAATTCATATGTGTGTAAAGTCATGTGTCCCAAAACGTTTGACAATATAGTATATATAGATTAGTTGCCCTCATCACAGTGCCCCAATAAGATAAGTTGTACTGACAAATCAGTTGCCCCATCACAGTACCCCCATCAATTTGTTGCCCCATCAGAGTACATATATAGATTAGTTGCCCCATCACAGTCTCCCCATAGATTACTTGCCCCAATCACATTGCCCCCATAGAGTAGTTGCCCTCATCACAATGTCCCCATAGATCAGTTGCCCTATCAAAGTTTCCCCCATAGATTAGTTGCCCCCCATCACAGTGTCCCCATTGATTAGTTGCTTCATCATAGTGTCCCTGTAGATCAGTTGCCGCCCATCAGAGTACCCCCATAGATGAGTTGCCCCCCCATCACTGTGTCCCGATGAATTAGTTTCCCCCATCCAAGTACCCCCATAGATCAGTTGCCCCATCACAGTGCTTAGTGTAACTGTAGGAGAAATCCCTATAGCCTGACAGGAAGGAGGTAGGAACTAGCAGGAGAAACGTGCACACAGCATGCATGTGAAGTCATTGGTTGCTAGGGATGCCGGCATCCCTAGCAACCAATGACTGCTGCTCACAGGACCAGGACCTGTGGTGGTCCAGCATGTTAATGAAGGCTTTATGAACCTATGAGCCTGTGCAGGAGGTGGAGCAAGGGAGTCGAAAATCACCATTTACATATGTGTGCAGGAGTAACGTATTACTTCGCATTTCTGTGTAAGCACGGTGGGACGGGGGAGCTTTATTCATTTTTTTATTATTTATTTTATTTTTAAATATATATATATTTTTTACACTTTTTTATTTATTTATTTGTTTTTTGTAATAACTTCATTGCTATCACAAGGGATGAACAACATCTCCTGTGACAGCATGGGCTGTGACAGGTCCTCTTTATGGAGAGATTTGGGATCTATTAGACCCCAAATCTCTCCTCTGGCCCCCAATGCAGCCAATCAGACTGAGATCGGTCCGATCAGCTGCTTCTCCGGCCATTGGTAGACAGGTAAACAAAGGGGGCGGAACCAGGAAGTGATGAATACTTGTGGCTCCCGGTTTCCAGGGTTACAGAGAGAGGGGAATGACGTCAGTTTCTCTCTCTCTGTACAGGACAGCCATCGCCGCCGACCGCATCGCTCCTAGCCTCTGCGATGGGACTGGAGAGACGGGGGCGGGGGAGAGGAGTGGGACCCCCTTCCACCACCCCTATAAGTGATCGAGGTTCAAGTAGCTAATTGGCCTCTCAGATCACTTCTACCTTGTAGAGAATTTGCTGGCTGAAAACAATGATACAGAGATGATGCCTGTAGTTGCACCCACCATCCCAGTATAAACCCGAGGACGTACGGGTACGTACATTTGGGGGAAGTGGTTAAAGTTAAAGAAGAGATTTGGGGTCTTTTTGACCCTAGAGCTCCCCAAAAAGAGGACCTGTCATCCTTATTTATCCTTGTATTCTATTACAAGCGATATCTACATTCCTTGTAATAGGAATAAAAGTGACAAAAATGAAAGGGACAGTGTAAAATAAAGAATAAAATAGATAAGGGAAAAAAATCCTTTAGTGCCTGGATCCCTCAGTACTCACACGCAGAAGAGAATTCAAACCACACATGTGAGGTATCGCTGAGAACAATACATTGAGAACAATAAAAAAAAGTGACCCGGAACATGCCATGCGCTACTTTGCCATGTTTGTCGCACATAGGGCAGCCACTTTGAAATCAGTAGACTGCTCTATGCTTGTTGGGTAAAAAAAAAAAAAAAAAAAACGCTTGAAAAAATGGGTGTTTCCCATACAGGTGTATGTCAGAGGTGTGACTGGGGCCTTCATCATTTCACAAACTATGGAATGCTTTGAAGTCAGAAATGAGCAGTTAGCACACGTGAAAAAAATGAAAATACATAAACAGTGAAGGGGTTAAAATGACCCTTAAAATGACTATCTGAGCACTCACCCCTCCCCCTCTCTGAAAGTAGCAGATGCTCGTGTCTACAGACACTACACCCCCACTGAGCCCCATGTGTAAGCCCCCTCTTTCAGACTCCTCATCATCCCCCACATACAAGTTAAAAGTTGAAATAGAACTAAAGACAATTTTTTTCCCATTTAGAATAGTGTAAGGGAGGGATAAAACCTCTGTCAGGGTTACTTTGCCATCTGTGTCCCCATTGGGGAGATTTCCCTTCACTTCCTGTCCCATAGCCAAAAACATAAGTTAGAGAAATCCCCCAAAATGACATAATCCCAGGGTGTCACCAGAACTAGTGTCCCCATTGGAAGATTTCCCAGCTAATTCTGCTTCTAGTGACAACCCAAATATATTAAAATTTTCTTTCACTTTGGGTGATAAGGGTAAACATGAAACACAAATAGGGTGAATATCCCTAAAGGGGACACACACAGCGATAAAAACCTAACAGGTGTTCTAATCCCTCTCCACTCCATGCAAAACTAAAAATAAAAACATTTTCCTTTATTTATATTTTAACATATGGGCAAGAAATGAAAAAAAAAAAAAAAAAAAGATTTGGCAGTGAAAGGGTTAATAAACGAAAAAGGGGGAAGGCATTGGTTTTACAGTTAAAGGTTTAAAAAATAAATGAAATATATAGTTTGGTAGTGAAAGGGTTAAAAGCTGAAAGGGGAAAAAATGGATTGGCATGTAAAGGGTTAAAATGGAAAATAATTGGTTTGTAAGAATGATCAAATAAAAGAGAAGCGGGAAAGAAATGAGAATATTTGATTTTGATTTTGATTCTAGGGAGGATTTATAAGGCTCTATTCACTGTGTTATAGGAATACAGACCTTTATTTCAGCCATGGGACTGTAAGGGTTAAATCTCAATCAAAATAACTGTCACTTCCAGAAAAACATGTTATTACAGGAGCCGTATCCCTATTAGATCTGTATACTGAGCCTACAGGCTGAATTCACACAGCTCACAAACAAGGACGAGGCTCCTTTAAGAAAAATCGGCAGTTATTTTTTTTGCTGAGTCATCAAAAAACAAAAACAAAAAGGTCACATGACCAGACCTCAGAGCTCAGCCTATATAAGGAGCTGCTGCAGGAGAGAATGTTCTGTAGACAAGTGTTTGCTGACCAGTGAAGACCTGTCTATATCTCTGCTGATTCAGCTGAGATATTTCTTGCGATTTCATTGGATTTGATTTCATTTGAATTCAATTTCATTGTGATTTCATTGTTGTACGTTTAAAGCGTGTTTCATTATTCTTAATAATGAACCAATTTAAATGTAAACAGATTGTTTCTCTGAAAAACACCAAAGAGAAACCCACCATAGGAAGAGCAGCTATGGAAGGAGCTATCAGTGACCAGCCTGCAGATACTCCAACCAAGAAGCCCACCAAAATGAAGAAGGCTCGGGCTTTTGTGCGCGGCTGCTTCAGAGCCGTTGTTAGATCTATTGGTTCCGGCCGTAAAGCCAATAGACCTCACCGAAATACAGACACTGGGATTGGTAAGTATTGTGGATATTGATAGATACAAGATAACTGACACCCTTTTATTGGATCCTTCTTTCCTATTGATGACAGGTCACCCCCCTCCCCCATATGTACACCTGTATAGGGATTGCCATGGATATTGATGACAGGTCACCCCCCTCCCCCATATGTACACCTGTATAGGGATTGCCATGGATATTGATGACAGGTCACCCCCCTCCCCCCATATGTACACCTGTATAGGGATTGCCATGGATATTGATGACAGGTCACCCCCCTCCCCCATATGTACACCTGTATAGGGATTGCCATGGATATTGATGACAGGTCACCCCCCTCCCCCATATGTACACCTGTATAGGGATTGCCATGAACATTGATGACAGGTCACCCCCCTCCCCCATATGTACACCTGTATAGGGATTACCATGAACATTGATGACAGGTCACCCCCCTCCCCCATATGTACACCTGTATAGGGATTGCCATGGATATTGATGACAGGTCACCCCCCTCCCCCATATGTACACCTGTATAGGGATTGCCATGAACATTGATGACAGGTCACCCCCCTCCCCCATACAGTATGTACACCTGTATAGGGATTGCCATGGATATTGATGACAGCCCCCCTCTCCCATATGTACACCTGTATAGGGATTGCCATGAATATTGATGACAGGTCACCCCCCCTCCCCCATATGTACACCTGTATAGGGATTGCCATGGATATTGATGACAGGTCACCCCCCTCCCCCATATGTACACCTGTATAGGGATTGCCATGAATATTGATGACAGGTCACCCCCCTCCCCCATATGTACACCTGTATAGGGATTGCCATGAATATTGATGACAGGTCACCCCCCTCCCCCATATGTACACCTGTAAAGGGATTGCCATGGATATTGATGACAGGTCACCCCCCGCCCCCATATGTACACCTGTATAGGGATTGCCATGGATATTGATGACCGGTCACCCCCCTCCCCCATATGTACACCTGTATAGGGATTGCCATGGATATTGATGACCGGTCACCCCCCTCCCCCATATGTACACCTGTATAGGGATTGCCATGGATATTGATGACCGGTCACCCCCCTCCCCCATATGTACACCTGTATAGGGATTGCCATGAACATTGCTGGCTTTTGTCTTGTAAACAGCAATCTGCAGATTTATTAATCAAGAGAAACAAACTGTAAATCTTGGAGCTTTCACTCCCCCCCCTCAACTCTCTCTCTACACCTGTTAGCTGCCAACTGATTTTTTTTTTTAAACTGTCAGTGTGAAGGAGACCTGCATGGTACCAGGGATCTGCTAATCTCAGGTGCAATGCTTTACAGGCTCCTGAAACAAAAAAAAAAAGTAAATGTACATTATTTTACCTGCTAAAAATTGCCATTTATTATTCTTAGCTAAAAGGTGAAGGAATCCTTTATGGTCGGCTCAGATTGGCTCAGATTGACCCCCGGTTCACACTTATGCGAGTGCGGGGTTCGCATGTAATGTCGGAGCGCACTGCTCCTTCATTACATGCAATCGGCTGTGCGGTGCGAGTTTAGCCATACACTTTGTATGGCTAAATTCGCACCGCACCCGCAGCAAACACGCACAGGACCCTTTTTTGCATCAGGATCGGATCGCACAGCGGTTCACACTTGTGCGATCCGATCCTGTGCGAACTGCAAGATCGCACTGCGATATGCGATCAAACTGGGGGTGTCGTTAAGATTACATTGACACCCCCAGCGTATCGCATATGGCAGTGTGAACTGCCGGGGGTGCGTGTGCGATGCGGGAACAGGCTGCAAATTCGCAGCCTTCCCGCATCGCATAAGTGTGAACCGGACCTAAGTGTTAGCTCTCTATTTATTTTCAATGTACACAAAATCAGACACAATGGAAGAGTTTTATTTTTATTTTTTAAATAATTATCATTTTTATTTTAAATAATTGTGATGAGTTTTATACAGTATCTCACAAAAGTAAGTACACCCCTCACATTTTTGTAAAACCTGTTATTCTATCTTTTCATGCGATGAAAACAATCTGAAGAAATTACACCTTGCTACAATGTAAAGTAGTGAGTGTACAGCTTGTATAACAGTGTAAATTTGCTGTCCCCTTATAATAACTCACAGCCATTAATGTCTAAACCGCTGGCAACAAAAGTGAGTACACCCCCTAGGTGAAAATGTCTAAATTGGGCCCAATTAGCCATTTTCCCTCCCTGGTGTCATGTGACTCGTTACTGATACTCAGTTAAAACCCTCTTCATATCCCCCCACAGCACTGCCCCCTTCACCCCCTCGCCCCCACAGCACTGCCCCCTTCACCTCCCCCCCAAAGGAAAACCCTCTTCATATCCCCACACAGCACTGCCCCTTCACATTTGCCCGACAGCACTGCCCTCTTCACATCCCCCCGCCCCCTTTACATTCCCCCTACAGCAGCCAATCATCTCCTGGTTAATGTGAAAAGTTAATTCAGGCAGCTGGCTCTCTCCAGGCAGTGCTGGTCCCGCCCCCGGTTCAGAATTGTCCCTCCTCCCACCGTCCCCCTCTGCTTTGTAACGACAGCGGTGGAGGGTGGGAAACAAAAGCATTAGCTAAATGACGCGGTCACAGCGCTCCAGATAGAACAGTAGCTTGGGCCGGACGCGCACCGTGGGCCGCCATTTAGTGATGCCCGTTCATATAAGGAGGTCCATTCGCTAAAATTTTCTTTGGGCCGAGGTCCGAATCTCAAGTCTGTGCTATGACTCAGAAAGATGGGCAAAACAAAATGTGTCCATCAGCGTTGCTCTTAACATAAAATATTCCCATTAGAGTGCCCCTTAACATAAAATGTGCCCATCAGCGTGACGCTTAACATAGAATATGCCCATCAGCGTGACCCTTAACATAAAATAAGGGGCACGCTAATGGGCACATTTTATGTTAGGGGGCACTCTGATGGGCACATTATATGTTAAGGGGCACACTGCTGATGGGCAAAACAAAACGTGTCCATCAGCGTTGCTATTAACATAAAATATGCCCAGTAGAATGCCCCTTAACATAAAATATGCCCATCAGCGTTCCCCTTATTTTATGTTAAGGGTCACGGTGATGGGCACATTTTATGTTAGGGGGCACTCTGATGGGCACATTTTATGTTAAGGTTCACGCTGATGGGCACATTTTATGTTAAGGGGCACTCTGATGGGCACTTTTTATGTTAAGGAGAATGCTGCTGATGGGCAAAACAAAACGTGTCCATCAGCGTTACTCTTAACATAAAATATGCCCATTAGCGTGCCCCTTAACATAAAATATGCCCATTAGAGTGCCCCTAACATAAAATATGCCCATTAGAGTGCCCTTTAACGTAAAATGTGCCCATTAGCATGATCCTTAACATAAAATATGCCCATCATAATGACCCTTAGCATAAAATATGCGCATCAGCATGACCCTTAGCATTAATTATGCCCATCAGCGTGACCCTTAGCATAAAATTTGCCTGTGACATACTGAAGCAGAGCATGATCCCCCCTCCCTTCTGGGACTGGGCCGCAGGGCAGTATTCCAACATGATATTGACCTCAAACACACCTCCAAGACGACCACTGCCTTTCTAAAGAAGCTGAGGGTAAAGGTGATGGACTGGCTAAGCATGTCTCCAGACCTAAACCCTATTAAGCATCTGTGGGGCATTCTCCAGCGGAAAGTGGAGGAGCGCAAGGTCTCTAAAATCCACCAGCTCTGCGATGTTGTCATGGAGGAGTGGAAGGACTCCAGTGGCAACAAGAGGGTTAAGGTAGTACTGGAAAACAATGGTGGCCACACAAAATATTGACACTTTGGGCCCAATTGGGCATGTTCACTTAGAGGTATACTCACTTTTGTTGCCAGCAGTTTAGACATTAGAGGCTGTGTGTTGAGTTATTTTCAGGGGACCGCAAATTTACACTGTTAAACAAGCTGTACACTCACTACTTTATATTGTAGCAAAGTGTAATTTCTTCAGTGTTGTCACATGAAAAGATATAATAAAATATTTACGAAAATGTGAGGGGTGTACTCACTTTTGTGAGATACTGTATGTCTGTGGGACTCACATGTTCATGCTGCATGTTCTGTTTTGTTTAACCACCCCTTTAAGTCCCTCCCACCATTAACATAATTGGCCACACCCACTGTTCACCATGGCATGCTACGTGAACCGCATTATTCTTCTACTTGGTGTGCCCAAAGGTGCCCCAGGTCCCTTACAATCCTAGCAACACCCCTGCACAATGAACACCATGCTTAAACTCTTCACTGTGCCACACTAACGACACCACTTTTTTTTTTTTTAATTAAGCAGCCGGCCCAACCTATGATTTTGCACACAGGCCCACTGATTTCATAAACCGCCCCTCATATGACAGAATCAGTCCTGTGATTGGCTGGTCCTGGTCCTGCCTTCCCCCTACCAGGGTAAGACTCTGTCAAAGGGGGGGGGGGTTAAGCATAACAAACATATAGCAATTGAAGGTACAGTATGAAAATCTATAAAACAATGATAAGAATATAGGAAAACCATACATTAATATTCCTACTACATTAGTCACTTGTTTTCTCTCCCGGCCAATGCAAACATATCAGCTGATGTCAGGCTGGTATATGACCCCCTTAGCGAGTGACCCGTCTCCTGTCTGATCTCAGGGCTGATAAATGATAAGCTTTCTGGGCAAAACTGACAGTTAACAAAGCCTCTGCTTAGCTGGTCTTATGATTCACAAACCCCTGCCACAATGCAAAGCCAAGCAAGTGACACCAATACCTCCTGTTGCAACTTCTTTTGTTACCCACCGACTCATTTAAACATGAAAGTGCATTATCACACCACTAAAAATACTTGTTACCAGCTTCCCGAGTCACTGAAATTTAGTAAGTTGGCATAACTGCCAGGCAACCAGCATTTTTATACGAAGGCCAACAATAGTCATTCCTGTGTCCCTGTCATTTTGGGTTTATTTATTGTTCCTGGCACTGAATTTTTCTCTGTATAATTTGATGTTGTAGGAAGAAAATATATATGAAATGTAGACGACGGTGCTAAATCAGATTTTTCTTTTCTATTGCAGATGAAGGCGGAAATTTATTGCAGACAGAGCCCATGCAACAGGCCTGCCCCAGTGAGCAACACCGTGACATCCACATTGACGGCCAAGCAAAATGTGATGTACACATTGAGACGCCAGAAGAATGTGACGTTCCTGTTGAGACTTCAGCAGAATGTGGCATTCCCACTGAGACTCAGGCAGAATGTGACATACCTGTTGTGACTTCAACAGAATGTGACGTTCCCGAGACTCCAGAAGAAAGAGACGTTCATGTTGAAACTTCATCACAATATGACATTGACATTGAGACAGCTCCAGAATGGGACATTCACAATGGTACTCCTCCAGAATGTGATGTTGAGAATGAGACTTCTCAAGAATGTGACGTTCAGATTGAGACTTCTCCAGAATTTCACCATCACAATGAGTCTCCTCCAGAATGTGATGTTCCCGCTGAGACTTGGGCAGAATTTGATATTCCCACTGAGACTCCGGCAAAATGTGATGTTCCTGCATACACTTCGGAAGAAAGTGATGTTCCCGCTGACACTCCGGAAGAATGGGATGATCACATTGAGACTCCAAAACAATGTGACATTTACACTGAGACATCTCCAGAATGTGACGTTCACAATGGTATTCCTCCAGAATGTGATGGTCACAATGAGTCTCCTCCAGAATGTGACCTTCCCGCTGAGACTTTGGCAGAATGTGACCTTCCCGCTGAGACCCCGGCAGAATGTGATGTTCCCGCATACACTGCGGAAGAATGTGATGTTCCCGCTGACACTCGGGAAGAATGTGATGTTCACGAAAATAATCCACCAGAATGTCATGTTCACATTGAAACTTCACCAGAATGTGACATTCACTTTGAAACACCACCAGAATGTGATGTTCACGTTGAGGCTGTAGCACAATGTGACGTTCATGTTGAGAAACCTCCAAAATACCAGGGGAGCCATGGGATCACCTCCCCTAGTGAAGATGGGGGCAAGCTTAAAGAAAAGGATACGCAGATACTGGTGGTAGGGGATTCAGTTATTAAAGGGACAGAGAGGGCAATCTGCCAGAAAGACCGTGATCAACGAACAGTATGTTATTTCCCAGGTGCACGGGTTCGGGACATTGCAGAACAGATGGACAAATTGTTGGATGGGGCTGGGGAGGACCCAGCTGTCATGGTACATATTGGCACCAACGACAACATTAGAAGATGGAGCGTCCTACAAAATGATTTTAGGGCCTTAGGGGCTATATTGAAGAGAAGGACCACCAAGGCAGTATTTTCAGAAATACTGCCTGTACCTCGAGCCACAACAAGGAGGCAGCAGGAGCTCAAGGAGCTTAACAGGTGGCTGAAGAACTGGTGCAAGAAGGAGGGTTTTGGCTTCATGGAGAACTGGACTGACTTTTCAATTAATTATTACCTGCTCTACAGCAGGGACGGATTTCACTTAAATGAACAGGGTGCAGCTCTGTTAGGAAAGAAAATGGCCAAAAAGTTGGAAAAAATTTTGAATTCACCAAAATGTGTTATTCACGTTGATACTTTTCCAGAATATAACAGTCCCGTGGAGGCTCTGGCAGAATGTGACATTCCTGCTGACACTCCAGCAGATTGTGACATTCCCACTAGGACTGCAGCAGTATGTGAGGATCTCGTTGAGACTCCAGCAGAATGTGACATTCCCATTGAGACCTCAACAGTATGTGACATTACCGCTGAGACTCCGGTAGAATGCGACATACCCGCTGAGACTCCAGAAGAATGCGACATTCCTAATCAGACACCGCCAGAATGTGAAGTTCCCATTGAGACTTCGGAAGAATGTGAAGTTCCCACTAAGACTCCATCAGATTGTGACATTCCCACTGTGAATCCGGTAGATTGTGACGTTCCCACTGAGACTACGACAAATTGTGATGTTCCTGTTGAGACGCAGACAGAATGTGAAGTTCCCGTTGAGACTCCAAAAGAATGCAACTTTCTCAATGAGACTCTACCACAATCCGATGTTCACATTGTGACTCCACCTGCATGCGACATTCACATTGCGACTCCACCAGAATGTGATGTTCATGTTGAGACTTCACCAAAATGCCAGGGGAACATCTCCTCAAGTGAAGTTGGGGCCACAGTTACAATAAAGGATCGGCAGATACTTGTGGTAGGGGACTCAATCATTAGAAGGATAGAAAGGGCAATCTGTCACAAAGACCGCTATCGCCGAACAGTATGTTGTTTACCGGGCGCTAGGGTTCGGGACATTGTAGATTGCATGGACAGATTGTTGGATGGGGCTGGGGAGGACCCAGCTGTCATGGTACATATTGGTACTAACGACAATGTTAGAGGAAGATGGAACGCCCTACAAAATGATTTCAGAGACTTAGGGACTATATTGAAAAAAAGGACCTCCAAGGCAGTATTTTCAGAAATGCTGCCTGTACCTGGAGCCACACCAGAGAGGCAGCAAGAGCTTGGGGCACTTAACAAGTGGCTGAGGAACTGGTGCAGGAAAGAAGGATTTGGGTTTCTGGAAAACTGGGCTGACTTTTCATACCGTTACTGGCTCTATACCAGGGATGGACTGCACTTAAATGAGGAAGGTGCTGCTCTATTGGGAGAGAAGATGACCAAAAAGCTGGAAGAACTTCAAGTTGAGACTCCACCAAAATACCAGAGGAACCATGGGAACAACTCCTCCAGTAAAGATGGGGGCAAGGATACAGGAAAGAATAGGCAGATTTTGGTGGTAGGGGATTCAATTATTAGAGGAACTGAGAGGGCAATCTGTCACAATGACCGTTCTCGCCGAACAGTATGTTGTTTACCAGGCTCTCGAGTTCGGGACATTGTAGACTGCATGGACAGATTGTTGGATGGGGCTGGGGAGGACCCAGCTGTCATGGTACATATTGGTACTAATGACAAAGTTAGAGGAAGATGGAACGCCCTAACAAGTGATTTCAGAGACTTAGGAGCTATATTGAAGAAAAGGATCTCCAAGGCAGTATTTTCAGAAATACTGCCTGTACCTCGAACCACACCAGAGAGGCAGCAGGAGCTTCGGGAGCTTAATAAGTGGCTGAGGAACTGGTGCAGGGAGGAGGGGTTTGGCTTCATGGAGAACTGGGCTGACTTTTCAGTCAATTACCATCTCTATGGCATCGATGGAATGCACTTAAATGTGAGGGGTGCAGCTTTTTTGGGAGTGAAGATGGCCAAAACGTTGGAAGAAATTTTAAACTAGGTGTCAGGGCCTGAACTTGAACCTGGGACCTTTGTTGTATCTGGAAAACGACTATTCTCGCTGAGCTTGTTTACCAACTACAGCTCTGTTTGATCATTACCTTCTATATATCCTATATATGCTACTGGACCCTGGCTTGCTCACCTCCTGGTGGGGCAATCCTGAGGACAGCGACCTGGTACTAAAATGCAGCAAACTCCATCTCCACCATCAGGAGCTCTGGTGAACACCAGTTAGTACTTAGACTTCGTACCTCAGGTGAACCCATGTCATCTGCCAGGGTGACCTGCTTCTATACCTATCCTGCTGTATGGTGGGAGTCCAACTACTGCTATAGCTACTGGTCTCAGAGCCTGACCTGTGATTGTGTCAGAATAATCTGGCTCAAAAAATGGAGACCGCTATTGCAAATGTATGTGTGTGTGTGTGGTAAGTTTAGTGGTGTGCTGTGTGATTAGTTTAGTGGTGTGCTGTGTGATTAGTTTAGTGGTGTGCTGTGTAATTAGTTTAGTGGTGTGCTGTGTGATTAGTTTAGTGGTGTGCTGTGTGGTTAGTTTAGTGGTGTGCTGTGTGTTTTGTGGTGTGTTGTGTGGTATAATTTATTATTGCAAATGTGTGTTGGACCAGCTATGAGGGGAGGTTGGAAGCCCTTGGTTTTTCAGGTGTGTGTTGGACCGGCTATAAGGGGAGGTTGGAGGCCGGTACTTTTTTTCAGGTGTGTGTTGGACCAGCTATAAGGGGAGGTTGGAGGCTGGTATTTTTTCAGGTGTGTGTTGGACCAGCTATAAGGGGAGGTTGGAGGCTGGTATTTTTTCAGGTGTGTGTTGGACTGGCTATGAGGGGAGGTTGGAGGCCGGTATTTTTTCAGGTGTGTGTTGGACCAGCTATAAGGGGAGGTTGGAGGCCGGTATTTTTTCAGGTGTGTGTTGGACCAGCTATAAGGGGAGGTTGGAGGCTGGTATTTTTTCAGGTGTGTGTTGGACCAGCTATAAGAAGAGGTTGGAGGCTGGTATTTTTTCAGGTGTGTGTTGGACCGGCTATGAGGGGAAGTTGGAGGCCGATACTTTTTTTCAGGTGTGTGTTGGACCAGCTATAAGGGGAGGTTGGAGGCTGGTATTTTTTCAGGTGTGTGTTGGACCAGCTATAAGGGGAGATTGGAGGCTGGTATTTTTTCAGGTGTGTGTTGGACCGGCTATGAGGGGAGGTTGGAGGCTGGTATTTTTTCAGGTGTGTGTTGGACCAGCTATAAGGGGAGGTTGGAGGCTGGTATTTTTCTCAGACAGGTTTGGTACAGCCTGTAATGAAAGGTAATTTTACATATGATTGCAAATCTATGTAACCAAAACCTCTGTTTTAAATTTAATGATTGAACTAGTTTAGACTCGGAATGTTTTTTGTTACTCTGTATGTCACAATTTGGAAATGACAATAGAGTAGAGTTAGGGACCGCACTTTTCAGAGGGGCCTTGACGTGGCAGTGCGGCTTCACATATATTTGCAAATGTATCCAACATAAATCCAATACAAATTGTTGAAACATTTTAGAGTTTTTCTTATTTTGCTGGCTGGCTGCCCATGCGCACCTTACTTTAACCACTTCAGCCCTGGAAGGTTTTAACCCCCTTAATGACCAGGCCATATTTTGCGATTCAGCAGTGCGTTACTTTGATGAAAAATTGCGCGGTTGTGCGGCGCTGTACCCAAATACAAATTATGTCCTTTTTCCCCCACAAATAGAGCTTTCTTTTGGTGGTATTTGATCACCTCTACGGTTTTAAGATTTTGCGCTATAAACAAGAAAAAAGCAACAATTTTGAAAACAAACAACATATTACTTTCTGCTATAAAACATTCCCAATAAAAAAAATTTAAAAAATCGAATTATTTTTATCAGTTTAGGCCAATTTGTATTCTGCTAAATATTTTTGGTAAAAAACAAATCCCAAAAAGTCTATTTTAATTGGTTTGTTAGTTATAGCGTTTACAAACTACTGGATAGATTTTTGGAATTTTTATTTATTTTTTTGTTTTTCTTAGTAATGGCGGCAATCAGCGTTTTTTAGCGGGACTGCGACATTGCAGCGGACAGATCGGGCCCCTTACTGACATTTTTGACACTTTTTGGGGACCAGTGACATTAATACAGTAATCAGTGCTAAATAATATACACTGTTACTGTATAAATGAGACTGGCAAAGAAGGGGTTAACACCGGGGGTGATCAAAGGGGTTAATGTATGCCTAAATGTGATTACTAACTGTGTGGGGGAAGGTTCTGTGACAGGCATAGCTGAAACTCCTGATCTCTCTCTGCCTGTCTAACAGAAGACTCGCCTGCTTTGTTTACATAAGCAGGCTGCTCTTCTGTCAGTTTCTCTGACGATCGCGAGAGACCGGCAGTAATCGTCGCCACTCTTCCCATGGCCCGCCTCCCGCTGTGTCCAAACACAGCGGGAGCGCGGCTCCGGCGGCGCGCATGCGCCACTGAGACCTCGTGCACAAAATCACATAGGTCTAGGCGATTTTGCGCAGCCGAGCCGCCCTGCCACAGTAACAATGTGGTGGGCAGTCGGCAAGAGGTTAAGCATCACATTTTAGTGTTGTGGTAATGTGCATTACCGCAATGTAGGTGGACACACGTTCCATGCATTAGCATGTTGGAGTGCCATCCATTGTCTATGGCAGTGGTTCTTAACCTTGTTGGAGGTACTGAACCCCACCAGTTTCATATGCGCATTCACCGAACCCTTCTTAATTGAAAAAATAAAATATGATTTTTTCAAATTCAAAACATAGGTATATATTTAGATATATATTTATACATAGGTGCACAACATGAACAAAACCATTAAAAACAAAACCATAAAAAAAAAAAAAAAAAAAAAAAAAGGCTCCATAGCTCAGGGGTTAGAGCACTGGTCTTGTAAACCAGGGGTCGCGAGTTCAAATCTCGCTGGGGCCTCCCTACAAGTGTTGGCGACTGTATCTCAAAAAACAAAACCATTAAGAACAAAGAACAAAACCATTAAAACATGGGGTGTCAGGAGGGCACACACTGGGGTGGGGGGGTTGGGAGGGCATACCGTGGGGTGTCAGGAGAGAACACACTGAGGGGCGAGGTGTTGGGAGGGCATACTATGGGGTATCAGGAGGGCACACACTGGGGGGAGGTGTTGGGAGGGCATTCCATGGGGTATCAGAAGCACATGATTTCCCGAGGTGCGCTCGGCCTCACAATCAGTAATATTTTCTCGGGGGGAGCTATTGCCCCTTTGTCCCCCCCCCCCACCGAACCCCGGAGACTGACTCACCGAACCCCTGGGGTTCGATCGAACCCAGGTTAAGAACCACTGGTCTATGGCAACCCAACACATTAACCCAACGCACCTCTGACACACATGCATTGCAGAGCAGCGTGTTGCACTCGGAAATAATGGCGACTCTGATTTTTGTCTCTTTAGGTGTGTGTGTTGGCAGTCTGTTCAATTGAACACAATGCTCCAGAATAAACAGCTGTGAATTCAGTCTTGTAGCTAGTAATAAATTGATCAGAGGGGGTGCAACTCCGGCAACAGAAAAACATTAAAGTGGAACTGCACTCTCTCAATCAACATTGACTGTTTTAACCACTTGCTGACCAACCACAGTACATGTGCTGCGGCTGGGCAGCACGTGCAGGCAAAATCAAGTACATATACACCATTCTGCCTGCTCCAGTTTAGGGGCATGCAGAGCGCCCCCCCTGCTGGTGGGAGATAAAGTGTTTTGAAAGCTGGTGGATTATGGTTGGCGGTTGAGGAACCTTTCAAAAAAACACAACATAAATAGGAGGGATGTTTATTTGCAACTTAGTTTTCAACACGATCTTTCAATTCTATTTCTTTAGTAATGGTATTGATTAACATTTATTCAATTTTTATTGATTGTTATTATCATCACTGTTATTATAAATTTTATTGGTTAACATTTTAACATTTATTGGATGCGTGTGATACCTGAGCACTTGCCAGCAGGTGGTGCTGTGGAGCAGAGCGCGGGATCAGAGGCTGTCAGGGCGTGCAGGAGAGAGGAGTGTGTGTGGAGTGTGTGCGTGACCGACCGCGTGTGAGTAACCCCCCCCCCCAGGAGAGCAGCGGCGGGGAGCGGCGCTCGAACCCCGACCCCCCCCCCAGAAGCGAGCGGCGAGCGGGTCGGTAACCCCCCCCTCTCTTGTTGCGGGTGGCGAGCGGAACAGTAAACCCCCCCCCTTTTGGCGGCGGGCGGCGAGTGGTGCGGACCCCCCCCCCAGACAGAGAGGGAGCAGAGGAGACTAGCGAGCAAAGGCTGACCGGGAAGTGACAGAGGGAGGCGGGTGCAGAGCGGAGACTGACCGTCTGAGGGGAAAAAAAAAAAAAAAAACAGCCAGGAACTGCTAGAGTCAGACTTAAAGGGACATACACTAGGTAAGTAAGACTGGTGACTGAGATTGTACACTGACTGAGGGTGTAGTGTAGTACCTGAGTATCTGTGAGTATCTGTGAGTACCTGTGAGTACCTGTGAGTACCTGTGAGTATCTGTGAGTACCTGTGAGTATCTGTGAGTACCTGTGAGTATCTGTGTGTACCTGGGTACCTGTGAGTACCTGAGTATCTGTGAGTACCTGAGTACCTGAGAGTACCTGTGAGTACCTGAGTATCTGTGAGTACCTGAGTATCTGTGAGTACCTGAGTATCTGTGAGTACCTGTTGCTACCTGAGTGTCTGGGAGTACCTATCACTACCTGAGTGTTTTGCGTCTGACCGGGCTGTGCGACTGAGCGTTGTGCGTCTGACCGGGCGGTGCGACTGAGCGTTGTGCGTCTGACCGGGCGGTGCGACTGAGCGTTGTGCATCTGACCGGGCGGTGCAACTGAGCGTTGTGCGTCTGACTGGGCTGTGCGACTCAGTGTTGTGCGTCTGACCGGGCTGTGCGACTCAGTGTTGTGCGTCTGACCGGGCTGTGCGACTCAGTGTTGTGCGTCTGACCGGGCGGTGCGACTCAGTGTTTTGCGTCTGACCGGGCTGTGCGACTGAGCGTTGTGCGTCTGACCGGGCTGTGCGACTGAGCGTTTTGCGTCTGACCGGGCTGTGCGACTGAGCGTTGTGCGTCTGACCGGGCTGTGCGACTGAGTGTTGTGCGTCTGACCGGGCTGTGCGACTGAGCGTTGTGCGTCTGACCGGGCTGTGCGACTGAGTGTTGTGCGTCTGACCGGGCTGTGCGACTGAGTGTTGTGCGTCTGACCGTGCGGTGCGACTGAGTGTTGTGCGTCTGACCGGGCTGTGTGACTGAGTGTTGTGCGTCTGACCGGCTGTGCGATTGAGTGTTGTGCGTCTGACCGGGCTGTGCGACTGAGCATTGTGCGTCTGACCGGGCTGTGCGACTCAGTGTTGTGCGTCTGACCGGGCGGTGCGACTCAGTGTTTTGCGTCTGACCGGGCTGTGCGACTGAGCGTTGTGCGTCTGACCGGGCTGTGCGACTGAGCGTTTTGCGTCTGACCGGGCTGTGCGACTGAGCGTTGTGCGTCTGACCGGGCTGTGCGACTGAGCGTTGTGCGTCTGACCGGGCTGTGCGACTGAGTGTTGTGCGTCTGACCGGGCTGTGCGACTGAGTGTTGTGCGTCTGACCGGGCGGTGCGACTGAGTGTTGTGCGTCTGACCGGGCGGTGCGACTGAGTGTTGTGCGTCTGACCGGGCTGTGCGACTGAGTGTTGTGCGTCTGACCGGCTGTGCGACTGAGTGTTGTGCGTCTGACCGGGCTGTGCGACTCAGTGTTGTGCGTCTGACCGGGCTGTGCGACTCAGTGTTGTGCGTCTGTCCGGGCGGTGCGACTGAGTGTTGTGCGTCTGACCGGGCGGTGCGACTGAGTGTTGTGCGTCTGACCGGGCGGTGCGACTGAGTGTTGTGCGTCTGACCGGGCTGTGCGACTCAGTGTTGTGCGTCTGACCGGGCTGTGCGACTCAGTGTTGTGCGTCTGACCGGGCTGTGCGACTCAGTGTTGTGCGTCTGACCGGGCTGTGCGACTCAGTGTTGTGCGTCTGACCGGGCTGTGCGACTCAGTGTTGTGAGTCTGACCGGGCTGTGCGACTCAGTGTTGTGCGTCTGACCGGGCTGTGCGACTCAGTGTTGTGCGTCTGACCGGGCTGTGCGACTCAGTGTTGTGCGTCTGACCGGGCTGTGCGACTGAGTGTTGTGCGTCTGACTGGGCTGTGCGACTCGGTGTTGTGCGTCTGACCGGGCTGTGCGACTCGGTGTTGTGCGTCTGACCGGGCTGTGCGACTCGGTGTTGTGCGTCTGACCGGGCTGTGCGACTCGGTGTTGTGCTTCTGACCGGGCTGTGCGACTGAGTGTTGTGCGTCTGACCGGGCTGTGCGACTGAGTGTTGTGCGTCTGACCGGGCTGTGCGACTTAGTGTTGTGCGTCTGACCGGGCTGTGCGACTCGGTGTTGTGCGTCTGACCGGGCTGTGCGACTCAGGTGTTGTGCGTCTGACCGGGCTTTGCGACTCTGTGTTGTGCGTCTGACCGGGCTGTGCGACTCGGTGTTGTGCGTCTGACCGGGCTGGTCGACTCGGTGTTGTGCGTCTGACCGGGCTGTGCGACTCTGTGTTGTGCGTCTGACCGGGCTGTGCGACTCAGTGTTGTGCGTCTGACCGGGCTGTGCGACTGAATGTTGTGCGTCTGACCGCGCTGTGCGACTTAGTGTTGTGCGTCTGACCGGGCTGTGCGACTTAGTGTTGTGCGTCTGACCGGGCTGTGCGACTTAGTGTTGTGCGTCTGACCGGGCTGTGCGACTCAGCGTTGTGCGTCTGACCGGGCTGTGAGATTGTGAGTGTTGGGTGACTGACCGGTGTCAAGTGAGTGGAGCGGAATACCAGAGGGTGAGAAGGTAGCGTTAGGAAGCCAGGAAATAGCCACATAGGATAGACTTAAATCGCTGAATCCCCATTAGATTAGATTAGTAGGTACAATGCCCGGCGGGTGTGGAGATGCGACTCGGTGTACATCTTGTGATATGTATGCGTTCCTCGGTCATGCGATCGAGGGCGAATACAAATGCGCAAAATGTGAGCACGTTGCTTCCCTGGAAGCTCAGGTCCTGAATCTAGGGAAGCAGCTGGCAACACTGAGACGAATGTCCATACCGGAGGAGAGCCAGGATTGTACCAATCAGGTACAGACAGGGGCCTGCACAGAGGTGGGCGGAGTATCGGAGGTGCAGGCATCAGAGCAGAGCAGAGGGGTGACAGTTAGGAGGGGTAGAAGGGGACAAGTCAAGGAGGCTGATCCTGGGATGGAGCACCCCAATAGATACGCCCCGTTGTGTGATGTTGGGGAAACCAGTCAGGGACCAGCATTGCTGGAGCAGAGCGACGCCCCTAGCTGCCAGGGGACGATCTCCTCCAGTGAGGCCGGGAGAAAGGGAAAGGAAAGACAGGTGCTGGTGGTAGGGGACTCAATTATTAGAAGGACAGATAGTGTAATCTGTGACATAGACCGTGTGGGCCGAACAGTCTGTTGTTTGCCGGGCGCTCGGGTTCGGCACATCGCGGATCGGGTGAACAGATTATTGGGTGGGGCTGGGGAAGACCCAGCTGTCATGGTACACGTGGGTACCAATGACATAGGCAGAGGAAGACGGAGAGTCCTAAACGATTTCAGGGACTTAGGCGCTAAGTTGAGGACTAGGACCTCCAAGGTAGTATTTTCCGAAATACTACCGGTACCTCGAGCCACACCAGAGAGGCAGCGGGAGATTAGGGAAGTTAACGAGTGGCTGAGGAGCTGGTGTAGTAAGGAGGGTTTCGGGTTCCTGGAGAACTGGGCCGACTTCTCAGTCGGTCACCGGCTCTTTGGTAGGGACGGATTGCACCTAAATGGGGTGGGTGCAGCCGTACTGGGTGAGAGGATGGCCAAAAAGTTAGAGGGGCTTTTAAACTAGGGAATGGGGGGGAGGGTACAGATGTAGAATTAGCCAGTGGAAAGCAAGTTTCAGAGGGCAGAAATGGGGGCATTAGCGGTAGGGTGTTCGGAGCCCCTATACCCAGGGTGGGTACGGGGAAAAATCAAGAGAGCAGCCTAAAAACATCAAAATTACGAGGCTTATATACCAATGCCAGAAGCCTGGCCAACAAGATGGGAGAGCTGGAGCTGCTGATGTTTGAGGAGGACTTAGATTTTGTGGGGATAACTGAGACTTGGTTTGACAGCTCTCATGACTGGATGGCGACCATTCAGGGGTATTCCCTTTATCGCAGAGATAGAGAGGGTAAAAAAGGGGGAGGGGTATGTTTGTATATTAAGAACAGTATACAGGTAAATATGAGGGATGATATTAATAATGGAGCTATGGACGAGGCAGAATCCCTATGGGTAGAGCTTCAAAGGAAAGGCACGGTGGGGAAGGTAATATTGGGCGTATGCTATAGGCCCCCAAACCAGAGGGAGGAGGGTGAGGTGGACCTCATGTTACAGATAGGATTGGCAGCAAGGATGGGAAATGTCATTATAATGGGGGACTTTAATTATCCTGATATAGACTGGGCAGAAGGAACCGCGCATTCAGCCAAGGCTCGGCAGTTCCTAAATGTTTTGCAGGACAATTTCATGGGTCAGATGGTGAATGCACCGACAAGAAACAATGCGGTACTTGACCTACTGATTACCAACAATACAGACCTGCTCACGGATATAGAAATACGGGACAACTTAGGGAACAGTGACCATAGGTCAATTGGTTTCAGTATTAATTACAGTAATAGGAAACACAAGGGTAATATAAGGACACTGAATTTCAAAAGAGCCAATTTCCCTAAACTGCGCTCGCTGCTAGAAAATATCAAATGGGATAGAACCCTGGGAACAAAGAACACGGAGGAAAAATGGGAGTGCTTCAAGAGCATACTTAACAAGGGGGTGGGCCAGTGCATTCCACAGGGAAATAAATTTAAAAGAGCAAAACTAAACCCTGGGTGGCTAAACTCCAACATAAAAATGTATATTAGAGCTAAAGAAAAGGCCTTCAAAAAATACAAGACTGAGGGGTCATTGGCAGCATTTAAGCATTACAAAGAGTGTAATAAGAAATGTAAAGATGAAATCAGGGCGGCTAAAATAGAACACGAGAGACATATAGCGGAGGAGAGTAAAAAGAACCCCAAGAAATTCTTTAAGTATATAAACAGTAAGAAAGCGAGGCCAGAACACATTGGCCCCATAAAAGATGATAAAGGAAAAATGGCCACTGAGGACAGAGAAAAGGCGGAAGTGTTAAATAATTTCTTTTCTTCAGTCTTCACAAAGGAATCGGGGGGCTACACGAACCCCGCTTGTAAGGCCGAACTAAATAATACACCTCAGGAAGTGCCGCCATGGCTAACAGAGGATAGACTTAGAGCTAAACTAGAGAAACTTAACATAAATAAATCCCCGGGACCGGATGGCTTGCACCCAAGGGTTCTAAATGAGCTCAGTCAGGTGATTGCCAGACCATTATTCTTGATCTTTAAGGATAGTTTACAGACAGGTATGGTGCCAGCTGATTGGAAAAAAGCCAACGTGGTACCAATATTTAAAAAGGGGCCGAGATATATCCCGGGTAACTATAGGCCGGTCAGCCTAACATCAGTAGTCTGCAAAATTTTGGAGGGGATGATAAGGGACCACATACAAGACTTTAGTAATGAAAACGGTATTATAAGTAGTAATCAGCATGGATTCATGAAAAATCGTTCATGCCAAACCAATCTATTAACCTTCTACGATGAAGTGAGCTGCCACTTAGATAAAGGTAAGCCTGTGGATGTGGTGTATCTGGACTTTGCAAAGGCCTTTGACACCGTTCCCCACAAACGCTTACTGTACAAACTAAGGAAGGTAGGTATGGACCATAAGGTGAGTACCTGGATAGAGAACTGGCTCCAGGGGAGAGTACAGAGGGTGGTGATTAATGGGGAGTACTCGGATTGGGCGGGTGTGGAAAGTGGGGTCCCCCAGGGTTCTGTCCTGGGACCAATCCTGTTTAATTTATTCATAAATGATCTAGAGGAGGGGATATCTAGTACAATCTCAGTATTTGCAGATGATACTAAATTAGGCATGCCAATATCTTCTATGCAGGATGTGGAAATCTTGCAAGCAGACCTGAACAAAATAACGGGGTGGGCAACTACATGGCAGATGAGATTTAATGTAGAAAAATGTAAAGTAATGCACTTGGGGGCCAGAAACCAGAAAGCAAGCTACTCACTAGGGGGGGAACCTCTGGGTGAGTCTAGGATGGAAAGGGACCTGGGGGTACTGGTAGACAACAGGCTTGGAAGTGGCATGCAATGCCAAGCCGCTGCAAGAAAAGCCAACAGAATACTGGGTTGTATAAAAAAGGGGATTCACTCCAGAAATAAAGAGATTATTCTTCCACTCTACAAGACTTTGGTCCGGCCACATCTGGAGTATGCTGTCCAGTTCTGGGCACCGGTCCTCAGGAAGGATGTGCTGGAACTGGAGAAAGTCCAGAGAAGGGCAACAAAAATAATTAGGGGAATGGAGGACATCGGCTATGAGGAAAGACTACAAGCACTGAACCTATTCTCTCTGGAGAAGAGACGCTTGAGGGGGGATATGATATCAATGTACAAATACTGTACTGGCGACCCTAGCATAAGGAACAAACTATTTAGAGTAAGGGAATACAATAAGACACGTGGCCACTCACTAAAACTAGAGGAAAGGCGGTTTAACCTTAAAGTGCGTAAGGGGTTCTTCACTGTAAGAGCGGTAAGGATGTGGAATTCTCTTCCGCAAGCAGTCGTATCAGCGGGGAGCATTGATAGTTTCAAAAAACTATTGGATGGACACCTTAAAGACCACAACATACAGGGGTATACAATGTACGGTTAAAAGCAAACACACACACATAGGTTGAACTGGATGGACTTGTGTCTTTTTTCAGCCTCACTAACTATGTAACTATGTAACTATGTAACTAATTTTTTTGGGCAATTATATATGTTTTTAAGACATTTACCAAGGTGACTAGGGAAGACTATAGTTTGTATTTCCTAAATCAATTTCTCTTATATTAAAATAAAAAAATGAGGGCTACAAGTTTTAGCTGGAGATGGGCTTTCATCTTTTATCTCTCACTAACCATCCATTTAAAATTAAATGTTCATCTAAGACTACCCTGTCCACAGGGTGACAACAGTGCAAACGGAGAACAGGGAAAAACAAAAACTTTGTTACATAGTTTGGAAAGAGAAACAGGCCCATCTAGTTTAAGAAATATTGATAGTAAAGGGTATGGGCGCTACTTCTAATATGTGCCGGTTCACACTTGTGCGATGCGGGAACGCTGCGAATATGCAGCGTGATCCCGCATTGCATCCGCACATCTGGCAGTTCCCACTGCCATATGCGATACGCAGGGGGTGTCAATTAAATGTTAACGACACCCCCAGTTTGATCGCATATCGCAGTGCGATCTGACAGTTCGCACAGAATCGGATCGCACAGGTGTTAACCACTACGCTCCGATTCTGATGCGGCTGAAAAAATTCCTCATGTGCGTATTTGGTGCGGATACAGTGCGAATTCAGCCATACAAAGTGTATGGCTGAACTCGCATCCGCACGAGATCGCATGTAATGAAGGAGCAGTGCTCTCCGAATTGCATGCGATCTCGCAAGCTGCACAAATGTGAACTGGCACTAAATGTTGGTATATTTAACACTGGTATGTGATGATGTATCTGTTATAGTGTTATTGGTGTGACATATGGTAAATATATAACAACACACTTATACATACATGGCATACAATATAATATAGCTATAAAGTGCTCTCGTGCTCAGTGCCACAAAATTATGATATGTAAATAAATTATGTGATAACAAATCCTGTGAAACTGTGAAATTCTTCTGTGGTATAAGAATATAATAAATATATAAATAAATAAATAAATAAAGTGCTGCAGTGTCAAACCTGTGAAAAAGGTGAATACCTACTGTATAGGTACAAAGTATGATAAATAAATATAGTGCTACAGTATTATAGGTAAAAAATATATATATAAATAAATACACATATATATAAATATCTCCAGATCAAATATGTCCAAAGTCCCAATATTATGTGCTGAGATGAGCTGTCAGCCACATTACTCTTTGAAGGTGCTGTAGTGCCAAACCAATCCAAAGAATAAATCTAAGTATTAACAGTATGTGATCCTTTTTAGGTGTTTGTGATATCCCAAGTATATGAGAAGCCAAAAGAATAGGTGAGACGGTGGTACTGTGTTTATCTCTTACTTGGCTGTGCTCTGTGCGGTGATGCAGTGCCCCTGTAAGAATTGCACTCATAGCAATGCTTTACCCTGTAAAGGGGTAGCAAGCTCTGCACAGCTAATACTGTAGCACTATATTTATTTATCATACTTTGTACCTATACAGTAGGTATTCACCTTTTTACAGGTTTGACACTGCAGCACTTTATTTATTTATTTATTTATTTATTCATTATATTCTTATACCACAGAAGGATTTCACCTTTGGCACTGCTTTACAGCTATATCATATTGTATGCCGTGTATGTATAAGTGTGTTGTTATATGTTTACCATATGTCACACCAATAACACTATAACAGATACATCATCACATACCAGTGTTAAATATACCAACATATATTAGAAGTAGCGCCCATACCCTTTACTATCAATATTTCAATTTTATACTTCTCACTTGGGTGAGAAGTATTCTAGGAGGCTGCAAACTTCAGGATTATATCTTTCTTTTAGCATTTTTCCTAATTGCGCGGGATTACCATATCATCATCTAGTTTAAGCACTTCCCGACCGCGCTACAGCCAAAACACAGCTATAGCGCAGATGTCCGGTTCTTTGAGGGGGTCCATGGATGTCATCCCAGAACCCTGCCCTCTGGGGCATACATCAGGCACGCTCTGCAACCGCTGTGTCCTTTGGACACAGCTCATCCCAGATCAGAGTAAAGGACCATGGGATCTGTTATGTCCAATCACAGCTGATTACACATAAACAGATTTACCGGTAATCAGCTCTCCTTTGCTCACGCGCTGTGTCTGTGTTAGAAAAGGAGACCTGATAACCAGCAAGGCTGTAAGTACATTGTTTACACTGAGAATCAAGGTCAGTGCCATGATTATCTATGCAGCCCCATCAGCGCCCCTCAGTGCAGCCTCATCAGCGTCCCTCAGTACAGCCTCATCAGCGCCCCTCGGTGCAGCCTCATCAGTGCCCATCAGTACAGCCTCATCAGTGCCCATCAGTACAGCATATCAGTGCAGCCTCATCAGCACACGTCAGAGAAGAAGAAAAATTATTTATGACATGGTATATGGATGGTATATGGATATACAGGATGATATATAAGAGAGGTATATGGATGAATAGGATGGTATATAAGAGATGTATATGGATGTACAGGAAGGTATAGAGAGTGTGTGTGTATATATCTATACACACACACACTATCCTGCCAAAAGCATTGGGACGCCTGCCTTTACACGCACATGAACTTTAATGGTATCCCAGTCTTAGTCCGTAGGGTTTAATATTGAGTTGGCCCCCCTTTTCAGCTATAACAGCTGCAACATTTCTGGGAAAGCTGTCCACAAGGTTTAGGAGTGTATCTATGGGAATGTTTCACCATTCTTCCACAAGAGCATTTGTGAGGTCAGGCACTGATGTTGGAGAGAAGGCCTGGCTCGCAGTCTGCGCTTTAATTCATCTTAAAGGTGTTCTATCAGGTTGAGGTCAGGACTCTGTGCAGGCCAGTCAAGTTCCTTCCCCCTAAACTGGCTCATCCATGTCTTTATGGACCTTGCTGTGTGCACTGGTGTGCAGTCATGTTGGAACAGGAAGGGGCCATCCCCAAACTGTTCCCACAAAGTTGGGAGCATAAAAAAGTGTCTGAAATGTCTAGGTATGCTAAAGCTTTAAGAGTTCCCTTCACAGTAACTAAGGGGCCAAGCCCAACCCCAGAGAAAAAAAAAACACAGCATAATATCCTCTCCACCAAATGATTTGGAATAATGGCGAGTGTTCGGATACATTCAGGTCTCATCTCTACATCTCTATAGAAGTGTGTCCGATGTTTCCCTTGTATCAATACAATCTCCACCTGTCCACATTCCAGAAATGTAGGCTTATCAGAACTAATGAGTGTAACCTACAGTCCTCCAGGTGTGCAGACCCCCCACTTGGAGGAGGAATGGACCACCCTATGAAAGATTCAGATATTCTCATATCCTTATCACAACCAGAGTTGTCAGGTCGCTGTCTCTGCACAGCTGGCTGGTGTCTGTGTTGAGCCAATGATGTGAAAGGGAGAAAATGGCTGACTACAGATGACAGGGCTAGGCTGGGCTGCCATTAGAAATGATGGGGCACTGGAGAGCTGACCAGACAGCCCCACGTATCCACAGGCAGACTCTGTTGGCGCCCACTGCTGACCAAATGGGAAGTACTGCGTGTACCCCCTATTGATGGTCCTGACAACAGGTGATCTGTAGTATTTGCAGACTGGGCCCGAGGGTGGCCTGGAGTATTGGTAGAATGGAGGATGACCTGTGATATTGTCCATATATACTGGAAAATGAACTAAAGTGTAAATGGACGAAATTGAGGGGTGGTCTGGAGTATCAGCAGATAACTGGGGTTGACTTGTAGCAAAGACATTGTTAATAGATAAGACTTTACCTCCGACCAGTGCAGCTGATTAGTATTGATCCTCAGAGCTTCCAGTGGTGCCTTGGCCTTGGATCTGTTCATGGTGACCAGTCTTTTCTGAGCCCCGGATTCTGCCTTTTGGGCACTCCGCTTCTCCTTCCTGTGATCATTCCTATTCTTGCACCTTCACTGGCTGTGCCCTTTTATCCTGGCCTTCCACAAACAACTATCCTTACCAGAAACAAGATGTAAGACAAAGAAATAACTCTGTTATAAAACATAAAAGTAGGCCAATCATATCCATTTTTCAAGTTAAAGAAAATAGAACCACTTCACATCAGGTGCCTCCATTTGTGTTCCCCATAAATTGGGAACCCCAATCAGAGTACCTTCACATATCAGTTGCCACCACATATTAGATGCCCCCATCAGAATATTACCTTAGATCAGTTACCCCAATCAAGGTACCCCTTTATTACAGGTGTCCCCTTAAGACTGTCCCCTTAAATCCAGCGTCCCCATAACAGTGCTACCTTATATGAGGTGTCCCCATAACAGTGCCCTCTTACATCAGGTGTCTCCATAACAGTGCCTCTTTTCTTTTACATCAGGTGTCCCCATAACAGTGCCCCCTTACATCAGGTGTCCCCATAACAGTGCCCTCTTACATCAGGTGTCCCCATAACAGTGCCCTTTTCCTTTACATCAGGTGTCCCCATAACAGTGCCCTCTTACATCAGGTGTTCCCATAACAGTGCCATCTTACATCAGGTGTCCCCATAACAGTGCCCCCTTACATCAGGGGTCCCCATAACAGTGCCCTCTTAAGTCAGGTGTCCCCATAACAGTGCCCTCTTACATCAGGTGTCCCCATAACAGTTCCCTCTTACATCAGGTGTCCCATTACAGTGCCCCCTTACATGAGGTGTTCCCATAACAGTGCCCCCTTACATTAGGTGTTCCCATAACAGTGCCAACTTACATCTGGTGCCCCCTTACATCAGTTGTCCCCATACCAGTGCCCCCACACATCAGGTGTCCCCATACCAGTGCCCCCTTACATCAAGTGTTCCCATAACAGTGCCCTCTTACATCAGATGTCCCCATCAAATTACCCCTAGAAATCCATACCTCAATCAGAAAATATCTTCATGTTTCAATTGCCCCCTTCAATGTGCCCCCATATATCAATACCCCATAGAGGTACCCCCGTAATACAGCCTCCCCATAGACTAGCTGCCTCATTACATAAGGTGTTCCCACCTTATGTACACCCGTAAAGCAGGGGCCTCATCAGAATACCTTCATACATTGTTTATCCCAAACAGAGCATCCCCATAGATCAGTTACCCCCATCACTGTGCCCCCTTACATCAGGTGTTCTTCTTCACAGTGCCCCCTTATATCAGAAACCCCAATCAGAGTACCCCCATAGATCAGTTGCCCCATCAAAATACTCCCATAGATCAGTTTCCCTCATCAGAGTGCCTTCACAAATCACTTGCTCCATCACAGTGCTCCCATAGATCAGTTATCCCATCAGAATGTCCCCTTAGATTAGTTGCAGCCTTAGATTATCCATCAGAGTACATACACTATATTGTCAAAAGTATTGGGACACCTGCCTTAACACGCACATGAAATTTAATGGCACCCCAGTCTTAGTCCATAGGGTTCAATATCGAGTTGGCCCACCCTTTGCAGCTATTACAGCTTCAACTCTTCTGGGAAGGCTGTCCACAGGGTTTAGGAGTGTGTCTATGGGAATGTTTGACCATTCTTCCACAAGAGCATTTGTGAGGTCAGGCACTGATGTTGAATGAAAAGGCCTGGCTCCCAGTTTCCGCTTCAATTCATCCAAAAGGTGTTCTATCGGGTTGAGGTCAGGACTCTGCAGACCAGTCAAATTCCTCCACCCCAAACTCGGTCATCCAAAGACTGGGATGAAATTAAAATTCATATGTGTGTAAAGTCATGTGTCCCAAAACGTTTGACAATATAGTATATATAGATTAGTTGCCCTCATCACAGTGCCCCAATAAGATAAGTTGTACTGACAAATCAGTTGCCCCATCACAGTACCCCCATCAATTTGTTGCCCCATCAGAGTACATATATAGATTAGTTGCCCCATCACAGTCTCCCCATAGATTACTTGCCCCAATCACATTGCCCCCATAGAGTAGTTGCCCTCATCACAATGTCCCCATAGATCAGTTGCCCTATCAAAGTTTCCCCCATAGATTAGTTGCCCCCCATCACAGTGTCCCCATTGATTAGTTGCTTCATCATAGTGTCCCTGTAGATCAGTTGCCGCCCATCAGAGTACCCCCATAGATGAGTTGCCCCCTATCACTGTGTTCCGATGAATTAGTTTCCCCCATCCAAGTACCCCCATAGATCAGTTGCCCCATCACAGTGCTTAGTGTAACTGTAGGAGAAATCCCTATAGCCTGACAGGAAGGAGGTAGGAACTAGCAGGAGAAACGTGCACACAGCATGCATGTGAAGTCATTGGTTGCTAGGGATGCCGGCATCCCTAGCAACCAATGACTGCTGCTCACAGGACCAGGACCTGTGGTGGTCCACCATGTTAGTGAAGGCTTTATGAACCTATGAGCCTGTGCAGGAGGTGGAGCAAGGGAGTCGAAAATCACCATTTACATATGTGTGCAGGAGTAACGTATTACTTCGCATTTCTGTGTAAGCACGGTGGGATGGGGGAGCTTTATTCATTTTTTTATTATTTATTTTATTTTTAAATATATATATATTTTTTACACTTTTTTATTTATTTATTTGTTTTTTGTAATAACTTCATTGCTATCACAAGGGATGAACAACATCTCCTGTGACAGCATGGGCTGTGACAGGTCCTCTTTATGGAGAGATTTGGGATCTATTAGACCCCAAATCTCTCCTCTGGCCCCCAATGCAGCCAATCAGACTGAGATCGGTCCGATCAGCTGCTTCTCCGGCCATTGGTAGACAGGTAAACAAAGGGGGCGGAACCAGGAAGTGATGAATACTTGTGGCTCCCGGTTTCCAGGGTTACAGAGAGAGGGGAATGACGTCAGTTTCTCTCTCTCTGTACAGGACAGCCATCGCCGCCGACCGCATCGCTCCTAGCCTCTGCGATGGGACTGGAGAGACGGGGGCGGGGGAGAGGAGTGGGACCCCCTTCCACCACCCCTATAAGTGATCGAGGTTCAAGTAGCTAATTGGCCCCTCAGATCACTTCTACCTTGTAGAGAATTTGCTGGCTGAAAACAATGATACAGAGTTGATGCCTGTAGGTGCACCCACCATCCCAGTATAAACCCGAGGACGTACGGGTACGTACATTTGGGGGAAGTGGTTAAAGGTAAAGAAGAGATTTGGGGTCTTTTTGACCCTAGAGCTCCCCAAAAAGAGGACCTGTCATCCTTATTTATCCTTGTATTCTATTACAAGCGATATCTACATTCCTTGTAATAGGAATAAAAGTGACAAAAATGAAAGGGACAGTGTAAAATAAAGAATAAAATAGATAAGGGAAAAAAATCCTTTAGTGCCTGGATCCCTCAGTACTCACACGCAGAAGAGAATTCAAACCACACATGTGAGGTATCGCTGAGAACAATACATTGAGAACAATAAAAAAAAGTGACCCGGAACATGCCATGCGCTACTTTGCCATGTTTGTCGCACATAGGGCAGCCACTTTGAAATCAGTAGACTGCTCTATGCTTGTTGGGTAAAAAAAAAAAAAAAAAATGCTTGAAAAAATGGGTGTTTCCCATACAGGTGTATGTCAGAGGTGTGACTGGGGCCTTCATCATTTCACAAACTATGGAATGCTTTGAAGTCAGAAATGAGCAGTTAGCACACGTGAAAAAATGAAAATACATAAACAGTGAAGGGGTTAAAATGACCCTTAAAATGACTATCTGAGCACTCACCCCTCCCCCTCTCTGAAAGTAGCAGATGCTCGTGTCTACAGACACTACACCCCCACTGAGCCCCATGTGTAAGCCCCCTCTTTCAGACTCCTCATCATCCCCCACATACAAGTTAAAAGTTGAAATAGAACTAAAGACAATTTTTTTCCCATTTAGAATAGTGTAAGGGAGGGATAAAACCTCTGTCAGGGTTACTTTGCCGTCTGTGTCCCCATTGGGGAGATTTCCCTTCACTTCCTGTCCCATAGCCAAAAACATAAGTTAGAGAAATCCCCCAAAATGACATAATCCCAGGGTGTCACCAGAACTAGTGTCCCCATTGGAAGATTTCCCAGCTAATTCTGCTTCTAGTGACAACCCAAATATATTAGAATTTTCTTTCACTTTGGGTGATAAGGGTAAACATGAAACACAAATAGGGTGAATATCCCTAAAGGGGGCACACACAGCGATAAAAACCTAACAGGTGTTCTAATCCCTCTCCACTCCATGCAAAACTAAAAATAAAAACATTTTCCTTTATTTATATTTTAACCACTTGCCGACCGCCGCACGACTATCTACGGCGGCGGTCAGCCCCTCACAGGCAAAGTGACGTAGGTCTACGTCGCTCGCCTGTGAGGGTTTAGGGAGCGAGCGCGCGCCGCCGGAGGCGCGCTCCCGCTCCCGCGTGGTCACGGACCCCCCCGCGCGTGTGACCGGCGGCCGCCGGCCACTCTGCGATCGGCGGGGGAGAGGGAGAAAGTCAGGCAGCTTGTGTAAACAAGCTGCCTGTCATTCTCCTCTCTGTATGAGAGATGATCACATGGATCTACTATGTAGATCCATTGATCACTCTGCATACAGTTGAAGCCACAGCCAATCACAGTTAGAATCACGCCCCTAGGGACACACACAGCCCCTCCCTCTCAAATAAAGTTAACCCCTTCACTACCAGTGTATTTTTACAGTAACAGTGCATATATATAGCACTGATTACTGTAGAAATGTCACTGGTAACCCCAAAAGTGTCAAAAATGTCAGTCAAGGGTCCGATCTGTCCGCCGCAATGTCGCAGTACCGCAAAAAAAAATCGCAGATCGCCGCCATTACGCGTTAAAAAAAAAAACAACAAAAATGACAAAAATCTTTCCCTTTGTTAGTAAACGCAATAACTTTTGCGCAAACCAATCAAAATACGCTTTTTGCGATTTTTTTTACCAAACATAGGTAGCATAAAACAAATTGGCCGAAAATATTAAAAAATTTTGATTTTTACATTTTTTTTGGGGGGAATTTCATATAAAAAAAGGGAAAAATATTGCTATTTTTGAAAAATTTACGCTTTTTTTTTGTTTATAGCGCGTGATCAAAAAATCGCACAGGTGATCAAATACCGCCAAAAGAAAGCTCTGTTTGTGGGAAAAAAAGGACGCCAAATTCGTTTAGGTAGAGCGTCGCACGACCGCGCAATTGTCCGTTAAAGTCACGCAGTGCCGAATCGCAAAATACCCTCTGGTCGTTTAGCAGCCAGATCCTCCGGGGCTTAAGTGGTTAACATATGGGCAAGAAATGAAAAAAAAAAAAAAAAAAAAAAGATTTGGCAGTGAAAGGGTTAATAAACGAAAAAGGGGGAAGGCATTGGTTTTACAGTTAAAGGTTTAAAAAATAAATGAAATATATAGTTTGGTAGTGAAAGGGTTAAAAGCTGAAAGGGGAAAAAATGGATTGGCATGTAAAGGGTTAAAATGGAAAATAATTGGTTTGTAAGAATGATCAAATAAAAGAGAAGCGGGAAAGAAATGAGAATATTTGATTTTGATTTTGATTCTAGGGAGGATTTATAAGGCTCTATTCACTGTGTTATAGGAATACAGACCTTTATTTCAGCCATGGGACTGTAAGGGTTAAATCTCAATCAAAATAACTGTCACTTCCAGAAAAACATGTTATTACAGGAGCCGTATCCCTATTAGATCTGTATACTGAGCCTACAGGCTGAATTCACACAGCTCACAAACAAGGACGAGGCTCCTTTAAGAAAAATCGGCAGTTATTTTTTTGCTGAGTCATCAAAAAACAAAAACAAAAAGGTCACATGACCAGACCTCAGAGCTCAGCCTATATAAGGAGCTGCTGCAGGAGAGAATGTTCTGTAGACAAGTGTTTGCTGACCAGTGAAGACCTGTCTATATCTCTGCTGATTCAGCTGAGATATTTCTTGCGATTTCATTGGATTTGATTTCATTTGAATTCAATTTCATTGTGATTTCATTGTTGTACGTTTAAAGCGTGTTTCATTATTCTTAATAATGAACCAATTTAAATGTAAACAGATTGTTTCTCTGAAAAACACCAAAGAGAAACCCACCATAGGAAGAGCAGCTATGGAAGGAGCTATCAGTGACCAGCCTGCAGATACTCCAACCAAGAAGCCCACCAAAATGAAGAAGGCTCGGGCTTTTGTGCGCGGCTGCTTCAGAGCCGTTGTTAGATCTATTGGTTCCGGCCGTAAAGCCAATAGACCTCACCGAAATACAGACACTGGGATTGGTAAGTATTGTGGATATTGATAGATACAAGATAACTGACACCCTTTTATTGGATCCTTCTTTCCTATTGATGACAGGTCACCCCCCTCCCCCATATGTACACCTGTATAGGGATTGCCATGGATATTGATGACAGGTCACCCCCCTCCCCCATATGTACACCTGTATAGGGATTGCCATGGATATTGATGACAGGTCACCCCCCTCCCCCATATGTACACCTGTATAGGGATTGCCATGAACATTGATGACAGGTCACCCCCCTCCCCCATATGTACACCTGTATAGGGATTGCCATGGATATTGATGACAGGTCACCCCCCTCCCCCATATGTACACCTGTATAGGGATTGCCATGAACATTGATGACAGGTCACCCCCCTCCCCCATATGTACACCTGTAAAGGGATTGCCATGGATATTGATGACAGGTCACCCCCCTCCCCCATATGTACACCTGTATAGGGATTGCCATGGATATTGATGACAGGTCACCCCCCTCCCCCATATGTACACCTGTATAGGGATTGCCATGAACATTGATGACAGGTCACCCCCCTCCCCCATATGTACACCTGTAAAGGGATTGCCATGGATATTGATGACAGGTCACCCCCCTCCCCCATATGTACACCTGTATAGGGATTACCATGAACATTGATGACAGGTCACCCCCCTCCCCCATATGTACACCTGTATAGGGATTGCCATGAACATTGATGACAGGTCACCCCCCTCCCCCATACAGTATGTACACCTGTATAGGGATTGCCATGGATATTGATGACAGCCCCCCCCTCCCATATGTACACCTGTATAGGGATTGCCATGAATATTGATGACAGGTCACCCCCCCTCCCCCATATGTACACCTGTATAGGGATTGCCATGGATATTGATGACAGGTCACCCCCCTCCCCCATATGTACACCTGTATAGGGATTGCCATGAATATTGATGACAGGTCACCCCCCTCCCCCATATGTACACCTGTATAGGGATTGCCATGAATATTGATGACAGGTCACCCCCCTCCCCCATATGTACACCTGTAAAGGGATTGCCATGGATATTGATGACAGGTCACCCCCCACCCCCATATGTACACCTGTATAGGGACTGCCATGGATATTGATGACCGGTCACCCCCCTCCCCCATATGTACACCTGTATAGGGATTGCCATGGATATTGATGACCGGTCACCCCCCTCCCCCATATGTACACCTGTAAAGGGATTGCCATGGATATTGATGACCGGTCACCCCCCTCCCCCATATGTACACCTGTATAGGGATTGCCATGAACATTGATGACAGGTCACCCCCCTCCCCCCATATGTACACCTGTATAGGGATTGCCATGAACATTGCTGGCTTTTGTCTTGTAAACAGCAATCTGCAGATTTATTAATCAAGAGAAACAAACTGTAAATCTTGGAGCTTTCACTCCCCCCCCCCAACTCTCTCTCTACACCTGTTAGCTGCCAACTGATTTTTTTTTTTAAACTGTCAGTGTGAAGGAGACCTGCATGGTACCAGGGATCTGCTAATCTCATGTGCAATGCTTTACAGGCTCCTGAAACAAAAAAAAAAGTAAATGTACATTTTTTTAACTGCTAAAAATTGCCATTTATTATTCTTAGCTAAAAGGTGAAGGAATCCTTTATGGTCGGCTCAGATTGAGCCCCGGTTCACACTTATGCGAGTGCGGGGTTCGCATGTAATGTTGGAGCGCACTGCTCCTTCATTACATGCAATCGGCTGTGCGGTGCGAGTTTAGCCATACACTTTGTATGGCTAAATTCGCACCGCACCCGCAGCAAACACGCACAGGACCCTTTTTTGCAGCCGCATCAGGATCGGATCGCACAGCGGTTCACACTTGTGCGATCCGATCCTGTGCGAACTGCAAGATCGCACTGCGATATGCGATCAAACTGGGGGTGTCGTTAAGATTACATTGACACCCCCAGCGTATCGCATATGGCAGTGTGAACTGCCGGGGGTGCGTGTGCGATGCGGGAACAGGCTGCGAATTCGCAGCCTTCCCGCATCGCATAAGTGTGAACCGGACCTAAGTGTTAGCTCTCTATTTATTTACAATGTACACAAAATCAGACACAATGGAAGAGTTTTATTTTTATTTTTTAAATAATTATCATTTTTATTTTAAATAATTGTGATGAGTTTTATACAGTATCTCACAAAAGTAAGTACACCCCTCACATTTTTGTAAAACCTGTTATTCTATCTTTTCATGTGATGAAAACAATCTGAAGAAATTGTGAAAAACAAAAATTAAACCCGCGCTACACAACGTGAAAATTTAAATAAGAATAAATGCAATAATGGGCAGCTGCTGCAGACACTAAGAAAGTCTTAGGAAATATGATGAAAAACGAATTTATGCAGCGCTAGCTCAAATAAAGTGTAAAGTGCTGTGATATAAATACAATATTCAATATTTTATAAAGTGCACACTGTATGATCAAATGTAAAAAAGTGCTATGTGCTAAAAAAACCTCTGAGCAATAACAAATAAATAAATATATAGATAAATATATTAGTGCACAATAAACAAAAAAGGTGATTATGAATAGTCCAAATAAATATTCAGTGCTTGAAAAGAGTCCTTAAAGTGATCCAATTAAGGTGCCAAGGTGCCAAATAATTAAGGTGCTTGCAGAGTGATATGGTGCCCCTCAAGGTTCCCCACTCACCAGATTGCAGATAATAATAGACCTTCAAAATTATTGTAAAGATCCCGGGCAATGTGCAATAATTTTGAAGGTCTATTATTATCTGCAATCTGGTGAGTGGGGAACCTTGAGGGGCACCATATCACTCTGCAAGCACCTTAATTATTTGGCACCTTGGCACCTTAATTGGATCACTTTAAGGACTCTTTTCAAGCACTGAATATTTATTTGGACTATTCATAATCACCTTTTTTGTTTATTGTGCACTAATATATTTATCTATATATTTATTTATTTGTTATTGCTCAGAGGTTTTTTTAGCACATAGCACTTTTTTACATTTGATCATACAGTGTGCACTTTATAAAATATTGAATATTGTATTTATATCACAGCACTTTACACTTTATTTGAGCTAGCGCTGCATAAATTCGTTTTTCATCAATCTGAAGAAATTACACCTTGCTACAATGTAAAGTAGTGAGTGTACAGCTTGTATAACAGTGTAAATTTGCTGTCCCCTTATAATAACTCACAGCCATTAATGTCTAAACCGCTGGCAACAAAAGTGAGTACACCCCCTAGGTGAAAATGTCTAAATTGGGCCCAATTAGCCATTTTCCCTCCCTGGTGTCATGTGACTCGTTACTGATACTCAGTTAAAACCCTCTTCATATCCCCCCACAGCACTGCCCCCTTCACCCCCTCGCCCCCACAGCACTGCCCCCTTCACATCCCCCCCAAAGGAAAACCCTCTTCATATCCCCACACAGCACTGCCCCTTCACATTTGCCCGACAGCACTGCCCTCTTCACATCCCCCCGCCCCCTTTACATTCCCCCTACAGCAGCCAATCATCTCCTGGTTAATGTGAAAAGTTAATTCAGGCAGCTGGCTCTCTCCAGGCAGTGCTGGTCCCGCCCCCGGTTCAGAATTGTCCCTCCTCCCACCGTCCCCCTCTGCTTTGTAACGACAGCGGTGGAGGGTGGGAAACAAAAGCATTAGCTAAATGACGCGGTCACAGCGCTCCAGATAGAACAGTAGCTTGGGCCGGACGCGCACCGTGGGCCGCCATTTAGTGATGCCCGTTCATATAAGGAGGTCCATTCGCTAAAATTTTCTTTGGGCCGAGGTCCGAATCTCAAGTCTGTGCTATGACTCAGAAAGATGGGCAAAACAAAATGTGTCCATCAGCGTTGCTCTTAACATAAAATATTCCCATTAGAGTGCCCCTTAACATAAAATGTGCCCATCAGCGTGACGCTTAACATAGAATATGCCCATCAGCGTGACCCTTAACATAAAATAAGGGGCACACTAATGGGCACATTTTATGTTAGGGGGCACTCTGATGGGCACATTATATGTTAAGGGGCACACTGCTGATGGGCAAAACAAAACGTGTCCATCAGCGTTGCTATTAACATAAAATATGCCCAGTAGAGTGACCCTTAACATAAAATATGCCCATCAGCGTTCCCCTTATTTTATGTTAAGGGTCACGGTGATGGGCACATTTTATGTTAGGGGGCACTCTGATGGGCACATTTTATGTTAAGGTTCACGCTGATGGGCACATTTTATGTTAAGGGGCACTCTGATGGGCACTTTTTATGTTAAGGAGAATGCTGCTGATGGGCAAAACAAAACGTGTCCATCAGCGTTACTCTTAACATAAAATATGCCCATTAGCATGATCCTTAACATAAAATATGCCCATCAGAGTGACCCTTAGCATAAAATATGCGCATCAGCATGACCCTTAGCATTAATTATGCCCATCAGCGTGACCCTTAGCATAAAATTTGCCTGTGACATACTGAAGCAGAGCATGATCCCCCCTCCCTTCTGGGACTGGGCCGCAGGGCAGTATTCCAACATGATATTGACCTCAAACACACCTCCAAGACGACCACTGCCTTTCTAAAGAAGCTGAGGGTAAAGGTGATGGACTGGCTAAGCATGTCTCCAGACCTAAACCCTATTAAGCATCTGTGGGGCATTCTCCAGCGGAAAGTGGAGGAGCGCAAGGTCTCTAAAATCCACCAGCTCTGCGATGTTGTCATGGAGGAGTGGAAGGACTCCAGTGGCAACAAGAGGGTTAAGGTAGTACTGGAAAACAATGGTGGCCACACAAAATATTGACACTTTGGGCCCAATTGGGCATGTTCACTTAGAGGTATACTCACTTTTGTTGCCAGCAGTTTAGACATTAGAGGCTGTGTGTTGAGTTATTTTCAGGGGACCGCAAATTTACACTGTTAAACAAGCTGTACACTCACTACTTTATATTGTAGCAAAGTGTAATTTCTTCAGTGTTGTCACATGAAAAGATATAATAAAAAAATTTATGAAAATGTGAGGGGTGTACTCACTTTTGTGAGATACTGTATGTCTGTGGGACTCACATGTTCATGCTGCATGTTCTGTTTTGTTTAACCACCCCTTTAAGTCCCTCCCACCATTAACATAATTGGCCACACCCACTGTTCACCATGGCATGCTACGTGAACCGCATTATTCTTCTACTTGGTGTGCCCAAAGGTGCCCCAGGTCCCTTACAATCCTAGCAACACCCCTGCACAATGAACACCATGCTTAAACTCTTCACTGTGCCACACTAACGACACCACTTTTTTTTTTTTTTTTTTAATTAAGCAGCCGGCCCAACCTATGATTTTGCACACAGGCCCACTGATTTCATAAACCGCCCCTCATATGACAGAATCAGTCCTGTGATTGGCTGGTCCTGGTCCTGCCTTCCCCCTACCAGGGTAAGACTCTGTCAAAGGGGGGGGGGTTAAGCATAACAAACATATAGCAATTGAAGGTACAGTATGAAAATCTATAAAACAATGATAAGAATATAGGAAAACCATACATTAATATTCCTACTACATTAGTCACTTGTTTTCTCTCCCGGCCAATGCAAACATATCAGCTGATGTCAGGCTGGTGTATGACCCCCTTAGCGAGTGACCCGTCTCCTGTCTGATCTCAGGGCTGATAAATGATAAGCTTTCTGGGCAAAACTGACAGTTAACAAAGCCTCTGCTTAGCTGGTCTTATGATTCACAAACCCCTGCCACAATGCAAAGCCAAGCAAGTGACACCAATACCTCCTGTTGCAACTTCTTTTGTTACCCACCGACTCATTTAAACATGAAAGTGCATTATCACACCACTAAAAATACTTGTTACCAGCTTCCCGAGTCACTGAAATTTAGTAAGTTGGCATAACTGCCAGGCAACCAGCATTTTTATACGAAGGCCAACAATAGTCATTCCTGTGTACCTGTCATTTTGGGTTTATTTATTGTTCCTGGCACTGAATTTTTCTCTGTATAATTTGATGTTGTAGGAAGAAAATATATATGAAATGTAGACGACGGTGCTAAATCTGATTTTTCTTTTCTATTGCAGATGAAGGCGGAAATTTATTGCAGACAGAGCCCATGCAACAGGCCTGCCCCAGTGAGCAACACCGTGACATCCACATTGACGGCCAAGCAAAATGTGATGTACACATTGAGACGCCAGAAGAATGTGACGTTCCTGTTGAGACTTCAGCAGAATGTGGCATTCCCACTGAGACTCAGGCAGAATGTGACATACCTGTTGTGACTTCAACAGAATGTGACGTTCCCGAGACTCCAGAAGAAAGAGACGTTCATGTTGAAACTTCATCACAATATGACATTGACATTGAGACAGCTCCAGAATGGGACATTCACAATGGTACTCCTCCAGAATGTGATGTTGAGAATGAGACTTCTCAAGAATGTGACGTTCAGATTGAGACTTCTCCAGAATTTCACCATCACAATGAGTCTCCTCCAGAATGTGATGTTCCCGCTGAGACTTGGGCAGAATTCGATATTCCCACTGAGACTCCGGCAAAATGTGATGTTCCTGCATACACTTCGGAAGAAAGTGATGTTCCCGCTGACACTCCGGAAGAATGGGATGATCACATTGAGACTCCAAAACAATGTGACATTTACACTGAGACACCTCCAGAATGTGACGTTCACAATGGTATTCCTCCAGAATGTGATGGTCACAATGAGTCTCCTCCAGAATGTGACCTTCCCGCTGAGACTTTGGCAGAATGTGACCTTCCCGCTGAGACCCCGGCAGAATGTGATGTTCCCGCATACACTGCGGAAGAATGTGATGTTCCCGCTGACACTCGGGAAGAATGTGATGTTCACGAAAATAATCCACCAGAATGTCATGTTCACATTGAAACTTCACCAGAATGTGACATTCACTTTGAAACACCACCAGAATGTGATGTTCACGTTGAGGCTGTAGCACAATGTGACGTTCATGTTGAGAAACCTCCAAAATACCAGGGGAGCCATGGGATCACCTCCCCTAGTGAAGATGGGGGCAAGCTTAAAGAAAAGGATACGCAGATACTGGTGGTAGGGGATTCAGTTATTAAAGGGACAGAGAGGGCAATCTGCCAGAAAGACCGTGATCAACGAACAGTATGTTATTTCCCAGGTGCACGGGTTCGGGACATTGCAGAACAGATGGACAAATTGTTGGATGGGGCTGGGGAGGACCCAGCTGTCATGGTACATATTGGCACCAACGACAACATTAGAAGATGGAGCGTCCTACAAAATGATTTTAGGGCCTTAGGGGCTATATTGAAGAGAAGGACCACCAAGGCAGTATTTTCAGAAATACTGCCTGTACCTCGAGCCACAACAAGGAGGCAGCAGGAGCTCAAGGAGCTTAACAGGTGGCTGAAGAACTGGTGCAAGAAGGAGGGTTTTGGCTTCATGGAGAACTGGACTGACTTTTCAATTAATTATTACCTGCTCTACAGCAGGGACGGATTTCACTTAAATGAACAGGGTACAGCTCTGTTAGGAAAGAAAATGGCCAAAAAGTTGGAAAAAATTTTGAATTCACCAAAATGTGTTATTCACGTTGATACTTTTCCAGAATATAACAGTCCCGTGGAGGCTCTGGCAGAATGTGACATTCCTGCTGACACTCCAGCAGATTGTGACATTCCCACTAGGACTGCAGCAGTATGTGAGGATCTCGTTGAGACTCCAGCAGAATGTGACATTCCCATTGAGACCTCAACAGTATGTGACATTACCGCTGAGACTCCGGTAGAATGCGACATTCCCGCTGAGACTCCAGAAGAATGCGACATTCCTAATCAGACACCGTCAGAATGTGAAGTTCCCATTGAGACTTCGGAAGAATGTGAAGTTCCCACTAAGACTCCATCAGATTGTGACATTCCCACTGTGAATCCGGTAGATTGTGACGTTCCCACTGAGACTACGACAAATTGTGATGTTCCTGTTGAGACGCAGACAGAATGTGAAGTTCCCGTTGAGACTCCAAAAGAATGCAACTTTCTCAATGAGACTCTACCACAATCCGATGTTCACATTGTGACTCCACCTGCATGCGACATTCACATTGCGACTCCACCAGAATGTGATGTTCATGTTGAGACTTCACCAAAATGCCAGGGGAACATCTCCTCAAGTGAAGTTGGGGCCACAGTTACAATAAAGGATCGGCAGATACTTGTGGTAGGGGACTCAATCATTAGAAGGATAGAAAGGGCAATCTATCACAAAGACCGCTATCGCCGAACAGTATGTTGTTTACCGGGCGCTAGGGTTCGGGACATTGTAGATTGCATGGACAGATTGTTGGATGGGGCTGGGGAGGACCCAGCTGTCATGGTACATATTGGTACTAACGACAATGTTAGAGGAAGATGGAACTCCCTACAAAATGATTTCAGAGACTTAGGGACTATATTGAAAAAAAGGACCTCCAAGGCAGTATTTTCAGAAATGCTGCCTGTACCTGGAGCCACACCAGAGAGGCAGCAAGAGCTTGGGGCACTTAACAAGTGGCTGAGGAACTGGTGCAGGAAAGAAGGATTTGGGTTTCTGGAAAACTGGGCTGACTTTTCATACCGTTACTGGCTCTATACCAGGGATGGACTGCACTTAAATGAGGAAGGTGCTGCTCTATTGGGAGAGAAGATGACCAAAAAGCTGGAAGAACTTCAAGTTGAGACTCCACCAAAATACCAGAGGAACCATGGGAACAACTCCTCCAGTAAAGATGGGGGCAAGGATACAGGAAAGAATAGGCAGATTTTGGTGGTAGGGGATTCAATTATTAGAGGAACTGAGAGGGCAATCTGTCACAATGACCGTTCTCGCCGAACAGTATGTTGTTTACCAGGCTCTCGAGTTCGGGACATTGTAGACTGCATGGACAGATTGTTGGATGGGGCTGGGGAGGACCCAGCTGTCATGGTACATATTGGTACTAATGACAAAGTTAGAGGAAGATGGAACGCCCTAACAAGTGATTTCAGAGACTTAGGAGCTATATTGAAGAAAAGGATCTCCAAGGCAGTATTTTCAGAAATACTGCCTGTACCTCGAACCACACCAGAGAGGCAGCAGGAGCTTCGGGAGCTTAATAAGTGGCTGAGGAACTGGTGCAGGGAGGAGGGGTTTGGCTTCATGGAGAACTGGGCTGACTTTTCAGTCAATTACCATCTCTATGGCATCGATGGAATGCACTTAAATGTGAGGGGTGCAGCTTTTTTGGGAGTGAAGATGGCCAAAACGTTGGAAGAAATTTTAAACTAGGTGTCAGGGCCTGAACTTGAACCTGGGACCTTTGTTGTATCTGGAAAAGACTATTCTCGCTGAGCTTGTTTACCAACTACAGCTCTGTTTGATCATTACCTTCTATATATCCTATATATGCTACTGGACCCTGGCTTGCTCACCTCCTGGTGGGGCAATCCTGAGGACAGCGACCTGGTACTAAAATGCAGCAAACTCCATCTCCACCATCAGGAGCTCTGGTGAACACCAGTTAGTACTTAGACTTCGTACCTCAGGTGAACCCATGTCATCTGCCAGGGTGACCTGCTTCTATACCTATCCTGCTGTATGGTGGGAGTCCAACTACTGCTATAGCTACTGGTCTCAGAGCCTGACCTGTGATTGTGTCAGAATAATCTGGCTCAAAAAATGGAGACCGCTATTGCAAATGTATGTGTGTGTGTGTGGTAAGTTTAGTGGTGTGCTGTGTGATTAGTTTAGTGGTGTGCTGTGTGATTAGTTTAGTGGTGTGCTGTGTAATTAGTTTAGTGGTGTGCTGTGTGATTAGTTTAGTGGTGTGCTGTGTGGTTAGTTTAGTGGTGTGCTGTGTGTTTTGTGGTGTGTTGTGTGGTATAATTTATTATTGCAAATGTGTGTTGGACCAGCTATGAGGGGAGGTTGGAAGCCCTTGGTTTTTCAGGTGTTTGTTGGACCGGCTATAAGGGGAGGTTGGAGGCCGGTACTTTTTTTTCAGGTGTGTGTTGGACCAGCTATAAGGGGAGGTTGGAGGCTGGTATTTTTTCAGGTGTGTGTTGGACCAGCTATAAGGGGAGGTTGGAGGCTGGTATTTTTTCAGGTGTGTGTTGGACTGGCTATGAGGGGAGGTTGGAGGCCGGTATTTTTTCAGGTGTGTGTTGGACCAGCTATAAGGGGAGGTTGGAGGCTGGTATTTTTTCAGGTGTGTGTTGGACCAGCTATAAGAAGAGGTTGGAGGCTGGTATTTTTTCAGGTGTGTGTTGGACCGGCAATGAGGGGAAGTTGGTGGCCGATACTTTTTTTCAGGTGTGTGTTGGACCAGCTATAAAGGGAGGTTGGAGGCTGGTATTTTTTCAGGTGTGTGTTGGACCAGCTATAAGGGGAGATTGGAGGCTGGTATTTTTTCAGGTGTGTGTTGGATCGGCTATGAGGGGAGGTTGGAGGCTGGTATTTTTTCAGGTGTGTGTTGGAGCAGCTATAAGGGGAGGTTGGAGGCTGGTATTTTTCTCAGACAGGTTTGGTACAGCCTGTAATGGAAGGTAATTTTACATATGATTGCAAATCTATGTAACCAAAACCTCTGTTTTAAATTTAATGATTGAACTAGTTTAGACTCGGAATGTTTTTTGTTACTCTGTATGTCACAATTTGGAAATGACAATAGAGTAGAGTTAGGGACCGCACTTTTCAGAGGGGCCTTGACGTGGCAGTGTGGCTTCACATATATTTGCAAATGTATCCAACATAAATCCAATACAAATTGTTGAAACATTTTTGAGTTTTTCTTATTTTGCTGGCTGGCTGCCCATGCGCACCTTACTTTAACCACTTCAGCCCTGGAAGGTTTTAACCCCCTTAATGACCAGGCCATATTTTGCGATTCAGCACTGCGTTACTTTGATGAAAAATTGCGCGGTTGTGCGGCGCTGTACCCAAATACAAATTATGTCCTTTTTTCCCCCACAAATAGAGCTTTCTTTTGGTGGTATTTGATCACCTCTACGGTTTTAAGATTTTGCGCTATAAACAAGAATAAAGCAACAATTTTGAAAACAAACAACATATTACTTTCTGCTATAAAACATTCCCAATAAAAAAAATTTAAAAAATCGAATTATTTTTATCAGTTTAGGCCAATTTGTATTCTGCTAAATATTTTTGGTAAAAAACAAATCCCCAAAAGTCTATTTTAATTGGTTTGTTAGCTATAGCGTTTACAAACTACTGGATAGATTTTTGGAATTTTTATTTATTTTTTTGTTTTTCTTAGTAATGGCGGCAATCAGCGTTTTTTAGCGGGACTGCGACATTGCAGCGGACAGATCGGGCCCCTTACTGACATTTTTGACACTTTTTGGGGACCAGTGACATTAATACAGTAATCAGTGCTAAATAATATACACTGTTACTGTATAAATGAGACTGGCAAAGAAGGGGTTAACACCGGGGGTGATCAAAGGGGTTAATGTATGCCTAAATGTGATTACTAACTGTGTGGGGGAAGGTTCTGTGACAGGCATAGCTGAAACTCCTGATCTCTCCCTGCCTGTCTAACAGAAGACTCGCCTGCTTTGTTTACATAAGCAGGCTGCTCTTCTGTCAGTTTCTCTGACGATCGCGAGAGACCGGCAGTAATCGTCGCCACTCTTCCCATGGCCCGCCTCCCGCTGTGTCCAAACACAGCGGGAGCGCGGCTCCGGCGGCGCGCATGCGCCACTGAGACCTCGTGCACAAAATCACATAGGTCTAGGCGATTTTGCGCAGCCGAGCCGCCCTGCCACAGTAACAATGTGGTGGGCAGTCGGCAAGAGGTTAAGCATCACATTTTAGTGTTGTGGTAATGTGCATTACCGCAATGTAGGTGGACACACGTTCCATGCATTAGCATGTTGGAGTGCCATCCATTGTCTATGGCAGTGGTTCTTAACCTTGTTGGAGGTACTGAACCCCACCAGTTTCATATGCGCATTCACCGAACCCTTCTTAATTGAAAAAATAAAATATGATTTTTTCAAATTCAAAACATAGGTATATATTTAGATATATATTTATACATAGGTGCACAACATGAAAAAAACCATTAAAAAACAAAACCATAAAAAAAAAAAAAAAAAAAAAAAAAAAAAAAAAAAAAAAAAAAAAAGGCTCCATAGCTCAGGGGTTAGAGCACTGGTCTTGTAAACCAGGGGTCGCGAGTTCAAATCTCGCTGGGGCCTCCCTGCAAGTGTTGGCGACTGTATCTCAAAAAACAAAACCATTAAGAACAAAGAACAAAACCATTAAAACATGGGGTGTCAGGAGGGCACACACTGGGGTGGGGGGGTTGGGAGGGCATACCATGGGGTGTCAGGAGAGAACACACTGAGGGGTGAGGTGTTGGGAGGGCATACTATGGGGTATCAGGAGGGCACACACTGGGGGGGGGGGCTGGGAGGACATACCATGGGGTGTCAGGAGGGAACACACTGGGGGGAGGTGTTGGGAGGGCATTCCATGGGGTATCAGAAGGACATGATTTCCCGAGGTGCGCTCGGCCTCACAATCAGTAATATTTTCTCGGGGGGAGCAATTGCCCCTTTGTCCCCCCCCCACCGAACCCCGGAGACTGACTCACCGAACCCCTGGGGTTCGATCGAACCCAGGTTAAGAACCACTGGTCTATGGTAACCCAACACATTAACCCAACGCACCTCTGACACACATGCATTGCAGAGCAGCGTGTTGCACTCGGAAATAATGGCGACTCTGATTTTCGTCTCTTTAGGTGTGTGTGTTGGCAGTCTGTTCAATTGAACACAATGCTCCAGAATAAACAGCTGTGAATTCAGTCTTGTAGCTAGTAATAAATTGATCAGAGGGGGTGCAACTCCGGCAACAGAAAAACATTAAAGTGGAACTGCACTCTCTCAATCAACATTGACTGTTTTAACCACTTGCTGACCAACCACAGTACATGTGCTGCGGCTGGGCAGCACGTGCAGGCAAAATCAAGTACATATACACCATTCTGCCTGCTCCAGTTTAGGGGCATGCAGAGCGCCCCCCCTGCTGGTGGGAGATAAAGTGTTTTGAAAGCTGGTGGATTATGGTTGGCGGTTGAGGAACCTTTCAAAAAAACACAACATAAATAGGAGGGATGTTTATTTGCAACTTTGTTTTCAACACGATCTTTCAATTCTATTTCTTTAGTAATGGTATTGATTAACATTTATTCAATTTTTATTGATTGTTATTATCATCACTGTTATTATAAATTTTATTGGTTAACATTTTAACATTTATTGGATGTCTATTTTTTTGGGCAATTATATATGTTTTTAAGACATTTACCAAGGTGACTAGGGAAGACTATAGTTTGTATTTCCTAAATCAATTTCTCTTACATTAAAATAAAAAAATGAGGGCTACAAGTTTTAGCTGGAGATGGGCTTTCATCTTTTATCTCTCACTAACCATCCATTTAAAATTAAATGTTCATCTAAGACTACCCTGTCCACAGGGTGACAACAGTGCAAACGGAGAACAGGGAAAAACAAAAACTTTGTTACATAGTTTGGAAAGAGAAACAGGCCCATCTAGTTTAAGAAATATTGATAGTAAAGGGTATGGGCGCTACTTCTAATATGTGCCGGTTCACACTTGTGCGATGCGGGAACGCCGCGAATATGCAGCGTGATCCCGCATTGCATCCGCACATCTGGCAGTTCCCACTGCCATATGCGATACGCAGGGGGTGTCAATTAAATGTTAACGACACCCCCAGTTTGATCGCATATCGCAGTGCGATCTGACAGTTCGCACAGAATCGGATCGCACAGGTGTGAACCACTGCGCTCCGATTCTGATGCGGCTGAAAAAATTCCTCATGTGCGTATTTGGTGCGGATACAGTGCGAATTCAGCCATACAAAGTGTATGGCTGAACTCGCATCCGCACGAGATCGCATGTAATGAAGGAGCAGTGCTCTCCGAATTGCATGCAATCTCGCAAGCCGCACAAATGTGAACTGGCACTAAATGTTGGTATATTTAACACTGGTATGTGATGATGTATCTGTTATAGTGTTATTGGTGTGACATATGGTAAATATATAACAACACACTTATACATACATGGCATACAATATAATATAGCTATAAAGTGCTCTCGTGCTCAGTGCCACAAAATTATGATATGTAAATAAATTATGTGATAACAAATCCTGTGAAACGGTGAAATTCTTCTGTGGTATAAGAATATAATAAATATATAAATAAATAAATAAATAAAGTGCTGCAGTGTCAAACCTGTGAAAAAGGTGAATACCTACTGTATAGGTACAAAGTATGATAAATAAATATAGTGCTACAGTATTATAGGTAAAAAATATATATATAAATAAATACACATATATATAAATATCTCCAGATCAAATATGTCCAAAGTCCCAATATTATGTGCTGAGATGAGCTGTCAGCCACGTTACTCTTTGAAGGTGCTGTAGTGCCAAACCAATCCAAAGAATAAATCTAAGTATTAACAGTATGTGATCCTTTTTAGGTGTTTGTGATATCCCAAGTATATGAGAAGCCAAAAGAATAGGTGAGACGGTGGTACTGTGCTTATCTCTTACTTGGCTGTGCTCTGTGCGGTGATGCAGTGCCCCTGTAAGAATTGCACTCATAGCAATGCTTTACCCTGTAAAGGGGTAGCAAGCTCTGCACAGCTAATACTGTAGCACTATATTTTTTTATCATACTTTGTACCTATACAGTAGGTATTCACCTTTTTACAGGTTTGACACTGCAGCACTTTATTTATTTATTTATTTATTTATTTATTCATTCATTATATTCTTATACCACAGAAGGATTTCTCCTTTGGCACTGCTTTACAGCTATATCATATTGTATGCCGTGTATGTATAAGTGTGTTGTTATATGTTTACCATATGTCACACCAATAACACTATAACAGATACATCATCACATACCAGTGTTAAATATACCAACATATATTAGAAGTAGCGCCCATACCCTTTACTATCAATATTTCAATTTTATACTTCTCACTTGGGTGAGAAGTATTCTAGGAGGCTGCAAACTTCAGGATTATATCTTTCTTTTAGCATTTTTCCTAATTGCGCGGGATTACCATATCATCATCTAGTTTAAGCACTTCCCGACCGCGCTACAGCCAAAACACGGCTATAGTGCAGATGTCCGGTTCTTTGAGGGGGTCCATGGATGTCATCCCAGAACCCTGCCCTCTGGGGCATACATCAGGCACGCTCTGCGACCGTTGTGTCCTTTGGACACAGCTCATCCCAGATCAGAGTAAAGGACCATGGGATCTGTTATGTCCAATCACAGCTGATTACACATAAACAGATTTACCGGTAATCAGCTCTCCTTTGCTCACGCGCTGTGTCTGTGTTAGAAAAGGAGACCTGATAACCAGCAAGGCTGTAAGTACATTGTTTACACTGAGAATCAAGGTCAGTGCTATGATTATCTATGCAGCCCCATCAGCGCCCCTCAGTGCAGCCTCATCAGCGTCCCTCAGTACAGCCTCATCAGCGCCCCTCGGTGCAGCCTCATCAGTGCCCATCAGTACAGCCTCATCAGTGACCATCAGTACAGCATATCAGTGCAGCCTCATCAGCACACGTCAGAGAAGAAGAAAAATTATTTATGACATGGTATATGGATGGTATATGGATATACAGGATGATATATAAGAGAGGTATATGGATGAATAGGATGGTATATAAGAGATGTATATGGATGTACAGGAAGGTATAGAGAGTGTTTGTGTATATATCTATACACACACACACTATCCTGCCAAAAGCATTGGGACGCCTGCCTTTACACGCACATGAACTTTAATGGTATCCCAGTCTTAGTCCGTAGGGTTTAATATTGAGTTGGCCCCCCTTTTCAGCTATAACAGCTGCAACATTTCTGGGAAAGCTGTCCACAAGGTTTAGGAGTGTATCTATGGGAATGTTTCACCATTCTTCCACAAGAGCATTTGTGAGGTCAGGCACTGATGTTGGAGAGAAGGCCTGGCTCGCAGTCTGCGCTTTAATTCATCTTAAAGGTGTTCTATCAGGTTGAGGTCAGGACTCTGTGCAGGCCAGTCAAGTTCCTTCCCCCTAAACTGGCTCATCCATGTCTTTATGGACCTTGCTGTGTGCACTGGTGTGCAGTCATGTTGGAACAGGAAGGGGCCATCCCCAAACTGTTCCCACAAAGTTGGGAGCATAAAAAAGTGTCTGAAATGTCTAGGTATGCTAAAGCTTTAAGAGTTCCCTTCACAGTAACTAAGGGGCCAAGCCCAACCCCAGAGAAAAAAAAAAACACAGCATAATCCCCTCTCCACCAAATGATTTGGAATAATGGCGAGTGTTCGGATACATTCAGGTCTCATCTCTACATCTCTATAGAAGTGTGTCCGATGTTTCCCTTGTATCAATACAATCTCCACCTGTCCACATTCCAGAAATGTAGGCTTATCAGAACTAATGAGTGTAACCTACAGTCCTCCAGGTGTGCAGACCCCCCACTTGGAGGAGGAATGGACCACCCTATGAAAGATTCAGATATTCTCATATCCTTATCACAACCAGAGTTGTCAGGTCGCTGTCTCTGCACAGCTGGCTGGTGTCTGTGTTGAGCCAATGATGTGAAAGGGAGAAAATGGCTGACTACAGATGACAGGGCTAGGCTGGGCTGCCATTAGAAATGATGGGGCACTGGAGAGCTGACCAGACAGCCCCACGTATCCACAGGCAGACTCTGTTGGCGCCCACTGCTGACCAAATGGGAAGTACTGCGTGTACCCCCTATTGATGGTCCTGACAACAGGTGATCTGTAGTATTTGCAGACTGGGCCCGAGGGTGGCCTGGAGTATTGGTAGAATGGAGGATGACCTGTGATATTGTCCATATATACTGGAAAATGAACTGAAGTGTAAATGGACGAAATTGAGGGGTGGTCTGGAGTATCAGCAGATAACTGGGGTTGACTTGTAGCAAAGACATTGTTAATAGATAAGACTTTACCTCCGACCAGTGCAGCTGATTAGTATTGATCCTCAGAGCTTCCAGTGGTGCCTTGGCCTTGGATCTGTTCATAGTGACCAGTCTTTTCTGAGCCCCGGATTCTGCCTTTTGGGCACTCCGCTTCTCCTTCCTGTGATCATTCCTATTCTTGCACCTTCATTGGCTGTGCCCTTTTATCCTGGCCTTCCACAAACAACTATCCTTACCAGAAACAAGATGTATGACAAAGAAATAACTCTGTTATAAAACATAAAAGTAGGCCAATCATATCCATTTTTCAAGTTAAAGAAAATAGAACCACTTCACATCAGGTGCCTCCATTTGTGTTCCCCATAAATTGGGAACCCCAATCAGAGTACCTTCACATATCAGTTGCCACCACATATTAGATGCCCCCATCAGAATATTACCTTAGATCAGCTACCCCAATCAAGGTACCCCTTTATTACAGGTGTCCCCTTAAGACTGTCCCCTTAAATCCAGCGTTCCCATAACAGTGCTACCTTATATGAGGTGTCCCCATAACAGTGCCCTCTTACATCAGGTGTCTCCATAACAGTGCCTCTTTTCTTTTACATCAGATGTCCCCATAACAGTGCCCCCTTACATCAGGTGTCCCCATAACAGTTTAACTAAATAGAATATCTACGCCTATCCCTGGTGCAGCAAAGAACAGGGGCGTAATAAAATAAAAAGACATGTGCCACGTCCTGAATGTCAGAAATACAAAAAAGGGGGAGGAATAAATGGACTTTGAAGGCACCGTACTAAAAAACACAACACTTTATTTTGGATAAGTATTAAAACCACAAAAGTGTATATCGACCGATCAGCATGGACAATTTCATTGATCAGAGGATGCAAGTGATAGGTGAGTGGGGAGGACCTCACCACCTAGAACATACAGTGCAACAGACAATACAAGATTGCATTTGAATGATATACAAAGGAGAAGTAGGGCGCTATACGCTGCACACAGACCGCACCACGGTGCAGGCAACGCAGAGCGTCCTGTACAATATGATAACAGCTTCCAAAAGGAAATAAAACAATATATCCAATTGCTCTACATGTTTCGCCTGGTGTTCAGACTTCATCCGGAGCGGTTTGGAATATAAATTCTGTGTGGTAGGATACAATGGGATTAGTATAATAACATACCATCAGAAAAAATGAACATTGATGTCGCAAATTGAGTATGTCCAACCAATTAACACATGTCGCCAGTTAGAACACTAACTGGCAAATTGCTAGAGTGTTCTCATAATTAACAACTAGAATAGTACAGCTGGCACAGAGGGGGGGGGGGGAGGAGATGGTATACTCCCCTCCAGTCAAGGTCAAACTGGGTGGGCTATGGATCACCGATTCAAGGGTCTCAGGAGTAAAGGGATCACTATGGGGAACAAGGGAGAAAGTAGCAAGACATAAAGGATCGTATAAGTCAGGTAACGATACCTACCCATAGGAAGATGTTGTTGGAGCCAACCAATAGGCACCAGAAGAATAATAGACCAATCTTGTAATAAGTAATCACGAGGGGTGACCTGTTGAGGTAGCTGGAGGAGCACGCACTGCTTATGGTCAGATTAAAAGGGAATCAGGTAGTCACAATATAGGGTATGCCTGTGGTAAGGAGTAAGATGTCATAGGGCCAGTTAAAGTAGCGGATAACGACATCCAAGAGATGTAACAAAGGGTAATTATAGCGACAAATAGCAATATACCCAAGCCAGGAAATATCCCACGAAAATGGAGATGCAGAAAGCATAAATAGCAGCATTGACAAGAACCGGCACCCACAGGGTTAGTGAGCCCTAATCAGGAAAGTAGATTAGATATATGGAACACCAACACCCTTATTACAAGATTGGTCTATTATTCTTCTGGTGCCTATTGGTTGGCTCCAACAACATCTTCCTATGGGTAGGTATCGTTACCTGACTTATACGATCCTTTATGTCTTGCTACTTTCTCCCTTGTTCCCCATAGTGATCCCTTTACTCCTGAGACCCTTGAATCGGTGATCCATAGCCCACCCAGTTTGACCTTGACTGGAGGGGAGTATACCATCTCCTCCCCCCCCCCCCCCCTCTGTGCCAGCTGTACTATTCTAGTTGTTAATTATGAGAACACTCTAGCAATTTGCCAGTTAGTGTTCTAACTGGCGACATGTGTTAATTGGTTGGACATACTCAATTTGCGACATCAATGTTCATTTTTTCTGATGGTATGTTATTATACTAATCCCATTGTATCCTACCACACAGAATTTATATTCCAAACCGCTCCGGATGAAGTCTGAACACCAGGCGAAACATGTAGAGCAATTGGATATATTGTTTTATTTCCTTTTGGAAGCTGTTATCATATTGTACAGGACGCTCTGCGTTGCCTGCACCGTGGTGCGGTCTGTGTGCAGCGTATAGCGCCCTACTTCTCCTTTGTATATCATTCAAATGCAATCTTGGATTGTCTGTTGCACTGTATGTTCTAGGTGGTGAGGTCCTCCCCACTCACCTATCACTTGCATCCTCTGATCAATGAAATTGTCCATGCTGATCGGTCGATATACACTTTTGTGGTTTTAATACTTATCCAAAATAAAGTGTTGTGTTTTTTAGTACGGTGCCTTCAAAGTCCATTTATTCCTCCCCCTTTTTTGTATGTCCCCATAACAGTGCCCTCTTACATCAGGTGTCCCCATAACAGTGCCCCTTTTCCTTTACATCAGGTGTCCCCATAACAGTGCCCTCTTATATCAGGTGTTCCCATAACAGTGCCATCTTACATCAGGTGTCCCCATAACAGTGCCCCCTTACATCAGGGGTCCCCATAACAGTGCCCTCTTAAGTCAGGTGTCCCCATAACAGTGCCCTCTTACATCAGGTGTCCCCATAACAGTTCCCTCTTACATCAGGTGTCCCCATAACAGTGCCCCCTTACATGAGGTGTTCCCATAACAGTGCCCCCTTACATTAGGTGTTCCCATAACAGTGCCAACTTACATCTGGTGCCCCCTTACATCAGTTGTCCCCATACCAGTGCCCCCACACATCAGGTGTCCCCATACCAGTGCCCCCTTACATCAAGTGTTCCCATAACAGTGCCCTCTTACATCAGATGTCCCCATCAAATTACCCCTAGAAATCCATACCCCAATCAGAAAATATCTTCATGTTTCAATTGCCCCCTTCAATGTGCCCCCATATATCAATACCCCATAGAGGTACCCCCGTAATACAGCCTCCCCATAGACTAGCTGCCTCATTACATAAGGTGTTCCCATCTTATGTACACCCGTAAAGCAGGGGCCTCATCAGAATACCTTCATACATTGTTTATCCCAAACAGAGCATCCCCATAGATCAGTTACCCCCATCACTGTGCCCCCTTACATCAGGTGTTCTTCTTCACAGTGCCCCCTTATATCAGGAACCCCAATCAGAGTACCCCCATAGATCAGTTGCCCCATCAAAATACTCCCATAGATCAGTTTCCCTCATCAGAGTGCCTTCACAAATCACTTGCTCCATCACAGTGCTCCCATAGATCAGTTATCCCATCAGAATGTCCCCTTAGATTAGTTGCAGCTTTAGATTATCCATCAGAGTACATACACTATATTGTCAAAAGTATTGGGACACCTGCCTTAACACGCACATGAAATTTAATGGCATCCCAGTCTTAGTCCATAGGGTTCAATATCGAGTTGGCCCACCCTTTGCAGCTATTACAGCTTCAACTCTTCTGGGAAGGCTGTCCACAGGGTTTAGGAGTGTGTCTATGGGAATGTTTGACCATTCTTCCACAAGAGCATTTGTGAGGTCAGGCACTGATGTTGAATGAAAAGGCCTGGCTCCCAGTTTCCGCTTCAATTCATCCAAAAGGTGTTCTATCGGGTTGAGGTCAGGACTCTGCAGACCAGTCAAATTCCTCCACCCCAAACTCGGTCATCCAAAGACTGGGATGAAATTAAAATTCATATGTGTGTAAAGTCATGTGTCCCAAAACGTTTGACAATATAGTATATATAGATTAGTTGCCCTCATCACAGTGCCCCAATAAGATAAGTTGTACTGACAAATCAGTTGCCCCATCACAGTACCCCCATCAATTTGTTGCCCCATCAGAGTACATATATAGATTAGTTGCCCCATCACAGTCTCCCCATAGATTACTTGCCCCAATCACATTGCCCCCATAGAGTAGTTGCCCTCATCACAATGTCCCCATAGATCAGTTGCCCTATCAAAGTTTCCCCCATAGATTAGTTGCCCCCCATCACAGTGTCCCCATTGATTAGTTGCTTCATCATAGTGTCCCTGTAGATCAGTTGCCGCCCATCAGAGTACCCCCATAGATGAGTTGCCCCCCCATCACTGTGTCCCGATGAATTAGTTTCCCCCATCCAAGTACCCCCATAGATCAGTTGCCCCATCACAGTGCTTAGTGTAACTGTAGGAGAAATCCCTATAGCCTGACAGGAAGGAGGTAGGAACTAGCAGGAGAAACGTGCACACAGCATGCATGTGAAGTCATTGGTTGCTAGGGATGCCGGCATCCCTAGCAACCAATGACTGCTGCTCACAGGACCAGGACCTGTGGTGGTCCAGCATGTTAATGAAGGCTTTATGAACCTATGAGCCTGTGCAGGAGGTGGAGCAAGGGAGTCGAAAATCACCATTTACATATGTGTGCAGGAGTAACGTATTACTTCGCATTTCTGTGTAAGCACGGTGGGACGGGGGAGCTTTATTCATTTTTTTATTATTTATTTTATTTTTAAATATATATATATTTTTTACACTTTTTTATTTATTTATTTGTTTTTTGTAATAACTTCATTGCTATCACAAGGGATGAACAACATCTCCTGTGACAGCATGGGCTGTGACAGGTCCTCTTTATGGAGAGATTTGGGATCTATTAGACCCCAAATCTCTCCTCTGGCCCCCAATGCAGCCAATCAGACTGAGATCGGTCCGATTAGCTGCTTCTCCGGCCATTGGTAGACAGGTAAACAAAGGGGGCGGAACCAGGAAGTGATGAATACTTGTGGCTCCCGGTTTCCAGGGTTACAGAGAGAGGGGAATGACGTCAGTTTCTCTCTCTCTGTACAGGACAGCCATCGCCGCCGACCGCATCGCTCCTAGCCTCTGCGATGGGACTGGAGAGACGGGGGCGGGGGAGAGGAGTGGGACCCCCTTCCACCACCCCTATAAGTGATCGAGGTTCAAGTAGCTAATTGGCCTCTCAGATCACTTCTACCTTGTAGAGAATTTGCTGGCTGAAAACAATGATACAGAGATGATGCCTGTAGTTGCACCCACCATCCCAGTATAAACCCGAGGACGTACGGGTACGTACATTTGGGGGAAGTGGTTAAAGTTAAAGAAGAGATTTGGGGTCTTTTTGACCCTAGAGCTCCCCAAAAAGAGGACCTGTCATCCTTATTTATCCTTGTATTCTATTACAAGCGATATCTACATTCCTTGTAATAGGAATAAAAGTGACAAAAATGAAAGGGACAGTGTAAAATAAAGAATAAAATAGATAAGGGAAAAAAATCCTTTAGTGCCTGGATCCCTCAGTACTCACACGCAGAAGAGAATTCAAACCACACATGTGAGGTATCGCTGAGAACAATACATTGAGAACAATAAAAAAAAGTGACCCGGAACATGCCATGCGCTACTTTGCCATGTTTGTCGCACATAGGGCAGCCACTTTGAAATCAGTAGACTGCTCTATGCTTGTTGGGTAAAAAAAAAAAAAAAAAAAACGCTTGAAAAAATGGGTGTTTCCCATACAGGTGTATGTCAGAGGTGTGACTGGGGCCTTCATCATTTCACAAACTATGGAATGCTTTGAAGTCAGAAATGAGCAGTTAGCACACGTGAAAAAATGAAAATACATAAACAGTGAAGGGGTTAAAATGACCCTTAAAATGACTATCTGAGCACTCACCCCTCCCCCTCTCTGAAAGTAGCAGATGCTCGTGTCTACAGACACTACACCCCCACTGAGCCCCATGTGTAAGCCCCCTCTTTCAGACTCCTCATCATCCCCCACATACAAGTTAAAAGTTGAAATAGAACTAAAGACAATTTTTTTCCCATTTAGAATAGTGTAAGGGAGGGATAAAACCTCTGTCAGGGTTACTTTGCCATCTGTGTCCCCATTGGGGAGATTTCCCTTCACTTCCTGTCCCATAGCCAAAAACATAAGTTAGAGAAATCCCCCAAAATGACATAATCCCAGGGTGTCACCAGAACTAGTGTCCCCATTGGAAGATTTCCCAGCTAATTCTGCTTCTAGTGACAACCCAAATATATTAAAATTTTCTTTCACTTTGGGTGATAAGGGTAAACATGAAACACAAATAGGGTGAATATCCCTAAAGGGGACACACACAGCGATAAAAACCTAACAGGTGTTCTAATCCCTCTCCACTCCATGCAAAACTAAAAATAAAAACATTTTCCTTTATTTATATTTTAACATATGGGCAAGAAATGAAAAAAAAAAAAAAAAAAAGATTTGGCAGTGAAAGGGTTAATAAACGAAAAAGGGGGAAGGCATTGGTTTTACAGTTAAAGGTTTAAAAAATAAATGAAATATATAGTTTGGTAGTGAAAGGGTTAAAAGCTGAAAGGGGAAAAAATGGATTGGCATGTAAAGGGTTAAAATGGAAAATAATTGGTTTGTAAGAATGATCAAATAAAAGAGAAGCGGGAAAGAAATGAGAATATTTGATTTTGATTTTGATTCTAGGGAGGATTTATAAGGCTCTATTCACTGTGTTATAGGAATACAGACCTTTATTTCAGCCATGGGACTGTAAGGGTTAAATCTCAATCAAAATAACTGTCACTTCCAGAAAAACATGTTATTACAGGAGCCGTATCCCTATTAGATCTGTATACTGAGCCTACAGGCTGAATTCACACAGCTCACAAACAAGGACGAGGCTCCTTTAAGAAAAATCGGCAGTTATTTTTTTTGCTGAGTCATCAAAAAACAAAAACAAAAAGGTCACATGACCAGACCTCAGAGCTCAGCCTATATAAGGAGCTGCTGCAGGAGAGAATGTTCTGTAGACAAGTGTTTGCTGACCAGTGAAGACCTGTCTATATCTCTGCTGATTCAGCTGAGATATTTCTTGCGATTTCATTGGATTTGATTTCATTTGAATTCAATTTCATTGTGATTTCATTGTTGTACGTTTAAAGCGTGTTTCATTATTCTTAATAATGAACCAATTTAAATGTAAACAGATTGTTTCTCTGAAAAACACCAAAGAGAAACCCACCATAGGAAGAGCAGCTATGGAAGGAGCTATCAGTGACCAGCCTGCAGATACTCCAACCAAGAAGCCCACCAAAATGAAGAAGGCTCGGGCTTTTGTGCGCGGCTGCTTCAGAGCCGTTGTTAGATCTATTGGTTCCGGCCGTAAAGCCAATAGACCTCACCGAAATACAGACACTGGGATTGGTAAGTATTGTGGATATTGATAGATACAAGATAACTGACACCCTTTTATTGGATCCTTCTTTCCTATTGATGACAGGTCACCCCCCTCCCCCATATGTACACCTGTATAGGGATTGCCATGGATATTGATGACAGGTCACCCCCCTCCCCCATATGTACACCTGTATAGGGATTGCCATGGATATTGATGACAGGTCACCCCCCTCCCCCCATATGTACACCTGTATAGGGATTGCCATGGATATTGATGACAGGTCACCCCCCCTCCCCCATATGTACACCTGTATAGGGATTGCCATGAACATTGATGACAGGTCACCCCCCTCCCCCATATGTACACCTGTATAGGGATTACCATGAACATTGATGACAGGTCACCCCCCTCCCCCATATGTACACCTGTATAGGGATTGCCATGGATATTGATGACAGGTCACCCCCCTCCCCCATATGTACACCTGTATAGGGATTGCCATGAACATTGATGACAGGTCACCCCCCTCCCCCATACAGTATGTACACCTGTATAGGGATTGCCATGGATATCGATGACAGCCCCCCTCTCCCATATGTACACCTGTATAGGGATTGCCATGGATATTGATGACAGCCCCCCCCCCTCCCATATGTACACCTGTATAGGGATTGCCATGAATATTGATGACAGGTCACCCCCCCTCCCCCATATGTACACCTGTATAGGGATTGCCATGGATATTGATGACAGGTCACCCCCCTCCCCCATATGTACACCTGTATAGGGATTGCCATGAATATTGATGACAGGTCACCCCCCTCCCCCATATGTACACCTGTATAGGGATTGCCATGAATATTGATGACAGGTCACCCCCCTCCCCCATATGTACACCTGTAAAGGGATTGCCATGGATATTGATGACAGGTCACCCCCCGCCCCCATATGTACACCTGTATAGGGATTGCCATGGATATTGATGACCGGTCACCCCCCTCCCCCATATGTACACCTGTATAGGGATTGCCATGGATATTGATGACCGGTCACCCCCCTCCCCCATATGTACACCTGTATAGGGATTGCCATGAACATTGCTGGCTTTTGTCTTGTAAACAGCAATCTGCAGATTTATTAATCAAGAGAAACAAACTGTAAATCTTGGAGCTTTCACTCCCCCCCCCTCAACTCTCTCTCTACACCTGTTAGCTGCCAACTGATTTTTTTTTTTAAACTGTCAGTGTGAAGGAGACCTGCATGGTACCAGGGATCTGCTAATCTCAGGTGCAATGCTTTACAGGCTCCTGAAACAAAAAAAAAAGTAAATGTACATTTTTTTAACTGCTAAAAATTGCCATTTATTATTCTTAGCTAAAAGGTGAAGGAATCCTTTATGGTCGGCTCAGATTGGCTCAGATTGAACCCCGGTTCACACTTATGCGAGTGCGGGGTTCGCATGTAATGTCGGAGCGCACTGCTCCTTCATTACATGCAATCGGCTGTGCGGTGCGAGTTTAGCCATACACTTTGTATGGCTAAATTCGCACCGCACCTGCAGCAAACACGCACAGGACCCTTTTTTGCATCAGGATCGGATCGCACAGCGGTTCACACTTGTGCGATCCGATCCTGTGCGAACTGCAAGATCGCACTGCGATATGCGATCAAACTGGGGGTGTCGTTAAGATTACATTGACACCCCCAGCGTATCGCATATGGCAGTGTGAACTGCCGGGGGTGCGTGTGCGATGCGGGAACAGGCTGCAAATTCGCAGCCTTCCCGCATCGCATAAGTGTGAACCGGACCTAAGTGTTAGCTCTCTATTTATTTTCAATGTACACAAAATCAGACACAATGGAAGAGTTTTATTTTTATTTTTTAAATAATTATCATTTTTATTTTAAATAATTGTGATGAGTTTTATACAGTATCTCACAAAAGTAAGTACACCCCTCACATTTTTGTAAAACCTGTTATTCTATCTTTTCATGCGATGAAAACAATCTGAAGAAATTACACCTTGCTACAATGTAAAGTAGTGAGTGTACAGCTTGTATAACAGTGTAAATTTGCTGTCCCCTTATAATAACTCACAGCCATTAATGTCTAAACCGCTGGCAACAAAAGTGAGTACACCCCCTAGGTGAAAATGTCTAAATTGGGCCCAATTAGCCATTTTCCCTCCCTGGTGTCATGTGACTCGTTACTGATACTCAGTTAAAACCCTCTTCATATCCCCCCACAGCACTGCCCCCTTCACCCCCTCGCCCCCACAGCACTGCCCCCTTCACATCCCCCCCAAAGGAAAACCCTCTTCATATCCCCACACAGCACTGCCCCTTCACATTTGCCCGACAGCACTGCCCTCTTCACATCCCCCCGCCCCCTTTACATTCCCCCTACAGCAGCCAATCATCTCCTGGTTAATGTGAAAAGTTAATTCAGGCAGCTGGCTCTCTCCAGGCAGTGCTGGTCCCGCCCCCGGTTCAGAATTGTCCCTCCTCCCACCGTCCCCCTCTGCTTTGTAACGACAGCGGTGGAGGGTGGGAAACAAAAGCATTAGCTAAATGACGCGGTCACAGCGCTCCAGATAGAACAGTAGCTTGGGCCGGACGCGCACCGTGGGCCGCCATTTAGTGATGCCCGTTCATATAAGGAGGTCCATTCGCTAAAATTTTCTTTGGGCCGAGGTCCGAATCTCAAGTCTGTGCTATGACTCAGAAAGATGGGCAAAACAAAATGTGTCCATCAGCGTTGCTCTTAACATAAAATATTCCCATTAGAGTGCCCCTTAACATAAAATGTGCCCATCAGCGTGACGCTTAACATAGAATATGCCCATCAGCGTGACCCTTAACATAAAATAAGGGGCACGCTAATGGGCACATTTTATGTTAGGGGGCACTCTGATGGGCACATTATATGTTAAGGGGCACACTGCTGATGGGCAAAACAAAACGTGTCCATCAGCGTTGCTATTAACATAAAATATGCCCAGTAGAATGCCCCTTAACATAAAATATGCCCATCAGCGTTCCCCTTATTTTATGTTAAGGGTCACGGTGATGGGCACATTTTATGTTAGGGGGCACTCTGATGGGCACATTTTATGTTAAGGTTCACGCTGATGGGCACATTTTATGTTAAGGGGCACTCTGATGGGCACTTTTTATGTTAAGGAGAATGCTGCTGATGGGCAAAACAAAACGTGTCCATCAGCGTTACTCTTAACATAAAATATGCCCATTAGCGTGCCCCTTAACATAAAATATGCCCATTAGCATGATCCTTAACATAAAATATGCCCATCAGAGTGACCCTTAGCATAAAATATGCGCATCAGCATGACCCTTAGCATTAATTATGCCCATCAGCGTGACCCTTAGCATAAAATTTGCCTGTGACATACTGAAGCAGAGCATGATCCCCCCTCCCTTCTGGGACTGGGCCGCAGGGCAGTATTCCAACATGATATTGACCTCAAACACACCTCCAAGACGACCACTGCCTTTCTAAAGAAGCTGAGGGTAAAGGCGATGGACTGGCTAAGCATGTCTCCAGACCTAAACCCTATTAAGCATCTGTGGGGCATTCTCCAGCGGAAAGTGGAGGAGCGCAAGGTCTCTAAAATCCACCAGCTCTGCGATGTTGTCATGGAGGAGTGGAAGGACTCCAGTGGCAACAAGAGGGTTAAGGTAGTACTGGAAAACAATGGTGGCCACACAAAATATTGACACTTTGGGCCCAATTGGGCATGTTCACTTAGAGGTATACTCACTTTTGTTGCCAGCAGTTTAGACATTAGAGGCTGTGTGTTGAGTTATTTTCAGGGGACCGCAAATTTACACTGTTAAACAAGCTGTACACTCACTACTTTATATTGTAGCAAAGTGTAATTTCTTCAGTGTTGTCACATGAAAAGATATAATAAAATATTTACGAAAATGTGAGGGGTGTACTCACTTTTGTGAGATACTGTATGTCTGTGGGACTCACATGTTCATGCTGCATGTTCTGTTTTGTTTAACCACCCCTTTAAGTCCCTCCCACCATTAACATAATTGGCCACACCCACTGTTCACCATGGCATGCTACGTGAACCGCATTATTCTTCTACTTGGTGTGCCCAAAGGTGCCCCAGGTCCCTTACAATCCTAGCAACACCCCTGCACAATGAACACCATGCTTAAACTCTTCACTGTGCCACACTAACGACACCACTTTTTTTTTTTTTTTTTTTAATTAAGCAGCCGGCCCAACCTATGATTTTGCACACAGGCCCACTGATTTCATAAACCGCCCCTCATATGACAGAATCAGTCCTGTGATTGGCTGGTCCTGGTCCTGCCTTCCCCCTACCAGGGTAAGACTCTGTCAAAGGGGGGGGGGGGGGTTAAGCATAACAAACATATAGCAATTGAAGGTACAGTATGAAAATCTATAAAACAATGATAAGAATATAGGAAAACCATACATTAATATTCCTACTACATTAGTCACTTGTTTTCTCTCCCGGCCAATGCAAACATATCAGCTGATGTCAGGCTGGTATATGACCCCCTTAGCGAGTGACCCGTCTCCTGTCTGATCTCAGGGCTGATAAATGATAAGCTTTCTGGGCAAAACTGACAGTTAACAAAGCCTCTGCTTAGCTGGTCTTATGATTCACAAACCCCTGCCACAATGCAAAGCCAAGCAAGTGACACCAATACCTCCTGTTGCAACTTCTTTTGTTACCCACCGACTCATTTAAACATGAAAGTGCATTATCACACCACTAAAAATACTTGTTACCAGCTTCCCGAGTCACTGAAATTTAGTAAGTTGGCATAACTGCCAGGCAACCAGCATTTTTATACGAAGGCCAACAATAGTCATTCCTGTGTCCCTGTCATTTTGGGTTTATTTATTGTTCCTGGCACTGAATTTTTCTCTGTATAATTTGATGTTGTAGGAAGAAAATATATATGAAATGTAGACGACGGTGCTAAATCAGATTTTTCTTTTCTATTGCAGATGAAGGCGGAAATTTATTGCAGACAGAGCCCATGCAACAGGCCTGCCCCAGTGAGCAACACCGTGACATCCACATTGACGGCCAAGCAAAATGTGATGTACACATTGAGACGCCAGAAGAATGTGACGTTCCTGTTGAGACTTCAGCAGAATGTGGCATTCCCACTGAGACTCAGGCAGAATGTGACATACCTGTTGTGACTTCAACAGAATGTGACGTTCCCGAGACTCCAGAAGAAAGAGACGTTCATGTTGAAACTTCATCACAATATGACATTGACATTGAGACAGCTCCAGAATGGGACATTCACAATGGTACTCCTCCAGAATGTGATGTTGAGAATGAGACTTCTCAAGAATGTGACGTTCAGATTGAGACTTCTCCAGAATTTCACCATCACAATGAGTCTCCTCCAGAATGTGATGTTCCCGCTGAGACTTGGGCAGAATTTGATATTCCCACTGAGACTCCGGCAAAATGTGATGTTCCTGCATACACTTCGGAAGAAAGTGATGTTCCCGCTGACACTCCGGAAGAATGGGATGATCACATTGAGACTCCAAAACAATGTGACATTTACACTGAGACATCTCCAGAATGTGACGTTCACAATGGTATTCCTCCAGAATGTGATGGTCACAATGAGTCTCCTCCAGAATGTGACCTTCCCGCTGAGACTTTGGCAGAATGTGACCTTCCCGCTGAGACCCCGGCAGAATGTGATGTTCCCGCATACACTGCGGAAGAATGTGATGTTCCCGCTGACACTCGGGAAGAATGTGATGTTCACGAAAATAATCCACCAGAATGTCATGTTCACATTGAAACTTCACCAGAATGTGACATTCACTTTGAAACACCACCAGAATGTGATGTTCACGTTGAGGCTGTAGCACAATGTGACGTTCATGTTGAGAAACCTCCAAAATACCAGGGGAGCCATGGGATCACCTCCCCTAGTGAAGATGGGGGCAAGCTTAAAGAAAAGGATACGCAGATACTGGTGGTAGGGGATTCAGTTATTAAAGGGACAGAGAGGGCAATCTGCCAGAAAGACCGTGATCAACGAACAGTATGTTATTTCCCAGGTGCACGGGTTCGGGACATTGCAGAACAGATGGACAAATTGTTGGATGGGGCTGGGGAGGACCCAGCTGTCATGGTACATATTGGCACCAACGACAACATTAGAAGATGGAGCGTCCTACAAAATGATTTTAGGGCCTTAGGGGCTATATTGAAGAGAAGGACCACCAAGGCAGTATTTTCAGAAATACTGCCTGTACCTCGAGCCACAACAAGGAGGCAGCAGGAGCTCAAGGAGCTTAACAGGTGGCTGAAGAACTGGTGCAAGAAGGAGGGTTTTGGCTTCATGGAGAACTGGACTGACTTTTCAATTAATTATTACCTGCTCTACAGCAGGGACGGATTTCACTTAAATGAACAGGGTGCAGCTCTGTTAGGAAAGAAAATGGCCAAAAAGTTGGAAAAAATTTTGAATTCACCAAAATGTGTTATTCACGTTGATACTTTTCCAGAATATAACAGTCCCGTGGAGGCTCTGGCAGAATGTGACATTCCTGCTGACACTCCAGCAGATTGTGACATTCCCACTAGGACTGCAGCAGTATGTGAGGATCTCGTTGAGACTCCAGCAGAATGTGACATTCCCATTGAGACCTCAACAGTATGTGACATTACCGCTGAGACTCCGGTAGAATGCGACATTCCCGCTGAGACTCCAGAAGAATGCGACATCCCTAATCAGACACCGCCAGAATGTGAAGTTCCCATTGAGACTTCGGAAGAATGTGAAGTTCCCACTAAGACTCCATCAGATTGTGACATTCCCACTGTGAATCCGGTAGATTGTGACGTTCCCACTGAGACTACGACAAATTGTGATGTTCCTGTTGAGACGCAGACAGAATGTGAAGTTCCCGTTGAGACTCCAAAAGAATGCAACTTTCTCAATGAGACTCTACCACAATCCGATGTTCACATTGTGACTCCACCTGCATGCGACATTCACATTGCGACTCCACCAGAATGTGATGTTCATGTTGAGACTTCACCAAAATGCCAGGGGAACATCTCCTCAAGTGAAGTTGGGGCCACAGTTACAATAAAGGATCGGCAGATACTTGTGGTAGGGGACTCAATCATTAGAAGGATAGAAAGGGCAATCTGTCACAAAGACCGCTATCGCCGAACAGTATGTTGTTTACCGGGCGCTAGGGTTCGGGAAATTGTAGATTGCATGGACAGATTGTTGGATGGGGCTGGGGAGGACCCAGCTGTCATGGTACATATTGGTACTAACGACAATGTTAGAGGAAGATGGAACGCCCTACAAAATGATTTCAGAGACTTAGGGACTATATTGAAAAAAAGGACCTCCAAGGCAGTATTTTCAGAAATGCTGCCTGTACCTGGAGCCACACCAGAGAGGCAGCAAGAGCTTGGGGCACTTAACAAGTGGCTGAGGAACTGGTGCAGGAAAGAAGGATTTGGGTTTCTGGAAAACTGGGCTGACTTTTCATACCGTTACTGGCTCTATACCAGGGATGGACTGCACTTAAATGAGGAAGGTGCTGCTCTATTGGGAGAGAAGATGACCAAAAAGCTGGAAGAACTTCAAGTTGAGACTCCACCAAAATACCAGAGGAACCATGGGAACAACTCCTCCAGTAAAGATGGGGGCAAGGATACAGGAAAGAATAGGCAGATTTTGGTGGTAGGGGATTCAATTATTAGAGGAACTGAGAGGGCAATCTGTCACAATGACCGTTCTCGCCGAACAGTATGTTGTTTACCAGGCTCTCGAGTTCGGGACATTGTAGACTGCATGGACAGATTGTTGGATGGGGCTGGGGAGGACCCAGCTGTCATGGTACATATTGGTACTAATGACAAAGTTAGAGGAAGATGGAACGCCCTAACAAGTGATTTCAGAGACTTAGGAGCTATATTGAAGAAAAGGATCTCCAAGGCAGTATTTTCAGAAATACTGCCTGTACCTCGAACCACACCAGAGAGGCAGCAGGAGCTTCGGGAGCTTAATAAGTGGCTGAGGAACTGGTGCAGGGAGGAGGGGTTTGGCTTCATGGAGAACTGGGCTGACTTTTCAGTCAATTACCATCTCTATGGCATCGATGGAATGCACTTAAATGTGAGGGGTGCAGCTTTTTTGGGAGTGAAGATGGCCAAAACGTTGGAAGAAATTTTAAACTAGGTGTCAGGGCCTGAACTTGAACCTGGGACCTTTGTTGTATCTGGAAAACGACTATTCTCGCTGAGCTTGTTTACCAACTACAGCTCTGTTTGATCATTACCTTCTATATATCCTATATATGCTACTGGACCCTGGCTTGCTCACCTCCTGGTGGGGCAATCCTGAGGACAGCGACCTGGTACTAAAATGCAGCAAACTCCATCTCCACCATCAGGAGCTCTGGTGAACACCAGTTAGTACTTAGACTTCGTACCTCAGGTGAACCCATGTCATCTGCCAGGGTGACCTGCTTCTATACCTATCCTGCTGTATGGTGGGAGTCCAACTACTGCTATAGCTACTGGTCTCAGAGCCTGACCTGTGATTGTGTCAGAATAATCTGGCTCAAAAAATGGAGACCGCTATTGCAAATGTATGTGTGTGTGTGTGGTAAGTTTAGTGGTGTGCTGTGTGATTAGTTTAGTGGTGTGCTGTGTGATTAGTTTAGTGGTGTGCTGTGTAATTAGTTTAGTGGTGTGCTGTGTGATTAGTTTAGTGGTGTGCTGTGTGGTTAGTTTAGTGGTGTGCTGTGTGTTTTGTGGTGTGTTGTGTGGTATAATTTATTATTGCAAATGTGTGTTGGACCAGCTATGAGGGGAGGTTGGAAGCCCTTGGTTTTTCAGGTGTGTGTTGGACCGGCTATAAGGGGAGGTTGGAGGCCGGTACTTTTTTTTCAGGTGTGTGTTGGACCAGCTATAAGGGGAGGTTGGAGGCTGGTATTTTTTCAGGTGTGTGTTGGACCAGCTATAAGGGGAGGTTGGAGGCTGGTATTTTTTCAGGTGTGTGTTGGACTGGCTATGAGGGGAGGTTGGAGGCCGGTATTTTTTCAGGTGTGTGTTGGACCAGCTATAAGGGGAGGTTGGAGGCCGGTATTTTTTCAGGTGTGTGTTGGACCAGCTATAAGGGGAGGTTGGAGGCTGGTATTTTTTCAGGTGTGTGTTGGACCAGCTATAAGAAGAGGTTGGAGGCTGGTATTTTTTCAGGTGTGTGTTGGACCGGCTATGAGGGGAAGTTGGAGGCCGATACTTTTTTTCAGGTGTGTGTTGGACCAGCTATAAGGGGAGGTTGGAGGCTGGTATTTTTTCAGGTGTGTGTTGGACCAGCTATAAGGGGAGATTGGAGGCTGGTATTTTTTCAGGTGTGTGTTGGACCGGCTATGAGGGGAGGTTGGAGGCTGGTATTTTTTCAGGTGTGTGTTGGACCAGCTATAAGGGGAGGTTGGAGGCTGGTATTTTTCTCAGACAGGTTTGGTACAGCCTGTAATGGAAGGTAATTTTACATATGATTGCAAATCTATGTAACCAAAACCTCTGTTTTAAATTTAATGATTGAACTAGTTTAGACTCGGAATGTTTTTTGTTACTCTGTATGTCACAATTTGGAAATGACAATAGAGTAGAGTTAGGGACCGCACTTTTCAGAGGGGCCTTGACGTGGCAGTGCGGCTTCACATATATTTGCAAATGTATCCAACATAAATCCAATACAAATTGTTGAAACATTTTAGAGTTTTTCTTATTTTGCTGGCTGGCTGCCCATGCGCACCTTACTTTAACCACTTCAGCCCTGGAAGGTTTTAACCCCCTTAATGACCAGGCCATATTTTGCGATTCAGCAGTGCGTTACTTTGATGAAAAATTGCGCGGTTGTGCGGCGCTGTACCCAAATACAAATTATGTCCTTTTTCCCCCACAAATAGAGCTTTCTTTTGGTGGTATTTGATCACCTCTACGGTTTTAAGATTTTGCGCTATAAACAAGAAAAAAGCAACAATTTTGAAAACAAACAACATATTACTTTCTGCTATAAAACATTCCCAATAAAAAAAATTTAAAAAATCGAATTATTTTTATCAGTTTAGGCCAATTTGTATTCTGCTAAATATTTTTGGTAAAAAACAAATCCCAAAAAGTCTATTTTAATTGGTTTGTTAGTTATAGCGTTTACAAACTACTGGATAGATTTTTGGAATTTTTATTTATTTTTTTGTTTTTCTTAGTAATGGCGGCAATCAGCGTTTTTTAGCGGGACTGCGACATTGCAGCGGACAGATCGGGCCCCTTACTGACATTTTTGACACTTTTTGGGGACCAGTGACATTAATACAGTAATCAGTGCTAAATAATATACACTGTTACTGTATAAATGAGACTGGCAAAGAAGGGGTTAACACCGGGGGTGATCAAAGGGGTTAATGTATGCCTAAATGTGATTACTAACTGTGTGGGGGAAGGTTCTGTGACAGGCATAGCTGAAACTCCTGATCTCTCTCTGCCTGTCTAACAGAAGACTCGCCTGCTTTGTTTACATAAGCAGGCTGCTCTTCTGTCAGTTTCTCTGACGATCGCGAGAGACCGGCAGTAATCGTCGCCACTCTTCCCATGGCCCGCCTCCCGCTGTGTCTAAACACAGCGGGAGCGCGGCTCCGGCGGCGCGCATGCGCCACTGAGACCTCGTGCACAAAATCACATAGGTCTAGGCGATTTTGCGCAGCCGAGCCGCCCTGCCACAGTAACAATGTGGTGGGCAGTCGGCAAGAGGTTAAGCATCACATTTTAGTGTTGTGGTAATGTGCATTACCGCAATGTAGGTGGACACACGTTCCATGCATTAGCATGTTGGAGTGCCATCCATTGTCTATGGCAGTGGTTCTTAACCTTGTTGGAGGTACTGAACCCCACCAGTTTCATATGCGCATTCACCGAACCCTTCTTAATTGAAAAAATAAAATATGATTTTTTCAAATTCAAAACATAGGTATATATTTAGATATATATTTATACATAGGTGCACAACATGAACAAAACCATTAAAAAACAAAACCATAAAAAAAAAAAAAAAGGCTCCATAGCTCAGGGGTTAGAGCACTGGTCTTGTAAACCAGGGGTCGCGAGTTCAAATCTCGCTGGGGCCTCCCTACAAGTGTTGGCGACTGTATCTCAAAAAACAAAACCATTAAGAACAAAGAACAAAACCATTAAAACATGGGGTGTCAGGAGGGCACACACTGGGGTGGGGGGGTTGGGAGGGCATACCGTGGGGTGTCAGGAGAGAACACACTGAGGGGCGAGGTGTTGGGAGGGCATACTATGGGGTATCAGGAGGGCACACACTGGGGGGAGGTGTTGGGAGGGCATTCCATGGGGTATCAGAAGCACATGATTTCCCGAGGTGCGCTCGGCCTCACAATCAGTAATATTTTCTCGGGGGGAGCTATTGCCCCTTTGTCCCCCCCCCCACCGAACCCCGGAGACTGACTCACCGAACCCCTGGGGTTCGATCGAACCCAGGTTAAGAACCACTGGTCTATGGCAACCCAACACATTAACCCAACGCACCTCTGACACACATGCATTGCAGAGCAGCGTGTTGCACTCGGAAATAATGGCGACTCTGATTTTCGTCTCTTTAGGTGTGTGTGTTGGCAGTCTGTTCAATTGAACACAATGCTCCAGAATAAACAGCTGTGAATTCAGTCTTGTAGCTAGTAATAAATTGATCAGAGGGGGTGCAACTCCGGCAACAGAAAAACATTAAAGTGGAACTGCACTCTCTCAATCAACATTGACTGTTTTAACCACTTGCTGACCAACCACAGTACATGTGCTGCGGCTGGGCAGCACGTGCAGGCAAAATCAAGTACATATACACCATTCTGCCTGCTCCAGTTTAGGGGCATGCAGAGCGCCCCCCCTGCTGGTGGGAGATAAAGTGTTTTGAAAGCTGGTGGATTATGGTTGGCGGTTGAGGAACCTTTCAAAAAAACACAACATAAATAGGAGTGATGTTTATTTGCAACTTTGTTTTCAACACGATCTTTCAATTCTATTTCTTTAGTAATGGTATTGATTAACATTTATTCAATTTTTATTGATTGTTATTATCATCACTGTTATTATAAATTTTATTGGTTAACATTTTAACATTTATTGGATGCGTGTGATACCTGAGCACTTGCCAGCAGGTGGTGCTGTGGAGCAGAGCGCGGGATCAGAGGCTGTCAGGGCGTGCAGGAGAGAGGAGTGTGTGTGGAGTGTGTGCGTGACCGACCGCGTGTGAGTAACCCCCCCCCCCCAGGAGAGCAGCGGCGGGGAGCGGCGCTCGAACCCCGACCCCCCCCCCAGAAGCGAGCGGCGAGCGGGTCGGTAACCCCCCCTCTCTTGTTGCGGGTGGCGAGCAGAACAGTAAACCCCCCCCCTTTTGGCGGCGGGCGGCGAGTGGTGCGGACCCCCCCCCCCCCCCAGACAGAGAGGGAGCAGAGGAGACTAGCGAGCAAAGGCTGACCGGGAAGTGACAGAGGGAGGCGGGTGCAGAGCGGAGACTGACCGTCTGAGGGGGAAAAAAAAAAAAAAAACAGCCAGGAACTGCTAGAGTCAGACTTAAAGGGACATACACTAGGTAAGTAAGACTGGTGACTGAGATTGTACACTGACTGAGGGTGTAGTGTAGTACCTGAGTATCTGTGAGTATCTGTGAGTACCTGTGAGTACCTGTGAGTACCTGTGAGTATCTGTGAGTACCTGTGAGTATCTGTGAGTACCTGTGAGTATCTGTGTGTACCTGGGTACCTGTGAGTACCTGAGTATCTGTGAGTACCTGAGTACCTGAGAGTACCTGTGAGTACCTGAGTATCTGTGAGTACCTGAGTATCTGTGAGTACCTGAGTATCTGTGAGTACCTGTTGCTACCTGAGTGTCTGGGAGTACCTATCACTACCTGAGTGTTTTGCGTCTGACCGGGCTGTGCGACTGAGCGTTGTGCTTCTGACCGGGCGGTGCGACTGAGCGTTGTGCGTCTGACCGGGCGGTGCGACTGAGCGTTGTGCATCTGACCGGGCGGTGCAACTGAGCGTTGTGCGTCTGACTGGGCTGTGCGACTCAGTGTTGTGCGTCTGACCGGGCTGTGCGACTCAGTGTTGTGCGTCTGACCGGGCTGTGCGACTCAGTGTTGTGCGTCTGACCGGGCGGTGCGACTCAGTGTTTTGCGTCTGACCGGGCTGTGCGACTGAGCGTTGTGCGTCTGACCGGGCTGTGCGACTGAGCGTTTTGCGTCTGACCGGGCTGTGCGACTGAGCGTTGTGCGTCTGACCGGGCTGTGCGACTGAGTGTTGTGCGTCTGACCGGGCTGTGCGACTGAGCGTTGTGCGTCTGACCGGGCTGTGCGACTGAGTGTTGTGCGTCTGACCGGGCTGTGCGACTGAGTGTTGTGCGTCTGACCGTGCGGTGCGACTGAGTGTTGTGCGTCTGACCGGGCTGTGTGACTGAGTGTTGTGCGTCTGACCGGCTGTGCGATTGAGTGTTGTGCGTCTGACCGGGCTGTGCGACTGAGCATTGTGCGTCTGACCGGGCTGTGCGACTCAGTGTTGTGCGTCTGACCGGGCGGTGCGACTCAGTGTTTTGCGTCTGACCGGGCTGTGCGACTGAGCGTTGTGCGTCTGACCGGGCTGTGTGACTGAGCGTTTTGCGTCTGACCGGGCTGTGCGACTGAGCGTTGTGCGTCTGACCGGGCTGTGCGACTGAGCGTTGTGCGTCTGACCGGGCTGTGCGACTGAGTGTTGTGCGTCTGACCGGGCTGTGCGACTGAGTGTTGTGCGTCTGACCGGGCGGTGCGACTGAGTGTTGTGCGTCTGACCGGGCGGTGCGACTGAGTGTTGTGCGTCTGACCGGGCTGTGCGACTGAGTGTTGTGCGTCTGACCGGCTGTGCGACTGAGTGTTGTGCGTCTGACCGGGCTGTGCGACTCAGTGTTGTGCGTCTGACCGGGCTGTGCGACTCAGTGTTGTGCGTCTGTCCGGGCGGTGCGACTGAGTGTTGTGCGTCTGACCGGGCGGTGCGACTGAGTGTTGTGTGTCTGACCGGGCGGTGCGACTGAGTGTTGTGCGTCTGACCGGGCTGTGCGACTCAGTGTTGTGCGTCTGACCGGGCTGTGCGACTCAGTGTTGTGCGTCTGACCGGGCTGTGCGACTCAGTGTTGTGCGTCTGACCGGGCTGTGCGACTCAGTGTTGTGCGTCTGACCGGGCTGTGCGACTCAGTGTTGTGAGTCTGACCGGGCTGTGCGACTCAGTGTTGTGCGTCTGACCGGGCTGTGCGACTCAGTGTTGTGCGTCTGACCGGGCTGTGCGACTGAGTGTTGTGCGTCTGACTGGGCTGTGCGACTCGGTGTTGTGCGTCTGACCGGGCTGTTCGACTCGGTGTTGTGCGTCTGACCGGGCTGTGCGACTCGGTGTTGTGCGTCTGACCGGGCTGTGCGACTCGGTGTTGTGCTTCTGACCGGGCTGTGCGACTGAGTGTTGTGTGTCTGACCGGGCTGTGCGACTGAGTGTTGTGCGTCTGACCGGGCTGTGCGACTTAGTGTTGTGCGTCTGACCGGGCTGTGCGACTCGGTGTTGTGCGTCTGACCGGGCTGTGCGACTCAGGTGTTGTGCGTCTGACCGGGCTTTGCGACTCTGTGTTGTGCGTCTGACCGGGCTGTGCGACTCGGTGTTGTGCGTCTGACCGGGCTGTGCGACTCGGTGTTGTGCGTCTGACCGGGCTGTGCGACTCTGTGTTGTGCGTCTGACCGGGCTGTGCGACTCAGTGTTGTGCGTCTGACCGGGCTGTGCGACTCAGTGTTGTGCGTCTGACCGGGCTGTGCGACTGAATGTTGTGCGTCTGACCGCGCTGTGCGACTTAGTGTTGTGCGTCTGACCAGGCTGTGCGACTTAGTGTTGTGCGTCTGACCGGGCTGTGCGACTTAGTGTTGTGCGTCTGACCGGGCTGTGCGACTCAGCGTTGTGCGTCTGACCGGGCTGTGAGATTGTGAGTGTTGGGTGACTGACCGGTGTCAAGTGAGTGGAGCGGAATACCAGAGGGTGAGAAGGTAGCGTTAGGAAGCCAGGAAATAGCCACATAGGATAGACTTAAATCGCTGAATCCCCATTAGATTAGATTAGTAGGTACAATGCCCGGCGGGTGTGGAGATGCGACTCGGTGTACATCTTGTGATATGTATGCGTTCCTCGGTCATGCGATCGAGGGCGAATACAAATGCGCAAAATGTGAGCACGTTGCTTCCCTGGAAGCTCAGGTCCTCAATCTAGGGAAGCAGCTGGCAACACTGAGACGAATGTCCATACCGGAGGAGAGCCAGGATTGTACCAATCAGGTACAGACAGGGGCCTGCACAGAGGTGGGCGGAGTATCGGAGGTGCAGGCATCAGAGCAGAGCAGAGGGGTGACAGTTAGGAGGGGTAGAAGGGGACAAGTCAAGGAGGCTGATCCTGGGCTGGAGCACCCCAATAGATACGCCCCGTTGTGTGATGTTGGGGAAACCAGTCAGGGACCAGCATTGCTGGAGCAGAGCGACGCCCCTAGCTGCCAGGGGACGAACTCCTCCAGTGAGGCCGGGAGAAAGGGAAAGGAAAGACAGGTGCTGGTGGTAGGGGACTCAATTATTAGAAGGACAGATAGTGTAATCTGTGACATAGACCGTGTGCGCCGAACAGTCTGTTGTTTGCCGGGCGCTCGGGTTCGGCACATCGCGGATCGGGTGAACAGATTATTGGGTGGGGCTGGGGAAGACCCAGCTGTCATGGTACACGTGGGTACCAATGACATAGGCAGAGGAAGACGGAGAGTCCTAAACGATTTCAGGGACTTAGGCGCTAAGTTGAGGACTAGGACCTCCAAGGTAGTATTTTCCGAAATACTACCGGTACCTCGAGCCACACCAGAGAGGCAGCGGGAGATTAGGGAAGTTAACGAGTGGCTGAGGAGCTGGTGTAGTAAGGAGGGTTTCGGGTTCCTGGAGAACTGGGCCGACTTCTCAGTCGGTCACCGGCTCTTTGGTAGGGACGGATTGCACCTAAATGGGGTGGGTGCAGCCGTACTGGGTGAGAGGATGGCCAAAAAGTTAGAGGGGCTTTTAAACTAGGGAATGGGGGGGAGGGTACAGATGTAGAATTAGCCAGTGGAAAGCAAGTTTCAGAGGGCAGAAATGGGGGCATTAGCGGTAGGGTGTTCGGAGCCCCTATACCCAGGGTGGGTACGGGGAAAAATCAAGAGAGCAGCCTAAAAACATCAAAATTACGAGGCTTATATACCAATGCCAGAAGCCTGGCCAACAAGATGGGAGAGCTGGAGCTGCTGATGTTTGAGGAGGACTTAGATTTTGTGGGGATAACTGAGACTTGGTTTGACAGCTCTCATGACTGGATGGCGACCATTCAGGGGTATTCCCTTTATCGCAGAGATAGAGAGGGTAAAAAAGGGGGAGGGGTATGTTTGTATATTAAGAACAGTATACAGGTAAATATGAGGGATGATATTAATAATGGAGCTATGGACGAGGCAGAATCCCTATGGGTAGAGCTTCAAAGGAAAGGCACGGTGGGGAAGGTAATATTGGGCGTATGCTATAGGCCCCCAAACCAGAGGGAGGAGGGTGAGGTGGACCTCATGTTACAGATAGGATTGGCAGCAAGGATGGGAAATGTCATTATAATGGGGGACTTTAATTATCCTGATATAGACTGGGCAGAAGGAACCGCGCATTCAGCCAAGGCTCGGCAGTTCCTAAATGTTTTGCAGGACAATTTCATGGGTCAGATGGTGAATGCACCGACAAGAAACAATGCGGTACTTGACCTACTGATTACCAACAATACAGACCTGCTCACGGATATAGAAATACGGGACAACTTAGGGAACAGTGACCATAGGTCAATTGGTTTCAGTATTAATTACAGTAATAGGAAACACAAGGGTAATATAAGGACACTGAATTTCAAAAGAGCCAATTTCCCTAAACTGCGCTCGCTGCTAGAAAATATCAAATGGGATAGAACCCTGGGAACAAAGAACACGGAGGAAAAATGGGAGTGCTTCAAGAGCATACTTAACAAGGGGGTGGGCCAGTGCATTCCACAGGGAAATAAATTTAAAAGAGCAAAACTAAACCCTGGGTGGCTAAACTCCAACATAAAAATGTATATTAGAGCTAAAGAAAAGGCCTTCAAAAAATACAAGACTGAGGGGTCATTGGCAGCATTTAAGCATTACAAAGAGTGTAATAAGAAATGTAAAGATGAAATCAGGGCGGCTAAAATAGAACACGAGAGACATATAGCGGAGGAGAGTAAAAAGAACCCCAAGAAATTCTTTAAGTATATAAACAGTAAGAAAGCGAGGCCAGAACACATTGGCCCCATAAAAGATGATAAAGGAAAAATGGCCACTGAGGACAGAGAAAAGGCGGAAGTGTTAAATAATTTCTTTTCTTCAGTCTTCACAAAGGAATCGGGGGGCTACACGAACCCCGCTTGTAAGGCCGAACTAAATAATACACCTCAGGAAGTGCCGCCATGGCTAACAGAGGATAGACTTAGAGCTAAACTAGAGAAACTTAACATAAATAAATCCCCGGGACCGGATGGCTTGCACCCAAGGGTTCTAAATGAGCTCAGCCAGGTGATTGCCAGACCATTATTCTTGATCTTTAAGGATAGTTTACAGACAGGTATGGTGCCAGCTGATTGGAAAAAAGCCAACGTGGTACCAATATTTAAAAAGGGGCCGAGATATATCCCGGGTAACTATAGGCCGGTCAGCCTAACATCAGTAGTCTGCAAAATTTTGGAGGGGATGATAAGGGACCACATACAAGACTTTAGTAATGAAAACGGTATTATAAGTAGTAATCAGCATGGATTCATGAAAAATCGTTCATGCCAAACCAATCTATTAACCTTCTACGATGAAGTGAGCTGCCACTTAGATAAAGGTAAGCCTGTGGATGTGGTGTATCTGGACTTTGCAAAGGCCTTTGACACCGTTCCCCACAAACGCTTACTGTACAAACTAAGGAAGGTAGGTATGGACCATAAGGTGAGTACCTGGATAGAGAACTGGCTCCAGGGGAGAGTACAGAGGGTGGCGATTAATGGGGAGTACTCGGATTGGGCGGGTGTGGAAAGTGGGGTCCCCCAGGGTTCTGTCCTGGGACCAATCCTGTTTAATTTATTCATAAATGATCTAGAGGAGGGGATATCTAGTACAATCTCAGTATTTGCAGATGATACTAAATTAGGCATGCCAATATCTTCTATGCAGGATGTGGAAATCTTGCAAGCAGACCTGAACAAAATAACGGGGTGGGCAACTACATGGCAGATGAGATTTAATGTAGAAAAATGTAAAGTAATGCACTTGGGGGCCAGAAACCAGAAAGCAAGCTACTCACTAGGGGGGGAACCTCTGGGTGAGTCTAGGATGGAAAGGGACCTGGGGGTACTGGTAGACAACAGGCTTGGAAGTGGCATGCAATGCCAAGCCGCTGCAAGCAAAGCCAACAGAATACTGGGTTGTATAAAAAAGGGGATTCACTCCAGAAATAAAGAGATTATTCTTCCACTCTACAAGACTCTGGTCCGGCCACATCTGGAGTATGCTGTCCAGTTCTGGGCACCGGTCCTCAGGAAGGATGTGCTGGAACTGGAGAAAGTCCAGAGAAGGGCAACAAAAATAAATAGGGGAATGGAGGACATCGGCTATGAGGAAAGACTACAAGCACTGAACCTATTCTCTCTGGAGAAGAGACGCTTGAGGGGGGATATGATATCAATGTACAAATACTGTACTGGCGACCCTAGCATAAGGAACAAACTATTTAGAGTAAGGGAATACAATAAGACACGTGGCCACTCACTAAAACTAGAGGAAAGGCGGTTTAACCTTAAAGTGCGTAAGGGGTTCTTCACTGTAAGAGCGGTAAGGATGTGGAATTCTCTTCCGCAAGCAGTCGTATCAGCGGGGAGCATTGATAGTTTCAAAAAACTATTGGATGGACACCTTAAAGACCACAACATACAGGGGTATACAATGTACGGTTAAAAGCAAACATACACACATAGGTTGAACTGGATGGACTTGTGTCTTTTTTCAGCCTCACTAACTATGTAACTATGTAACTATGTAACTAATTTTTTTGGGCAATTATATATGTTTTTAAGACATTTACCAAGGTGACTAGGGAAGACTATAGTTTGTATTTCCTAAATCAATTTCTCTTACATTAAAATAAAAAAATGAGGGCTACAAGTTTTAGCTGGAGATGGGCTTTCATCTTTTATCTCTCACTAACCATCCATTTAAAATTAAATGTTCATCTAAGACTACCCTGTCCACAGGGTGACAACAGTGCAAACGGAGAACAGGGAAAAACAAAAACTTTGTTACATAGTTTGGAAAGAGAAACAGGCCCATCTAGTTTAAGAAATATTGATAGTAAAGGGTATGGGCGCTACTTCTAATATGTGCCGGTTCACACTTGTGCGATGCGGGAACGCTGCGAATATGCAGCGTGATCCCGCATTGCATCCGCACATCTGGCAGTTCCCACTGCCATATGCGATACGCAGGGGGTGTCAATTAAATGTTAACAACACCCCCAGTTTGATCGCATATCGCAGTGCGATCTGACAGTTCGCACAGAATCGGATCGCACAGGTGTGAACCACTGCGCTCCGATTCTGATGCGGCTGAAAAAATTCCTCATGTGCGTATTTGGTGCGGATACAGTGCGAATTCAGCCATACAAAGTGTATGGCTGAACTCGCATCCGCACGAGATCGCATGTAATGAAGGAGCAGTGCTCTCCGAATTGCATGCGATCTCGCAAGCCGCACAAATGTGAACTGGCACTAAATGTTGGTATATTTAACACTGGTATGTGATGATGTATCTGTTATAGTGTTATTGGTGTGACATATGGTAAATATATAACAACACACTTATACATACATGGCATACAATATAATATAGCTATAAAGTGCTCTCGTGCTCAGTGCCACAAAATTATGATATGTAAATAAATTATGTGATAACAAATCCTGTGAAACTGTGAAATTCTTCTGTGGTATAAGAATATAATAAATATATAAATAAATAAATAAATAAAGTGCTGCAGTGTCAAACCTGTGAAAAAGGTGAATACCTACTGTATAGGTACAAAGTATGATAAATAAATATAGTGCTACAGTATTATAGGTAAAAAATATATATATAAATAAATACACATATATATAAATATCTCCAGATCAAATATGTCCAAAGTCCCAATATTATGTGCTGAGATGAGCTGTCAGCCACATTACTCTTTGAAGGTGCTGTAGTGCCAAACCAATCCAAAGAATAAATCTAAGTATTAACAGTATGTGATCCTTTTTAGGTGTTTGTGATATCCCAAGTATATGAGAAGCCAAAAGAATAGGTGAGACGGTGGTACTGTGTTTATCTCTTACTTGGCTGTGCTCTGTGCGGTGATGCAGTGCCCCTGTAAGAATTGCACTCATAGCAATGCTTTACCCTGTAAAGGGGTAGCAAGCTCTGCACAGCTAATACTGTAGCACTATATTTATTTATCATACTTTGTACCTATACAGTAGGTATTCACCTTTTTACAGGTTTGACACTGCAGCACTTTATTTATTTATTTATTTATTTATTTATTTATTCATTATATTCTTATACCACAGAAGGATTTCACCTTTGGCACTGCTTTACAGCTATATCATATTGTATGCCGTGTATGTATAAGTGTGTTGTTATATGTTTACCATATGTCACACCAATAACACTATAACAGATACATCATCACATACCAGTGTTAAATATACCAACATATATTAGAAGTAGCGCCCATACCCTTTACTATCAATATTTCAATTTTATACTTCTCACTTGGGTGAGAAGTATTCTAGGAGGCTGCAAACTTCAGGATTATATCTTTCTTTTAGCATTTTTCCTAATTGCGCGGGATTACCATATCATCATCTAGTTTAAGCACTTCCCGACCGTGCTACAGCCAAAACACGGCTATAGCGCAGATGTCCGGTTCTTTGAGGGGGTCCATGGATGTCATCCCAGAACCCTGCCCTCTGGGGCATACATCAGGCACGCTCTGCGACCGTTGTGTCCTTTGGACACAGCTCATCCCAGATCAGAGTAAAGGACCATGGGATCTGTTATGTCCAATCACAGCTGATTACACATAAACAGATTTACCGGTAATCAGCTCTCCTTTGCTCACGCGCTGTGTCTGTGTTAGAAAAGGAGACCTGATAACCAGCAAGGCTGTAAGTACATTGTTTACACTGAGAATCAAGGTCAGTGCCATGATTATCTATGCAGCCCCATCAGCGCCCCTCAGTGCAGCCTCATCAGCGTCCCTCAGTACAGCCTCATCAGCGCCCCTCGGTGCAGCCTCATCAGTGCCCATCAGTACAGCCTCATCAGTGCCCATCAGTACAGCATATCAGTGCAGCCTCATCAGCACACGTCAGAGAAGAAGAAAAATGATTTATGACATGGTATATGGATGGTATATGGATATACAGGATGATATATAAGAGAGGTATATGGATGAATAGGATGGTATATAAGAGATGTATATGGATGTACAGGAAGGTATAGAGAGTGTGTGTGTATATATCTATACACACACACACTATCCTGCCAAAAGCATTGGGACGCCTGCCTTTACACGCACATGAACTTTAATGGTATCCCAGTCTTAGTCCGTAGGGTTTAATATTGAGTTGGCCCCCCTTTTCAGCTATAACAGCTGCAACATTTCTGGGAAAGCTGTCCACAAGGTTTAGGAGTGTATCTATGGGAATGTTTCACCATTCTTCCACAAGAGCATTTGTGAGGTCAGGCACTGATGTTGGAGAGAAGGCCTGGCTCGCAGTCTGCGCTTTAATTCATCTTAAAGGTGTTCTATCAGGTTGAGGTCAGGACTCTGTGCAGGCCAGTCAAGTTCCTTCCCCCTAAACTGGCTCATCCATGTCTTTATGGACCTTGCTGTGTGCACTGGTGTGCAGTCATGTTGGAACAGGAAGGGGCCATCCCCAAACTGTTCCCACAAAGTTGGGAGCATAAAAAAGTGTCTGAAATGTCTAGGTATGCTAAAGCTTTAAGAGTTCCCTTCACAGTAACTAAGGGGCCAAGCCCAACCCCAGAGAAAAAAAAAACACAGCATAATCCCCTCTCCACCAAATGATTTGGAATAATGGCGAGTGTTCGGATACATTCAGGTCTCATCTCTACATCTCTATAGAAGTGTGTCCGATGTTTCCCTTGTATCAATACAATCTCCACCTGTCCACATTCCAGAAATGTAGGCTTATCAGAACTAATGAGTGTAACCTACAGTCCTCCAGGTGTGCAGACCCCCCACTTGGAGGAGGAATGGACCACCCTATGAAAGATTCAGATATTCTCATATCCTTATCACAACCAGAGTTGTCAGGTCGCTGTCTCTGCACAGCTGGCTGGTGTCTGTGTTGAGCCAATGATGTGAAAGGGAGAAAATGGCTGACTACAGATGACAGGGCTAGGCTGGGCTGCCATTAGAAATGATGGGGCACTGGAGAGCTGACCAGACAGCCCCACGTATCCACAGGCAGACTCTGTTGGCGCCCACTGCTGACCAAATGGGAAGTACTGCGTGTACCCCCTATTGATGGTCCTGACAACAGGTGATCTGTAGTATTTGCAGACTGGGCCCGAGGGTGGCCTGGAGTATTGGTAGAATGGAGGATGACCTGTGATATTGTCCATATATACTGGAAAATGAACTGAAGTGTAAATGGACGAAATTGAGGGGTGGTCTGGAGTATCAGCAGATAACTGGGGTTGACTTGTAGCAAAGACATTGTTAATAGATAAGACTTTACCTCCGACCAGTGCAGCTGATTAGTATTGATCCTCAGAGCTTCCAGTGGTGCCTTGGCCTTGGATCTGTTCATGGTGACCAGTCTTTTCTGAGCCCCGGATTCTGCCTTTTGGGCACTCCGCTTCTCCTTCCTGTGATCATTCCTATTCTTGCACCTTCATTGGCTGTGCCCTTTTATCCTGGCCTTCCACAAACAACTATCCTTACCAGAAACAAGATGTAAGACAAAGAAATAACTCTGTTATAAAACATAAAAGTAGGCCAATCATATCCATTTTTCAAGTTAAAGAAAATAGAACCACTTCACATCAGGTGCCTCCATTTGTGTTCCCCATAAATTGGGAACCCCAATCAGAGTACCTTCACATATCAGTTGCCACCACATATTAGATGCCCCCATCAGAATATTACCTTAGATCAGTTACCCCAATCAAGGTACCCCTTTATTACAGGTGTCCCCTTAAGACTGTCCCCTTAAATCCAGCGTCCCCATAACAGTGCTACCTTATATGAGGTGTCCCCATAACAGTGCCCTCTTACATCAGGTGTCTCCATAACAGTGCCTCTTTTCTTTTACATCAGGTGTCCCCATAACAGTGCCCCCTTACATCAGGTGTCCCCATAACAGTGCCCTCTTACATCAGGTGTCCCCATAACAGTGCCCCTTTTCCTTTACATCAGGTGTCCCCATAACAGTGCCCTCTTACATCAGGTGTTCCCATAACAGTGCCATCTTACATCAGGTGTCCCCATAACAGTGCCCCCTTACATCAGGGGTCCCCATAACAGTGCCCTCTTAAGTCAGGTGTCCCCATAACAGTGCCCTCTTACATCAGGTGTCCCCATAACAGTTCCCTCTTACATCAGGTGTCCCATTACAGTGCCCCCTTACATGAGGTGTTCCCATAACAGTGCCCCCTTACATTAGGTGTTCCCATAACAGTGCCAACTTACATCTGGTGCCCCCTTACATCAGTTGTCCCCATACCAGTGCCCCCACACATCAGGTGTCCCCATACCAGTGCCCCCTTACATCAAGTGTTCCCATAACAGTGCCCTCTTACATCAGATGTCCCCATCAAATTACCCCTAGAAATCCATACCTCAATCAGAAAATATCTTCATGTTTCAATTGCCCCCTTCAATGTGCCCCCATATATCAATACCCCATAGAGGTACCCCCGTAATACAGCCTCCCCATAGACTAGCTGCCTCATTACATAAGGTGTTCCCACCTTATGTACACCCGTAAAGCAGGGGCCTCATCAGAATACCTTCATACATTGTTTATCCCAAACAGAGCATCCCCATAGATCAGTTACCCCCATCACTGTGCCCCCTTACATCAGGTGTTCTTCTTCACAGTGCCCCCTTATATCAGAAACCCCAATCAGAGTACCCCCATAGATCAGTTGCCCCATCAAAATACTCCCATAGATCAGTTTCCCTCATCAGAGTGCCTTCACAAATCACTTGCTCCATCACAGTGCTCCCATAGATCAGTTATCCCATCAGAATGTCCCCTTAGATTAGTTGCAGCCTTAGATTATCCATCAGAGTACATACACTATATTGTCAAAAGTATTGGGACACCTGCCTTAACACGCACATGAAATTTAATGGCACCCCAGTATTAGTCCATAGGGTTCAATATCGAGTTGGCCCACCCTTTGCAGCTATTACAGCTTCAACTCTTCTGGGAATGCTGTCCACAGGGTTTAGGAGTGTGTCTATGGGAATGTTTGACCATTCTTCCACAAGAGCATTTGTGAGGTCAGGCACTGATGTTGAATGAAAAGGCCTGGCTCCCAGTTTCCGCTTCAATTCATCCAAAAGGTGTTCTATCGGGTTGAGGTCAGGACTCTGCAGACCAGTCAAATTCCTCCACCCCAAACTCGGTCATCCAAAGACTGGGATGAAATTAAAATTCATATGTGTGTAAAGTCATGTGTCCCAAAACGTTTGACAATATAGTATATATAGATTAGTTGCCCTCATCACAGTGCCCCAATAAGATAAGTTGTACTGACAAATCAGTTGCCCCATCACAGTACCCCCATCAATTTGTTGCCCCATCAGAGTACATATATAGATTAGTTGCCCCATCACAGTCTCCCCATAGATTACTTGCCCCAATCACATTGCCCCCATAGAGTAGTTGCCCTCATCACAATGTCCCCATAGATCAGTTGCCCTATCAAAGTTTCCCCCATAGATTAGTTGCCCCCCATCACAGTGTCCCCATTGATTAGTTGCTTCATCATAGTGTCCCTGTAGATCAGTTGCCGCCCATCAGAGTACCCCCATAGATGAGTTGCCCCCTATCACTGTGTTCCGATGAATTAGTTTCCCCCATCCAAGTACCCCCATAGATCAGTTGCCCCATCACAGTGCTTAGTGTAACTGTAGGAGAAATCCCTATAGCCTGACAGGAAGGAGGTAGGAACTAGCAGGAGAAACGTGCACACAGCATGCATGTGAAGTCATTGGTTGCTAGGGATGCCGGCATCCCTAGCAACCAATGACTGCTGCTCACAGGACCAGGACCTGTGGTGGTCCACCATGTTAGTGAAGGCTTTATGAACCTATGAGCCTGTGCAGGAGGTGGAGCAAGGGAGTCGAAAATCACCATTTACATATGTGTGCAGGAGTAACGTATTACTTCGCATTTCTGTGTAAGCACGGTGGGACGGGGGAGCTTTATTCATTTTTTTATTATTTATTTTATTTTTAAATATATATATATTTTTTACACTTTTTTATTTATTTATTTGTTTTTTGTAATAACTTCATTGCTATCACAAGGGATGAACAACATCTCCTGTGACAGCATGGGCTGTGACAGGTCCTCTTTATGGAGAGATTTGGGATCTATTAGACCCCAAATCTCTCCTCTGGCCCCCAATGCAGCCAATCAGACTGAGATCGGTCCGATCAGCTGCTTCTCCGGCCATTGGTAGACAGGTAAACAAAGGGGGCGGAACCAGGAAGTGATGAATACTTGTGGCTCCCGGTTTCCAGGGTTACAGAGAGAGGGGAATGACGTCAGTTTCTCTCTCTCTGTACAGGACAGCCATCGCCGCCGACCGCATCGCTCCTAGCCTCTGCGATGGGACTGGAGAGACGGGGGCGGGGGAGAGGAGTGGGACCCCCTTCCACCACCCCTATAAGTGATCGAGGTTCAAGTAGCTAATTGGCCCCTCAGATCACTTCTACCTTGTAGAGAATTTGCTGGCTGAAAACAATGATACAGAGATGATGCCTGTAGGTGCACCCACCATCCCAGTATAAACCCGAGGACGTACGGGTACGTACATTTGGGGGAAGTGGTTAAAGGTAAAGAAGAGATTTGGGGTCTTTTTGACCCTAGAGCTCCCCAAAAAGAGGACCTGTCATCCTTATTTATCCTTGTATTCTATTACAAGCGATATCTACATTCCTTGTAATAGGAATAAAAGTGACAAAAATGAAAGGGACAGTGTAAAATAAAGAATAAAATAGATAAGGGAAAAAAATCCTTTAGTGCCTGGATCCCTCAGTACTCACGCGCAGAAGAGAATTCAAACCACACATGTGAGGTATCGCTGAGAACAATACATTGAGAACAATAAAAAAAAGTGACCCGGAACATGCCATGCGCTACTTTGCCATGTTTGTCGCACATAGGGCAGCCACTTTGAAATCAGTAGACTGCTCTATGCTTGTTGGGTAAAAAAAAAAAAAAAAATGCTTGAAAAAATGGGTGTTTCCCATACAGGTGTATGTCAGAGGTGTGACTGGGGCCTTCATCATTTCACAAACTATGGAATGCTTTGAAGTCAGAAATGAGCAGTTAGCACACGTGAAAAAATGAAAATACATAAACAGTGAAGGGGTTAAAATGACCCTTAAAATGACTATCTGAGCACTCACCCCTCCCCCTCTCTGAAAGTAGCAGATGCTCGTGTCTACAGACACTACACCCCCACTGAGCCCCATGTGTAAGCCCCCTCTTTCAGACTCCTCATCATCCCCCACATACAAGTTAAAAGTTGAAATAGAACTAAAGACAATTTTTTTCCCATTTAGAATAGTGTAAGGGAGGGAAAAAACCTCTGTCAGGGTTACTTTGCCATCTGTGTCCCCATTGGGGAGATTTCCCTTCACTTCCTGTCCCATAGCCAAAAACATAAGTTAGAGAAATCCCCCAAAATGACATAATCCCAGGGTGTCACCAGAACTAGTGTCCCCATTGGAAGATTTCCCAGCTAATTCTGCTTCTAGTGACAACCCAAATATATTAGAATTTTCTTTCACTTTGGGTGATAAGGGTTAACATGAAACACAAATAGGGTGAATATCCCTAAAGGGGGCACACACAGCGATAAAAACCTAACAGGTGTTCTAATCCCTCTCCACTCCATGCAAAACTAAAAATAAAAACATTTTCCTTTATTTATATTTTAACCACTTGCCGACCGCCGCACGACTATCTACGGCGGCGGTCAGCCCCTCACAGGCAAAGTGACGTAGGTCTACGTCGCTCGCCTGTGAGGGTTTAGGGAGCGAGCGCGCGCCGCCGGAGGCGCGCTCCCGCTCCCGCGTGGTCACGGACCCCCCCGCGCGTGTGACCGGCGGACCCGATCGCCGCCGGCCACTCTGCGATCGGCGGGGGAGAGGGAGAAAGTCAGGCAGCTTGTGTAAACAAGCTGCCTGTCATTCTCCTCTCTGTATGAGAGATGATCACATGGATCTACTATGTAGATCCATTGATCACTCTGCATACAGTTGAAGCCACAGCCAATCACAGTTAGAATCACGCCCCTAGGGACACACACAGCCCCTCCCTCTCAAATAAAGTTAACCCCTTCACTACCAGTGTATTTTTACAGTAACAGTGCATATATATAGCACTGATTACTGTAGAAATGTCACTGGTAACCCCAAAAGTGTCAAAAATGTCAGTCAAGGGTCCGATCTGTCCGCCGCAATGTCGCAGTACCGCAAAAAAAAATCGCAGATCGCCGCCATTACGCGTTAAAAAAAAAAACAACAAAAATGACAAAAATCTTTCCCTTTGTTAGTAAACGCAATAACTTTTGCGCAAACCAATCAAAATACGCTTTTTGCGATTTTTTTTACCAAACATAGGTAGCATAAAACAAATTGGCCGAAAATATTAAAAAATTTTGATTTTTACATTTTTTTTGGGGGGAATTTCATATAAAAAAAAGGGAAAAATATTGCTATTTTTGAAAAATTTACGCTCTTTTTTTGTTTATAGCGCGTGATCAAAAAATCGCACAGGTGATCAAATACCGCCAAAAGAAAGCTCTGTTTGTGGGAAAAAAAGGACGCCAAATTCGTTTAGGTACAGCGTCGCACGACCGCGCAATTGTCCGTTAAAGTCACGCAGTGCCGAATCGCAAAATACCCTCTGGTCGTTTAGCAGCCAAATCCTCCGGGGCTTAAGTGGTTAACATATGGGCAAGAAATGAAAAAAAAAAAAAAAAAAAGATTTGGCAGTGAAAGGGTTAATAAACGAAAAAGGGGGAAGGCATTGGTTTTACAGTTAAAGGTTTAAAAAATAAATGAAATATATAGTTTGGTAGTGAAAGGGTTAAAAGCTGAAAGGGGAAAAAAATGGATTGGCATGTAAAGGGTTAAAATGGAAAATAATTGGTTTGTAAGAATGATCAAATAAAAGAGAAGCGGGAAAGAAATGAGAATATTTGATTTTGATTTTGATTCTAGGGAGGATTTATAAGGCTCTATTCACTGTGTTATAGGAATACAGACCTTTATTTCAGCCATGGGACTGTAAGGGTTAAATCTCAATCAAAATAACTGTCACTTCCAGAAAAACATGTTATTACAGGAGCCGTATCCCTATTAGATCTGTATACTGAGCCTAGAGGCTGAATTCTCACAGCTCACAAACAAGGACGAGGCTCCTTTAAGAAAAATCGGCAGTTATTTTTTTGCTGAGTCATCAAAAAACAAAAACAAAAAGGTCACATGACCAGACCTCAGAGCTCAGCCTATATAAGGAGCTGCTGCAGGAGAGAATGTTCTGTAGACAAGTGTTTGCTGACCAGTGAAGACCTGTCTATATCTCTGCTGATTCAGCTGAGATATTTCTTGCGATTTCATTGGATTTGATTTCATTTGAATTCAATTTCATTGTGATTTCATTGTTGTACGTTTAAAGCGTGTTTCATTATTCTTAATAATGAACCAATTTAAATGTAAACAGATTGTTTCTCTGAAAAACACCAAAGAGAAACCCACCATAGGAAGAGCAGCTATGGAAGGAGCTATCAGTGACCAGCCTGCAGATACTCCAACCAAGAAGCCCACCAAAATGAAGAAGGCTCGGGCTTTTGTGCGCGGCTGCTTCAGAGCCGTTGTTAGATCTATTGGTTCCGGCCGTAAAGCCAATAGACCTCACCGAAATACAGACACTGGGATTGGTAAGTATTGTGGATATTGATAGATACAAGATAACTGACACCCTTTTATTGGATCCTTCTTTCCTATTGATGACAGGTCACCCCCCTCCCCCATATGTACACCTGTATAGGGATTGCCATGGATATTGATGACAGGTCACCCCCCTCCCCCATATGTACACCTGTATAGGGATTGCCATGGATATTGATGACAGGTCACCCCCCTCCCCCATATGTACACCTGTAAAGGGATTGCCATGGATATTGATGACAGGTCACCCCCCTCCCCCATATGTACACCTGTATAGGGATTACCATGAACATTGATGACAGGTCACCCCCCTCCTCCATATGTACACCTGTATAGGGATTGCCATGGATATTGATGACAGGTCACCCCCCTCCCCCATATGTACACCTGTATAGGGATTGCCATGAACATTGATGACAGGTCACCCCCCTCCCCCATACAGTATGTACACCTGTATAGGGATTGCCATGGATATTGATGACAGCCCCCCTCTCCCATATGTACACCTGTATAGGGATTGCCATGGATATTGATGACAGCCCCCCCCCCTCCCATATGTACACCTGTATAGGGATTGCCATGAATATTGATGACAGGTCACCCCCCCCTCCCCCATATGTACACCTGTATAGGGATTGCCATGGATATTGATGACAGGTCACCCCCCTCCCCCATATGTACACCTGTATAGGGATTGCCATGAATATTGATGACAGGTCACCCCCCTCCCCCATATGTACACCTGTATAGGGATTGCCATGAATATTGATGACAGGTCACCCCCCTCCCCCATATGTACACCTGTAAAGGGATTGCCATGGATATTGATGACAGGTCACCCCCCGCCCCCATATGTACACCTGTATAGGGACTGCCATGGATATTGATGACCGGTCACCCCCCTCCCCCATATGTACACCTGTATAGGGATTGCCATGGATATTGATGACCGGTCACCCCCCTCCCCCATATGTACACCTGTAAAGGGATTGCCATGGATATTGTTGACCGGTCACCCCCCTCCCCCATATGTACACCTGTATAGGGATTGCCATGAACATTGCTGGCTTTTGTCTTGTAAACAGCAATCTGCAGATTTATTAATCAAGAGAAACAAACTGTAAATCTTGGAGCTTTCACTCCCCCCCCCCTCAACTCTCTCTCTACACCTGTTAGCTGCCAACTGATTTTTTTTTTAAACTGTCAGTGTGAAGGAGACCTGCATGGTACCAGGGATCTGCTAATCTCAGGTGCAATGCTTTACAGGCTCCTGAAACAAAAAAAAAAAGTAAATGTACATTTTTTTAACTGCTAAAAATTGCCATTTATTATTCTTAGCTAAAAGGTGAAGGAATCCTTTATGGTCGGCTCAGATTGAGCCCCGGTTCACACTTATGCGAGTGCGGGGTTCGCATGTAATGTCGGAGCGCACTGCTCCTTCATTACATGCAATCGGCTGTGCGGTGCGAGTTTAGCCATACACTTTGTATGGCTAAATTCGCACCGCACCCGCAGCAAACACGCACAGGACCCTTTTTTGCAGCCGCATCAGGATCGGATCGCACAGCGGTTCACACTTGTGCGATCCGATCCTGTGCGAACTGCAAGATCGCACTGCGATATGCGATCAAACTGGGGGTGTCGTTAAGATTACATTGACACCCCCAGCGTATCGCATATGGCAGTGTGAACTGCCGGGGGTGCGTGTGCGATGCGGGAACAGGCTGCGAATTCGCAGCCTTCCCGCATCGCATAAGTGTGAACCGGACCTAAGTGTTAGCTCTCTATTTATTTTCAATGTACACAAAATCAGACACAATGGAAGAGTTTTATTTTTATTTTTTAAATAATTATCATTTTTATTTTAAATAATTGTGATGAGTTTTATACAGTATCTCACAAAAGTAAGTACACCCCTCACATTTTTGTAAAACCTGTTATTCTATCTTTTCATGTGATGAAAACAATCTGAAGAAATTACACCTTGCTACAATGTAAAGTAGTGAGTGTACAGCTTGTATAACAGTGTAAATTTGCTGTCCCCTTATAATAACTCACAGCCATTAATGTCTAAACCGCTGGCAACAAAAGTGAGTACACCCCCTAGGTGAAAATGTCTAAATTGGGCCCAATTAGCCATTTTCCCTCCCTGGTGTCATGTGACTCGTTACTGATACTCAGTTAAAACCCTCTTCATATCCCCCCACAGCACTGCCCCCTTCACCCCCTCGCCCCCACAGCACTGCCCCCTTCACATCCCCCCCAAAGGAAAACCCTCTTCATATCCCCACACAGCACTGCCCCTTCACATTTGCCCGACAGCACTGCCCTCTTCACATCCCCCCGCCCCCTTTACATTCCCCCTACAGCAGCCAATCATCTCCTGGTTAATGTGAAAAGTTAATTCAGGCAGCTGGCTCTCTCCAGGCAGTGCTGGTCCCGCCCCCGGTTCAGAATTGTCCCTCCTCCCACCGTCCCCCTCTGCTTTGTAACGACAGCGGTGGAGGGTGGGAAACAAAAGCATTAGCTAAATGACGCGGTCACAGCGCTCCAGATAGAACAGTAGCTTGGGCCGGACGAATCTCAAGTCTGTGCTATGACTCAGAAAGATGGGCAAAACAAAATGTGTCCATCAGCGTTGCTCTTAACATAAAATTTTCCCATTAGAGTGCCCCTTAACATAAAATGTGCCCATCAGCGTGACGCTTAACATAGAATATGCCCATCAGCGTGACCCTTAACATAAAATAAGGGGCACGCTAATGGGCACATTTTATGTTAGGGGGCACTCTGATGGGCACATTATATGTTAAGGGACACACTGCTGATGGGCAAAACAAAACGTGTCCATCAGCGTTGCTATTAACATAAAATATGCCCAGTAGAGTGCCCCTTAACATAAAATATGCCCATCAGCGTTCCCCTTATTTTATGTTAAGGGTCACGGTGATGGGCACATTTTATGTTAGGGGGCACTCTGATGGGCACATTTTATGTTAAGGTTCACGCTGATGGGCACATTTTATGTTAAGGGGCACTCTGATGGGCACTTTTTATGTTAAGGAGAATGCTGCTGATGGGCAAAACAAAACGTGTCCATCAGCGTTACTCTTAACATAAAATATGCCCATTAGCGTGCCCCTTAACATAAAATATGCCCATTAGAGTGCCCCTAACATAAAATATGCCCATTAGAGTGCCCTTTAACGTAAAATGTGCCCATTAGCATGATCCTTAACATAAAATATGCCCATCAGAGTGACCCTTAGCATAAAATATGCGCATCAGCATGACCCTTAGCATTAATTATGCCCATCAGCGTGACCCTTAGCATAAAATTTGCCTGTGACATACTGAAGCAGAGCATGATCCCCCCTCCCTTCTGGGACTGGGCCGCAGGGCAGTATTCCAACATGATATTGACCTCAAACACACCTCCAAGACGACCACTGCCTTTCTAAAGAAGCTGAGGGTAAAGGTGATGGACTGGCCAAGCATGTCTCCAGACCTAAACCCTATTAAGCATCTGTGGGGCATTCTCCAGCGGAAAGTGGAGGAGCGCAAGGTCTCTAAAATCCACCAGCTCTGCGATGTTGTCATGGAGGAGTGGAAGGACTCCAGTGGCAACAAGAGGGTTAAGGTAGTACTGGAAAACAATGGTGGCCACACAAAATATTGACACTTTGGGCCCAATTGGGCATGTTCACTTAGAGGTATACTCACTTTTGTTGCCAGCAGTTTAGACATTAGAGGCTGTGTGTTGAGTTATTTTCAGGGGACCGCAAATTTACACTGTTAAACAAGCTGTACACTCACTACTTTATATTGTAGCAAAGTGTAATTTCTTCAGTGTTGTCACATGAAAAGATATAATAAAATATTTACGAAAATGTGAGGGGTGTACTCACTTTTGTGAGATACTGTATGTCTGTGGGACTCACATGTTCATGCTGCATGTTCTGTTTTGTTTAACCACCCCTTTAAGTCCCTCCCACCATTAACATAATTGGCCACACCCACTGTTCACCATGGCATGCTACGTGAACCGCATTATTCTTCTACTTGGTGTGCCCAAAGGTGCCCCAGGTCCCTTACAATCCTAGCAACACCCCTGCACAATGAACACCATGCTTAAACTCTTCACTGTGCCACACTAACGACACCACTTTTTTTTTTTTTTTTTTAATTAAGCAGCCGGCCCAACCTATGATTTTGCACACAGGCCCACTGATTTCATAAACCGCCCCTCATATGACAGAATCAGTGACTGTGATTGGCTGGTCCTGGTCCTGCCTTCCCCCTACCAGGGTAAGACTCTGTCAAAGGGGGGGGGGGTTAAGCATAACAAACATATAGCAATTGAAGGTACAGTATGAAAATCTATAAAACAATGATAAGAATATAGGAAAACCATACATTAATATTCCTACTACATTAGTCACTTGTTTTCTCTCCCGGCCAATGCAAACATATCAGCTGATGTCAGGCTGGTGTATGACCCCCTTAGCGAGTGACCCGTCTCCTGTCTGATCTCAGGGCTGATAAATGATAAGCTTTCTGGGCAAAACTGACAGTTAACAAAGCCTCTGCTTAGCTGGTCTTATGATTCACAAACCCCTGCCACAATGCAAAGCCAAGCAAGTGACACCAATACCTCCTGTTGCAACTTCTTTTGTTACCCACCGACTCATTTAAACATGAAAGTGCATTATCACACCACTAAAAATACTTGTTACCAGCTTCCCGAGTCACTGAAATTTAGTAAGTTGGCATAACTGCCAGGCAACCAGCATTTTTATACGAAGGCCAACAATAGTCATTCCTGTGTCCCTGTCATTTTGGGTTTATTTATTGTTCCTGGCACTGAATTTTTCTCTGTATAATTTGATGTTGTAGGAAGAAAATATATATGAAATGTAGACGACGGTGCTAAATCTGATTTTTCTTTTCTATTGCAGATGAAGGCGGAAATTTATTGCAGACAGAGCCCATGCAACAGGCCTGCCCCAGTGAGCAACACCGTGACATCCACATTGACGGCCAAGCAAAATGTGATGTACACATTGAGACGCCAGAAGAATGTGACGTTCCTGTTGAGACTTCAGCAGAATGTGGCATTCCCACTGAGACTCAGGCAGAATGTGACATACCTGTTGTGACTTCAACAGAATGTGACGTTCCCGAGACTCCAGAAGAAAGAGACGTTCATGTTGAAACTTCATCACAATATGACATTGACATTGAGACAGCTCCAGAATGGGACATTCACAATGGTACTCCTCCAGAATGTGATGTTGAGAATGAGACTTCTCAAGAATGTGACGTTCAGATTGAGACTTCTCCAGAATTTCACCATCACAATGAGTCTCCTCCAGAATGTGATGTCCCCGCTGAGACTTGGGCAGAATTTGATATTCCCACTGAGACTCCGGCAAAATGTGATGTTCCTGCATACACTTCGGAAGAAAGTGATGTTCCTGCTGACACTCCGGAAGAATGGGATGATCACATTGAGACTCCAAAACAATGTGACATTTACACTGAGACATCTCCAGAATGTGACGTTCACAATGGTATTCCTCCAGAATGTGATGGTCACAATGAGTCTCCTCCAGAATGTGACCTTCCCGCTGAGACTTTGGCAGAATGTGACCTTCCCGCTGAGACCCCGGCAGAATGTGATGTTCCCGCATACACTGCGGAAGAATGTGATGTTCCCACTGACACTCGGGAAGAATGTGATGTTCACGAAAATAATCCACCAGAATGTCATGTTCACATTGAAACTTCACCAGAATGTGACATTCACTTTGAAACACCACCAGAATGTGATGTTCACGTTGAGGCTGTAGCACAATGTGACGTTCATGTTGAGAAACCTCCAAAATACCAGGGGAGCCATGGGATCACCTCCCCTAGTGAAGATGGGGGCAAGCTTAAAGAAAAGGATACGCAGATACTGGTGGTAGGGGATTCAGTTATTAAAGGGACAGAGAGGGCAATCTGCCAGAAAGACCGTGATCAACGAACAGTATGTTATTTCCCAGGTGCACGGGTTCGGGACATTGCAGAACAGATGGACAAATTGTTGGATGGGGCTGGGGAGGACCCAGCTGTCATGGTACATATTGGCACCAACAACAACATTAGAAGATGGAGCATCCTACAAAATGATTTTAGGGCCTTAGGGGCTATATTGAAGAGAAGGACCACCAAGGCAGTATTTTCAGAAATACTGCCTGTACCTCGAGCCACAACAAGGAGGCAGCAGGAGCTCAAGGAGCTTAACAGGTGGCTGAAGAACTGGTGCAAGAAGGAGGGTTTTGGCTTCATGGAGAACTGGACTGACTTTTCAATTAATTATTACCTGCTCTACAGCAGGGACGGATTTCACTTAAATGAACAGGGTGCAGCTCTGTTAGGAAAGAAAATGGCCAAAAAGTTGGAAAAAATTTTGAATTCACCAAAATGTGTTATTCACGTTGATACTTTTCCAGAATATAACAGTCCCGTGGAGGCTCTGGCAGAATGTGACATTCCTGCTGACACTCCAGCAGATTGTGACATTCCCACTAGGACTGCAGCAGTATGTGAGGATCTCGTTGAGACTCCAGCAGAATGTGACATTCCCATTGAGACCTCAACAGTATGTGACATTACCGCTGAGACTCCGGTAGAATGCGACATTCCCGCTGAGACTCCAGAAGAATGCGACATTCCTAATCAGACACCGCCAGAATGTGAAGTTCCCATTGAGACTTCGGAAGAATGTGAAGTTCCCACTAAGACTCCATCAGATTGTGACATTCCCACTGTGAATCCGGTAGATTGTGACGTTCCCACTGAGACTACGACAAATTGTGATGTTCCTGTTGAGACGCAGACAGAATGTGAAGTTCCCGTTGAGACTCCAAAAGAATGCAACTTTCTCAATGAGACTCTACCACAATCCGATGTTCACATTGTGACTCCACCTGCATGCGACATTCACATTGCGACTCCACCAGAATGTGATGTTCATGTTGAGACTTCACCAAAATGCCAGGGGAACATCTCCTCAAGTGAAGTTGGGGCCACAGTTACAATAAAGGATCGGCAGATACTTGTGGTAGGGGACTCAATCATTAGAAGGATAGAAAGGGCAATCTGTCACAAAGACCGCTATCGCCGAACAGTATGTTGTTTACCGGGCGCTAGGGTTCGGGACATTGTAGATTGCATGGACAGATTATTGGATGGGGCTGGGGAGGACCCAGCTGTCATGGTACATATTGGTACTAACGACAATGTTAGAGGAAGATGGAACGCCCTACAAAATGATTTCAGAGACTTAGGGACTATATTGAAAAAAAGGACCTCCAAGGCAGTATTTTCAGAAATGCTGCCTGTACCTGGAGCCACACCAGAGAGGCAGCAAGAACTTGGGGCACTTAACAAGTGGCTGAGGAACTGGTGCAGGAAAGAAGGATTTGGGTTTCTGGAAAACTGGGCTGACTTTTCATACCGTTACTGGCTCTATACCAGGGATGGACTGCACTTAAATGAGGAAGGTGCTGCTCTATTGGGAGAGAAGATGACCAAAAAGCTGGAAGAACTTCAAGTTGAGACTCCACCAAAATACCAGAGGAACCATGGGAACAACTCCTCCAGTAAAGATGGGGGCAAGGATACAGGAAAGAATAGGCAGATTTTGGTGGTAGGGGATTCAATTATTAGAGGAACTGAGAGGGCAATCTGTCACAATGACCGTTCTCGCCGAACAGTATGTTGTTTACCAGGCTCTCGAGTTCGGGACATTGTAGACTGCATGGACAGATTGTTGGATGGGGCTGGGGAGGACCCAGCTGTCATGGTACATATTGGTACTAATGACAAAGTTAGAGGAAGATGGAACGCCCTAACAAGTGATTTCAGAGACTTAGGAGCTATATTGAAGAAAAGGATCTCCAAGGCAGTATTTTCAGAAATACTGCCTGTACCTCGAACCACACCAGAGAGGCAGCAGGAGCTTCGGGAGCTTAATAAGTGGCTGAGGAACTGGTGCAGGGAGGAGGGGTTTGGCTTCATGGAGAACTGGGCTGACTTTTCAGTCAATTACCATCTCTATGGCATCGATGGAATGCACTTAAATGTGAGGGGTGCAGCTTTTTTGGGAGTGAAGATGGCCAAAACGTTGGAAGAAATTTTAAACTAGGTGTCAGGGCCTGAACTTGAACCTGGGACCTTTGTTGTATCTGGAAAACGACTATTCTCGCTGAGCTTGTTTACCAACTACAGCTCTGTTTGATCATTACCTTCTATATATCCTATATATGCTACTGGACCCTGGCTTGCTCACCTCCTGGTGGGGCAATCCTGAGGACAGCGACCTGGTACTAAAATGCAGCAAACTCCATCTCCACCATCAGGAGCTCTGGTGAACACCAGTTAGTACTTAGACTTCGTACCTCAGGTGAACCCATGTCATCTGCCAGGGTGACCTGCTTCTATACCTATCCTGCTGTATGGTGGGAGTCCAACTACTGCTATAGCTACTGGTCTCAGAGCCTGACCTGTGATTGTGTCAGAATAATCTGGCTCAAAAAATGGAGACCGCTATTGCAAATGTATGTGTGTGTGTGTGGTAAGTTTAGTGGTGTGCTGTGTGATTAGTTTAGTGGTGTGCTGTGTGATTAGTTTAGTGGTGTGCTGTGTAATTAGTTTAGTGGTGTGCTGTGTGATTAGTTTAGTGGTGTGCTGTGTGGTTAGTTTAGTGGTGTGCTGTGTGTTTTGTGGTGTGTTGTGTGGTATAATTTATTATTGCAAATGTGTGTTGGACCAGCTATGAGGGGAGGTTGGAAGCCCTTGGTTTTTCAGGTGTGTGTTGGACCGGCTATAAGGGGAGGTTGGAGGCCGGTACTTTTTTTCAGGTGTGTGTTGGACCAGCTATAAGGGGAGGTTGGAGGCTGGTATTTTTTCAGGTGTGTGTTGGACCAGCTATAAGGGGAGGTTGGAGGCTGGTATTTTTTCAGGTGTGTGTTGGACTGGCTATGAGGGGAGGTTGGAGGCCGGTATTTTTTCAGGTGTGTGTTGGACCAGCTATAAGGGGAGGTTGGAGGCTGGTATTTTTTCAGGTGTGTGTTGGACCAGCTATAAGAAGAGGTTGGAGGCTGGTATTTTTTCAGGTGTGTGTTGGACCGGCTATGAGGGGAAGTTGGAGGCCGATACTTTTTTTCAAATGTGTGTTGGACCAGCTATAAGGGGAGGTTGGAGGCTGGTATTTTTTCAGGTGTGTGTTGGACCAGCTATAAGGGGAGATTGGAGGCTGGTATTTTTTCAGGTGTGTGTTGGACCGGCTATGAGGGGAGGTTGGAGGCTGGTATTTTTTCAGGTGTGTGTTGGACCAGCTATAAGGGGAGGTTGGAGGCTGGTATTTTTCTCAGACAGGTTTGGTACAGCCTGTAATGGAAGGTAATTTTACATATGATTGCAAATCTATGTAACCAAAACCTCTGTTTTAAATTTAATGATTGAACTAGTTTAGACTCGGAATGTTTTTTGTTACTCTGTATGTCACAATTTGGAAATGACAATAGAGTAGAGTTAGGGACCGCACTTTTCAGAGGGGCCTTGACGTGGCAGTGCGGCTTCACATATATTTGCAAATGTATCCAACATAAATCCAATACAAATTGTTGAAACATTTTAGAGTTTTTCTTATTTTGCTGGCTGGCTGCCCATGCGCACCTTACTTTAACCACTTCAGCCCTGGAAGGTTTTAACCCCCTTAATGACCAGGCCATATTTTGCGATTCAGCACTGCGTTACTTTGATGAAAAATTGCGCGGTTGTGCGGCGCTGTACCCAAATACAAATTATGTCCTTTTTCCCCCACAAATAGAGCTTTCTTTTGGTGGTATTTGATCACCTCTACGGTTTTAAGATTTTGCGCTATAAACAAGAAAAAAGCAACAATTTTGAAAACAAACAACATATTACTTTCTGCTATAAAACATTCTCAATAAAAAAAATTTAAAAAATCGAATTATTTTTATCAGTTTAGGCCAATTTGTATTCTGCTAAATATTTTTGGTAAAAAACAAATCCCAAAAAGTCTATTTTAATTGGTTTGTTAGTTATAGCGTTTACAAACTACTGGATAGATTTTTGGAATTTTTATTTATTTTTTTGTTTTTCTTAGTAATGGCGGCAATCAGCGTTTTTTAGCGGGACTGCGACATTGCAGCAGACAGATCGGGCCCCTTACTGACATTTTTGACACTTTTTGGGGACCAGTGACATTAATACAGTAATCAGTGCTAAATAATATACACTGTTACTGTATAAATGAGACTGGCAAAGAAGGGGTTAACACCGGGGGTGATCAAAGGGGTTAATGTATGCCTAAATGTGATTACTAACTGTATGGGGGAAGGTTTTGTGACAGGCATAGCTGAAACTCCTGATCTCTCTCTGCCTGTCTAACAGAAGACTCGCCTGCTTTGTTTACATAAGCAGGCTGCTCTTCTGTCAGTTTCTCTGACGATCGCGAGAGACCGGCAGTAATCGTCGCCACTCTTCCCATGGCCCGCCTCCCGCTGTGTCCAAACACAGCGGGAGCGCGGCTCCGGCGGCGCACATGCGCCACTGAGACCTCGTGCACAAAATCACATAGGTCTAGGCGATTTTGCGCAGCCGAGCCGCCCTGCCACAGTAACAATGTGGTGGGCAGTCGGCAAGAGGTTAAGCATCACATTTTAGTGTTGTGGTAATGTGCATTACCGCAATGTAGGTGGACACACGTTCCATGCATTAGCATGTTGGAGTGCCATCCATTGTCTATGGCAGTGGTTCTTAACCTTGTTGGAGGTACTGAACCCCACCAGTTTCATATGCGCATTCACCGAACCCTTCTTAATTGAAAAAATAAAATATGATTTTTTCAAATTCAAAACATAGGTATATATTTAGATATATATTTATACATAGGTGCACAACATGAACAAAACCATTAAAAAACAAAACCATATAAAAAAAAAAAAGGCTCCATAGCTCAGGGGTTAGAGCACTGGTCTTGTAAACCAGGGGTCGCGAGTTCAAATCTCGCTGGGGCCTCCCTACAAGTGTTGGCGACTGTATCTCAAAAAACAAAACCATTAAGAACAAAGAACAAAACCATTAAAACATGGGGTGTCAGGAGGGCACACCGTGGGGTGTCAGGAGAGAACACACTGAGGGGCGAGGTGTTGGGAGGGCATACTATGGGGTATCAGGAGGGCACACACTGGGGGGAGGTGTTGGGAGGGCATTCCATGGGGTATCAGAAGCACATGATTTCCCAAGGTGCGCTCGGCCTCACAATCAGTAATATTTTCTCGGGGGGAGCAATTGCCCCTTTGTCCCCCCCCCCACTGAACCCCGGAGACTGACTCACCGAACCCCTGGGGTTCGATCGAACCCAGGTTAAGAACCACTGGTCTATGGCAACCCAACACATTAACCCAACGCACCTCTGACACACATGCATTGCAGAGCAGCGTGTTGCACTCGGAAATAATGGCGACTCTGATTTTCGTCTCTTTAGGTGTGTGTGTTGGCAGTCTGTTCAATTGAACACAATGCTCCAGAATAAACAGCTGTGAATTCAGTCTTGTAGCTAGTAATAAATTGATCAGAGGGGGTGCAACTCCGGCAACAGAAAAACATTAAAGTGGAACTGCACTCTCTCAATCAACATTGACTGTTTTAACCACTTGCTGACCAACCACAGTACATGTGCTGCGGCTGGGCAGCACGTGCAGGCAAAATCAAGTACATATACACCATTCTGCCTGCTCCAGTTTAGGGGCATGCAGAGCGCCCCCCCTGCTGGTGGGAGATAAAGTGTTTTGAAAGCTGGTGGATTATGGTTGGCGGTTGAGGAACCTTTCAAAAAAACACAACATAAATAGGAGGGATGTTTATTTGCAACTTTGTTTTCAACACGATCTTTCAATTCTATTTCTTTAGTAATGGTATTGATTAACATTTATTCAATTTTTATTGATTGTTATTATCATCACTGTTATTATAAATTTTATTGGTTAACATTTTAACATTTATTGGATGCGTGTGATACCTGAGCACTTGCCAGCAGGTGGTGCTGTGGAGCAGAGCGCGGGATCAGAGGCTGTCAGGGCGTGCAGGAGAGAGGAGTGTGTGTGGAGTGTGTGCGTGACCGACCGCGTGTGAGTAACCCCCCCCCAGGAGAGCAGCGGCGGGGAGCGGCGCTCGAACCCCGACCCCCCCCCCCCAGAAGCGAGCGGCGAGCGGGTCGGTAACCCCCCCCTCTCTTGTTGCGGGTGGCGAGCGGAACAGTAAACCCCCCCCCCTTTTGGCGGCGGGCGGCGAGTGGTGCGGACCCCCCCCCCAGACAGAGAGGGAGCAGAGGAGACTAGCGAGCAAAGGCTGACCGGGAAGTGACAGAGGGAGGCGGGTGCAGAGCGGAGACTGACCGTCTGAGGGAAAAAAAAAAAAAAAAAACAGCCAGGAACTGCTAGAGTCAGACTTAAAGGGACATACACTAGGTAAGTAAGACTGGTGACTGAGATTGTACACTGACTGAGGGTGTAGTGTAGTACCTGAGTATCTGTGAGTATCTGTGAGTACCTGTGAGTACCTGTGAGTACCTGTGAGTATCTGTGAGTACCTGTGAGTATCTGTGTGTACCTGGGTACCTGTGAGTACCTGAGTATCTGTGAGTACCTGAGTACCTGAGAGTACCTGTGAGTACCTGAGTATCTGTGAGTACCTGAGTATCTGTGAGTACCTGAGTATCTGTGAGTACCTGTTGCTACCTGAGTGTCTGGGAGTACCTATCACTACCTGAGTGTTTTGCGTCTGACCGGGCTGTGCGACTCAGTGTTTTGCGTCTGACCGGGCTGTGCGACTGAGCGTTGTGCGTCTGACCGGGCTGTGCGACTGAGTGTTGTGCGTCTGACCGGGCTGTGCGACTGAGCGTTGTGCGTCTGACCGGGCTGTGCGACTCAGTGTTGTGCGTCTGACCGGCTGTGCGACTGAGTGTTGTGCGTCTGACCGGGCTGTGCGACTCAGTGTTGTGCGTCTGACCGGCTGTGCGACTCAGTGTTGTGCGTCTGTCCGGGCGGTGCGACTGAGTGTTGTGCGTCTGACCGGGCGGTGCGACTGAGTGTTGTGCGTCTGACCGGGCGGTGCGACTGAGTGTTGTGCGTCTGACCGGGCTGTGCGACTCAGTGTTGTGCGTCTGACCGGGCTGTGCGACTCAGTGTTGTGCGTCTGACCGGGCTGTGTGACTCAGTGTTGTGCGTCTGACCGGGCTGTGCGACTCAGTGTTGTGCGTCTGACCAAGCTGTGCGACTCAGTGTTGTGCGTCTGACCGGGCTGTGCGACTCAGTGTTGTGAGTCTGACCGGGCTGTGCGACTCAGTGTTGTGCGTCTGACCGGGCTGTGCGACTCAGTGTTGTGCGTCTGACCGGGCTGTGCGACTCGGTGTTGTGCGTCTGACCGGGCTGTGCGACTGAGTGTTGTGCGTCTGACCGGGCTGTGCGACTCGGTGTTGTGCGTCTGACCGGGCTGTGCGACTCGGTGTTGTGCGTCTGACCGGGCTGTGCGACTCGGTGTTGTGCGTCTGACCGGGCTGTGCGACTCGGTGTTGTGCTTCTGACCGGGCTGTGCGACTGAGTGTTGTGCGTCTGACCGGGCTGTGCGACTGAGTGTTGTGCGTCTGACCGGGCTGTGCGACTTAGTGTTGTGCGTCTGACCGGGCTGTGCGACTCGGTGTTGTGCGTCTGACCGGGCTGTGCGACTCAGGTGTTGTGCGTCTGACCGGGCTGTGCGACTGAGTGTTGTGCGTCTGACCGGGCTGTGCGACTCGGTGTTGTGCGTCTGACCGGGCTGTGCGACTCGGTGTTGTGCGTCTGACCGGGCTGTGCGACTCTGTGTTGTGCGTCTGACCGGGCTGTGCGACTCAGTGTTGTGCGTCTGACCGGGCTGTGCGACTCAGTGTTGTGCGTCTGACCGGGCTGTGCGACTGAATGTTGTGCGTCTGACCGCGCTGTGCGACTTAGTGTTGTGCGTCTGACCGGGCTGTGCGACTTAGTGTTGTGCGTCTGACCGGGCTGTGCGACTTAGTGTTGTGCGTCTGACCGGGCTGTGCGACTCAGCGTTGTGCGTCTGACCGGGCTGTGAGATTGTGAGTGTTGGGTGACTGACCGGTGTCAAGTGAGTGGAGCGGAATACCAGAGGGTGAGAAGGTAGCGTTAGGAAGCCAGGAAATAGCCACATAGGATAGACTTAAATCGCTAAATCCCCATTAGATTAGATTAGTAGGTACAATGCCCGGCGGGTGTGGAGATGCGACTCGGTGTACATCTTGTGATATGTATGCGTTCCTCGGTCATGCGATCGAGGGCGAATACAAATGCGCAAAATGTGAGCACGTTGCTTCCCTGGAAGCTCAGGTCCTCAATCTAGGGAAGCAGCTGGCAACACTGAGACGAATGTCCATACCGGAGGAGAGCCAGGATTGTACCAATCAGGTGCAGACAGGGGCCTGCACAGAGGTGGGCGGAGTATCGGAGGTGCAGGCATCAGAGCAGAGCAGAGGGGTGACAGTTAGGAGGGGTAGAAGGGGACAAGTCAAGGAGGCTGATCCTGGGCTGGAGCACCCCAATAGATACGCCCCGTTGTGTGATGTTGGGGAAACCAGTCAGGGACCAGCATTGCTGGAGCAGAGCGACGCCCCTAGCTGCCAGGGGACGAACTCCTCCAGTGAGGCCGGGAGAAAGGGAAAGGAAAGACAGGTGCTGGTGGTAGGGGACTCAATTATTAGAAGGACAGATAGTGTAATCTGTGACATAGACCGTGTGCGCCGAACAGTCTGTTGTTTGCCGGGCGCTCGGGTTCGGCACATCGCGGATCGGGTGAACAGATTATTGGGTGGGGCTGGGGAAGACCCAGCTGTCATGGTACACGTGGGTACCAATGACATAGGCAGAGGAAGACGGAGAGTCCTAAACGATTTCAGGGACTTAGGCGCTAAGTTGAGGACTAGGACCTCCAAGGTAGTATTTTCCGAAATACTACCGGTACCTCGAGCCACACCAGAGAGGCAGCGGGAGATTAGGGAAGTTAACGAGTGGCTGAGGAGCTGGTGTAGTAAGGAGGGTTTCGGGTTCCTGGAGAACTGGGCCGACTTCTCAGTCGGTCACCGGCTCTTTGGTAGGGACGGATTGCACCTAAATGGGGTGGGTGCAGCCGTACTGGGTGAGAGGATGGCCAAAAAGTTAGAGGGGCTTTTAAACTAGGGAATGGGGGGGGAGGGTACAGATGTAGAATTAGCCAGTGGAAAGCAAGTTTCAGAGGGCAGAAATGGGGGCATTAGCGGTAGGGTGTTCGGAGCCCCTATACCCAGGGTGGGTACGGGGAAAAATCAAGAGAGCAGCCTAAAAACATCAAAATTACGAGGCTTATATACCAATGCCAGAAGCCTGGCCAACAAGATGGGAGAGCTGGAGCTGCTGATGTTTGAGGAGGACTTAGATTTTGTGGGGATAACTGAGACTTGGTTTGACAGCTCTCATGACTGGATGGCGACCATTCAGGGGTATTCCCTTTATCGCAGAGATAGAGAGGGTAAAAAAGGGGGAGGGGTATGTTTGTATATTAAGAACAGTATACAGGTAAATATGAGGGATGATATTAATAATGGAGCTATGGACGAGGCAGAATCCCTATGGGTAGAGCTTCAAAGGAAAGGCACGGTGGGGAAGGTAATATTGGGCGTATGCTATAGGCCCCCAAACCAGAGGGAGGAGGGTGAGGTGGACCTCATGTTACAGATAGGATTGGCAGCAAGGATGGGAAATGTCATTATAATGGGGGACTTTAATTATCCTGATATAGACTGGGCAGAAGGAACCGCGCATTCAGCCAAGGCTCGGCAGTTCCTAAATGTTTTGCAGGACAATTTCATGGGTCAGATGGTGAATGCACCGACAAGAAACAATGCGGTACTTGACCTACTGATTACCAACAATACAGACCTGCTCACGGATATAGAAATACGGAACAACTTAGGGAACAGTGACCATAGGTCAATTGGTTTCAGTATTAATTACAGTAATAGGAAACACAAGGGTAATATAAGGACACTGAATTTCAAAAGAGCCAATTTCCCTAAACTGCGCTCGCTGCTAGAAAATATCAAATGGGATAGAACCCTGGGAACAAAGAACACGGAGGAAAAATGGGAGTGCTTCAAGAGCATACTTAACAAGGGGGTGGGCCAGTGCATTCCACAGGGAAATAAATTTAAAAGAGCAAAACTAAACCCTGGGTGGCTAAACTCCAACATAAAAATGTATATTAGAGCTAAAGAAAAGGCCTTCAAAAAATACAAGACTGAGGGGTCATTGGCAGCATTTAAGCATTACAAAGAGTGTAATAAGAAATGTAAAGATGAAATCAGGGCGGCTAAAATAGAACACGAGAGACATATAGCGGAGGAGAGTAAAAAGAACCCCAAGAAATTCTTTAAGTATATAAACAGTAAGAAAGCGAGGCCAGAACACATTGGCCCCATAAAAGATGATAAAGGAAAAATGGCCACTGAGGACAGAGAAAAGGCGGAAGTGTTAAATAATTTCTTTTCTTCAGTCTTCACAAAGGAATCGGGGGGCTACACGAACCCCGCTTGTAAGGCCGAACTAAATAATACACCTCAGGAAGTGCCGCCATGGCTAACAGAGGATAGACTTAGAGCTAAACTAGAGAAACTTAACATAAATAAATCCCCGGGACCGGATGGCTTGCACCCAAGGGTTCTAAATGAGCTCAGTCAGGTGATTGCCAGACCATTATTCTTGATCTTTAAGGATAGTTTACAGACAGGTATGGTGCCAGCTGATTGGAAAAAAGCCAACGTGGTACCAATATTTAAAAAGGGGCCGAGATATATCCCGGGTAACTATAGGCCGGTCAGCCTAACATCAGTAGTCTGCAAAATTTTGGAGGGGATGATAAGGGACCACATACAAGACTTTAGTAATGAAAACGGTATTATAAGTAGTAATCAGCATGGATTCATGAAAAATCGTTCATGCCAAACCAATCTATTAACCTTCTACGATGAAGTGAGCTGCCACTTAGATAAAGGTAAGCCTGTGGATGTGGTGTATCTGGACTTTGCAAAGGCCTTTGACACCGTTCCCCACAAACGCTTACTGTACAAACTAAGGAAGGTAGGTATGGACCATAAGGTGAGTACCTGGATAGAGAACTGGCTCCAGGGGAGAGTACAGAGGGTGGTGATTAATGGGGAGTACTTGGATTGGGCGGGTGTGGAAAGTGGGGTCCCCCAGGGTTCTGTCCTGGGACCAATCCTGTTTAATTTATTCATAAATGATCTAGAGGAGGGGATATCTAGTACAATCTCAGTATTTGCAGATGATACTAAATTAGGCATGCCAATATCTTCTATGCAGGATGTGGAAATCTTGCAAGCAGACCTGAACAAAATAACGGGGTGGGCAACTACATGGCAGATGAGATTTAATGTAGAAAAATGTAAAGTAATGCACTTGGGGGCCAGAAACCAGAAAGCAAGCTACTCACTAGGGGGGGAACCTCTGGGTGAGTCTAGGATGGAAAGGGACCTGGGGGTACTGGTAGACAACAGGCTTGGAAGTGGCATGCAATGCCAAGCCGCTGCAAGCAAAGCCAACAGAATACTGGGTTGTATAAAAAAGGGGATTCACTCCAGAAATAAAGAGATTATTCTTCCACTCTACAAGACTCTGGTCCGGCCACATCTGGAGTATGCTGTCCAGTTCTGGGCACCGGTCCTCAGGAAGGATGTGCTGGAACTGGAGAAAGTCCAGAGAAGGGCAACAAAAATAATTAGGGGAATGGAGGACATCGGCTATGAGGAAAGACTACAAGCACTGAACCTATTCTCTCTGGAGAAGAGACGCTTGAGGGGGGATATGATATCAATGTACAAATACTGTACTGGCGACCCTAGCATAAGGAACAAACTATTTAGAGTAAGGGAATACAATAAGACACGTGGCCACTCACTAAAACTAGAGGAAAGGCGGTTTAACCTTAAAGTGCGTAAGGGGTTCTTCACTGTAAGAGTGGTAAGGATGTGGAATTCTCTTCCGCAAGCAGTCGTATCAGCGGGGAGCATTGATAGTTTCAAAAAACTATTGGGTGGACACCTTAAAGACCACAACATACAGGGGTATACAATGTACGGTTAAAAGCAAACACACACACATAGGTTGAACTGGATGGACTTGTGTCTTTTTTCAGCTTCACTAACTATGTAACTATGTAACTAATTTTTTTGGGCAATTATATATGTTTTTAAGACATTTACCAAGGTGACTAGGGAAGACTATAGTTTGTATTTCCTAAATCAATTTCTCTTACATTAAAATAAAAAAATGAGGGCTACAAGTTTTAGCTGGAGATGGGCTTTCATCTTTTATCTCTCACTAACCATCCATTTAAAATTAAATGTTCATCTAAGACTACCCTGTCCACAGGGTGACAACAGTGCAAACGGAGAACAGGGAAAAACAAAAATTTTGATACATAGTTTGGAAAGAGAAACAGGCCCATCTAGTTTAAGAAATATTGATAGTAAAGGGTATGGGCGCTACTTCTAATATGTGCCGGTTCACACTTGTGCGATGCGGGAACGCTGCGAATATGCAGCGTGATCCCGCATTGCATCCGCACATCTGGCAGTTCCCACTGCCATATGCGATACGCAGGGGGTGTCAATTAAATGTTAACGACACCCCCAGTTTGATCGCATATCGCAGTGCGATCTGACAGTTCGCACAGAATCGGATCGCACAGGTGTGAACCACTGCGCTCCGATTCTGATGCGGCTGAAAAAATTCCTCATGTGCGTATTTGGTGCGGATACAGTGCGAATTCAGCCATACAAAGTGTATGGCTGAACTCGCATCCGCACGAGATCGCATGTAATGAAGGAGCAGTGCTCTCCGAATTGCATGCGATCTCGCAAGCCGCACAAATGTGAACTGGCACTAAATGTTGGTATATTTAACACTGGTATGTGATGATGTATCTGTTATAGTGTTATTGGTGTGACATATGGTAAATATATAACAACACACTTATACATACATGGCATACAATATAATATAGCTATAAAGTGCTCTCGTGCTCAGTGCCACAAAATTATGATATGTAAATAAATTATGTGATAACAAATCCTGTGAAACGGTGAAATTCTTCTGTGGTATAAGAATATAATAAATATATAAATAAATAAATAAATAAAGTGCTGCAGTGTCAAACCTGTGAAAAAGGTGAATACCTACTGTATAGGTACAAAGTATGATAAATAAATATAGTGCTACAGTATTATAAGTAAAAAATATATATATAAATAAATACACATATATATAAATATCTCCAGATCAAATATGTCCAAAGTCCCAATATTATGTGCTGAGATGAGCTGTCAGCCACATTACTCTTTGAAGGTGCTGTAGTGCCAAACCAATCCAAAGAATAAATCTAAGTATTAACAGTATGTGATCCTTTTTAGGTGTTTGTGATATCCCAAGTATATGAGAAGCCAAAAGAATAGGTGAGACGGTGGTACTGTGTTTATCTCTTACTTGGCTGTGCTCTGTGCGGTGATGCAGTGCCCCTGTAAGAATTGCACTCATAGCAATGCTTTACCCTGTAAAGGGGTAGCAAGCTCTCCACAGCTAATACTGTAGCACTATATTTATTTATCATACTTTGTACCTATACAGTAGGTATTCACCTTTTTACAGGTTTGACACTGCAGCACTTTATTTATTTATTTATTTATTTATTCATTATATTCTTATACCACAGAAGGATTTCACCTTTGGCACTGCTTTACAGCTATATCATATTGTATGCCGTGTATGTATAAGTGTGTTGTTATATGTTTACCATATGTCACACCAATAACACTATAACAGATACATCATCACATACCAGTGTTAAATATACCAACATATATTAGAAGTAGCGCCCATACCCTTTACTATCAATATTTCAATTTTATACTTCTCACTTGGGTGAGAAGTATTCTAGGAGGCTGCAAACTTCAGGATTATATCTTTCTTTTAGCATTTTTCCTAATTGCGCGGGATTACCATATCATCATCTAGTTTAAGCACTTCCCGACCGCGCTACAGCCAAAACACAGCTATAGCGCAGATGTCCGGTTCTTTGAGGGGGTCCATGGATGTCATCCCAGAACCCTGCCCTCTGGGGCATACATCAGGCACGCTCTGCGACCGTTGTGTCCTTTGGACACAGCTCATCCCAGATCAGAGTAAAGGACCATGGGATCTGTTATGTCCAATCACAGCTGATTACACATAAACAGATTTACCGGTAATCAGCTCTCCTTTGCTCACGCGCTGTGTCTGTGTTAGAAAAGGAGACCTGATAACCAGCAAGGCTGTAAGTACATTGTTTACACTGAGAATCAAGGTCAGTGCCATGATTATCTATGCAGCCCCATCAGCGCCCCTCAGTGCAGCCTCATCAGCGTCCCTCAGTACAGCCTCATCAGCGCCCCTCGGTGCAGCCTCATCAGTGCCCATCAGTACAGCCTCATCAGTGACCATCAGTACAGCATATCAGTGCAGCCTCATCAGCACACGTCAGAGAAGAAGAAAAATTATTTATGACATGGTATATGGATGGTATATGGATATACACGATGATATATAAGAGAGGTATATGGATGAATAGGATGGTATATAAGAGATGTATATGGATGTACAGGAAGGTATAGAGAGTGTGTGTGTATATATCTATACACACACACACTATCCTGCCAAAAGCATTGGGACGCCTGCCTTTACACGCACATGAACTTTAATGGTATCCCAGTCTTAGTCCGTAGGGTTTAATATTGAGTTGGCCCCCCTTTTCAGCTATAACAGCTGCAACATTTCTGGGAAAGCTGTCCACAAGGTTTAGGAGTGTATCTATGGGAATGTTTCACCATTCTTCCACAAGAGCATTTGTGAGGTCAGGCACTGATGTTGGAGAGAAGGCCTGGCTCGCAGTCTGCGCTTTAATTCATCTTAAAGGTGTTCTATCAGGTTGAGGTCAGGACTCTGTGCAGGCCAGTCAAGTTCCTTCCCCCTAAACTGGCTCATCCATGTCTTTATGGACCTTGCTGTGTGCACTGGTGTGCAGTCATGTTGGAACAGGAAGGGGCCATCCCCAAACTGTTCCCACAAAGTTGGGAGCATAAAAAAGTGTCTGAAATGTCTAGGTATGCTAAAGCTTTAAGAGTTCCCTTCACAGTAACTAAGGGGCCAAGCCCAACCCCAGAGAAAAAAAAAACACAGCATAATCCCCTCTCCACCAAATGATTTGGAATAATGGCGAGTGTTCGGATACATTCAGGTCTCATCTCTACATCTCTATAGAAGTGTGTCCGATGTTTCCCTTGTATCAATACAATCTCCACCTGTCCACATTCCAGAAATGTAGGCTTATCAGAACTAATGAGTGTAACCTACAGTCCTCCAGGTGTGCAGACCCCCCACTTGGAGGAGGAATGGACCACCCTATGAAAGATTCAGATATTCTCATATCCTTATCACAACCAGAGTTGTCAGGTCGCTGTCTCTGCACAGCTGGCTGGTGTCTGTGTTGAGCCAATGATGTGAAAGGGAGAAAATGGCTGACTACAGATGACAGGGCTAGGCTGGGCTGCCATTAGAAATGATGGGGCACTGGAGAGCTGACCAGACAGCCCCACGTATCCACAGGCAGACTCTGTTGGCGCCCACTGCTGACCAAATGGGAAGTACTGCGTGTACCCCCTATTGATGGTCCTGACAACAGGTGATCTGTAGTATTTGCAGACTGGGCCCGAGGGTGGCCTGGAGTATTGGTAGAATGGAGGATGACCTGTGATATTGTCCATATATACTGGAAAATGAACTGAAGTGTAAATGGACGAAATTGAGGGGTGGTCTGGAGTATCAGCAGATAACTGGGGTTGACTTGTAGCAAAGACATTGTTAATAGATAAGACTTTACCTCCGACCAGTGCAGCTGATTAGTATTGATCCTCAGAGCTTCCAGTGGTGCCTTGGATCTGTTCATAGTGACCAGTCTTTTCTGAGCCCCGGATTCTGCCTTTTGGGCACTCCGCTTCTCCTTCCTGTGATCATTCCTATTCTTGCACCTTCATTGGCTGTGCCCTTTTATCCTGGCCTTCCACAAACAACTATCCTTACCAGAAACAAGATGTAAGACAAAGAAATAACTCTGTTATAAAACATAAAAGTAGGCCAATCATATCGATTTTTCAAGTTAAAGAAAATAGAACCACTTCACATCAGGTGCCTCCATTTGTGTTCCCCATAAATTGGGAACCCCAATCAGAGTACCTTCACATATCAGTTGCCACCACATATTAGATGCCCCCATCAGAATATTACCTTAGATCAGTTACCCCAATCAAGGTACCCCTTTATTACAGGTGTCCCCTTAAGACTGTCCCCTTAAATCCAGCGTCCCCATAACAGTGCTACCTTATATGAGGTGTCCCCATAACAGTGCCCTCTTACATCAGGTGTCTCCATAACAGTGCCTCTTTTCTTTTATATCAGGTGTCCCCATAACAGTGCCCCCTTACATCAGGTGTCCCCATAACAGTGCCCTCTTACATCAGGTGTCCCCATAACAGTGCCCCTTTTCCTTTACATCAGGTGTCCCCATAACAGTGCCCTCTTACATCAGGTGTTCCCATAACAGTGCCATCTTACATCAGGTGTCCCCATAACAGTGCCCCCTTACATCAGGGGTCCCCATAACAGTGCCCTCTTAAGTCAGGTGTCCCCATAACAGTGCCCTCTTACATCAGGTGTCCCCATAACAGTTCCCTCTTACATCAGGTGTCCCCATAACAGTGCCCCCTTACATGAGGTGTTCCCATAACAGTTCCCTCCTTACATTAGGTGTTCCCATAACAGTGCCAACTTACATCTGGTGCCCCCTTACATCAGTTGTCCCCATACCAGTGCCCCCACACATCAGGTGTCCCCATACCAGTGCCCCCTTACATCAAGTGTTCCCATAACAGTGCCCTCTTACATCAGATGTCCCCATCAAATTACCCCTAGAAATCCATACCCCAATCAGAAAATATCTTCATGTTTCAATTGCCCCCTTCAATGTGCCCCCATATATCAATACCCCATAGAGGTACCCCCGTAATACAGCCTCCCCATAGACTAGCTGCCTCATTACATAAGGTGTTCCCATCTTATGTACACCCGTAAAGCAGGGGCCTCATCAGAATACCTTCATACATTGTTTATCCCAAACAGAGCATCCCCATAGATCAGTTACCCCATCACTGTGCCCCCTTACATCAGGTGTTCTTCTTCACAGTGCCCCCTTATATCAGGAACCCCAATCAGAGTACCCCCATAGATCAGTTGCCCCATCAAAATATTCCCATAGATCAGTTTCCCTCATCAGAGTGCCTTCACAAATCACTTGCTCCATCACAGTGCTCCCATAGATCAGTTATCCCATCAGAATGTCCCCTTAGATTAGTTGCAGCCTTAGATTATCCATCAGAGTACATACACTATGTTGTCAAAAGTATTGGGACACCTGCCTTAACACGCACATGAAATTTAATGGCACCCCAGTCTTAGTCCATAGGGTTCAATATCGAGTTGGCCCACCCTTTGCAGCTATTACAGCTTCAACTCTTCTGGGAAGGCTGTCCACAGGGTTTAGGAGTGTGTCTATGGGAATGTTTGACCATTCTTCCACAAGAGCATTTGTGAGGTCAGGTACTGATGTTGAATGAAAAGGCCTGGCTCCCAGTTTCCGCTTCAATTCATCCAAAAGGTGTTCTATCGGGTTGAGGTCAGGACTCTGCAGACCAGTCAAATTCCTCCACCCCAAACTCGGTCATCCAAAGACTGGGATGAAATTAAAATTCATATGTGTGTAAAGTCATGTGTCCCAAAACGTTTGACAATATAGTATATATAGATTAGTTGCCCTCATCACAGTGCCCCAATAAGATAAGTTGTACTGACAAATCAGTTGCCCCATCACAGTACCCCCATCAATTTGTTGCCCCATCAGAGTACATATATAGATTAGTTGCCCCATCACAGTCTCCCCATAGATTACTTGCCCCAATCACATTGCCCCCATAGAGTAGTTGCCCTCATCACAATGTCCCCATAGATCAGTTGCCCTATCAAAGTTTCCCCCATAGATTAGTTGCCCCCCATCACAGTGTCCCCATTGATTAGTTGCTTCATCATAGTGTCCCTGTAGATCAGAGTACCCCCATAGATGAGTTGCCCCCCCATCACTGTGTCCCGATGAATTAGTTTCCCCCATCCAAGTACCCCATAGATCAGTTGCCCCATCACAGTGCTTAGTGTAACTGTAGGAGAAATCCCTATAGCCTGACAGGAAGGAGGTAGGAACTAGCAGGAGAAACGTGCACACAGCATGCATGTGAAGTCATTGGTTGCTAGGGATGCCGGCATCCCTAGCAACCAATGACTGCTGCTCACAGGACCAGGACCTGTGGTGGTCCACCATGTTAGTGAAGGCTTTATGAACCTATGAGCCTGTGCAGGAGGTGGAGCAAGGGAGTCGAAAGTCACCATTTACATATGTGTGCAGGAGTAACGTATTACTTCGCATTTCTGTGTAAGCACGGTGGGACGGGGGAGCTTTATTCATTTTTTTATTATTTATTTTATTTTTAAATATATATATATATTTTTTACACTTTTTTATTTATTTATTTATTTATTTGTTTTTTGTAATAACTTCATTGCTATCACAAGGGATGAACAACATCTCCTGTGACAGCATGGGCTGTGACAGGTCCTCTTTATGGAGAGATTTGGGATCTATTAGACCCCAAATCTCTCCTCTGGCCCCCAATGCAGCCAATCAGACTGAGATCGGTCCGATCAGCTGCTTCTCCGGCCATTGGTAGACAGGTAAACAAAGGGGGCGGAACCAGGAAGTGATGAATACTTGTGGCTCCCGGTTTCCAGGGTTACAGAGAGAGGGGAATGACGTCAGTTTCTCTCTCTCTGTACAGGACAGCCATCGCCGCCGACCGCATCGCTCCTAGCCTCTGCGATGGGACTGGAAAGACGGGGGCGGGGGAGAGGAGTGGGACCCCCTTCCACCACCCCTATAAGTGATCGAGGTTCAAGTAGCTAATTGGCCCCTCAGATCACTTCTACCTTGTAGAGAATTTGCTGGCTGAAAACAATGATACAGAGATGATGCCTGTAGGTGCACCCACCATCCCAGTATAAACCCGAGGACGTACGGGTACGTACATTTGGGGGAAGTGGTTAAAGGTAAAGAAGAGATTTGGGGTCTTTTTGACCCTAGAGCTCCCCAAAAAGAGGACCTGTCATCCTTATTTATCCTTGTATTCTATTACAAGCGATATCTACATTCCTTGTAATAGGAATAAAAGTGACAAAAATGAAAGGGACAGTGTAAAATAAAGAATAAAATAGATAAGGGAAAAAAATCCTTTAGTGCCTGGATCCCTCAGTACTCACGCGCAGAAGAGAATTCAAACCACACATGTGAGGTATCGCTGAGAACAATACATTGAGAACAATAAAAAAAAGTGACCCGGAACATGCCATGCGCTACTTTGCCATGTTTGTCGCACATAAGGCAGCCACTTTGAAATCAGTAGACTGCTCTATGCTTGTTGGGTAAAAAAAAAAAAAAAATGCTTGAAAAAATGGGTGTTTCCCATACAGGTGTATGTCAGAGGTGTGACTGGGGCCTTCATCATTTCACAAACTATGGAATGCTTTGAAGTCAGAAATGAGCAGTTAGCACATGTGAAAAAATGAAAATACATAAACAGTGAAGGGGTTAAAATGACCCTTAAAATGACTATCTGAGCACTCACCCCTCCCCCTCTCTGAAAGTAGCAGATGCTCGTGTGTCTACAGACACTACACCCCCACTGAGCCCCATGTGTAAGCCCCCTCTTTCAGACTCCTCATCATCCCCCACATACAAGTTAAAAGTTGAAATAGAACTAAAGACAATTTTTTTCCCATTTAGAATAGTGTAAGGGAGGGAAAAAACCTCTGTCAGGGTTACTTTGCCATCTGTGTCCCCATTGGGGAGATTTCCCTTCACTTCCTGTCCCATAGCCAAAAACATAAGTTAGAGAAATCCCCCAAAATGACATAATCCCAGGGTGTCACCAGAACTAGTGTCCCCATTGGAAGATTTCCCAGCTAATTCTGCTTCTAGTGACAACCCAAATATATTAGAATTTTCTTTCACTTTGGGTGATAAGGGTAAACATGAAACACAAATAGGGTGAATATCCCTAAAGGGGGCACACACAGCGATAAAAACCTAACAGGTGTTCTAATCCCTCTCCACTCCATGCAAAACTAAAAATAAAAACATTTTCCTTTATTTATATTTTAACATATGGGCAAGAAATGAAAAAAAAAAAAAAAAAAGATTTGGCAGTGAAAGGGTTAATAAACGAAAAAGGGGGAAGGCATTGGTTTTACAGTTAAAGGTTTAAAAAATAAATGAAATATATAGTTTGGTAGTGAAAGGGTTAAAAGCTGAAAGGGGAAAAAATGGATTGGCATGTAAAGGGTTAAAATGGAAAATAATTGGTTTGTAAGAATGATCAAATAAAAGAGAAGCGGGAAAGAAATGAGAATATTTGATTTTGATTTTGATTCTAGGGAGGATTTATAAGGCTCTATTCACTGTGTTATAGGAATACAGACCTTTATTTCAGCCATGGGACTGTAAGGGTTAAATCTCAATCAAAATAACTGTCACTTCCAGAAAAAACATGTTATTACAGGAGCCGTATCCCTATTAGATCTGTATACTGAGCCTACAGGCTGAATTCACACAGCTCACAAACAAGGACGAGGCTCCTTTAAGAAAAATCGGCAGTTATTTTTTTGCTGAGTCATCAAAAAACAAAAACAAAAAGGTCACATGACCAGACCTCAGAGCTCAGCCTATATAAGGAGCTGCTGCAGGAGAGAATGTTCTGTAGACAAGTGTTTGCTGACCAGTGAAGACCTGTCTATATCTCTGCTGATTCAGCTGAGATATTTCTTGCGATTTCATTGGATTTGATTTCATTTGAATTCAATTTCATTGTGATTTCATTGTTGTACGTTTAAAGCGTGTTTCATTATTCTTAATAATGAACCAATTTAAATGTAAACAGATTGTTTCTCTGAAAAACACCAAAGAGAAACCCACCATAGGAAGAGCAGCTATGGAAGGAGCTATCAGTGACCAGCCTGCAGATACTCCAACCAAGAAGCCCACCAAAATGAAGAAGGCTCGGGCTTTTGTGCGCGGCTGCTTCAGAGCCGTTGTTAGATCTATTGGTTCCGGCCGTAAAGCCAATAGACCTCACCGAAATACAGACACTGGGATTGGTAAGTATTGTGGATATTGATAGATACAAGATAACTGACACCCTTTTATTGGATCCTTCTTTCCTATTGATGACAGGTCACCCCCCTCCCCCATATGTACACCTGTATAGGGATTGCCATGGATATTGATGACAGGTCACCCCCCTCCCCCATATGTACACCTGTATAGGGATTGCCATGAATATTGATGACAGGTCACCCCCCTCCCCCATATGTACACCTGTAAAGGGATTGCCATGGATATTGATGACAGGTCACCCCCCGCCCCCATATGTACACCTGTAAAGGGATTGCCATGGATATTGATGACAGGTCACCCCCCGCCCCCATATGTACACCTGTATAGGGATTGCCATGGATATTGATGACCGGTCACCCCCCCTCCCCCATATGTACACCTGTATAGGGATTGCCATGGATATTGATGACAGGTCACCCCCCTCCCCCATATGTACACCTGTATAGGGATTGCCATGGATATTGATGACAGGTCACCCCCCTCCCCCATATGTACACCTGTATAGGGATTGCCATGAATATTGATGACAGGTCACCCCCCTCCCCCATATGTACACCTGTATAGGGATTGCCATGAATATTGATGACAGGTCACCCCCCTCCCCCATATGTACACTTGTAAAGGGATTGCCATGGATATTGATGACAGGTCACCCCCCGCCCCCATATGTACACCTGTATAGGGATTGCCATGGATATTGATGACCGGTCACCCCCCTCCCCCATATGTACACCTGTATAGGGATTGCCATGGATATTGATGACCGGTCACCCCCCTCCCCCATATGTACACCTGTATAGGGATTGCCATGAACATTGCTGGCTTTTGTCTTGTAAACAGCAATCTGCAGATTTATTAATCAAGAGAAACAAACTGTAAATCTTGGAGCTTTCACTCCCCCCCCCTCAACTCTCTCTCTACACCTGTTAGCTGCCAACTGATTTTTTTTTTTTAAACTGTCAGTGTGAAGGAGACCTGCATGGTACCAGGGATCTGCTAATCTCAGGTGCAATGCTTTACAGGCTCCTGAAACAAAAAAAAACTGCTAAAAATTGCCATTTATTATTCTTAGCTAAAAGGTGAAGGAATCCTTTATGGTCGGCTCAGATTGAGCCCCGGTTCACACTTATGCGAGTGCGGGGTTCGCATGTAATGTCGGAGCGCACTGCTCCTTCATTACATGCAATCGGCTGTGCGGTGCGAGTTTAGCCATACACTGTGCGATCCGATCCTGTGCGAACTGCAAGATCGCACTGTGATATGCGATCAAACTGGGGGTGTCGTTAAGATTACATTGACACCCCCAGCGTATCGCATATGGCAGTGTGAACTGCCGGGGGTGCGTGTGTGATGCGGGAACAGGCTGCGAATTCGCAGCCTTCCCGCATCGCATAAGTGTGAACCGGACCTAAGTGTTAGCTCTCTATTTATTTTCAATGTACACAAAATCAGACACAATGGAAGAGTTTTATTTTTATTTTTTAAATAATTATCATTTTTATTTTAAATAATTGTGATGAGTTTTATACAGTATCTCACAAAAGTAAGTACACCCCTCACATTTTTGTAAAACCTGTTATTCTATCTTTTCATGTGATGAAAACAATCTGAAGAAATTACACCTTGCTACAATGTAAAGTAGTGAGTGTACAGCTTGTATAACAGTGTAAATTTGCTGTCCCCTTATAATAACTCACAGCCATTAATGTCTAAACCGCTGGCAACAAAAGTGAGTACACCCCCTAGGTGAAAATGTCTAAATTGGGCCCAATTAGCCATTTTCCCTCCCTGGTGTCATGTGACTCGTTACTGATACTCAGTTAAAACCCTCTTCATATCCCCCCACAGCACTGCCCCCTTCACCCCCTCGCCCCCACAGCACTGCCCCCTTCACATCCCCCCCAAAGGAAAACCCTCTTCATATCCCCACACAGCACTGCCCCTTCACATTTGCCCGACAGCACTGCCCTCTTCACATCCCCCCGCCCCCTTTACATTCCCCCTACAGCAGCCAATCATCTCCTGGTTAATGTGAAAAGTTAATTCAGGCAGCTGGCTCTCTCCAGGCAGTGCTGGTCCCGCCCCCGGTTCAGAATTGTCCCTCCTCCCACCGTCCCCCTCTGCTTTGTAACGACAGCGGTGGAGGGTGGGAAACAAAAGCATTAGCTAAATGACGCGGTCACATCGCTCCAGATAGAACAGTAGCTTGGGCCGGACGCGCACCGTGGGCCGCCATTTAGTGATGCCCGTTCATATAAGGAGGTCCATTCGCTAAAATTTTCTTTGGGCCGAGGTCCGAATCTCAAGTCTGTGCTATGACTCAGAAAGATAGGCAAAACAAAATGTGTCAACATTTTATGTTAATGTGTTAACATAAAATAAGGGGCACGCTAATGGGCACATTTTATGTTAGGGGGCACTCTGATGGGCACATTATATGTTAAGGGGCACACTGCTGATGGGCAAAACAAAACGTGTCCATCAGCGTTGCTATTAACATAAAATATGCCCAGTAGAGTGCCCCTTAACATAAAATATGCCCATCAGCGTTCCCCTTATTTTATGTTAAGGGTCACGGTGATGGGCACATTTTATGTTAGGGGGCACTCTGATGGGCACATTTTATGTTAAGGTTCACGCTGATGGGCACATTTTATGTTAAGGGGCACTCTGATGGGCACTTTTTATGTTAAGGAGAATGCTGCTGATGGGCAAAACAAAACGTGTCCATCAGCGTTACTCTTAACATAAAATATGCCCATTAGCGTGCCCCTTAACATAAAATATGCCCATTAGAGTGCCCCTAACATAAAATATGCCCATTAGAGTGCCCTTTAACGTAAAATGTGCCCATTAGCATGATCCTTAACATAAAATATGCCCATCAGAGTGACCCTTAGCATAAAATATGCGCATCAGCATGACCCTTAGCATTAATTATGCCCATCAGCGTGACCCTTAGCATAAAATTTGCCTGTGACATACTGAAGCAGAGCATGATCCCCCCTCCCTTCTGGGACTGGGCCGCAGGGCAGTATTCCAACATGATATTGACCTCAAACACACCTCCAAGACGACCACTGCCTTTCTAAAGAAGCTGAGGGTAAAGGTGATGGACTGGCTAAGCATGTCTCCAGACCTAAACCCTATTAAGCATCTGTGGGGCATTCTCCAGCGGAAAGTGGAGGAGCGCAAGGTCTCTAAAATCCACCAGCTCTGCGATGTTGTCATGGAGGAGTGGAAGGACTCCAGTGGCAACAAGAGGGTTAAGGTAGTACTGGAAAACAATGGTGGCCACACAAAATATTGACACTTTGGGCCCAATTGGGCATGTTCACTTAGAGGTATACTCACTTTTGTTGCCAGCAGTTTAGACATTAGAGGCTGTGTGTTGAGTTATTTTCAGGGGACCGCAAATTTACACTGTTAAACAAGCTGTACACTCACTACTTTATATTGTAGCAAAGTGTAATTTCTTCAGTGTTGTCACATGAAAAGATATAATAAAATATTTACGAAAATGTGAGGGGTGTACTCACTTTTGTGAGATACTGTATGTCTGTGGGACTCACATGTTCATGCTGCATGTTCTGTTTTGTTTAACCACCCCTTTAAGTCCCTCCCACCATTAACATAATTGGCCACACCCACTGTTCACCATGGCATGCTACGTGAACCGCATTATTCTTCTACTTGGTGTGCCCAAAGGTGCCCCAGGTCCCTTACAATCCTAGCAACACCCCTGCACAATGAACACCATGCTTAAACTCTTCACTGTGCCACACTAACGACACCACTTTTTTTTTTTTTTTTTTAATTAAGCAGCCGGCCCAACCTATGATTTTGCACACAGGCCCACTGATTTCATAAACCGCCCCTCATATGACAGAATCAGTCCTGTGATTGGCTGGTCCTGGTCCTGCCTTCCCCCTACCAGGGTAAGACTCTGTCAAAGGGGGGGGGGTTAAGCATAACAAACATATAGCAATTGAAGGTACAGTATGAAAATCTATAAAACAATGATAAGAATATAGGAAAACCATACATTAATATTCCTACTACATTAGTCACTTGTTTTCTCTCCCGGCCAATGCAAACATATCAGCTGATGTCAGGCTGGTGTATGACCCCCTTAGCGAGTGACCCGTCTCCTGTCTGATCTCAGGGCTGATAAATGATAAGCTTTCTGGGCAAAACTGACAGTTAACAAAGCCTCTGCTTAGCTGGTCTTATGATTCACAAACCCCTGCCACAATGCAAAGCCAAGCAAGTGACACCAATACCTCCTGTTGCAACTTCTTTTGTTACCCACCGACTCATTTAAACATGAAAGTGCATTATCACACCACTAAAAATACTTGTTACCAGCTTCCCGAGTCACTGAAATTTAGTAAGTTGGCATAACTGCCAGGCAACCAGCATTTTTATACGAAGGCCAACAATAGTCATTCCTGTGTACCTGTCATTTTGGGTTTATTTATTGTTCCTGGCACTGAATTTTGCTCTGTATAATTTGATGTTGTAGGAAGAAAATATATATGAAATGTAGACGACGGTGCTAAATCTGATTTTTCTTTTCTATTGCAGATGAAGGCGGAAATTTATTGCAGACAGAGCCCATGCAACAGGCCTGCCCCAGTGAGCAACACCGTGACATCCACATTGACGGCCAAGCAAAATGTGATGTACACATTGAGACGCCAGAAGAATGTGACGTTCCTGTTGAGACTTCAGCAGAATGTGGCATTCCCACTGAGACTCAGGCAGAATGTGACATACCTGTTGTGACTTCAACAGAATGTGACGTTCCCGAGACTCCAGAAGAAAGAGACGTTCATGTTGAAACTTCATCACAATATGACATTGACATTGAGACAGCTCCAGAATGGGACATTCACAATGGTACTCCTCCAGAATGTGATGTTGAGAATGAGACTTCTCAAGAATGTGACGTTCAGATTGAGACTTCTCCAGAATTTCACCATCACAATGAGTCTCCTCCAGAATGTGATGTTCCCGCTGAGACTTGGGCAGAATTCGATATTCCCACTGAGACTCCGGCAAAATGTGATGTTCCTGCATACACTTCGGAAGAAAGTGATGTTCCCGCTGACACTCCGGAAGAATGGGATGATCACATTGAGACTCCAAAACAATGTGACATTTACACTGAGACACCTCCAGAATGTGACGTTCACAATGGTATTCCTCCAGAATGTGATGGTCACAATGAGTCTCCTCCAGAATGTGACCTTCCCGCTGAGACTTTGGCAGAATGTGACCTTCCCGCTGAGACCCCGGCAGAATGTGATGTTCCCGCATACACTGCGGAAGAATGTGATGTTCCCGCTGACACTCGGGAAGAATGTGATGTTCACGAAAATAATCCACCAGAATGTCATGTTCACATTGAAACTTCACCAGAATGTGACATTCACTTTGAAACACCACCAGAATGTGATGTTCACGTTGAGGCTGTAGCACAATGTGACGTTCATGTTGAGAAACCTCCAAAATACCAGGGGAGCCATGGGATCACCTCCCCTAGTGAAGATGGGGGCAAGCTTAAAGAAAAGGATACGCAGATACTGGTGGTAGGGGATTCAGTTATTAAAGGGACAGAGAGGGCAATCTGCCAGAAAGACCGTGATCAACGAACAGTATGTTATTTCCCAGGTGCACGGGTTCGGGACATTGCAGAACAGATGGACAAATTGTTGGATGGGGCTGGGGAGGACCCAGCTGTCATGGTACATATTGGCACCAACGACAACATTAGAAGATGGAGCATCCTACAAAATGATTTTAGGGCCTTAGGGGCTATATTGAAGAGAAGGACCACCAAGGCAGTATTTTCAGAAATACTGCCTGTACCTCGAGCCACAACAAGGAGGCAGCAGGAGCTCAAGGAGCTTAACAGGTGGCTGAAGAACTGGTGCAAGAAGGAGGGTTTTGGCTTCATGGAGAACTGGACTGACTTTTCAATTAATTATTACCTGCTCTACAGCAGGGACGGATTTCACTTAAATGAACAGGGTGCAGCTCTGTTAGGAAAGAAAATGGCCAAAAAGTTGGAAAAAATTTTGAATTCACCAAAATGTGTTATTCACGTTGATACTTTTCCAGAATATAACAGTCCCGTGGAGGCTCTGGCAGAATGTGACATTCCTGCTGACACTCCAGCAGATTGTGACATTCCCACTAGGACTGCAGCAGTATGTGAGGATCTCGTTGAGACTCCAGCAGAATGTGACATTCCCATTGAGACCTCAACAGTATGTGACATTACCGCTGAGACTCCGGTAGAATGCGACATTCCCGCTGAGACTCCAGAAGAATGCGACATTCCTAATCAGACACCGTCAGAATGTGAAGTTCCCATTGAGACTTCGGAAGAATGTGAAGTTCCCACTAAGACTCCATCAGATTGTGACATTCCCACTGTGAATCCGGTAGATTGTGACGTTCCCACTGAGACTACGACAAATTGTGATGTTTCTGTTGAGACGCAGACAGAATGTGAAGTTCCCGTTGAGACTCCAAAAGAATGCAACTTTCTCAATGAGACTCTACCACAATCCGAAGTTCACATTGTGACTCCACCTGCATGCGACATTCACATTGCGACCCCACCAGAATGTGATGTTCATGTTGAGACTTCACCAAAATGCCAGGGGAACATCTCCTCAAGTGAAGTTGGGGCCACAGTTACAACAAAGGATCGGCAGATACTTGTGGTAGGGGACTCAATCATTAGAAGGATAGAAAGGGCAATCTGTCACAAAGACCGCTATCGCCGAACAGTATGTTGTTTACCGGGCGCTAGGGTTCGGGACATTGTAGATTGCATGGACAGATTGTTGGATGGGGCTGGGGAGGACCCAGCTGTCATGGTACATATTGGTACTAACGACAATGTTAGAGGAAGATGGAACGCCCTACAAAATGATTTCAGAGACTTAGGGACTATATTGAAAAAAAGGACCTCCAAGGCAGTATTTTCAGAAATGCTGCCTGTACCTGGAGCCACACCAGAGAGGCAGCAAGAGCTTGGGGCACTTAACAAGTGGCTGAGGAACTGGTGCAGGAAAGAAGGATTTGGGTTTCTGGAAAACTGGGCTGACTTTTCATACCGTTACTGGCTCTATACCAGGGATGGACTGCACTTAAATGAGGAAGGTGCTGCTCTATTGGGAGAGAAGATGACCAAAAAGCTGGAAGAACTTCAAGTTGAGACTCCACCAAAATACCAGAGGAACCATGGGAACAACTCCTCCAGTAAAGATGGGGGCAAGGATACAGGAAAGAATAGGCAGATTTTGGTGGTAGGGGATTCAATTATTAGAGGAACTGAGAGGGCAATCTGTCACAATGACCGTTCTCGCCGAACAGTATGTTGTTTACCAGGCTCTCGAGTTCGGGACATTGTAGACTGCATGGACAGATTGTTGGATGGGGCTGGGGAGGACCCAGCTGTCATGGTACATATTGGTACTAATGACAAAGTTAGAGGAAGATGGAACGCCCTAACAAGTGATTTCAGAGACTTAGGAGCTATATTGAAGAAAAGGATCTCCAAGGCAGTATTTTCAGAAATACTGCCTGTACCTCGAACCACACCAGAGAGGCAGCAGGAGCTTCGGGAGCTTAATAAGTGGCTGAGGAACTGGTGCAGGGAGGAGGGGTTTGGCTTCATGGAGAACTGGGCTGACTTTTCAGTCAATTACCATCTCTATGGCATCGATGGAATGCACTTAAATGTGAGGGGTGCAGCTTTTTTGGGAGTGAAGATGGCCAAAACGTTGGAAGAAATTTTAAACTAGGTGTCAGGGCCTGAACTTGAACCTGGGACCTTTGTTGTATCTGGGAAACGACTATTCTCGCTGAGCTTGTTTACCAACTACAGCTCTGTTTGATCATTACCTTCTATATATCCTATATATGCTACTGGACCCTGGCTTGCTCACCTCCTGGTGGGGCAATCCTGAGGACAGCGACCTGGTACTAAAATGCAGCAAACTCCATCTCCACCATCAGGAGCTCTGGTGAACACCAGTTAGTACTTAGACTTCGTACCTCAGGTGAACCCATGTCATCTGCCAGGGTGACCTGCTTCTATACCTATCCTGCTGTATGGTGGGAGTCCAACTACTGCTATAGCTACTGGTCTCAGAGCCTGACCTGTGATTGTGTCAGAATAATCTGGCTCAAAAAATGGAGACCGCTATTGCAAATGTATGTGTGTGTGTGTGGTAAGTTTAGTGGTGTGCTGTGTGATTAGTTTAGTGGTGTGCTGTGTGATTAGTTTAGTGGTGTGCTGTGTAATTAGTTTAGTGGTGTGCTGTGTGATTAGTTTAGTGGTGTGCTGTGTGGTTAGTTTAGTGGTGTGCTGTGTGTTTTGTGGTGTGTTGTGTGGTATAATTTATTATTGCAAATGTGTGTTGGACCAGCTATGAGGGGAGGTTGGAAGCCCTTGGTTTTTCAGGTGTGTGTTGGACCGGCTATAAGGGGAGGTTGGAGGCCGGTACTTTTTTTTCAGGTGTGTGTTGGACCAGCTATAAGGGGAGGTTGGAGGCTGGTATTTTTGTCAGGTGTGTGTTGGACCAGCTATAAGGGGAGGTTGGAGGCTGGTATTTTTTCAGGTGTGTGTTGGACTGGCTATGAGGGGAGGTTGGAGGCCGGTATTTTTTCAGGTGTGTGTTGGACCAGCTATAAGGGGAGGTTGGAGGCTGGTATTTTTTCAGGTGTGTGTTGGACCAGCTATAAGAAGAGGTTGGAGGCTGGTATTTTTTCAGGTGTGTGTTGGACCGGCTATGAGGGGAAGTTGGAGGCCGATACTTTTTTTCAGGTGTGTGTTGGACCAGCTATAAGGGGAGGTTGGAGGCTGGTATTTTTTCAGGTGTGTGTTGGACCAGCTATAAGGGGAGATTGGAGTCTGGTATTTTTTCAGGTGTGTGTTGGACCGGCTATGAGGGGAGGTTGGAGGCTGGTATTTTTTCAGGTGTGTGTTGGACCAGCTATAAGGGGAGGTTGGAGGCTGGTATTTTTCTCAGACAGGTTTGGTACAGCCTGTAATGGAAGGTAATTTTACATATGATTGCAAATCTATGTAACCAAAACCTCTGTTTTAAATTTAATGATTGAACTAGTTTAGACTCGGAATGTTTTTTGTTACTCTGTATGTCACAATTTGGAAATGACAATAGAGTAGAGTTAGGGACCGCACTTTTCAGAGGGGCCTTGACGTGGCAGTGCGGCTTCACATATATTTGCAAATGTATCCAACATAAATCCAATACAAATTGTTGAAACATTTTAGAGTTTTTCTTATTTTGCTGGCTGGCTGCCCATGCGCACCTTACTTTAACCACTTCAGCCCTGGAAGGTTTTAACCCCCTTAATGACCAGGCCATATTTTGCGATTCAGCACTGCGTTACTTTGATGAAAAATTGCGCGGTTGTGCGGCGCTGTACCCAAATACAAATTATGTCCTTTTTCCCCCACAAATAGAGCTTTCTTTTGGTGGTATTTGATCACCTCTACGGTTTTAAGATTTTGCGCTATAAACAAGAAAAAAGCAACAATTTTGAAAACAAACAACATATTACTTTCTGCTATTAAACATTCCCAATGAAAAAAATGTAAAAAATCGAATTATTTTTATCAGTTTAGGCCAATTTGTATTCTGCTAAATATTTTTGGTAAAAAACAAATCCCAAAAAGTCTATTTTAATTGGTTTGTTAGTTATAGCGTTTACAAACTACTGGATAGATTTTTGGAATTTTTATTTATTTTTTTGTTTTTCTTAGTAATGGCGGCAATCAGCGTTTTTTAGCGGGACTGCGACATTGCAGCGGACAGATCGGGCCCCTTACTGACATTTTTGACACTTTTTGGGGACCAGTGACATTAATACAGTAATCAGTGCTAAATAATATACACTGTTACTGTATAAATGAGACTGGCAAAGAAGGAGTTAACACCGGGGGTGATCAAAGGGGTTAATGTATGCCTAAATGTGATTACTAACTGTGTGGGGGAAGGTTCTGTGACAGGCATAGCTGAAACTCCTGATCTCTCCCTGCCTGTCTAACAGAAGACTCGCCTGCTTTGTTTACATAAGCAGGCTGCTCTTCTGTCAGTTTCTCTGACGATCGCGAGAGACCGGCAGTAATCGTCGCCACTCTTCCCATGGCCCGCGCATGCGCCACTGAGACCTCGTGCACAAAATCACATAGGTCTAGGCGATTTTGCGCAGCCGAGCCGCCCTGCCACAGTAACAATGTGGTGGGCAGTCGGCAAGAGGTTAAGCATCACATTTTAGTGTTGTGGTAATGTGCATTACCGCAATGTAGGTGGACACACGTTCCATGCATTAGCATGTTGGAGTGCCATCCATTGTCTATGGCAGTGGTTCTTAACCTTGTTGGAGGTACTGAACCCCACCAGTTTCATATGCGCATTCACCGAACCCTTCTTAATTGAAAAAATAAAATATGATTTTTTCAAATTCAAAACATAGGTATATATTTAGATATATATTTATACATAGGTGCACAAAATGAACAAAACCATTAAAAGCAAAACCATTAAAAAAAAAAAAAAAAAAAAAAAAAAGGCTCCATAGCTCAGGGGTTAGAGCACTGGTCTTGTAAACCAGGGGTCGCAAGTTCAAATCTCGCTGGGGCCTCCCTGCAAGTGTTGGCGACTGTATCTCAAAAAACAAAACCATTAAGAACAAAGAACAAAACCATTAAAACATGGGGTGTCAGGAGGGCATACCATGGGGTGTCAGGAGAGAACACACTGAGGGGGGAGGTGTTGGGAGAGCATACTATGGGGTATCAGGAGGGCACACACTGGGGGGGGGGCTGGGAGGACATACCATGGGGTGTCAGGAGGGAACACACTGGGGGGAGGTGTTGGGAGGGCATTCCATGGGGTATCAGGAGGGCACACACTGGGGGGGTTGGGAGGACATAGCATGGGGTGTCAAGAGGGAACACACTTTGGGGAGGTGTTTGGAGGGCATACCATGGGGTGTTAGGAGGGCACACATTGGGGGGAGGTGTTGGGAGAGCATTCCATGGGGTATCAGGAGGGCACACACCAGGGGGTATTCACAATGCTTTATTGAGCTAAATGAAAAGGACATGCATTTCCATCTGTCAGCTAACAGCACCTCTATGCTAAGCTGCAGTAACTCAGCAGACGTAGTATAGAGGTGCTTGTAAACTAATCCACCATGTACAGCTAGCTGAGCCTACCTCCAGGAACATTCACTCGGCTCCCTCTGCTCAGCTGCTCACACTTCCCTCTTCCAGGCGGGCGCGATCTCCGTGGTCAGGTACATCCCCATCCCGCCCACTCACGCAGCAAGCAGCCTGCAGGAGATAGGCTGGAAACCTGCTGGGGGAGGTACAGGGGGCGGAGTGTCAAGTGTCTATGTGTAATGGCTGTGAGTTGTCCCGACCGCAGCTCTGATTTCCCGAGGTGCGCTCGGCCTCACAATCAGTAATATTTTCTCGGGGGGAGCAATTGCCCCTTTGTCCCCCCCCCCCGCCGAACCCCGGAGACTGACTCACCGAACCCCTGGGGTTCGATCGAACCCAGGTTAAGAACCACTGGTCTATGGTAACCCAACACATTAACCCAACGCACCTCTGACACACATGCATTGCAGAGCAGCGTGTTGCACTCGGAAATAATGGCGACTCTGATTTTTTGTCTCTTTAGGTGTGTGTGTTGGCAGTCTGTTCAATTGAACACAATGCTCCAGAATAAACAGCTGTGAATTCAGTCTTGTAGCTAGTAATAAATTGATCAAAGGGGGTGCAACTCCGGCAACAGAAAAACATTAAAGTGGAACTGCACTCTCTCAATCAACATTGACTGTTTTAACCACTTGCTGACCAACCACAGTACATGTGCTGCGGCTGGGCAACACGTGCAGGCAAAATCAAGTACATATACACCATTCTGCCTGCTCCAGTTTAGGGGCATGCAGAGCGCCCCCCCTGCTGGTGGGAGATAAAGTGTTTTGAAAGCTGGTGGATTATGGTTGGCGGTTGAGGAACCTTTCAAAAAAACACAACATAAATAGGAGGGATGTTTATTTGCAACTATATTTTCAACACGATCTTTCAATTCTATTTCTTTAGTAATGGTATTGATTAACATTTATTAAATTTTTATTGATTGTTATTATCATCACTGTTATTATAAATTTTATTGGTTAACATTTTAACATTTATTGGATGTCTATTTTTTTGGGCAATTATATATGTTTTTAAGACATTTACCAAGGTGACTAGGGAAGACTATAGTTTGTATTTCCTAAATCAATTTCTCTTACATTAAAATAAAAAAATGAGGGCTACAAGTTTTAGCTGGAGATGGGCTTTCATCTTTTATCTCTCACTAACCATCCATTTAAAATTAAATGTTCATCTAAGACTACCCTGTCCACAGGGTGACAACAGTGCAAACGGAGAACGGGGAAAAACAAAAACTTTGTTACATAGTTTGGAAAGAGAAACAGGCCCATCTAGTTTAAGAAATATTGATAGTAAAGGGTATGGGCGCTACTTCTAATATGTGCCGGTTCACACTTGTGCGATGCGGGAACGCTGCGAATATGCAGCGTGATCCCGCATTGCATCCGCACATCTGGCAGTTCCCACTGCCATATGCGATACGCAGGGGGTGTCAATTAAATGTTAACGATACCCCCAGTTTGATCGCATATCGCAGTGCGATCTGACAGTTCGCACAGAATCGGATCGCACAGGTGTGAACCACTGCGCTCCGATTCTGATGCGGCTGAAAAAATTCCTCATGTGCGTATTTGGTGCGGATACAGTGCGAATTCAGCCATACAAAGTGTATGGCTGAACTCGCATCTGCACGAGATCGCATGTAATGAAGGAGCAGTGCTCTCCGAATTGCATGCGATCTCGCAAGCCGCACAAATGTGAACTGGCACTAAATGTTGGTATATTTAACACTGGTATGTGATGATGTATCTGTTATAGTGTTATTGGTGTGACATATGGTAAATATATAACAACACACTTATACATACATGGCATACAATATAATATAGCTATAAAGTGCTCTCGTGCTCAGTGCCACAAAATTATGATATGTAAATAAATTATGTGATAACAAATCCTGTGAAACGGTGAAATTCTTCTGTGGTATAAGAATATAATAAATATATAAATAAATAAATAAATAAAGTGCTGCAGTGTCAAACCTGTGAAAAAGGTGAATACCTACTGTATAGGTACAAAGTATGATAAATAAATATAGTGCTACAGTATTATAGGTAAAAAATATATATATATAAATAAATACACATATATATAAATATCTCCAGATCAAATATGTCCAAAGTCCCAATATTATGTGCTGAGATGAGCTGTCAGCCACATTACTCTTTGAAGGTGCTGTAGTGCCAAACCAATCCAAAGAATAAATCTAAGTATTAACAGTATGTGATCCTTTTTAGGTGTTTGTGATATCCCAAGTATATGAGAAGCCAAAAGAATAGGTGAGACGGTGGTACTGTGTTTATCTCTTACTTGGCTGTGCTCTGTGCGGTGATGCAGTGCCCCTGTAAGAATTGCACTCATAGCAATGCTTTACCCTGTAAAGGGGTAGCAAGCTCTGCACAGCTAATACTGTAGCACTATATTTATTTATCATACTTTGTACCTATACAGTAGGTATTCACCTTTTTACAGGTTTGACACTGCAGCACTTTTTTTATTTATTTATTTATTTATTTATTTATTCATTATATTCTTATACCACAGAAGGATTTCACCTTTGGCACTGCTTTTCAGCTATATCATATTGTATGCCGTGTATGTATAAGTGTGTTGTTATATGTTTACCATATGTCACACCAATAACACTATAACAGATACATCATCACATACCAGTGTTAAATATACCAACATATATTAGAAGTAGCGCCCATACCCTTTACTATCAATATTTCAATTTTATACTTCTCACTTGGGTGAGAAGTATTCTAGGAGGCTGCAAACTTCAGGATTATATCTTTCTTTTAGCATTTTTCCTAATTGCGCGGGATTACCATATCATCATCTAGTTTAAGCACTTCCCGACCACGCTACAGCCAAAACACGGCTATAGCGCAGATGTCCGGTTCTTTGAGGGGGTCCATGGATGTCATTCCAGAACCCTGCCCTCTGGGGCATACATCAGGCACGCTCTGCGACCGCTGTGTCCTTTGGACACAGCTCATCCCAGATCAGAGTAAAGGACCATGGGATCTGTTATGTCCAATCACAGCTGATTACACATAAACAGATTTACCGGTAATCAGCTCTCCTTTGCTCACGCGCTGTGTCTGTGTTAGAAAAGGAGACCTGATAACCAGCAAGGCTGTAAGTACATTGTTTACACTGAGAATCAAGGTCAGTGCCATGATTATCTATGCAGCCCCATCAGCGCCCCTCAGTGCAGCCTCATCAGCGTCCCTCAGTACAGCCTCATCAGCGCCCCTCGGTGCAGCCTCATCAGTGCCCATCAGTACAGCCTCATCAGTGCCCATCAGTACAGCATATCAGTGCAGCCTCATCAGCACACGTCAGAGAAGAAGAAAAATTATTTATGACATGGTATATGGATGGTATATGGATATACAGGATGATATATAAGAGAGGTATATGGATGAATAGGATGGTATATAAGAGATGTATATGGATGTACAGGAAGGTATAGAGAGTGTGTGTGTATATATCTATACACACACACACTATCCTGCCAAAAGCATTGGGACGCCTGCCTTTACACGCACATGAACTTTAATGGTATCCCAGTCTTAGTCCGTAGGGTTTAATATTGAGTTGGCCCCCCTTTTCAGCTATAACAGCTGCAACATTTCTGGGAAAGCTGTCCACAAGGTTTAGGAGTGTATCTATGGGAATGTTTCACCATTCTTCCACAAGAGCATTTGTGAGGTCAGGCACTGATGTTGGAGAGAAGGCCTGGCTCGCAGTCTGCGCTTTAATTCATCTTAAAGGTGTTCTATCAGGTTGAGGTCAGGACTCTGTGCAGGCCAGTCAAGTTCCTTCCCCCTAAACTGGCTCATCCATGTCTTTATGGACCTTGCTGTGTGCACTGGTGTGCAGTCATGTTGGAACAGGAAGGGGCCATCCCCAAACTGTTCCCACAAAGTTGGGAGCATAAAAAAGTGTCTGAAATGTCTAGGTATGCTAAAGCTTTAAGAGTTCCCTTCACTGTAACTAAGGGGCCAAGCCCAACCCCAGAGAAAAAAAAAAACACAGCATAATCCCCTCTCCACCAAATGATTTGGAATAATGGCGAGTGTTCGGATACATTCAGGTCTCATCTCTACATCTCTATAGAAGTGTGTCCGATGTTTCCCTTGTATCAATACAATCTCCACCTGTCCACATTCCAGAAATGTAGGCTTATCAGAACTAATGAGTGTAACCTACAGTCCTCCAGGTGTGCAGACCCCCCACTTGGAGGAGGAATGGACCACCCTATGAAAGATTCAGATATTCTCATATCCTTATCACAACCAGAGTTGTCAGGTCGCTGTCTCTGCACAGCTGGCTGGTGTCTGTGTTGAGCCAATGATGTGAAAGGGAGAAAATGGCTGACTACAGATGACAGGGCTAGGCTGGGCTGCCATTAAAAATGATGGGGCACTGGAGAGCTGACCAGACAGCCCCACGTATCCACAGGCAGACTCTGTTGGCGCCCACTGCTGACCAAATGGGAAGTACTGCGTGTACCCCCTATTGATGGTCCTGACAACAGGTGATCTGTAGTATTTGCAGACTGGGCCCGAGGGTGGCCTGGAGTATTGGTAGAATGGAGGATGACCTGTGATATTGTCCATATATACTGGAAAATGAACTGAAGTGTAAATGGACGAAATTGAGGGGTGGTCTGGAGTATCAGCAGATAACTGGGGTTGACTTGTAGCAAAGACATTGTTAATAGATAAGACTTTACCTCCGACCAATGCAGCTGATTAGTATTGATCCTCAGAGCTTCCAGTGGTGCCTTGGCCTTGGATCTGTTCATGGTGACCAGTCTTTTCTGAGCCCCGGATTCTGCCTTTTGGGCACTCCGCTTCTCCTTCCTGTGATCATTCCTATTCTTGCACCTTCACTGGCTGTGCCCTTTTATCCTGGCCTTCCACAAACAACTATCCTTACCAGAAACAAGATGTAAGACAAATAAATAACTCTGTTATAAAACATAAAAGTAGGCCAATCATATCCATTTTTCAAGTTAAAGAAAATAGAACCACTTCACATCAGGTGCCTCCATTTGTGTTCCCCATAAATTGGGAACCCCAATCAGAGTACCTTCACATATCAGTTGCCACCACATATTAGATGCCCCCATCAGAATATTACCTTAGATCAGTTACCCCAATCAAGGTACCCCTTTATTACAGGTGTCCCCTTAAGACTGTCCCCTTACATCCAGCGTCCCCATAACAGTGCTACCTTATATGAGGTGTCCCCATAACAGTGCCCTCTTACATCAGGTGTCTCCATAACAGTGCCTCTTTTCTTTTACATCAGGTGTCCCCATAACAGTGCCCCCTTACATCAGGTGTCCCCATAACAGTGCCCTCTTACATCAGGTGTCCCCATAACAGTGCCCCTTTTCCTTTACATCAGGTGTCCCCATAACAGTGCCCTCTTACATCAGGTGTTCCCATAACAGTGCCATCTTACATCAGGTGTCCCCATAACAGTGCCCCCTTACATCAGGGGTCCCCATAACAGTGCCCTCTTAAGTCAGGTGTCCCCATAACAGTGCCCTCTTACATCAGGTGTCCCCATAACAGTTCCCTCTTACATCAGGTGTCCCCATAACAGTGCCCCCTTACATGAGGTGTTCCCATAACAGTGCCCCCTTACATTAGGTGTTCCCATAACAGTGCCAACTTACATCTGGTGCCCCCTTACATCAGTTGTCCCCATACCAGTGCCCCCACACATCAGGTGTCCCCATACCAGTGCCCCCTTACATCAATTGTTCCCATAACAGTGCCCTCTTACATCAGATGTCCCCATCAAATTACCCCTAGAAATCCATACCCCAATCAGAAAATATCTTCATGTTTCAATTGCCCCCTTCAATGTGCCCCCATATATCAATACCCCATAGAGGTACCCCCGTAATACAGCCTCCCCATAGACTAGCTGCCTCATTACATAAGGTGTTCCCATCTTATGTACACCCGTAAAGCAGGGGCCTCATCAGAATATCTTCATACATCGTTTATCCCAAACAGAGCATCCCCATAGATCAGTTACCCCCATCACTGTGCCCCCTTACATCAGGTGTTCTTCTTCACAGTGCCCCCTTATATCAGGAACCCCAATCAGAGTACCCCCATAGATCAGTTGCCCCATCAAAATACTCCCATAGATCAGTTTCCCTCATCAGAGTGCCTTCACAAATCACTTGCTCCATCACAGTGCTCCCATAGATCAGTTATCCCATCAGAATGTCCCCTTAGATTAGTTGCAGCCTTAGATTATCCATCAGAGTACATACACTATATTGTCAAAAGTATTGGGACACCTGCCTTAACACGCACATGAAATTTAATGGCATCCCAGTCTTAGTCCATAGGGTTCAATATCGAGTTGGCCCACCCTTTGCAGCTATTACAGCTTCAACTCTTCTGGGAAGGCTGTCCACAGGGTTTAGGAGTGTGTCTATGGGAATGTTTGACCATTCTTCCACAAGAGCATTTGTGAGGTCAGGCACTGATGTTGAATGAAAAGGCCTGGCTCCCAGTTTCCGCTTCAATTCATCCAAAAGGTGTTCTATCGGGTTGAGGTCAGGACTCTGCAGACCAGTCAAATTCCTCCACCCCAAACTCGGTCATCCAAAGACTGGGATGAAATTAAAATTCATATGTGTGTAAAGTCATGTGTCCCAAAACGTTTGACAATATAGTATATATAGATTAGTTGCCCTCATCACAGTGCCCCAATAAGATAAGTTGTACTGACAAATCAGTTGCCCCATCACAGTACCCCCATCAATTTGTTGCCCCGTCAGAGTACATATATAGATTAGTTGCCCCATCACAGTCTCCCCATAGATTACTTGCCCCAATCACATTGCCCCCATAGAGTAGTTGCCCTCATCACAATGTCCCCATAGATCAGTTGCCCTATCAAAGTTTCCCCCATAGATTAGTTGCCCCCCATCACAGTGTCCCCATTGATTAGTTGCTTCATCATAGTGTCCCTGTAGATCAGTTGCCGCCCATCAGAGTACCCCCATAGATGAGTTGCCCCCCCATCACTGTGTCCCGATTAATTCGTTTCCCCCATCCAAGTACCCCCATAGATCAGTTGCCCCATCACAGTGCTTAGTGTAACTGTAGGAGAAATCCCTATAGCCTGACAGGAAGGAGGTAGGAACTAGCAGGAGAAACGTGCACACAGCATGCATGTGAAGTCATTGGTTGCTAGGGATGCCGGCATCCCTAGAACCAATGACTGCTGCTCACAGGACCAGGACCTGTGGTGGTCCACCATGTTAGTGAAGGCTTTATGAACCTATGAGCCTGTGCAGGAGGTGGAGCAAGGGAGTTGAAAATCACCATTTACATATGTGTGCAGGAGTAACGTATTACTTCGCATTTCTGTGTAAGCACGGTGGGACGGGGGAGCTTTATTCATTTTATTATTATTTATTTTATTTTTAAAAATATATATATTTTTTACACTTTTTTATTTATTTATTTATTTATTTGTTTTTTGTAATAACTTCATTGCTATCACAAGGGATGAACAACATCTCCTGTGACAGCATGGGCTGTGACAGGTCCTCTTTATGGAGAGATTTGGGATCTATTAGACCCCAAATCTCTCCTCTGGCCCCCAATGCAGCCAATCAGACTGAGATCGGTCCGATCAGCTGCTTCTCCGGCCATTGGTAGACAGGTAAACAAAGGGGGCGGAACCAGGAAGTGATGAATACCTGTGGCTCCCGGTTTCCAGGGTTACAGAGAGAGGGGAATGACGTCAGTTTCTCTCTCTCTGTACAGGACAGCCATCGCTGCCGACCGCATCGCTCCTAGCCTCTGCGATGGGACTGGAGAGACGGGGGCGGGGGAGAGGAGTGGGACCCCCTTCCACCACCCCTATAAGTGATCGAGGTTCAAGTAGCTAATTGGCCCCTCAGATCACTTCTACCTTGTAGAGAATTTGCTGGCTGAAAACAATGATACAGAGATGATGCCTGTAGGTGCACCCACCATCCCAGTATAAACCTGAGGACGTACGGGTACGTACATTTGGGGGAAGTGGTTAAAGGTAAAGAAGAGATTTGGGGTCTTTTTGACCCTAGAGCTCCCCAAAAAGAGGACCTGTCATCCTTATTTATCCTTGTATTCTATTACAAGCGATATCTACATTCCTTGTAATAGGAATAAAAGTGACAAAAATGAAAGGGACAGTGTAAAATAAAGAATAAAATAGATAAGGGAAAAAAATCCTTTAGTGCCTGGATCCCTCAGTACTCACGCGCAGAAGAGAATTCAAACCACACTTGTGAGGTATCGCTGAGAACAATACATTGAGAACAATAAAAAAAAGTGACCCGGAACATGCCATGCGCTACTTTGCCATGTTTGTCGCACATAGGGCAGCCACTTTGAAATCAGTAGACTGCTCTATGCTTGTTGGGTAAAAAAAAAAAAAAAAAAACGCTTGAAAAAATGGGTGTTTCCCATACAGGTGTATGTCAGAGGTGTGACTGGGGCCTTCATCATTTCACAAACTATGGAATGCTTTGAAGTCAGAAATGAGCAGTTAGCACACGTGAAAAAATGAAAATACATAAACAGTGAAGGGGTTAAAATGACCCTTAAAATGACTATCTGAGCACTCACCCCTCCCCCTCTCTGAAAGTAGCAGATGCTCGTGTCTACAGACACTACACCCCCACTGAGCCCCATGTGTAAGCCCCCTCTTTCAGACTCCTCATCATCCCCCACATACAAGTTAAAAGTTGAAATAGAACTAAAGACAATTTTTTTCCCATTTAGAATAGTGTAAGGGAGGGATAAAACCTCTGTCAGGGTTACTTTGCCATCTGTGTCCCCATTGGGGAGATTTCCCTTCACTTCCTGTCCCATAGCCAAAAACATAAGTTAGAGAAATCCCCCAAAATGACATAATCCCAGGGTGTCACCAGAACTAGTGTCCCCATTGGAAGATTTCCCAGCTAATTCTGCTTCTAGTGACAACCCAAATATATTAGAATTTTCTTTCACTTTGGGTGATAAGGGTAAACATGAAACACAAATAGGGTGAATATCCCTAAAGGGGGCACACACAGCGATAAAAACCTAACAGGTGTTCTAATCCCTCTCCACTCCATGCAAAACTAAAAATAAAAACATTTTCCTTTATTTATATTTTAACATATGGGCAAGAAATGAAAAAAAAAAAAAAAAAAAAAGATTTGGCAGTGAAAGGGTTAATAAACGAAAAAGGGGGAAGGCATTGGTTTTACAGTTAAAGGTTTAAAAAATAAATGAAATATATAGTTTGGTAGTGAAAGGGTTAAAAGCTGAAAGGGGAAAAAATGGATTGGCATGTAAAGGGTTAAAATGGAAAATAATTGGTTTGTAAGAATGATCAAATAAAAGAGAAGCGGGAAAGAAATGAGAATATTTGATTTTGATTTTGATTCTAGGGAGGATTTATAAGGCTCTATTCACTGTGTTATAGGAATACAGACCTTTATTTCAGCCATGGGACTGTAAGGGTTAAATCTCAATCAAAATAACTGTCACTTCCAGAAAAACATGTTATTACAGGAGCCGTATCCCTATTAGATCTGTATACTGAGCCTACAGGCTGATTTCACACAGCTCACAAACAAGGACGAGGCTCCTTTAAGAAAAATCGGCAGTTATTTTTTTGCTGAGTCATCAAAAAAAAATAAAAAAAAGGTCACATGACCAGACCTCAGAGCTCAGCCTATATAAGGAGCTGCTGCAGGAGAGAATGTTCTGTAGACAAGTGTTTGCTGACCAGTGAAGACCTGTCTATATCTCTGCTGATTCAGCTGAGATATTTCTTGCGATTTCATTGGATTTGATTTCATTTGAATTCAATTTCATTGTGATTTCATTGTTGTACGTTTAAAGCGTGTTTCATTATTCTTAATAATGAACCAATTTAAATGTAAACAGATTGTTTCTCTGAAAAACACCAAAGAGAAACCCACCATAGGAAGAGCAGCTATGGAAGGAGCTATCAGTGACCAGCCTGCAGATACTCCAACCAAGAAGCCCACCAAAATGAAGAAGGCTCGGGCTTTTGTGCGCGGCTGCTTCAGAGCCGTTGTTAGATCTATTGGTTCCGGCCGTAAAGCCAATAGACCTCACCGAAATACAGACACTGGGATTGGTAAGTATTGTGGATATTGATAGATACAAGATAACTGACACCCTTTTATTGGATCCTTCTTTCCTATTAATGACAGGTCACCCCTCTCCCCCATATGTACACCTGTATAGGGATTGCCATGGATATTGATGACAGGTCACCCCCCTCCCCCCATATGTACACCTGTATAGGGATTGCCATGGATATTGATGACAGGTCAGCCCCCTCCCCCATATGTACACCTGTATAGGGATTGTCATGGATATTGATGACAGGTCACCCCCCTCCCCCCATATGTACACCTGTATAGGGATTGCCATGGATATTGATGACAGGTCACCCCCCTCCCCCATATGTACACCTGTATAGGGATTGCCATGGATATTGATGACAGGTCACCCCCCTCTCCCATATGTACACCTGTATAGGGATTGCCATGAACATTGATGACAGGTCACCCCCCTCCCCCATATGTACACCTGTATAGGGATTGCCATGGATATTGATGACAGGTCACCCCCCTCCCCCATATGTACACCTGTATAGGGATTGCCATGAACATTGATGACAGGTCACCCCCCTCCCCCATATGTACACCTGTATAGGGATTGCCATGGATATTGATGACAGGTCTCCCCCCTCCCCCATATGTACACCTGTATAGGGATTGCCATGAATATTGATGACAGGTCACCCCCCTCCCCCATATGTACACCTGTATAGGGATTGCCATGAATATTGATGACAGGTCACCCCCCTCCCCCATATGTACACCTGTAAAGGGATTGCCATGGATATTGATGACAGGTCACCCCCCGCCCCCATATGTACACCTGTATAGGGATTGCCATGGATATTGATGACCGGTCACCCCCCTCCCCCATATGTACACCTGTATAGGGATTGCCATGGATATTGATGACAGGTCACCCCCCTCCCCCATATGTAAACCTGTATAGGGATTGCCATGGATATTGATGACAGGTCACCCCCCTCCCCCATATGTACACCTGTATAGGGATTGCCATGAACATTGATGACAGGTCACCCCCCTCCCCCATATGTACACCTGTAAAGGGATTGCCATGGATATTGATGACAGGTCACCCCCCGCCCCCATATGTACACCTGTATAGGGATTGCCATGGATATTGATGACGGTCACCCCCCTCCCCCATATGTACACCTGTATAGGGATTGCCATGGATATTGATGACCGGTCACCCCCCTCCCCCATATGTACACCTGTATAGGGATTGCCATGAACATTGCTGGCTTTTGTCTTGTAAACAGCAATCTGCAGATTTATTAATCAAGAGAAACAAACTGTAAATCTTGGAGCTTTCACTCCCCCCCCCCCCTTAACTCTCTCTCTACACCTGTTAGCTGCCAACTGATTTTTTTTTTTTAAACTGTCAGTGTGAAGGAGACCTGCATGGTACCAGGGATCTGCTAATCTCAGGTGCAATGCTTTAGACCCGGTTCACACTTCTGCGTGTGCCGGGTTCGCATGTCATGTCGGAGCGCACTGCTCCGACATGACATGCGATCAGCTGTGCGGTGCGAGTTTAGCCATTCAGTTTGTATGGCTAAATTCGCACCGCACCCGCAGCAAAGACGCACAGGAGGCATTTTTGCTGCCGCATCAGGATCGGATCGCACAGCGGTTCACACTTGTGCGATCCCATCCTGTGCGAACTGCACGATCGCACTGCGATATGCGATCAAACTGGGGGTGTCGTTAAGATTACATTGACACCCCCAGCGGATCGCATATGGCAGTGTGAACTGCCGGGGGTGCGTGTGCGATGCGGGAACAGGCTGCGAATTCGCAGCCTTCCCGCATCGCAATTGTTTGAACCGAGACTTACAGGCTCCTGAAACAAAAAAAAAAGGAAATGTACATTTTTTTAACTGCTAAAAATTGCCATTTATTATTCTTAGCTAAAAGGGGAAGGAATCCTTTATGGTCGGCTCAGATTGAGCCCCGGTTCACACTTATGCGAGTGCGGGGTTCGCATGTAATGTTGGAGCGCACTGCTCCTTCATTACATGCAATCGGCTGTGCGGTGCGAGTTTAGCCATACACTTTGTATGGCTAAATTCGCACCGCACCCGCAGCAAACACGCACAGGACCCTTTTTTGCAGCCGCATCAGGATCGGATCGCACAGCGGTTCACACTTGTGCGATCCGATCCTGTGCGAACTGCAAGATCTCACTGCGATATGCGATCAAACTGGGGGTGTCGTTAAGATTACATTGACACCCCCAGCGTATCGCATATGGCAGTGTGAACTGCCGGGGGTGCGTGTGCGATGCGGGAACAGGCTGCGAATTCGCAGCCTTCCCGCATCGCATAAGTGTGAACCGGACCTAAGTGTTAGCTCTCTATTTATTTTCAATGTACACAAAATCAGACACAATGGAAGAGTTTTATTTTTATTTTTTAAATAATTATCATTTTTATTTTAAATAATTGTGATGAGTTTTATACAGTATCTCACAAAAGTAAGTACACCCCTCACATTTTTGTAAAACCTGTTATTCTATCTTTTCATGTGATGAAAACAATCTGAAGAAATTACACCTTGCTACAATGTAAAGTAGTGAGTGTACAGCTTGTATAACAGTGTAAATTTGCTGTCCCCTTATAATAACTCACAGCCATTAATGTCTAAACCGCTGGCAACAAAAGTGAGTACACCCCCTAGGTGAAAATGTCTAAATTGGGCCCAATTAGCCATTTTCCCTCCCTGGTGTCATGTGACTCGTTACTGATACTCAGTTAAAACCCTCTTCATATCCCCCCACAGCACTGCCCCCTTCACCCCCTCGCCCCCACAGCACTGCCCCCTTCACATCCCCCCCAAAGGAAAACCCTCTTCATATCCCCACACAGCACTGCCCCTTCACATTTGCCCAACAGCACTGCCCTCTTCACATCCCCCCGCCCCCTTTACATTCCCCCTACAGCAGCCAATCATCTCCTGGTTAATGTGAAAAGTTAATTCAGGCAGCTGGCTCTCTCCAGGCAGTGCTGGTCCCGCCCCCGGTTCAGAATTGTCCCTCCTCCCACCGCCCCCCTCTGCTTTGTAACGACAGCGGTGGAGGGTGGGAAACAAAAGCATTAGCTAAATGACGCGGTCACAGCGCTCCAGATAGAACAGTAGCTTGGGCCGGACGCGCACCGTGGGCCGCCATTTAGTGATGCCCGTTCATATAAGGAGGTCCATTCGCTAAAATTTTCTTTGGGCCGAGGTCCGAATCTCAAGTCTGTGCTATGACTCAGAAAGATGGGCAAAACAAAATGTGTCCATCAGCGTTGCTCTTAACATAAAATATTCCCATTAGAGTGCCCCTTAACATAAAATGTGCCCATCAGCGTGACGCTTAACATAGAATATGCCCATCAGCGTGACCCTTAACATAAAATAAGGGGCACGCTAATGGGCACATTTTATGTTAGGGGGCACTCTGATGGGCACATTATATGTTAAGGGGCACACTGCTGATGGGCAAAACAAAACGTGTCCATCAGCGTTGCTATTAACATAAAATATGCCCAGTAGAGTGCCCCTTAACATAAAATATGCCCATCAGCGTTCCCCTTATTTTATGTTAAGGGTCACGGTGATGGGCACATTTTATGTTAGGGGGCACTCTGATGGGCACATTTTATGTTAAGGTTCACGCTGATGGGCACATTTTATGTTAAGGGGCACTCTGATGGGCACTTTTTATGTTAAGGAGAATGCTGCTGATGGGCAAAACAAAACGTGTCCATCAGCGTTACTCTTAACATAAAATATGCCTATTAGCGTGCCCCTTAACATAAAATATGCCCATTAGAGTGCCCCTAACATAAAATATGCCCATTAGAGTGCCCTTTAACGTAAAATGTGTCCATTAGCATGATCCTTAACATAAAATATGCCCATCAGAGTGACCCTTAGCATAAAATATGCGCATCAGCATGACCCTTAGCATTAATTATGCCCATCAGCGTGACCCTTAGCATAAAATTTGCCTGTGACATACTGAAGCAGAGCATGATCCCCCCTCCCTTCTGGGACTGGGCCGCAGGGCAGTATTCCAACATGATATTGACCTCAAACACACCTCCAAGACGACCACTGCCTTTCTAAAGAAGCTGAGGGTAAAGGTGATGGACTGGCTAAGCATGTCTCCAGACCTAAACCCTATTAAGCATCTGTGGGGCATTCTCCAGCGGAAAGTGGAGGAGCGCAAGGTCTCTAAAATCCACCAGCTCTGCGATGTTGTCATGGAGGAGTGGAAGGACTCCAGTGGCAACAAGAGGGTTAAGGTAGTACTGGAAAACAATGGTGGCCACACAAAATATTGACACTTTGGGCCCAATTGGGCATGTTCACTTAGAGGTATACTCACTTTTGTTGCCAGCAGTTTAGACATTAGAGGCTGTGTGTTGAGTTATTTTCAGGGGACCGCAAATTTACACTGTTAAACAAGCTGTACACTCACTACTTTATATTGTAGCAAAGTGTAATTTCTTCAGTGTTGTCACATGAAAAGATATAATAAAAAAATTTATGAAAATGTGAGGGGTGTACTCACTTTTGTGAGATACTGTATGTCTGTGGGACTCACATGTTCATGCTGCATGTTCTGTTTTGTTTAACCACCCCTTTAAGTCCCTCCCACCATTAACATAATTGGCCACACCCACTGTTCACCATGGCATGCTACGTGAACGGCATTATTCTTCTACTTGGTGTGCCCAAAGGTGCCCCAGGTCCCTTACAATCCTAGCAACACCCCTGCACAATGAACACCATGCTTAAACTCTTCACTGTGCCACACTAACGACACCAGTCGCCCCAACCTATGATTTTGCACACAGGCCCACTGATTTCATAAACCGCCCCTCATATGACAGAATCAGTCCTGTGATTGGCTGGTCCTGGTCCTGCCTTCCCCCTACCAGGGTAAGACTCTGTCAAAGGGGGGGGGGGGGGGGTTAAGCATAACAAACATATAGCAATTGAAGGTACAGTATGAAAATCTATAAAACAATGATAAGAATATAGGAAAACCATACATTAATATTCCTACTACATTAGTCACTTGTTTTCTCTCCCGGCCAATGCAAACATATCAGCTGATGTCAGGCTGGTGTATGACCCCCTTAGCGAGTGACCCGTCTCCTGTCTGATCTCAGGGCTGATAAATGATAAGCTTTCTGGGCAAAACTGACAGTTAACAAAGCCTCTGCTTAGCTGGTCTTATGATTCACAAACCCCTGCCACAATGCAAAGCCAAGCAAGTGACACCAATACCTCCTGTTGCAACTTCTTTTGTTACCCACCGACTCATTTAAACATGAAAGTGCATTATCACACCACTAAAAATACTTGTTACCAGCTTCCCGAGTCACTGAAATTTAGTAAGTTGGCATAACTGCCAGGCAACCAGCATTTTTATACGAAGGCCAACAATAGTCATTCCTGTGTCGCTGTCATTTTGGGTTTATTTATTGTTCCTGGCACTGAATTTTTCTCTGTATAATTTGATGTTGTAGGAAGAAAATATATATGAAATGTAGACGACGGTGCTAAATCTGATTTTTCTTTTCTATTGCAGATGAAGGCGGAAATTTATTGCAGACAGAGCCCATGCAACAGGCCTGCCCCAGTGAGCAACACCGTGACATCCACATTGACGGCCAAGCAAAATGTGATGTACACATTGAGACGCCAGAAGAATGTGACGTTCCTGTTGAGACTTCAGCACAATGTGGCATTCCCACTGAGACTCAGGCAGAATGTGACATACCTGTTGTGACTTCAACAGAATGTGACGTTCCCGAGACTCCAGAAGAAAGAGACGTTCATGTTGAAACTTCATCACAATATGACATTGACATTGAGACAGCTCCAGAATGGGACATTCACAATGGTACTCCTCCAGAATGTGATGTTGAGAATGAGACTTCTCAAGAATGTGACGTTCAGATTGAGACTTCTCCAGAATTTCACCATCACAATGAGTCTCCTCCAGAATGTGATGTTCCCGCTGAGACTTGGGCAGAATTTGATATTCCCACTGAGACTCCGGCAAAATGTGATGTTCCTGCATACACTTCGGAAGAAAGTGATGTTCCCGCTGACACTCCGGAAGAATGGGATGATCACATTGAGACTCCAAAACAATGTGACATTTACACTGAGACATCTCCAGAATGTGACGTTCACAATGGTATTCCTCCAGAATGTGATGGTCACAATGAGTCTCCTCCAGAATGTGACCTTCCCGCTGAGACTTTGGCAGAATGTGACCTTCCCGCTGAGACCCCGGCAGAATGTGATGTTCCCGCATACACTGCGGAAGAATGTGATGTTCCCGCTGACACTCGGGAAGAATGTGATGTTCACGAAAAAAATCCACCAGAATGTCATGTTCACATTGAAACTTCACCAGAATGTGACATTCACTTTGAAACACCACCAGAATGTGATGTTCACGTTGAGGCTGTAGCACAATGTGACGTTCATGTTGAGAAACCTCCAAAATACCAGGGGAGCCATGGGATCACCTCCCCTAGTGAAGATGGGGGCAAGCTTCAAGAAAAGGATACGCAGATACTGGTGGTAGGGGATTCAGTTATTAAAGGGACAGAGAGGGCAATCTGCCAGAAAGACCGTGATCAACGAACAGTATGTTATTTCCCAGGTGCACGGGTTCGGGACATTGCAGAACAGATGGACAAATTGTTGGATGGGGCTGGGGAGGACCCAGCTGTCATGGTACATATTGGCACCAACGACAACATTAGAAGATGGAGCGTCCTACAAAATGATTTTAGGGCCTTAGGGGCTATATTGAAGAGAAGGACCACCAAGGCAGTATTTTCAGAAATACTGCCTGTACCTCGAGCCACAACAAGGAGGCAGCAGGAGCTCAAGGAGCTTAACAGGTGGCTGAAGAACTGGTGCAAGAAGGAGGGTTTTGGCTTCATGGAGAACTGGACTGACTTTTCAATTAATTATTACCTGCTCTACAGCAGGGACGGATTTCACTTAAATGAACAGGGTGCAGCTCTGTTAGGAAAGAAAATGGCCAAAAAGTTGGAAAAAATTTTGAATTCACCAAAATGTGTTATTCACGTTGATACTTTTCCAGAATATAACAGTCCCGTGGAGGCTCTGGCAGAATGTGACATTCCTGCTGACACTCCAGCAGATTGTGACATTCCCACTAGGACTGCAGCAGTATGTGAGGATCTCGTTGAGACTCCAGCAGAATGTGACATTCCCATTGAGACCTCAACAGTATGTGACATTACCGCTGAGACTCCGGTAGAATGCGACATTCCCGCTGAGACTCCAGAAGAATGCGACATTCCTAATCAGACACCGTCAGAATGTGAAGTTCCCATTGAGACTTCGGAAGAATGTGAAGTTCCCACTAAGACTCCATCAGATTGTGACATTCCCACTGTGAATCCGGTAGATTGTGACGTTCCCACTGAGACTACGACAAATTGTGATGTTCCTGTTGAGACGCAGACAGAATGTGAAGTTCCCGTTGAGACTCCAAAAGAATGCAACTTTCTCAATGAGACTCTACCACAATCCGATGTTCACATTGTGACTCCACCTGCATGCGACATTCACATTGCGACTCCACCAGAATGTGATGTTCATGTTGAGACTTCACCAAAATGCCAGGGGAACATCTCCTCAAGTGAAGTTGGGGCCACAGTTACAACAAAGGATCGGCAGATACTTGTGGTAGGGGACTCAATCATTAGAAGGATAGAAAGGGCAATCTGTCACAAAGACCGCTATCGCCGAACAGTATGTTGTTTACCGGGCGCTAGGGTTCGGGACATTGTAGATTGCATGGACAGATTGTTGGATGGGGCTGGGGAGGACCCAGCTGTCATGGTACATATTGGTACTAACGACAATGTTAGAGGAAGATGGAACGCCCTACAAAATGATTTCAGAGACTTAGGGACTATATTGAAAAAAAGGACCTCCAAGGCAGTATTTTCAGAAATGCTGCCTGTACCTGGAGCCACACCAGAGAGGCAGCAAGAGCTTGGGGCACTTAACAAGTGGCTGAGGAACTGGTGCAGGAAAGAAGGATTTGGGTTTCTGGAAAACTGGGCTGACTTTTCATACCGTTACTGGCTCTATACCAGGGATGGACTGCACTTAAATGAGGAAGGTGCTGCTCTATTGGGAGAGAAGATGACCAAAAAGCTGGAAGAACTTCAAGTTGAGACTCCACCAAAATACCAGAGGAACCATGGGAACAACTCCTCCAGTAAAGATGGGGGCAAGGATACAGGAAAGAATAGGCAGATTTTGGTGGTAGGGGATTCAATTATTAGAGGAACTGAGAGGGCAATCTGTCACAATGACCGTTCTCGCCGAACAGTATGTTGTTTACCAGGCTCTCGAGTTCGGGACATTGTAGACTGCATGGACAGATTGTTGGATGGGGCTGGGGAGGACCCAGCTGTCATGGTACATATTGGTACTAATGACAAAGTTAGAGGAAGATGGAACGCCCTAACAAGTGATTTCAGAGACTTAGGAGCTATATTGAAGAAAAGGATCTCCAAGGCAGTATTTTCAGAAATACTGCCTGTACCTCGAACCACACCAGAGAGGCAGCAGGAGCTTCGGGAGCTTAATAAGTGGCTGAGGAACTGGTGCAGGGAGGAGGGGTTTGGCTTCATGGAGAACTGGGCTGACTTTTCAGTCAATTACCATCTCTATGGCATCGATGGAATGCACTTAAATGTGAGGGGTGCAGCTTTTTTGGGAGTGAAGATGGCCAAAACGTTGGAAGAAATTTTAAACTAGGTGTCAGGGCCTGAACTTGAACCTGGGACCTTTGTTGTATCTGGAAAACGACTATTCTCGCTGAGCTTGTTTACCAACTACAGCTCTGTTTGATCATTACCTTCTATATATCCTATATATGCTACTGGACCCTGGCTTGCTCACCTCCTGGTGGGGCAATCCTGAAGACAGCGACCTGGTACTAAAATGCAGCAAACTCCATCTCCACCATCAGGAGCTCTGGTGAACACCAGTTAGTACTTAGACTTCGTACCTCAGGTGAACCCATGTCATCTGCCAGGGTGACCTGCTTCTATACCTATCCTGCTGTATGGTGGGAGTCCAACTACTGCTATAGCTACTGGTCTCAGAGCCTGACCTGTGATTGTGTCAGAATAATCTGGCTCAAAAAATGGAGACCGCTATTGCAAATGTATGTGTGTGTGTGTGTGTGTGTGGTAAGTTTAGTGGTGTGCTGTGTGATTAGTTTAGTGGTGTGCTGTGTGATTAGTTTAGTGGTGTGCTGTGTAATTAGTTTAGTGGTGTGCTGTGTGATTAGTTTAGTGGTGTGCTGTGTGGTTAGTTTAGTGGTGTGCTGTGTGTTTTGTGGTGTGTTGTGTGGTATAATTTATTATTGCAAATGTGTGTTGCACCAGCTATGAGGGGAGGTTGGAAGCCCTTGGTTTTTCAGGTGTGTGTTGGACCGGCTATAAGGGGAGGTTGGAGGCCGGTACTTTTTTTCAGGTGTGTGTTGGACCAGCTATAAGGGGAGGTTGGAGGCTGGTATTTTTTCAGGTGTGTGTTGGACCAGCTATAAGGGGAGGTTGGAGGCTGGTATTTTTTCAGGTGTGTGTTGGACTGGCTATGAGGGGAGGTTGGAGGCCGGTATTTTTTCAGGTGTGTGTTGGACCAGCTATAAGGAGAGGTTGGAGGCTGGTATTTTTTTAGGTGTGTGTTGGACCAGCTATAAGAAGAGGTTGGAGGCTGGTATTTTTTCAGGTGTGTGTTGGACCGGCTATGAGGGGAGGTTGGAGGCCGGTACTTTTTTTCAGGTGTGTGTTGGACCAGCTATAAGGGGAGGTTGGAGGCTGTTTTTTTTCAGGTGTGTGTTGGACCAGCTATAAGGGGAGATTGGAGGCTGGTATTTTTTCAGGTGTGTGTTGGACCGGCTATGAGGGGAGGTTGGAGGCTGGTATTTTTTCAGGTGTGTGTTGGACCAGCTATAAGGGGAGGTTGGAGGCTGGTATTTTTCTCAGACAGGTTTGGTACAGCCTGTAATGGAAGGTAATTTTACATATGATTGCAAATCTATGTAACCAAAACCTCTGTTTTAAATTTAATGATTGAACTAGTTTAGACTCGGAATGTTTTTTGTTACTCTGTATGTCACAATTTGGAAATGACAATAGAGTAGAGTTAGGGACCGCACTTTTCAGAGGGGCCTTGACGTGGCAGTGCGGCTTCACATATATTTGCAAATGTATCCAACATAAATCCAATACAAATTGTTGAAACATTTTAGAGTTTTTCTTATTTTGCTGGCTGGCTGCCCATGCGCACCTTACTTTAAACACTTCAGCCCTGGAAGGTTTTAACCCCCTTAATGACCAGGCCATATTTTGCGATTCAGCACTGCGTTACTTTGATGAAAAATTGCGCGGTTGTGCGGCGCTGTACCCAAATACAAATTATGTCCTTTTTCCCCCACAAATAGAGCTTTCTTTTGGTGGTATTTGATCACCTCTATGGTTTTAAGATTTTGCGCTATAAACAAGAAAAAAGCAACAATTTTGAAAACAAACAACATATTACTTTCTGCTATAAAACATTCCCAATAAAAAAAATTTAAAAAATCGAATTATTTTTATCAGTTTAGGCCAATTTGTATTCTGCTAAATATTTTTGGTAAAAAACAAATCCCAAAAAGTCTATTTTAATTGGTTTATTAGTTATAGCGTTTACAAACTACTGGATAGATTTTTGGAATTTTTATTTATTTTTTTGTTTTTCTTAGTAATGGCAGCAATCAGCGTTTTTTAGCGGGACTGCGACATTGCAGCGGACAGATCGGGCCCCTTACTGACATTTTTGACACTTTTTGGGGACCAGTGACATTAATACAGTAATCAGTGCTAAATAATATACACTGTTACTGTATAAATGAGACTGGCAAAGAAGGGGTTAACACCGGGGGTGATCAAAGGGGTTAATGTATGCCTAAATGTGATTACTAACTGTGTGGGGGAAGGTTCTGTGACAGGCATAGCTGAAACTCCTGATCTCTCCCTGCCTGTCTAACAGAAGACTCGCCTGCTTTGTTTACATAAGCAGGCTGCTCTTCTGTCAGTTTCTCTGACGATCGCGAGAGACCGGCAGTAATCGTCGCCACTCTTCCCATGGCCCGCCACTGAGACCTCGTGCACAAAATCACATAGGTCTAGGCGATTTTGCGCAGCCGAGCCGCCCTGCCACAGTAACAATGTGGTGGGCAGTCGGCAAGAGGTTAAGCATCACATTTTAGTGTTGTGGTAATGTGCATTACCGCAATGTAGGTGGACACACGTTCCATGCATTAGCATGTTGGAGTGCCATCCATTGTCTATGGCAGTGGTTCTTAACCTTGTTGGAGGTACTGAACCCCACCAGTTTCATATGCGCATTCACCGAACCCTTCTTAATTGAAAAAATAAAATATGATTTTTTCAAATTCAAAACATAGGTATATATTTAGATATATATTTATACATAGGTGCACAAAATGAACAAAACCATTAAAAAACAAAACCATAAAAAAAAAAAAAAAAAAGAGGCTCCATAGCTCAGGGGTTAGAGCACTGGTCTTGTAAACCAGGGGTCGCGAGTTCAAATCTCGCTGGGGCCTCCCTGCAAGTGTTGGCGACTGTATCTCAAAAAACAAAACCATTAAGAACAAAGAACAAAACCATTAAAACATGGGGTGTCAGGAGGGCATACCATGGGGTGTCAGGAGAGAACACACTGAGGGGGGAGGTGTTGGGAGGGCATACTATGGGGTATCAGGAGGGCACACACTGGGGGGGGGAAGGCGCTGGGAGGACATACCATGGGGTGTCAGGAGGGAACACACTGGGGGGAGGTGTTGGGTAGTGATGTCGCGAACCTAAAATTCGCCGTTCGCGAACGGCGAACGCGAACATCGGCAAATGTTCGCGAACCGGGCGAACCGCCATAGACTTCAATAGGCAGGCAAATTTTAAAACACACAGGGACTCTTTCTGGCCACAATAGTGATGGAAAAGTTGTTTCAAGGGGACTAACACCTGGACTGTGGCATGCCGGAGAGGGATCACGCAAAAAAAAGTTCTTAAAAATTATAATTTTTTGATAGAGAGCCAATTATTGGAAAAATTAAAAAAAAATAAAAATAAAAAATTTCTTTGGATTTAGCATCTGGGGGGTCTAAAAAGTGTACCTGTGAAGTTTCAGCTCTGTAGCATGTCCAGAACCCCTAAAAAACAGCATTTGTCTTATATTTTTAGGAATATGGCTTCTCTGCGGCTGGCTTTTTCTCTTGCAGGCATTTATCGGGCATTTTTTTAGGCAGGCATGTTATTTTTTGTATTTAGTGTCTGGGGGGTCTAAAAAGTGTACCTGTCAAGTTTCAGCTCTGTAGCATGTCCAGAACCCCTAAAAAACAGCATTTTTCTTATATTTTCAGGAATACGGCTTCTCTGCGGCTGGCTTTTTCTCTTGCAGGCATTTAGCGGGCATTTTTTTAGGCAGGCATGTCATTTTTTGTATTTAGTGTCTGTGGGGTCTAAAAAGTGTACCTGTGAAGTTTCAGCTCTGTAGCATGTCCAGAACCCCTAAAAAACAGCATTTGTCTTATATTTTCAGGAATATGGCTTCTCTGCGGCTGGCTTTTTCTCTTGCAGGCATTTAGCGGGCATTTTTTTAGGCAGGCATGTAATTTTTTGTATTTAGTGTCTGGGGGGTCTAAAAAGTGTACCTGTCAAGTTTCAGCTCTGTAGCATGTCCAGAACCCCTAAAAAACAGCATTTTTCTTATATTTTCAGGAATACGGCTTCTCTGCGGCTGGCTTTTTCTCTTGCAGGCATTTATCGGGCATTTTTTTAGGCAGGCATGTCATTTTTTGTATTTAGTGTCTGGGGGGTCTAAAACGTGTACCTGTCAAGTTTCAGCTCTGTAGCATGTCCAGAACCCCTAAAAAACAGCATTTTTCTTATATTTTCAGGAATACGGCTTCTCTGCGGCTGGCTTTTTTTCTTGCAGGCATTTAGCGGGCATTTTTTTAGGCAGGCATGTCATTTTTTGTATTCAGTGTCTGGGGGGTCTAAAAAGTGTACCTGTCAAGTTTCAGCTCTGTAGCATGTCCAGAACCCCTAAAAAACAGCATTTTTCTTATATTTTCAGGAATACGGCTTCTCTGCGGCTGGCTTTTTCTCTTGCAGGCATATATATCAGTGCTGGGTGGGCAGTGGCACAGTACACTCTCTGTGGACCTGACAGCAGTCACTGGCACCCAGGCAACTGCAATTTAAAAAATATATATATTTTTTTTTACTTTGCAAGCTGCTGTGCCACTTTATATATCAGTGGTGGGTGGGCAGTGGCACAGTACACTCTCTGTGGACCTGACAGCAGTCACTGGCACCCAGGCAACTGCAATTTAAAAAAAAATATATTTTTTTTTACTTTGCAAGCTGCTGTGCCACCTTATATATCAGTGGTGGGTGGGCAGTGGCACAGTACACTCTCTGTGGACCTGACAGCAGTCACTGGCACCCAGGCAACTGCAATTAAAAAATATATTTTTTTTTTTTTACTTTGCAAGCTGCTGTGCCACCTTATATATCAGTGGTGGGTGGGCACACAGTGGCACTGCAGTGGGCACAGTACACTCTGTGGACCTGACAGTAACTGGCAGCCCAGGCAACTGCAATAATAAAAAATATTTTTTTTTTCAATTTATTGCAACAAGATGCTGTGCCACCGTATATATATCAGTGGTGGGCAGTGCACTGCAGTGGGTACAGTGCACTCTGTGGACCTGACACAGCACTCACTGCAATTATGACAGAGGAAAAAAAAAATATTTTTTAAAATGCAAGGTACTGTGCCTGTGCCACCCGAAATGAGTGTGGTGTGCACACAGTACAGTCTGTGGTGGGTCTGTGGCCTCTCACACACAGCGGGCAGGCAACTGCAGTGTACAATAGATATATATAGATATATATATATAAGGAAAAAACTCTATTACCTTACCAGCCCTTAAAAGGGCTTTTGGGGACACTATATATATATATATATATATATATATATGTATATATATAAATAAAAAAAATCCTCAATTACCAGCCCTTAAAAGGGCTTTTGGGGACACTAGATAGATATAGATATATATATATATATATATATATATAAGAAGAAACAACTCAATTACCAGCCCTTAAAAGGGCTTTTGGGGACGCTAGGTATATATATATATATATATATATATATATATATATATATAAAAAAAAAAAACACAAATACCAGCCCTTAGAAGGGCTTTTTGGGGTGCTGATATTACAGCAGTAGTGGACCAAGAACACTGCAAGACCAGGAACACTGACTAACTGTCCCTAGCTTAACAGCAGCAGCAGCAGCTCTCTCCCTACTCTCACTACACACACTGCTTCAGAATGATCTAAGATGGATGCTGCCCTTGCTTATTTATAGGAGGTGGGAGGGTGTGGGAGGGAGGTATGCTGATTGGCTGGAAATGTGTCTGCTGACTGTAAAGTTCAGGGTCAAAGTTTGCCTCAATGATGTCTTATGGGGGGCGGACCGAACATCGCATATGTTCGCCGGCAGCGGCGAACGCGAACATGCTAAGTTCGCCGGGAACTGTTCGCCGGCGAACAGTTCTATACATCTCTAGTGTTGGGAGGGCATTCCATGGGGTATCAGGAGGACATACACTGGGGGGGGGGGGTTTTGGGAGGGCATACCATGGGGTATCAGGAGGGCACACACTGGGGGGGTTGGGAGGACATAGCATGGGGTGTCAAGAGGGAACACACTTTGGGGAGGTGTTAGGAGGGCACACATTGGGGGGAGGTGTTGGGAGAGCATTCCATGGGGTATCAGGAGGGCACACACCAGGGGGTATTCACAATGCTTTATTGAGCTAAATGAAAAGGACATGCATTTCCATCTGTCAGCTAACAGCACCTCTATGCTAAGCTGCAGTAACTCAGCAGACGTAGCATAGAGGTGCTTGTAAACTAATCCACCATGTACAGCTAGCTGAGCCTACCTCCAGGAACATTCACTCGGCTCCCTCTGCTCAGCTGCTCACACTTCCCTCTTCCAGTCGGGCGCGATCTCCGTGGTCAGGTACATCCCCATCCCGCCCACTCACGCAGCAAGCAGCCTGCAGGAGATAGGCTGGAAACCTGCTGGGGGAGGTACAGGGGGCGGAGTGTCAAGTGTCTATGTGTAATGGCTGTGAGTTGTCCCGACCGCAGCTCTGATTTCCCGAGGTGCGCTCGGCCGCACAATCAGTAATATTTTCTCGGGGGGAGCAATTGCCCCTTTGTCCCCCCCCCCCCGCCGAACCCCGGAGACTGACTCACCGAACCCCTGGGGTTCGATCGAACCCAGGTTAAGAACCACTGGTCTATGGTAACCCAACACATTAACCCAACGCACCTCTGACACACATGCATTGCAGAGCAGCGTGTTGCACTCGGAAATAATGGCGACTCTGATTTTTTGTCTCTTTAGGTGTGTGTGTTGGCAGTCTGTTCAATTGAACACAATGCTCCAGAATAAACAGCTGTGAATTCAGTCTTGTAGCTAGTAATAAATTGATCAGAGGGGGTGCAACTCCGGCAACAGAAAAACATTAAAGTGGAACTGCACTCTCTCAATCAACATTGACTGTTTTAACCACTTGCTGACCAACCACAGTACATGTGCTGCGGCTGGGCAGCACGTGCAGGCAAAATCAAGTACATATACACCATTCTGCCTGCTCCAGTTTAGGGGCATGCAGAGCGCCCCCCCTGCTGGTGGGAGATAAAGTGTTTTGAAAGCTGGTGGATTATGGTTGGCGGTTGAGGAACCTTTCAAAAAAACACAACATAAATAGGAGGGATGTTTATTTGCAACTATATTTTCAACACGATCTTTCAATTCTATTTCTTTAGTAATGGTATTGATTAACATTTATTCAATTTTTATTGATTGTTATTATCATCACTGTTATTATAAATTTTATTGGTTAACATTTTAACATTTATTGGATGTCTATTTTTTTGGGCAATTATATATGTTTTTAAGACATTTACCAAGGTGACTAGGGAAGACTATAGTTTGTATTTCCTAAATCAATTTCTCTTACATTAAAATAAAAAAATGAGGGCTACAAGTTTTAGCTGGAGATGGGCTTTCATCTTTTATCTCTCACTAACCATCCATTTAAAATTAAATGTTCATCTAAGACTACCCTGTCCACAGGGTGACAACAGTGCAAACGGAGAACGGGGAAAAACAAAAACTTTGTTACATAGTTTGGAAAGAGAAACAGGCCCATCTAGTTTAAGAAATATTGATAGTAAAGGGTATGGGCGCTACTTCTAATATGTGCCGGTTCACACTTGTGCGATGCGGGAACGCTGCGAATATGCAGCGTGATCCCGCATTGCATCCGCACATCTGGCAGTTCCCACTGCCATATGCGATACGCAGGGGGTGTCAATTAAATGTTAACGACACCCCCAGTTTGATCGCATATCGCAGTGCGATCTGACAGTTCGCACAGAATCGGATCGCACAGGTGTGAACCACTGCGCTCCGATTCTGATGTGGCTGAAAAAATTCCTCATGTGCGTATTTGGTGCGGATACAGTGCGAATTCAGCCATACAAAGTGTATGGCTGAACTCGTATCCGCACGAGATCGCATGTAATGAAGGAGCAGTGCTCTCCGATTTGCATGCGATCTCGCAAGCCGCACAAATGTGAACTGGCACTAAATGTTGGTATATTTAACACTGGTATGTGATGATGTATCTGTTATAGTGTTATTGGTGTGACATATGGTAAATATATAACAACACACTTATACATACATGGCATACAATATAATATAGCTATAAAGTGCTCTCGTGCTCAGTGCCACAAAATTATGATATGTAAATAAATTATGTGATAACAAATCCTGTGAAACGGTGAAATTCTTCTGTGGTATAAGAATATAATAAATATATAAATAAATAAATAAATAAATAAAGTGCTGCAGTGTCAAACCTGTGAAAAAGGTGAATACCTACTGTATAGGTACAAAGTATGATAAATAAATATAGTGCTACAGTATTATAGGTAAAAAATATATATATAAATAAATACACACATATATAAATATCTCCAGATCAAATATGTCCAAAGTCCCAATATTATGTGCTGAGATGAGCTGTCAGCCACATTACTCTTTGAAGGTGCTGTAGTGCCAAACCAATCCAAAGAATAAATCTAAGTATTAACAGTATGTGATCCTTTTTAGGTGTTTGTGATATCCCAAGTATATGAGAAGCCAAAAGAATAGGTGAGACGGTGGTACTGTGTTTATCTCTTACTTGGCTGTGCTCTGTGCGGTGATGCAGTGCCCCTGTAAGAATTGCACTCATAGCAATGCTTTACCCTGTAAAGGGGTAGCAAGCTCTGCACAGCTAATACTGTAGCACTATATTTATTTATCATACTTTGTACCTATACAGTAGGTATTCATCTTTTTACAGGTTTGACACTGCAGCACTTTATTTATTTATTTATTTATTCATTATATTCTTATACCACAGAAGGATTTCACCTTTGGCACTGCTTTACAGCTATATCATATTGTATGCCGTGTATGTATAAGTGTTTTGTTATATGTTTACCATATGTCACACCAATAACACTATAACAGATACATCATCACATACCAGTGTTAAATATACCAACATATATTAGAAGTAGCGCCCATACCGTTTACTATCAATATTTCAATTTTATACTTCTCACTTGGGTGAGAAGTATTCTAGGAGGCTGCAAACTTCAGGATTATATCTTTCTTTTAGCATTTTTCCTAATTGCGCGGGATTACCATATCATCATCTAGTTTAAGCACTTCCCGACCGCGCTACAGCCAAAACACGGCTATAGCGCAGATGTCCGGTTCTTTGAGGGGGTCCATGGATGTCATCCCAGAACCCTGCCCTCTGGGGCATACATCAGGAACGCTCTGCGACCGCTGTGTCCTTTGGACACAGCTCATCCCAGATCAGAGTAAAGGACCATGGGATCTGTTATGTCCAATCACAGCTGATTACACATAAACAGATTTACCGGTAATCAGCTCTCCTTTGCTCACGCGCTGTGTCTGTGTTAGAAAAGGAGACCTGATAACCAGCAAGGCTGTAAGTACATTGTTTACACTGAGAATCAAGGTCAGTGCCATGATTATCTATGCAGCCCCATCAGCGCCCCTCAGTGCAGCCTCATCAGCGTCCCTCAGTACAGCCTCATCAGCGCCCCTCGGTGCAGCCTCATCAGTGCCCATCAGTACAGCCTCATCAGTGCCCATCAGTACAGCATATCAGTGCAGCCTCATCAGCACACGTCAGAGAAGAAGAAAAATGATTTATGACATGGTATATGGATGGTATATGGATATACAGGATGATATATAAGAGAGGTATATGGATGAATAGGATGGTATATAAGAGATGTATATGGATGTACAGGAAGGTATAGAGAGTGTGTGTGTATATATCTATACACACACACACTATCCTGCCAAAAGCATTGGGACGCCTGCCTTTACACGCACATGAACTTTAATGGTATCCCAGTCTTAGTCCGTAGGGTTTAATATTGAGTTGGCCCCCCTTTTCAGCTATAACAGCTGCAACATTTCTGGGAAAGCTGTCCACAAGGTTTAGGAGTGTATCTATGGGAATGTTTCACCATTCTTCCACAAGAGCATTTGTGAGGTCTGGCACTGATGTTGGAGAGAAGGCCTGGCTCGCAGTCTGCGCTTTAATTCATCTTAAAGGTGTTCTATCAGGTTGAGGTCAGGACTCTGTGCAGGCCAGTCAAGTTCCTTCCCCCTAAACTGGCTCATCCATGTCTTTATGGACCTTGCTGTGTGCACTGGTGTGCAGTCATGTTGGAACAGGAAGGGGCCATCCCCAAACTGTTCCCACAAAGTTGGGAGCATAAAAAAGTGTCTGAAATGTCTAGGTATGCTAAAGCTTTAAGAGTTCCCTTCACAGTAACTAAGGGGCCAAGCCCAACCCCAGAGAAAAAAAAAACACAGCATAATCCCCTCTCCACCAAATGATTTGGAATAATGGCGAGTGTTCGGATACATTCAGGTCTCATCTCTACATCTCTATAGAAGTGTGTCCGATGTTTCCCTTGTATCAATACAATCTCCACCTGTCCACATTCCAGAAATGTAGGCTTATCAGAACTAATGAGTGTAACCTACAGTCCTCCAGGTGTGCAGACCCCCCACTTGGAGGAGGAATGGACCACCCTATGAAAGATTCAGATATTCTCATATCCTTATCACAACCAGAGTTGTCAGGTCGCTGTCTCTGCACAGCTGGCTGGTGTCTGTGTTGAGCCAATGATGTGAAAGGGAGAAAATGGCTGACTACAGATGACAGGGCTAGGCTGGGCTGCCATTAGAAATGATGGGGCACTGGAGAGCTGACCAGACAGCCCCACGTATCCACAGGCAGACTCTGTTGGCGCCCACTGCTGACCAAATGGGAAGTACTGCGTGTACCCCCTATTGATGGTCCTGACAACAGGTGATCTGTAGTATTTGCAGACTGGGCCCGAGGGTGGCCTGGAGTATTGGTAGAATGGAGGATGACCTGTGATATTGTCCATATATACTGGAAAATGAACTGAAGTGTAAATGGACGAAATTGAGGGGTGGTCTGGAGTATCAGCAGATAACTGGGGTTGACTTGTAGCAAAGACATTGTTAATAGATAAGACTTTACCTCCGACCAGTGCAGCTGATTAGTATTGATCCTCAGAGCTTCCAGTGGTGCCTTGGCCTTGGATCTGTTCATGGTGACCAGTCTTTTCTGAGCCCCGGATTCTGCCTTTTGGGCACTCCGCTTCTCCTTCCTGTGATCATTCCTATTCTTGCACCTTCACTGGCTGTGCCCTTTTATCCTGGCCTTCCACAAACAACTATCCTTACCAGAAACAAGATGTAAGACAAAGAAATAACTCTGTTATAAAACATAAAAGTAGGCCAATCATATCCATTTTTCAAGTTAAAGAAAATAGAACCACTTCACATCAGGTGCCTCCATTTGTGTTCCCCATAAATTGGGAACCCCAATCAGAGTACCTTCACATATCAGTTGCCACCACATATTAGATGCCCCCATCAGAATATTACCTTAGATCAGTTACCCCAATCAAGGTACCCCTTTATTACAGGTGTCCCCTTAAGACTGTCCCCTTACATCCAGCATCCCCATAACAGTGCTACCTTATATGAGGTGTCCCCATAACAGTGCCCTCTTACATCAGGTGTCCCCATAACAGTGCCTCTTTTCTTTTACATCAGGTGTCCCCATAACAGTGCCCCCTTACATCAGGTGTCCCCATAACAGTGCCCTCTTACATCAGGTGTCCCCATAACAGTGCCCCTTTTCCTTTACATCAGGTGTCCCCATAACAGTGCCCTCTTACATCAGGTTTTCCCATAACAGTGCCATCTTACATCAGGTGTCCCCATAACAGTGCCCCCTTACATCAGGGGTCCCCATAACAGTGCCCTCTTAAGTCAGGTGTCCCCATAACAGTGCCCTCTTACATCAGGTGTCCCCATAACAGTTCCCTCTTACATCAGGTGTCCCCATAACAGTGCCCCCTTACATGAGGTGTTCCCATAACAGTGCCCCCTTACATTAGGTGTTGCCATAACAGTGCCAACTTACGTCTGGTGCCCCCTTACATCAGTTGTCCCCATACCAGTGCCCCCACACATCAGGTGTCCCCATACCAGTGCCCCCTTACATCAAGTGTTCCCATAACAGTGCCCTCTTACATCAGATGTCCCCATCAAATTACCCCTAGAAATCCATACCCCAATCAGAAAATATCTTCATGTTTCAATTGCCCCTTCAATGTGCCCCCATATATCAATACCCCATAGAGGTACCCCCGTAATACAGCCTCCCCATAGACTAGCTGCCTCATTACATAAGGTGTTCCCATCTTATGTACACCCGTAAAGCAGGGGCCTCATCAGAATACCTTCATACATTGTTTATCCCAAACAGAGCATCCCCATAGATCAGTTACCCCCATCACTGTGCCCCCTTACATCAGGTGTTCTTCTTCACAGTGCCCCCTTATATCAGGAACCCCAATCAGAGTACCCCCATAGATCAGTTGCCCCATCAAAATACTCCCATAGATCAGTTTCCCTCATCAGAGTGCCTTCACAAATCACTTGCTCCATCACAGTGCTCCCATAGATCAGTTATCCCATCAGAATGTCCCCTTAGATTAGTTGCAGCCTTAGATTATCCATCAGAGTACATACACTATATTGTCAAAAGTATTGGGACACCTGCCTTAACACGCACATGAAATTTAATGGCATCCCAGTCTTAGTCCATAGGGTTCAATATCGAGTTGGCCCACCCTTTGCAGCTATTACAGCTTCAACTCTTCTGGGAAGGCTGTCCACAGGGTTTAGGAGTGTGTCTATGGGAATGTTTGACCATTCTTCCACAAGAGCATTTGTGAGGTCAGGCACTGATGTTGAATGAAAAGGCCTGGCTCCCAGTTTCCGCTTCAATTCATCCAAAAGGTGTTCTATCGGGTTGAGGTCAGGACTCTGCAGACCAGTCAAATTCCTCCACCCCAAACTCGGTCATCCAAAGACTGGGATGAAATTAAAATTCATATGTGTGTAAAGTCATGTGTCCCAAAACGTTTGACAATATAGTATATATAGATTAGTTGCCCTCATCACAGTGCCCCAATAAGATAAGTTGTACTGACAAATCAGTTGCCCCATCACAGTACCCCCATCAATTTGTTGCCCCATCAGAGTACATATATAGATTAGTTGCCCCATCACAGTCTCCCCATAGATTACTTGCCCCAATCACATTGCCCCCATAGAGTAGTTGCCCTCATCACAATGTCCCCATAGATCAGTTGCCCTATCAAAGTTTCCCCCATAGATTAGTTGCCCCCCATCACAGTGTCCCCATTGATTAGTTGCTTCATCATAGTGTCCCTGTAGATCAGTTGCCGTCCATCAGAGTACCCCCATAGATGAGTTGCCCCCCCATCACTGTGTCCCGATGAATTAGTTTCCCCCATCCAAGTACCCCCATAGATCAGTTGCCCCATCACAGTGCTTAGTGTAACTGTAGGAGAATCCCTGACAGGAAGGAGGTAGGAACTAGCAGGAGAAACGTGCACACAGCATGCATGTGAAGTCATTGGTTGCTAGGGATGCCGGCATCCCTAGCAACCAATGACTGCTGCTCACAGGACCAGGACCTGTGGTGGTCCACCATGTTAGTGAAGGCTTTATGAACCTATGAGCCTGTGCAGGAGGTGGAGCAAGGGAGTCGAAAATCACCATTTACATATGTGTGCAGGAGTAACGTATTACTTCGCATTTCTGTGTAAGCACGGTGGGACGGGGGAGCTTTATTCATTTTTTTATTATTTATTTTATTTTTAAAAATATATATATTTTTTACACTTTTTTATTTATTTATTTATTTATTTGTTTTTTGTAATAACTTCATTGCTATCACAAGGGATGAACAACATCTCCTGTGACAGCATGGGCTGTGACAGGTCCTCTTTATGGAGAGATTTGGGATCTATTAGACCCCAAATCTCTCCTCTGGCCCCCAATGCAGCCAATCAGACTGAGATCGGTCCGATCAGCTGCTTCTCCGGCCATTGGTAGACAGGTAAACAAAGGGGGCGGAACCAGGAAGTGATGAATACTTGTGGCTCCCGGTTTCCAGGGTTACAGAGAGAGGGGAATGACGTCAGTTTCTCTCTCTCTGTACAGGACAGCCATCGCCGCCGACCGCATCGCTCCTAGCCTCTGCGATGGGACTGGAGAGACGGGGGCGGGGGAGAGGAGTGGGACCCCCTTCCACCACCCCTATAAGTGATCGAGGTTCAAGTAGCTAATTGGCCCCTCAGATCACTTCTACCTTGTAGAGAATTTGCTGGCTGAAAACAATGATACAGAGATGATGCCTGTAGGTGCACCCACCATCCCAGTATAAACCCGAGGACGTACGGGTACGTACATTTGGGGAAGTGGTTAAAGGTAAAGAAGAGGTTTGGGGTCTTTTTGACCCTAGAGCTCCCCAAAAAGAGGACCTGTCATCCTTATTTATCCTTGTATTCTATTACAAGCGATATCTACATTCCTTGTAATAGGAATAAAAGTGACAAAAATGAAAGGGACAGTGTAAAATAAAGAATAAAATAGATAAGGGAAAAAAATCCTTTAGTGCCTGGATCCCTCAGTACTCACGCGCAGAAGAGAATTCAAACCACACATGTAAAGTATCGCTGAGAACAATACATTGAGAACAATAAAAAAAAGTGACCCGGAACATGCCATGCGCTACTTTGCCATGTTTGTCGCACATAGGGCAGCCACTTTGAAATCAGTAGACTGCTCTATGCTTGTTGGGTAAAAAAAAAAAAAAAACGCTTGAAAAAATGGGTGTTTCCCATACAGGTGTATGTCAGAGGTGTGACTGGGGCCTTCATCATTTCACAAACTATGGAATGCTTTGAAGTCAGAAATGAGCAGTTAGCACACGTGAAAAAATGAAAATACATAAACAGTGAAGGGGTTAAAATGACCCTTAAAATGACTATCTGAGCACTCACCCCTCCCCCTCTCTGAAAGTAGCAGATGCTCGTGTCTACAGACACTACACCCCCACTGAGCCCCATGTGTAAGCCCCCTCTTTCAGACTCCTCATCATCCCCCACATACAAGTTAAAAGTTGAAATAGAACTAAAGACAATTTTTTTCCCATTTAGAATAGTGTAAGGGAGGGATAAAACCTCTGTCAGGGTTACTTTGCCATCTGTGTCCCCATTGGGGAGATTTCCCTTCACTTCCTGTCCCATAGCCAAAAACATAAGTTAGAGAAATCCCCCAAAATGACATAATCCCAGGGTGTCACCAGAACTAGTGTCCCCATTGGAAGATTTCCCAGCTAATTCTGCTTCTAGTGACAACCCAAATATATTAGAATTTTCTTTCACTTTGGGTGATAAGGGTAAACATGAAACACAAATAGGGTGAATATCCCTAAAGGGGGCACACACAGCGATAAAAACCTAACAGGTGTTCTAATCCCTCTCCACTCCATGCAAAACTAAAAATAAAAACATTTTCCTTTATTTATATTTTAACATATGGGCAAGAAATGAAAAAAAAAAAAAGATTTGGCAGTGAAAGGGTTAATAAACGAAAAAGGGGGAAGGCATTGGTTTTACAGTTAAAGGTTTAAAAAATAAATGAAATATATAGTTTGGTAGTGAAAGGGTTAAAAGCTGAAAGGGGAAAAAATGGATTGGCATGTAAAGGGTTAAAATGGAAAATAATTGGTTTGTATGAATGATCAAATAAAAGAGAAGCGGGAAAGAAATGAGAATATTTGATTTTGATTTTGATTCTAGGGAGGATTTATAAGGCTCTATTCACTGTGTTATAGGAATACAGACCTTTATTTCAGCCATGGGACTGTAAGGGTTAAATCTCAATCAAAATAACTGTCACTTCCAGAAAAAACATGTTATTACAGGAGCCGTATCCCTATTAGATCTGTATACTGAGCCTACAGGCTGAATTCACACAGCTCACAAACAAGGACGAGGCTCCTTTATAAAAAATCGGCAGTTATTTTTTTGCTGAGTCATCAAAAAACAAAAACAAAAAGGTCACATGACCAGACCTCAGAGCTCAGCCTATATAAGGAGCTGCTGCAGGAGAGAATGTTCTGTAGACAAGTGTTTGCTGACCAGTGAAGACCTGTCTATATCTCTGCTGATTCAGCTGAGATATTTCTTGCGATTTCATTGGATTTGATTTCATTTGAATTCAATTTCATTGTGATTTCATTGTTGTACGTTTAAAGCGTGTTTCATTATTCTTAATAATGAACCAATTTAAATGTAAACAGATTGTTTCTCTGAAAAACACCAAAGAGAAACCCACCATAGGAAGAGCAGCTATGGAAGGAGCTATCAGTGACCAGCCTGCAGATACTCCAACCAAGAAGCCCACCAAAATGAAGAAGGCTCGGGCTTTTGTGCGCGGCTGCTTCAGAGCCGTTGTTAGATCTATTGGTTCCGGCCGTAAAGCCAATAGACCTCACCGAAATACAGACACTGGGATTGGTAAGTATTGTGGATATTGATAGATACAAGATAACTGACACCCTTTTATTGGATCCTTCTTTCCTATTGATGACAGGTCACCCCCCTCCCCCATATGTACACCTGTATAGGGATTGCCATGGATATTGATGACAGGTCACCCCCCTCCCCCATATGTACACCTGTATAGGGATTGCCATGGATATTGATGACAGGTCACCCCCCTCCCCCATATGTACACCTGTATAGGGATTGCCATGGATATTGATGACAGGTCACCCCCCTCCCCCATATGTACACCTGTATAGGGATTGCCATGGATATTGATGACAGGTCACCCCCCTCCCCCATATGTACACCTGTATAGGGATTGCCATGAACATTGATGACAGGTCACCCCCCTCCCCCATATGTACACCTGTATAGGGATTGCCATGAATATTGATGACAGGTCACCCCCCTCCCCCATATGTACACCTGTATAGGGATTGCCATGGATATTGATGACAGGTCACCCCCTCCCCCATATGTACACCTGTATAGGGATTGCCATGAATATTGATGACAGGTCACCCCCCTCCCCCATATGTACACCTGTATAGGGATTGCCATGAATATTGATGACAGGTCACCCCCCTCCCCCATATGTACACCTGTATAGGGATTGCCATGGATATTGATGACCGGTCACCCCCCCTCCCCCATATGTACACCTGTATAGGGATTGCCATGAACATTGCTGGCTTTTGTCTTGTAAACAGCAATCTGCAGATTTATTAATCAAGAGAAACAAACTGTAAATCTTGGAGCTTTCACTCCCCCCCCCCCCCTCAACTCTCTCTCTACACCTGTTAGCTGCCAACTGATTTTTTTTTTTTTAAACTGTCAGTGTGAAGGAGACCTGCATGGTACCAGGGATCTGCTAATCTCAGGTGCAATGCTTTACAGGCTCCTGAAACAAAAAAAAACTGCTAAAAATTGCCATTTATTATTCTTAGCTAAAAGGTGAAGGAATCCTTTATGGTCGGCTCAGATTGAGCCCCGGTTCACACTTATGCGAGTGCGGGGTTCGCATGTAATGTCGGAGCGCACTGCTCCTTCATTACATGCAATCGGCTGTGCGGTGCGAGTTTAGCCATACACTTTGTATGGCTAAATTCGCACCGCACCCGCAGCAAACACGCACAGGACCCTTTTTTGCAGCCGCATCAGGATCGGATCGCACAGCGCTTCACACTTGTGCGATCCGATCCTGTGCGAACTGCAAGATCGCACTGCGATATGCGATCAAACTGGGGGTGCCGTTAAGATTACATTGACACCCCCAGCGTATCGCATATGGCAGTGTGAACTGCCGGGGGTGCGTGTGCGATGCGGGAACAGGCTGCGAATTCGCAGCCTTCCCGCATCGCATAAGTGTGAACCGGACCTAAGTGTTAGCTCTCTATTTATTTTCAATGTACACAAAATCAGACACAATGGAAGAGTTTTATTTTTATTTTTTAAATAATTATCATTTTTATTTTAAATAATTGTGATGAGTTTCATAAAGTATCTCACAAAAGTAAGTACACCCCTCACATTTTTGTAAAACCTGTTATTCTATCTTTTCATGTGATGAAAACAATCTGAAGAAATTACACCTTGCTACAATGTAAAGTAGTGAGTGTACAGCTTGTATAAAGGCCCGTACACACGTACCGATCGTCGGCATACAAACGTCGGTGGACGAAGGATCTGCCGATTGTACGCGTGTTAGTATGGTGCCTCCGACAGATGTCTGCGCACAATCCGCGGACAAAAGTCTTTCGTGCAAACATGAAAATATTTGTATGCCGACACCAGAACGGACGATTGTTCGCCTGTCAGTACACAATTCGGCCGACAGACCGCAGATTTGCAAGACTGGGCATGCTCAGAAAATAGAAAACACAGGGAAAGTTAACCATTACATGACATCACTTCTGCAGTCGGCGGACAAAATTCTTGTGCTGTCCTTGTGCTGTCTTTGCACTTTTCAGCAGACACCGACATCCCGGGGAGAAAAGAGGAACATTTGTAAGCCGACCATCGGTACGTGTGTACGGGGCTTAACAGTGTAAATTTGCTGTCCCCTTATAATAACTCACAGCCATTAATGTCTAAACCGCTGGCAACAAAAGTGAGTACACCCCCTAGGTGAAAATGTCTAAATTGGGCCCAATTAGCCATTTTCCCTCCCTGGTATCATGTGACTCGTTACTGATACTCAGTTAAAACCCTCTTCATATCCCCCCACAGCACTGCCCCCTTCACCCCCTCGCCCCCACAGCACTGCCCCCTTCACATCCCCCCCAAAGGAAAACCCTCTTCATATCCCCACACAGCACTGCCCCTTCACATTTGCCCGACAGCACTGCCCTCTTCACATCCCCCCACCCCCTTTACATTCCCCCTACAGCAGCCAATCATCTCCTGGTTAATGTGAAAAGTTAATTCAGGCAGCTGGCTCTCTCCAGGCAGTGCTGGTCCCGCCCCCGGTTCAGAATTGTCCCTCCTCCCGCCGTCTCCCTCTGCTCTGTAACGACAGTGGTGGAGGGTGGGAAACAAAAGCATTAGCTAAATGACGCGGTCACAGCGCTCCAGATAGAACAGTAGCTTGGGCCGGGCGCGCACCGTGGGCCGCCATTTAGTGATGCCCGTTCATATAAGGAGGTCCATTCGCTAAAATTTTCTTTGGGCCGAGGTCCGAATCTCAAGTCTGTGCTATGACTCAGAAAGATGGGCAAAACAAAATGTGTCCATCAGCGTTGCTCTTAACATAAAATATTCCTATTAGAGTGCCCCTTAACATAAAATGTGCCCATCAGCGTGACGCTTAACATAGAATATGCCCATCAGCGTGACCCTTAACATAAAATAAGGGGCACGCTAATGGGCACATTTTATGTTAGGGGGCACTCTGATGGGCACATTATATGTTAAGGGGTACACTGCTGATGGGCAAAACAAAACGTGTCCATCAGCGTTGCTATTAACATAAAATATGCCCAGTAGAGTGCCCCTTAACATAAAATATGCCCATCAGCGTTCCCCTTATTTTATGTTAAGGGTCACGGTGATGGGCACATTTTATGTTAGGGGGCACTCTGATGGGCACATTTTATGTTAAGGTTCACGCTGATGGGCACATTTTATGTTAAGGGGCACTCTGATGGGCACTTTTTATGTTAAGGAGAATGCTGCTGATGGGCAAAACAAAACGTGTCCATCAGCGTTACTCTTAACATAAAATATGCCCATTAGAGTGTCCCTAACATAAAATATGCCCATTAGAGTGCCCTTTAACGTAAAATGTGCCCATTAGCATGATCCTTAACATAAAATATGCCCATCAGAGTGACCCTTAGCGTAAAATATGCCCATCAGCGTGACCCTTAGCATAAAATATGCGCATCAGCATGACACTTAGCATTAATTATGCCCATCAGCGTGACCCTTAGCATAAAATTTGCCTGTGACATACTGAAGCAGAGCATGATCCCCCTCCCTTCTGGGACTGGGCCGCAGGGCAGTATTCCAACATGATATTGACCTCAAACACACCTCCAAGACGACCACTGCCTTTCTAAAGAAGCTGAGGGTAAAGGTGATGGACTGGCTAAGCATGTCTCCAGACCTAAACATAGTTACATAGTTACATAGTTACATAGTAGGTGAGGTTGAATAAAGACAATAGTCCATCCAGTTCAACCTGTGTAGGTGTGTGTGACTGTAATCATCTAACATAGCCCTTTATCTCCTGATCCTTGAGATGTAAGTCTAAGAGTCTTTTGAAAGTCACCATACTACCCGCAGAAACCACCTCTTGTGGTAGACAATTCCACAATCTTGTAGCCCTAACAGTAAAGAACCCCCCACGTTGCCTGAGGTTAAAACGCTTCTCCTCTAATCGCATTGTATGTCCTCGAGTCCTCATGCAATTCCTTCGAATGAATAAACCCTATTAAGCATCTGTGGGGCATTCTCCAGCGGAAAGTGGAGGAGCGCAAGGTCTCTAAAATCCACCAGCTCTGCGATGTTGTCATGGAGGAGTGGAAGGACTCCAGTGGCAACAAGAGGGTTAAGGTAGTACTGGAAAACAATGGTGGCCACACAAAATATTGACACTTTGGGCCCAATTGGGCATGTTCACTTAGAGGTATACTCACTTTTGTTGCCAGCAGTTTAGACATTAGAGGCTGTGTGTTGAGTTATTTTCAGGGGACCGCAAATTTACACTGTTAAACAAGCTGTACACTCACTACTTTATATTGTAGCAAAGTGTAATTTCTTCAGTGTTGTCACATGAAAAGATATAATAAAATATTTACGAAAATGTGAGGGGTGTACTCACTTTTGTGAGATACTGTATGTCTGTGGGACTCACATGTTCATGCTGCATGTTCTGTTTTGTTTAACCACCCCTTTAAGTCCCTCCCACCATTAACATAATTGGCCACACCCACTGTTCACCATGGCATGCTACGTGAACCGCATTATTCTTCTACTTGGTGTGCCCAAAGGTGCCCCAGGTCCCTTACAATCCTAGCAACACCCCTGCACAATGAACACCATGCTTAAACTCTTCACTGTGCCACACTAACGACACCACTTTTTTTTTTTTTTTTTTAATTAAGCAGCCGGCCCAACCTATGATTTTGCACACAGGCCCACTGATTTCATAAACCGCCCCTCATATGACAGAATCAGTCCTGTGATTGGCTGGTCCCCCCCTACCTTCCCCTTACCAGGGTAAGACTCTGTCAAAGGGGGGGGGGGGGGGTTAAGCATAACAAACATATAGCAATCGAAGGTACAGTATGAAAATCTATAAAACAATGATAAGAATATAGGAAAACCATACATTAATATTCCTACTACATTAGTCACTTGTTTTCTCTCCCGGCCAATGCAAGCATATCAGCTGATGTCAGGCTGGTGTATGACCCCCTTAGCGAGTGACCCGTCTCCTGTCTGATCTCAGGGCTGATAAATGATAAGCTTTCTGGGCAAAACTGACAGTTAACAAAGCCTCTGCTTAGCTGGTCTTATGATTCACAAACCCCTGCCACAATGCAAAGCCAAGCAAGTGACACCAATACCTCCTGTTGCAACTTCTTTTGTTACCCACCGACTCATTTAAACATGAAAGTGCATTATCACACCACTAAAAATACTTGTTACCAGCTTCCCGAGTCACTGAAATTTAGTAAGTTGGCATAACTGCCAGGCAACCAGCATTTTTATACGAAGGCCAACAATAGTCATTCCTGTGTCCCTGTCATTTTGGGTTTATTTATTGTTCCTGGCACTGAATTTTTCTCTGTATAATTTGATGTTGTAGGAAGAAAATATATATGAAATGTAGACGACGGTGCTAAATCTGATTTTTCTTTTCTATTGCAGATGAAGGCGGAAATTTATTGCAGACAGAGCCCATGCAACAGGCCTGCCCCAGTGAGCAACACCGTGACATCCACATTGACGGCCAAGCAAAATGTGATGTACACATTGAGACGCCAGAAGAATGTGACGTTCCTGTTGAGACTCCAGCAGAATGTGGCATTCCCACTGAGACTCAGGCAGAATGTGACATACCTGTTGTGACTTCAACAGAATGTGACGTTTCCGAGACTCCAGAAGAAAGAGACGTTCATGTTGAAACTTCATCACAATATGACATTGACATTGAGACAGCTCCAGAATGGGACATTCACAATGGTACTCCTCCAGAATGTGATGTTGAGAATGAGACTTCTCAAGAATGTGACGTTCAGATTGAGACTTCTCCAGAATTTCACCATCACAATGAGTCTCCTCCAGAATGTGATGTTCCCGCTGAGACTTGGGCAGAATTTGATATTCCCGCTGAGACTCCGGCAAAATGTGATGTTCCTGCATACACTTCGGAAGAAAGTGATGTTCCCGCTGACACTCCGGAAGAATGGGATGATCACATTGAGACTCCAAAACAATGTGACATTTACACTGAGACATCTCCAGAATGTGACGTTCACAATGGTATTCCTCCAGAATGTGATGGTCACAATGAGTCTCCTCCAGAATGTGACCTTCCCGCTGAGACTTTGGCAGAATGTGACCTTCCCGCTGAGACCCCGGCAGAATGTGATGTTCCCGCATACACTGCGGAAGAATGTGATGTTCCCGCTGACACTCGGGAAGAATGTGATGTTCACGAAAATAATCCACCAGAATGTCATGTTCACATTGAAACTTCACCAGAATGTGACATTCACTTTGAAACACCACCAGAATGTGATGTTCACGTTGAGGCTGTAGCACAATGTGACGTTCATGTTGAGAAACCTCCAAAATACCAGGGGAGCCATGGGATCACCTCCCCTAGTGAAGATGGGGGCAAGCTTAAAGAAAAGGATACGCAGATACTGGTGGTAGGGGATTCAGTTATTAAAGGGACAGAGAGGGCAATCTGCCAGAAAGACCGTGATCAACGAACAGTATGTTATTTCCCAAGTGCACGGGTTCGGGACATTGCAGAACAGATGGACAAATTGTTGGATGGGGCTGGGGAGGACCCAGCTGTCATGGTACATATTGGCACCAACGACAACATTAGAAGATGGAGCGTCCTACAAAATGATTTTAGGGCCTTAGGGGCTATATTGAAGAGAAGGACCACCAAGGCAGTATTTTCAGAAATACTGCCTGTACCTCGAGCCACAACAAGGAGGCAGCAGGAGCTCAAGGAGCTTAACAGGTGGCTGAAGAACTGGTGCAAGAAGGAGGGTTTTGGCTTCATGGAGAACTGGACTGACTTTTCAATTAATTATTACCTGCTCTACAGCAGGGACGGATTTCACTTAAATGAACAGGGTGCAGCTCTGTTAGGAAAGAAAATGGCCAAAAAGTTGGAAAAAATTTTGAATTCACCAAAATGTGTTATTCACGTTGATACTTTTCCAGAATATAACAGTCCCGTGGAGGCTCTGGCAGAATGTGACATTCCTGCTGACACTCCAGCAGATTGTGACATTCCCACTAGGACTGCAGCAGTATGTGAGGATCTCGTTGAGACTCCAGCAGAATGTGACATTCCCATTGAGACCTCAACAGTATGTGACATTACCGCTGAGACTCCGGTAGAATGCGACATTCCCGCTGAGACTCCAGAAGAATGCGACATTCCTAATCAGACACCGTCAGAATGTGAAGTTCCCATTGAGACTTCGGAAGAATGTGAAGTTCCCACTAAGACTCCATCAGATTGTGACATTCCCACTGTGAATCCGGTAGATTGTGACGTTCCCACTGAGACTACGACAAATTGTGATGTTCCTGTTGAGACGCAGACAGAATGTGAAGTTCCCGTTGAGACTCCAAAAGAATGCAACTTTCTCAATGAGACTCTACCACAATCCGATGTTCACATTGTGACTCCACCTGCATGCGACATTCACATTGCGACTCCACCAGAATGTGATGTTCATGTTGAGACTTCACCAAAATGCCAGGGGAACATCTCCTCAAGTGAAGTTGGGGCCACAGTTACAATAAAGGATCGGCAGATACTTGTGGTAGGGGACTCAATCATTAGAAGGATAGAAAGGGCAATCTGTCACAAAGACCGCTATCGCCGAACAGTATGTTGTTTACCGGGCGCTAGGGTTCGGGACATTGTAGATTGCATGGACAGATTGTTGGATGGGGCTGGGGAGGACCCAGCTGTCATGGTACATATTGGTACTAACGACAATGTTAGAGGAAGATGGAACGCCCTACAAAATGATTTCAGAGACTTAGGGACTATATTGAAAAAAAGGACCTCCAAGGCAGTATTTTCAGAAATGCTGCCTGTACCTGGAGCCACACCAGAGAGGCAGCAAGAGCTTGGGGCACTTAACAAGTGGCTGAGGAACTGGTGCAGGAAAGAAGGATTTGGGTTTCTGGAAAACTGGGCTGACTTTTCATACCGTTACTGGCTCTATACCAGGGATGGACTGCACTTAAATGAGGAAGGTGCTGCTCTATTGGGAGAGAAGATGACCAAAAAGCTGGAAGAACTTCAAGTTGAGACTCCACCAAAATACCAGAGGAACCATGGGAACCACTCCTCCAGTAAAGATGGGGGCAAGGATACAGGAAAGAATAGGCAGATTTTGGTGGTAGGGGATTCAATTATTAGAGGAACTGAGAGGGCAATCTGTCAAGAACAAGACCGTTCTCGTCGAACAGTATGTTGTTTACCAGGCTCTCGAGTTCAGGACATTGTAGACTGCATGGACAGATTGTTGGATGGGGCTGGGGAGGACCCAGCTGTCATGGTACATATTGGTACTAATGACAAAGTTAGAGGAAGATGGAACGCCCTAACAAGTGATTTCAGAGACTTAGGAGCTATATTGAAGAAAAGGATCTCCAAGGCAGTATTTTCAGAAATACTGCCTGTACCTCGAACCACACCAGAGAGGCAGCAGGAGCTTCGGGAGCTTAATAAGTGGCTGAGGAACTGGTGCAGGGAGGAGGGGTTTGGCTTCATGGAGAACTGGGCTGACTTTTCAGTCAATTACCATCTCTATGGCATCGATGGAATGCACTTAAATGTGAGGGGTGCAGCTTTTTTGGGAGTGAAGATGGCCAAAACGTTGGAAGAAATTTTAAACTAGGTGTCAGGGCCTGAACTTGAACCTGGGACCTTTGTTGTATCTGGAAAACAACTATTCTCGCTGAGCTTGTTTACCAACTACAGCTCTGTTTGATCATTACCTTCTATATATCCTATATATGCTACTGGACCCTGGCTTGCTCACCTCCTGGTGGGGCAATCCTGAGGACAGCGACCTGGTACTAAAATGCAGAAAACTCCATCTCCACCATCAGGAGCTCTGGTGAACACCAGTTAGTACTTAGACTTCGTACCTCAGGTGAATCCATGTCATCTGCCAGGGTGACCTGCTTCTATACCTATCCTGCTGTATGGTGGGAGTCCAACTACTGCTATAGCTACTGGTCTCAGAGCCTGACCTGTGATTGTGTCAGAATAATCTGGCTCAAAAAATGGAGACCGCTATTGCAAATGTATGTGTGTGTGTGTGTGTGGTAAGTTTAGTGGTGTGATTAGTTTAGTGGTGTGCTGTGTGATTAGTTTAGTGGTGTGCTGTGTAATTAGTTTAGTGGTGTGCTGTGTGATTAGTTTAGTGGTGTGCTGTGTGGTTAGTTTAGTGGTGTGCTGTGTGTTTTGTGGTGTGTTGTGTGGTATAATTTATTATTGCAAATGTGTGTTGGACCAGCTATGAGGGGAGGTTAGAAGCCCTTGGTTTTTCAGGTGTGTGTTGGACCGGCTATAAGGGGAGGTTGGAGGCCGGTACTTTTTTTTCAGGTGTGTGTTGGACCAGCTATAAGGGGAGGTTGGAGGCTGGTATTTTTTCAGGTGTGTGTTGGACCAGCTATAAGGGGAGGTTGGAGGCTGGTATTTTTTCAGGTTTGTGTTGGACTGGCTATGAGGGGAGGTTGGAGGCCGGTATTTTTTCAGGTGTGTGTTGGACCAGCTATAAGGGGAGGTTGGAGGCTGGTATTTTTTCAGGTGTGTGTTGGACCAGCTATAAGGGGAGATTGGAGGCTGGTATTTTTTCAGGTGTGTGTTGGACCGGCTATGAGGGGAGGTTGGAGGCTGGTATTTTTTCAGGTGTGTGTTGGACCAGCTATAAGGGGAGGTTGGAGGCTGGTATTTTTCTCAGACAGGTTTGGTACAGCCTGTAATGGAAGGTAATTTTACATATGATTGCAAATCTATGTAACCAAAACCTCTGTTTTAAATTTAAATGATTGAACTAGTTTAGACTCGGAATGTTTTTTGTTACTCTGTATGTCACAATTTGGAAATGACAATAGAGTAGAGTTAGGGACCGCACTTTTCAGAGGGGCCTTGACGTGGCAGTGCGGCTTCACATATATTTGCAAATGTATCCAACATAAATCCAATACAAATTGTTGAAACATTTTAGAGTTTTTCTTATTTTGCTGGCTGGCTGCCCATGCGCACCTTACTTTAACCACTTCAGCCCTGGAAGGTTTTAACCCCCTTAATGACCAGGCCATATTTTGCGATTCAGCACTGCGTTACTTTGATGAAAAATTGCGCGGTTGTGCGGCGCTGTACCCAAATACAAATTATGTCCTTTTTCCCCCACAAATAGAGCTTTCTTTTGGTGGTATTTGATCACCTCTACGGTTTTAAGATTTTGCGCTATAAACAAGAAAAAAGCAACAATTTTGAAAACAAACAACATATTACTTTCTGCTATAAAACATTCCCAATAAAAAAAATTTAAAAAATCTAATTATTTTTATCAGTTTAGGCCAATTTGTATTCTGCTAAATATTTTTGGTAAAAAACAAATCCCAAAAAGTCTATTTTAATTGGTTTGTTAGTTATAGCGTTTACAAACTACTGGATAGATTTTTGGAATTTTTATTAATTTTTTTGTTTTTCTTAGTAATGGCGGCAATCAGCATTTTTAGCGGGACTGCGACATTGCAGCGGACAGATCGGGCCCCTTACTGACATTTTTGACACTTTTTGGGGACCAGTGACATTAATACAGTAATCAGTGCTAAATAATATACACTGTTACTGTATAAATGAGACTGGCAAAGAAGGGGTTAACACCGGGGGTGATCAAAGGGGTTAATGTATGCCTAAATGTGATTACTAACTGTATGGGGGAAGGTTCTGTGACAGGCATAGCTGAAACTCCTGATCTCTCCCTGCCTGTCTAACAGAAGACTCGCCTGCTTTGTTTACATAAGCAGGCTGCTCTTCTGTCAGTTTCTCTGACGATCGCGAGAGACCGGCAGTAATCGTCGCCACTCTTCCCATGGCCCGCCTCCCGCTGTGTCCAAACACAGCGGGAGCGCGGCTCCGGCGGTGCGCATGCGCCACTGAGACCTCGTGCACAAAATCCCATAGGTCTAGGCGATTTTGCGCAGCCGAGCCGCCCTGCCACAGTAACAATGTGGTGGGCAGTCGGCAAGAGGTTAAGCATCACATTTTAGTGTTGTGGTAATGTGCATTACCGCAATGTAGGTGGACACACGTTCCATGCATTAGCATGTTGGAGTGCCATCCATTGTCTATGGCAGTGGTTCTTAACCTTGTTGGAGGTACTGAACCCCACCAGTTTCATATGCGCATTCACCGAACCCTTCTTAATTGAAAAAATAAAATATGATTATTACTTTTTAAAAAATAAAAAAAAAAAAGGCTCCATAGCTCAGGGGTTAGAGCACTGGTCTTGTAAACCAGGGGTCGCGAGTTCAAATCTCGCTGGGGCCTCCCTGCAAGTGTTGGCGACTGTATCTCAAAAAACAAAACCATTAAGAACAAAGAACAAAACCATTAAAACATGGGGTGTCAGGAGGGCACACACTGGGGTGGGGGGGTTGGGAGGGCATACCATGGGGTGTCAGGAGAGAACACACTGAGGGGGGAGGTGTTGGGAGGGCATACTATGGGGTATCAGGAGGGCACACACTGGGGGGGGGCTGGGAGGACATACCATGGGGTGTCAGGAGGGAACACACTGGGGGGAGGTGTTGGGAGGGCATTCCATGGGGTATCAGGAGGACATACACTGAGGGGGGGGTTTGGGAGGGCATACCATGGGGTATCAGGAGGGCACACACTGGGGGGGTTGGGAGGACATAGCATGGGGTGTCAAGAGGGAACACACTTTGGGGAGGTGTTTGGAGGGCATACCATGGGGTGTTAGGAGGGCACACATTGGGGGGAGGTGTTGGGAGAGCATTCCATGGGGTATCAGGAGGGCACACACCAGGGGGTATTCACAATGCTTTATTGAGCTAAATGAAAAGGACATGCATTTCCATCTGTCAGCTAACAGCACCTCTATGCTAAGCTGCAGTAACTCAGCAGACGTAGTATAGAGGTGCTTGTAAACTAATCCACCATGTACAGCTAGCTGAGCCTACCTCCAGGAACATTCACTCGGCTCCCTCTGCTCAGCTGCTCACACTTCCCTCTTCCAGGCGGGCGCGATCTCCGTGGTCAGGTACATCCCCATCCCGCCCACTCAGGCAGCAAGCAGCCTGCAGGAGATAGGCTGGAAACCTGCTGGGGGAGGTACAGGGGGCGGAGTGTCAAGTGTCTATGTGTAACGGCTGTGAGTTTTCCCGACCGCAGCTCTGATTTCCTGGGGTGCGCTCGGCCTCACAATCAGTAATATTTTCTCGGGGGGAGCAATTGCCCCTTTGTCCCCCCCCCCCCCCCGCCGAACCCCGGAGACTGACTCACCGAACCCCTGGGGTACGATCGAACCCAGGTTAAGAACCACTGGTCTAGATAAAGCAAGGCTTATTAAATGCTCACACGCTCTATCTCCCTGTATTTTAGCCAAGAGTCACCTCTAAAGTGGGGGAGAACAGGGCCAAACAAATAATTGCATATTTTACAATGGCCTTGATTCTTTAAAATCTAGAGAGGACAATCTTTTTTTTCTTTATTTTTGATGATGATTGCAAAATACTTCAAGAGACCAGGGGGACCTGTGGGCAAAATTGCATTCCAGATCCTGTTTTGGAGGCCCCTTGAATGTCACATTTACTGTATTTTTCTTCTAGAATAGACAGAAATGTCATGTTTTTCCCCCTTGTATCTCAGAGTTCTGATCATTTTTTATGCACTTCCTATGCACTGTATGAGTGCTGTAAGTCAGTGATATACTCCAGAGCTGGTCATAAATTAAAGGGTAACTCCACTTTTGTGGGAAAAAATAGCAAATGAAAAAAAAAAATTAATACAGCTTATACAATTGCGACACATGAACATCATAGGCTATTTGGGACTTTAAGTGAGACACCAGCAGGTAATGACCAGCGTCTCCATCCCTGTATCAGAAAAACTGAAAATTGAAAGGATTAAAAGAGGTGCATGGAAGCCAGCCAGCCCCCCGTCTGATATTCTCACCTTCCAGTCTGCCACCAACCAAGTAGACCCATCTCACAATATAATAAAGAACAGGGGATTCGTTGACACGCATTTGCAAACGCATGTATAAGCTGCAAGGAAGGTGAGTACATCAGACTGGGGCTGGCTGGCTTCCATGCACCTCTTTTAATCCTTTCAATTTTCAGTTTTTCTGATACAGGGATTGAGACGCTGGGCATTACCTGCTGGTGTCTCACTTAAAGTCCCAAATAGCCTATATTGTTCATGTAACCAGGGATGGACAGGGGTTTAGTTGACACACATTTGCAAACGCATGTGTAAGCCGCAAGGCCTCTACACGGCACCCTGTGTTACTTGCAGTCCTAACACTGTCTATTTTGAGTGTCTCCACAATAGAAACAAATGGCTGCTAATGGATAGATGGGAGACAGGTGATGGGGAAACAACCTCCCCCAACCCGCTCCCATCTATGACTCGTCTAATATCTCACAGCTCTAATAGCTATGTTGTAGTGATGGTACAAAACTGAAAAGGACTAGCTGAGAAGCATACACCTCCATCCCCTTGGTGGATACAGTATAAAACACAGATTGGGACTTTATATGAGGCATTGGCCTGTAAAGCACAGCGCCTCCATCCCTAATTTCATAAAATATTTGGGACTTTAAATGAGACACAAGTAGGTCATGCTATTGGTCTCCATCCCTGTATATGAAAAAACTGAGGTCAAATCAGACTGCATCCACCAAAAACGCACGAAAATCGCACGGTGGGACTTTAAATGAGGCACCAACCTGTAGGCACAGCATCTCCATCCCTGGTTACATGAACAATATAGGCTATTTGGGACTTTAAGTGAGACACCAGCAGGTAATGACCAGTGTCTCCATCCCTGTATCAGAAAAACTGAAAAACTGAAAATTGAAAGGATTAAAAGAGGTGCATGGAAGCCAGCCAGCCCCCAGTCTGATGTACTCACCTTCCTTGCAGCTTACACATGCGTTTGCAAATGCCTGTCAACTAAACCCCTGTTCTTTATTATATCGTGAGACAGGTCTTGGTTGGTGGCAGACTGGAGGGTGAGTACATCAGACCGGGGGCTGGCTAGCTTCCATGCACCTCTTTTAATCCTTTCAATTTTCAATTTTTCACAATTGCGACACAAGTCATTTTGTAATTAAATGTTATTAAAAATTACCTTTCCTTTTCAATCTACAGCTCTGTCATTTTCTGTAAAATGCAATGCAATGAGGCTACCTAGAGGTGTTCTGTACACAGAATGTGTACAGAACGTCCCCCAGATATGTAATTTCCTGCATGTGTGATTGGCTCACTGACTTTCCCAGAAGTCTACACTAAGATACAAGTCAGCTTTCAGGCATCCCCTGCAACAAAAATGTAATTTTTAGTGAGATACTCCCAATGGGAAATCAGGTCTAAAGGGATGTAGACCCTGCAATTTTCCTCCTTAGAGCTTTGCAGGTCCAGCAGCTAGTTGATAATTATAAAATCACTCCCATTAGACTCACTCTGTACATGAGCACAGAGAAACACACAGGAATTTCTTCAGAATGACAAAAGGTAGGAATCTGCAACAAAGTTTGTTAAAATCATTGCAATGTACATAGATCACCCAGAGGGGAATGTTTTTTTCTTATGTAGCACTGTCCCCGTAGGACTTGCTGTGTGATGACTTCTTGGATCTCCCTCTGATTACCTGCAGACAGTCACTAGGAGATTTTTCACATATCCATCCTTACTCCCATTTGCTCGTTACTCAATAAACAGTCCAGGGGATTTGGTTTTATATTTATTGTGGAACTTGGATGGGAGAAGGGAATAGTGGGATACTTCAACTTGAACTATTCACAGTAGATAAGGACAACTCTCACTTGGCCTCACCAGGCTATTTGTGGAAGCAGACACACTGCTTTGACCATACTGCCACTTGTGTGGAAGAATTAAGTCCCCTTGCTCTCTATTGCAGTGGTTGTTTCCCCTGTCTAAAAAAAAAAAAAAAAAAGAAACCCTACAGGACAATGGCATAATGTGCTAGTATGCATCGCATACTAGCACATTATGAAATACTTACCTTAGACCGAAGCCCCCACACGGTCACACGGTCACACGGACATCGCTGATGGAGCTGACATGTTCCCTCTGCGTCTCTTCCAGGTTCTGCGGCTCCGGCGCTGTGATTGGCCGAAGCCGCGATGATGTCACTCTCGCGCATGTGCACAGGAGTTCACTTTCCGGCAAGGAGCCAGCAAGGAGCTCTGAAGCTCTGACAAGATACGCCAGACCTTCAGAGCGCATGCGCCGCTGGTGTAAGCGGCTGCATACAGGATGAATATTTCCTAAACCGTGCAGGTTTAGGAGATATTAATTTTACCTACAAGTAAGCCTTATTATAGTGACTCACACAACCCAGCTGCTCCTACTCTGTGTCTCTTTCAGACTTTGACAGAGGCGAGTGTGTTAGAAACAGTTCCTTGCAGAACGTGCCCTTTTATGCATGTGCGGCGTGGTGTGTGGCGTCCATGTGCAGGCCAAAGCATATTAGAACACCCACACCACGCAGCGTATGCCTGTACTTAAATGCGAAGGTTCCCGCATGCGAATAGGCCTATGCCATAGACACGTGATCCAGCAGAGGCGAACACGCGGATGCTTATGCGCCAGGGCGAACACAACAAACAAATGGGGGTGAGAGCAGTTTAGGCTGAATCTTGTATTTCACAGCTGATACCTTTCGGGGGATCAGCCCAGGGTAAGAAACAGTGTAACAATATGCTTTAAACATACTTTACATAAACCTGCTACAATGTAATTGGAAGCAGAAATACACTTGACAGACGTCTCTGTAATCTTATTAGAGAACAGTGCATAAAATATTTACAATTTTGCAATTTTTAACCTTTTAAGGTTTTTGTTTGCTGTGTAAATATTTAAAATGGACTCACCAGTCCTGCCACAGAAAACTGCTATAAGAAAGAATCCAATCTTCACCCTTCATGGTGAGCATTGTCTTAGAGACCTTCAAGGACTGGGTCCCCTATATAAGAGGGGCCATGGCCTTGGACCTGTAGCCGGTAGATGACAATACCAGGAAAGGCCAATGGGGGAGCTGGATCAAGCAGAGGCAGCGGTGAACCGCAAGCCATCCAGGATATGACGTAACGCGTTTCAGAGCATGCGTATAAAGCTCCTTCCTCAGACACATGAATAAGCCCGCATATCGCTGGACATATAAAGACCAGCAGCGGAAGTGGCAGCAAGGGATACCAGGGGGTGGGACATTGGGCATCAGGAAGTGTTCCAATGCCATGGTGATTACAGACATAATATGTACAAACATATTGCTGGTATATTCCCTTTTATACAAAATCATTATTACTAAAGAGGCATTATTACTAAAAGGGCATAGTTAATATTGAATTGTTGCTATTATCTAAAAAGGAAATAAGTATATAAAAAACACATACTACTCATATGTGAAATGTCACATATGTATAAAAATGCACAATACAATGTATAAATTGCTATTGATAAGAAAAAGTATATAAAGAAAGAAAAGAGAAAAAGAAAAAATATATATAGATATAAAGAAAAAAAAAAAAAAAAAAAATATATATATATATATATATATATATATATATAAAAAACATATGCAATGATGAAAATAATAATAAACAATGAACTGATAAATAATAAATATAAGTAAATAAATTAATAAATGAATTAATGAAATAAAATTGGGAACACAAACGCTCATATATGGCTGACTAAGTCTTACAGAATGGTATTAACATCAAGTTCTTTGTTAAGTCCCCCGGGTGAAAGAACGTCCAGGGCATATATCCAATACGTTTCTCTTTGACAGAGCCGCTTGAACCTCTTTGCCGCAGGGAGACCCTTTTGGATAGATTCAATCACCCATACACGTAAGCCATGGGTGTGTAAGCGAGTCTGTGGTAGTGAACCCTTATAGATCCCCAGCTCAGGATTCCCCAGGGCGCAGAGTCTAAGCCCCAGCCTGCTTCTTCACCAGGGCCCCTGATGGTGGGGATGGACTTGCAGCAGACTGGAACCAGGTCACGGCCCCCAGGTAGGCCCAGCTGAGGATGTGGAGACCGCTGGCGTGTGCAGAGTAAACAGGAGACTATAAGGATATCCAAGAGACAAGCCGAGGTCAGGACAGGCAGCAGACGAACATAGACGGAGAAACGAAGCCAGGTCGGTACGCAGGAAATCAAATACAATAGCCAAGGGATACACGGATGGGAGCTCAGAGAACAGTGATGTTGCTCAAGCAAGGAGCAGTGCACTGAGCATGTGTATAGAGATACAAACAAACTACAGGCTAACTTGTGACAGTACCCCCCCCCCTTCTTACGGGGCCTCCCCACTCGTTTGGGCCCAGCCTTGAAAAGGAAACTTCTGATGAAAAAGTTTCACCAAACGAGGGGCAGAAACATCAGTGGAAGGAATCCAACATCTCTCCTCAGGACCATATCCCTTCCAGTCAACTAGATACAAGAGCCTCCCCCTGGAGAATTTGGAATCCAAGATTTGCTTGATTTCATACTTCATACTGATCCGAAGTACTGGCTGTTGGAGAAGGATGACGAATAGGACCTAGAAAAACCTATTAATAATGTATGGTCTGAGGAGAGAAACATGGAAATCATTGGGGATTTTTAGATGCGATGGGAGACGGAGCTTAAAAGCGACAGGGTTAACCTGGCAAAGGATTGTAAAGGGACCAATGAAACGGGGAGCAAATTTCATAGAGGGTACTCGGAGACGAATATTCTTGGTAGAGAGCCAAACCTTATCACCAGGGAGAATTTTGGGGCCCACACGGCGATGAGGATCTGCCGCTACTTTGTACCTGGAAGCTGCCAGATGTAAATTCTTGGAAACATCTGCCCAGATAGAATTGAGAGACCGTTGCATCTCTGCGGCCACCGGCACCTCAGCAGAGATCGGAGCAGGAAATGGTACTGAAGGATGGCGGCCAAATACCGTGAAAAAGGGAGACTCACCAGTGCTGGCATTCGCGTGGTTATTGAGGGCAAATTCTGCCCAGGGTAAAAGGTCTACCCAATCATCCAGATGGGCAGAAATGAAGGCGCGAAGATACCGTTCCACATTCTGGTTAACCCTTTCTGTTTGACCATTTGACTGTGGATGAAAAGCTGAGGAGAAGTCCAACTTGATTCCAAATTATGTGGCCAGGGCTCTCCAGAAGCGGGCCGTAAACTGAACTCCTCTACCTGAGACAATTTGTGAGGGCATACAATGGAGATGAAAGATTTCCCTAATGAAGATGGAAGCCAAAGTGACAGCAGAGGGTAGGCCTGGAAGTGTAGTTAAGTGACACATTTTAGAAAACCTTAAGTAAATAAAGAAAACCTGTCCACCACCACCCAATATAAAATCCATAGAGATGCAGCGCCATGGTACATCTGGAACAGGTAGAGGTAAAAGGAGACCTGCTGGAGCTGATGTAGAGGACTTAGACTGCACACAAATGGAGCAAGCCTGGACATATTCCTCAACATCCTTCCGGAGTGATGGCCACCAGTAGTAAATCTGCAGGAAGGCACAGGTGCGTTGCACACCAGGATGTCCAGAGAGTTTAGAATCATGTGCCCATTTGAGAAGCTTGAGGCGAAGGGAGGGCACCACAAAGGTCTTTCCGGGAGGGATACGTGGAGACTGAAGGTGAGTGGAGGCCAGGAAACAATTGGCAGGAATAATAGGTTCAGGTTCAATATGACACTCGGAGTCAGCCACATCAAATGATGTGGACAAGGCATCAGCACGAGCATTCTTGGAGCCGGGCCGGAAGGTTATTTAAAAATTAAACCTGGCAAAGAAGAGAGCCCATCGTGCTTGCCTTGGATTCAAACGTTGGGCGGACTGCAGATACTGGAGGTTCTTATGATCGGTATAGATCAGAATACGATGAGGAGACCCCTCCAGTAGATGTCGCCATTCTTGCAGTCCCAGCTTGATAGCCAGAAGCTCCCGATCCCCGATGGTGTAATTTTTTCCACATCAGAAAACTTCTTAGAGAAGAATGCACAGGGGCGGAGCTTACTGTCATGCATTTGGACAAGGACGGCCCCCATTTCCAAGGATGAAGCATCTACTTCCAAGAAGAAAGGCTGAAGAATGTCAGGACGTTTGAGAATAGATGCAGATAGGAAGGCCGTTTTGAGCTTGTGGAAAGCCTCGACAGCTTCAGGAGGCCAGGTTCTGGCATTGGCACCCTTCCAGGTCAGAGAGGTAATGGGTGCCACCAGAGAGGAGTAATCAGGGATGAACTGGCGATAGAAATTGGTGAACCTCAAGAACCGTTGCGTAGCTTTTAGACCAAAAGGCTGAGGCCAGTTGGAGATGGCCTGAAGTTTGGCAGGATCCATAAGCAAGCCTTTATCTGTGACTATGTAGCCTAGGAAAGGAACTTGGTTTTGCTTGAAGAGGCACTTCTCCAACTTCGCATACAAGCGGTGGTCCCGAAGACGTTGAAGAACCGTACAAACATGCTGGCGATGAGTGTTCAAATCTGGAAAAAAGATGAGTATGTCATCCAGATACACGATGACACAAACGTATAGGAGATCAGAAAAAATTTCATTAACAAGGTTCTGGAAGACAGCTGGGGCGTTACACAAGCCAAAAGGCATTACAAGATATTCATAGTGCCCGTATCTGGTATTAGAAGCGGTTTTCCACTCATCTCCCTCTCTAATCCTAATCAAATTGTAGGCTCCACGGAGGTCTAACTTGGTGAAAATACGAGCATCTCGTAACCTGTCAAAAAGTTCGGAAATCAAGGGTAACGGGTACCGGTTCTTAATGGTGATGGCATTGAGACCTCTATAATCAATGCAGGGCCTGGAGTGTACCATCCTTTTTCTCCACAAATAAGAAACCAGCCCCAGCAGGAGAATTGGATTTACGTATAAATCCTTTCTCCAGATTTTCCTGGATGTACTTAGACATGGCTTGGATCTCAGGGATGGAGAGAGGGTAGACTCGACCTCGGGGTGGTGAAGTCTACGGTTGGAGGTCAATCGCACAGTCGTAGGGACGATGAGGAGGCAAACTGTCAGCAGCTTTTTTGCAAAAGACATCTTGGAAGGCCAGATAATGCCGAGGGAGTATTGGAGAGGTAGTGACCTCAGCCACCAGTACATGGAGAGGTGGCGATACCTTAGGGAGACAGGTCTGATGGCATTGGGACCCCCAAGATAACACTTGGCCAGAGTTCCAATCCAGATAGGGTGAGTGTTTCTTCAACCATGGAAGTCCAAGAATGATGGGACTAGAAGACTTGGGAAGTATCAGAAAGGAGACTTTCTCCTGATGGAGGACACCGACATGCATGGTGATGGAGGTTGTTCTAAAAGGTAGGGGTCCGAAGGCCAAGGTCGAGCCATCTACTGCCAATACAGATAGGGGCATAGCCAGGGGAACTAGAGGAATGCCCAGTTAAGTGGCCAAGGACTGCTCAATGAAATTCCAGCTGCTCCAGAGTCCACATATGCAGAAACTTGGTACGAATTCAGGGCCCAATGAATAGAGACAGGTATAACAAATCGAGGGTAAGTGGCAGAGTTCAAATTCTGGTCTAGATCGCCTCCCTCTAAGCGACCTAGACCTGAGAGTTTCCCGGATGGACAGGGCAGGATTTTATCATATGACCACCAGCTCCGCAGTAAAGACACAGGCCGAGTCTCAGGCGACGTGATCTCTCTTGTGGAGTGAGGCGTGTCTTGCCTAATTGCATGGGTTCTTCAGAAGCCGATACTGCGGGAGAGATGGGTTGTTCAAGAATGTTCTGGACAACAGGAGCGAAGTGACCCACCGGGGGGTGACGTGACGCAGTCCTTTCCAGATCTCGCTCCTGGAAGCGGACATCGATTTGGATGCTAAGGGCAATCAAGCCATCCAAGGTGGTGGGTATAGTTGTGCCAGCTAGTTCATCCTTAATACGATCCACAAGACCTTGCCAAAAGGTTGCAGTAAGAGCCTCATTGTTCCATGCCAGCTCCGAAGCCAAGGTGCGAAACTGAAATGCATATTGACCAACAGTCATGTTACCTTGACGAAGACGAAGCAGAGCTCCAGAAGCAGATGAGGCCCTGCCAGGCACATCAAAGGTGTTACGGAAAGCTTGTAGGAAGGCAGAGAGACTGGAAACGGTAGGATCTTGACGCTCCCACAGCGGCGAGGCCCAAGCCAAAGCTGGTCCCAAGAGGAGTGAAATCATGTACGCCACCTTGGAACGATCAGTAGGAAAGTAATAGCCCGCTAGCTCAAAGTGGATTGAGCACTGATTTATGAAGCCCCCGACAAGTTTTGGGATCCCCAGAGAAGCGAGGTGGCAGAGGCAGCTGGAGTTTTGCAGGACTGACCTATGCTGGAGGGACTGCGGAAGCAGAAGCGACAGGGGCGGACACAGGAGTTGAACGGAGGGAGAGGGAGTAGGCACAAACTGCAGCTGATCCAGACGGGAGGAAAGTGCTTGCAGACACTGCATAATCTGCTCTTGATAAGCCTACTGAATGTCAACTCTCTGCGCCAGACTTTGCAACGCCCGTATGGTTCTGCCTACATAATGTAGACCACATGGGCAAACCAAACAATAGACCACAAAATCAGAGGAGCGGGTATGGAACTCATTGATCCCATACCTGGTCCCCTTGACAGTGAAGTCTTTTTGGCCATGTGTAACGAATTGGCACGTCAGGCATAGCGGTTTCCTGCATTGGTACATGTCGGCCATTTTGAAAAATAGTAAGGAAGGCGACTGATATTTATTGGATTTCAACTTACTGGGGTCAATTTTTATTTTGCTATTGGAAGCTTTCCTATATGAAAACTTGGGTTTGCTGGGTAACTGTGATTTAAGATGTGGATCTTGAAGTAGCAGCGGCCAGTGTTTCCATACTACTTGTTCCATCTGACGATGATGATTATGGAACTGTTTAGTAAGTCTCATGTGTATGTTATCTTCCCTTGGCTTCTTACCTCCTATATCTCGTGGTGTAATATAATAGGAGTACGCTTGTTCAATGAAGTCCAGGGGGTAGCCTTTTTATAAGAACTTGTTCTTCAAGGCTTCTCCCTGTTCCTCATAATCAGAAGTTTTAATGCAATTGTGTCACAATCTACAAAATTGACTTTTGGGAATATTGTTAAGCCAGCGCGGATGGTGGCAACTTTTATATTGTAACAAGGAATTTTCCGGCTGTCGGCTTGGTGTAATTTATGGCTAGCAATTGCTGATTCTCATGATATAAGTCCAATTCCAGAAAAGCTAAATGGTCCTTATCCACTACGGAAGTAAAGCTGAGGCCCATATCATTATCATTACAGTGAGTTACAAACTCATCAACTACAGAAGCCTCCCCATCCCAAATAATAAGAATGTCATCAATATAATGACCGAAGAAAACTATATATGAGGTGTAAGGGTTATTGCTCCAAATGTAACGAGTTTCCCAATGCCCCATCATAAGATTGGCATACGATGGGGCGCAATTGGCCCCCATAGCTGTGCCATTAATTTGTAAATAATACTCTTCATTGAACATAAAATAATTGTGTGTAAGGCAAAACAATGTAGCTTCCATAATAAAATCTGCCTGTCGGGGATTGATCGTGGGGTCCTTACCAAGAAAATATTCCAATGCCCTCATACCTATTGGATGTGGTATGGATGTGTATAAAGATTGCACATCCAGATACACCCAAAGGTATGAGGAATCCCAGGAGTAGGGGGCAAGCAATTCCAGTAGGTGGATACCATCTCGGATGTAGGAAAGCAGATCCTGCACTATAGGCTGCAAGAACACATCTACATATTGTGAGAAGCCACTGTGGACACTATCCTTGGCAGCCACAATAGGTCTACCAGGAGGGTTGGAAATACACTTATGCACCTTTGGGAGATGGTAAAAGTAGGGCGTGTGGAAGTACTCTCTGATAATGAACGACATTTCAGATTTGGAAATAATATTGTTCTTGGGGCCATATTAGCTATAGTCGTGGCTTCCCTAGTATACTCCAATAATGGATCCTTCCTCAATTTGACATAAGTTTTATTATCTGAGAGTAACCTATTTGCATCATTGATGTAGTCTACCTTGTCCTGGACAACAATACTTCCACCCTTATCCGCAGATTTGATAATGATGTGGGGGTTGGACATAAGGTTTTTAAGTGCCTTGTTCTCAGCTCTGGTAAAACTATGACCATGTTTATTGGTTCTGTGCGCATTCTGGCACATCTCCAAGAATTCTAAATAAACAATGCAGTAGAGCATCTCTATACAAGGGCCTTTTGAATGTGTGGGATAAAACTGTGATTTGGGTTTGAGATGTGTACGCTTGATAAGAGGGGAGCTCATGAGATGTTGGGTAAATAGAACCGCCTCATCTCCAGACATGCCCTTACTATCCCATGATGTCGAACCTTCTATATAGAGTTCCTCCAACATGGCAAGTGCTATGTCTGTATCACTATTGGAAGTCTGTGGGCGGTAATCCTGACGATCTGTGGTATCTTGATTGTGGTTATTTTTTGATGATTGTATGGAGAAGTGCCTTTTCAATGTAAGGTTCCGTATAAATTTGTTAAGGTCTTCAAACAATGAAAATGGATTTGGTTTGGTTGATGCAGCGAAAGTAAGACCACAACTAAGTATAGAGGTGTCTTCAGCTGTAAGTACAGACGAAGAAAAGTTGTATATTTTATGGTAGAAGTCATGCCTTCCTCAACCGAGGGTTTGTGTCTGCCTTCCCTTCCCCTGTGGCCTCTGCGCCGTATTTTCTTTTTCGGGGGCGATTGAGGAGACGACTTGGCCCTACAAAAGAGACCGCAGTATCACAGATAGATATATCATCAGTAGGTAAAATATTGAAGGATATGTTAGGCTCAGCTGAGGATAATGTGGTCTGGACTAAGGGTTGAGGTACGGGACTCTCAGACTCTAAGCAAAGTTGGTTTACCTTAGGATTATTATCCCGTACACTGGCTGATGCTGGGGTACTGGAGTCTGTGCTATTATTGATTGGGTTACAGCTCTTAGAGGGGTACCTTGTTACCGGGCATGGGGTTGGCACATGTGGATAGGCCAGATGTATAATTACCCATATTCTTTTTTGTTTTCTCTTTGTGATGTGAGTGATTCGTTTTACTATTATGTTGATGACTACCTTTGGTGCATTTATTTCTATGTTTCTTTTTGTTCTTGTTACGTGTATGTTTCTGTGGGTTGGCATTAACTGCAGCATTAGTCCCATTATTCTATGGACCGGAAATGGGCAATTTGGTAGGTGGATGTTGTGGTCTTTGACAGATAGGGCCTATTCCTTCTGTCCTGTTCCTAGACATGTTAGGCATATTATGCTGGGATGGGAAGGACTGTATAGACATCAGGGGGGGAAGGGAAGGGGGCAATAATGTAGAGGTGGAACTGGCCAATTTATGGTTCCATGAAAACACAATATTGCGGTTGTAATCATCCAGATCTCTCCAGAATTTACCCAGCTTGGTACAAATAAGAAAATCCTCCTTCCTTTTGGTGTTCTGTTTTAGAGTGTGTAACCATCTATAAGGTAATGTGGTGGTTAATTCCATAATCTCCTAGCTAAGGATTTGTACCTGATGAACCATTTGTTCATATTTGGATTGCCTCTGTTTAATAATAATCTGCATCCATTTGCTGGTGCAGAATTCAGAAATCGCATGCAATTCCTTGGTTTGGGAGATATCAAGAAGCGATCATTCTTTCATAACCCCTAGGGGTAATAAGTGAAGACAAATATTTTCTAGAAAGAACCTGTCCCACCAACGGGTGTTGGCGGAATCTATGATTCTTTCTAATTTGCGAAAGGAGGCACATAATCTATGGTAATGGATATGTACAAATTTGTCTATGGGGATAAACAGGGATTCAGGAAAAACTGATTGAATATAATTGGTCCAAGATACTATATTTACTTTAAGACTCTACGGTATTCAGAAATTCCAAAATATTAATATTATATAAATTGGGAGTTAAATTAAGTGAAAGATAAATGAGAAAAAATATATATGAAAAAAAAAAACAAAAACAAAAAATAAAATAAAAAATAAATAATAAATATAAAAATAAAAATAGCAATAACACTCAAGCTTATACATATAAGATGTGCATGGATGGGAAACACCATATAATAAAATAAATAAAATTACACAGCAAGGTCAATAAAAACACAGCAAGATCAATAAAACCACACTGTATATGGTTAACTCACTGTGAAAAAAAGTCATGCAGTATGAAGTCCCATGGGAGACACACAGTCCCACTGGCAGAGCAGCACCAGCGTTGGCTTCTACAAAGATCAAGACAAAGAAATATGTTGGGAGCTTGTGCCTAGGAAAAGGTCCCCAGCTTTACTTCCGTAGTGGATAAGGACCATTTAGCTTTTCTGGACTTGGACTTATATCATGAGAATCAGCAATTGCTAGCCAAAAATTACACCAAGCCGACAGCCGGAAATTTCTTGTTACATTATAAAAGTTGCCGCCATCCGAGCTGGCTTAACAATATTCCCAAAAGCCAATTTTGTAGATTGACACACAATTGCATCAAAACTTCTGATTATGAGGAACAGGGAGAAGCCTTGAAGAGCAAGTTCTTATAAAAAGGCTACCCCCTGGACCTCATTGAACAAGCGTACTCCTATTATATTACGCCACGAGATATAGGAGGTAAGAAGCCAAGGGAGGATAACATACACATGAGATTTACTACACAGTTCCATAATCATCATCGTCAGATGGAACAAGTAGTATGGAAACACTGGCCGCTGCTACTTCAAGATCCACATCTTAAATCACAGTTACCCAGCAAACCCAAGTTTTCATATAGGAAAGCTTCCAATAGCAAAATAAAAATTGACCCCAGTAAGTTGAAATCCAATAAATATCAGTCGCCTTCCTTACTATTTTTCAAAATGGCCGACATGTACCAATGCCGGAAATGTCTGACGTGCCAATTAGACTTGAGCGGACACCTGGATGTCCGTGTTCGGCGGGTTCGGCCGAACTTGAAAAAAAAGTCCGGGTCCGTGTCCCGGACTTTTTCTGAACTTTACCCGGACACCGAACCCCATTGAAGTCAATGGGGACCCGAACTTTCAGGCACTAAAATGGCTCTAAAACACCAATGGAAAGGGCTAGAGTGCTGCAAATGGCAGCAAAACATAGTTAAGAGCATGGCAAGTGCTCTGCAAACAAATGTAGATAGGGAAATAACTTAAAACAACAAAAAAAAACAGAAAAATAAAACAATTTTCTTCATCTGTGAAGGACGAGGCCCATATGGAGTAGGAGGGAGGTTGAGGTGGTGGTGGATGTGGCGGTGTAGGTGGAAGCGGTGGTGGAGGAGGACGAGGTAGCCAACACTGCTTTTTTTCAGTCATTTTAAATGAGGGTACACTCCAAAAGAGTGAGAAAGATAAAAAATAGAACAATGGCTGGGTAAGGTCGGTATCCATCTCTATTCTGCACAAGGTACGGAAAAGTCCTTTGGGATCCATGCCTGGTTCATTTTAATGAACGTGAGCTTGTCCACATTGTCTCTGGACAGGCGGCTGCGCTTGTCTGTGATAACGCCCCCAGCCGTGCTAAATACACGTTCAGATAATACACTGGCTGCAGGGCATGCCAGCACCTCCAAGGCGTAAAGGGCAAGCTCAGGCCATGTGCCCAATTTGGAGACCCAGAAGTTGAAGGGGGCAGACCCGTCATTCACTACATGTAGGCGTGTGCACACATACTGCTCCACCATGTTGGTGAAATGCTGCCTCCTGCTAAGACGTTCCATATGAGCTGCTGGTGCTGCTGTTTGTTGTGGCGTGCTGACAAAGCTTTTCCACATTTCGGCCATGCTAACCCTGCCTTCTGAGGTGCTGGCGGTGCCCTGGTTGCGTTGGCGACCTCTTCCTCCTCCTCCTCTGCCTTGGACTTGTGCTTCCACTGTGGTCCCGCTGTCAGGTGGGAATGCCAGCAGCATTGCGTCTACCAGCGTGCGCTTGTACTTGCGCATCTTGCGTTCGCGCTCCAGTGAGTGAATTAAGGACGGTACGTTGTCCTTGTAACGGGGATCCAGCAGCGTGGCCACCCAGTAATCAGCACAAGTTAGAATGTGGGCAACTCGGCGGTCATTGTGGAGACACTGCAGCATGTAAACGCTCATATGTGCCAGGCTGCCCAGAGGCAACGAAAGGCTGTCCTCTGTGGGAGGTGTATCGTCTGTGTCCTCTGTATCCCCCAGCCACGCACCAGTGATGGCCATGAGCTGGCCTGGGTGCCACCCTGCTGTGAACATGGTTCCATCTCCTCCTCTATCTCCTCCTCCTCATCCTCCAGAACTGTGCCCCTGCTGGACAATTGTGTCCCTGGCATTTGTGGGTGCAGGAACCCACCCTCGGAGCCACTTGCGAATGACTGCCCTGAAAGCCTTGGAAATGTTACCTCTTCATCCTCCTCCTCATCCTGTGCCACATCCTCTTCCATCATCGCCCGAATAGTTTTTTGAAGGAGGCATAGAAGTAGGATAGTTAAGCTGACAACGGCGTCATCGGCACTGGCCATGTTGGTGGAGTACTCAAAACAGCGCAACAAGGCACACAGGTCTCGCATGGAGGCCCAGTTATTGGTGGTGAAGTGGTGCTGTTCCACAGAGCGACTCACGCATGCGTGCTGCAGCTGAAACTCCACTATGGCCTGCTGCTGCTCGCACAGTCTTTCCAGCATGTGCAAGGTGGAGTTCCACCTTGTGGGCGCGTCACATATGAGGCGGTGAGCGGGAAGGCCGAAGTTACGCTGCAGCGCTGATAGGTGAGCAGCAGCAGGGTGAGAACGCCAAAAGTGCGCACAGACGGCCCGCACTTTCTGCAGCAGCTCTGACATATCGGGGTAATTTTTAAGGAACCTCTGCACCACCAAATTCAGCACATGCGCCAGGCAAGGGATGTGCGTCAAACCGGATAGGCCCAGAGCTGCTATGAGATTTCGCCCGTTATCGCACACCACCAGGCCGGGCTTGAGGCTCGCTGGCAGCAACCACTCATTTGTCTGCTGTTCCATGCTCCTCCACAACTCCTGCGTGGTGTGTGGTTTTTCCCCCAAACAGGCAAGTTTTAAAACTGCCTGCTGTCTTTTACCCCTGGCTGTGCTGAAGTTGGTGGTGAAGGTGTTACGCTGACCGGATGAGGAGGCGGTAGAGGATGAGGAAGAGGAGTAGGAGGAGTTAGGAACAGGAGGCAAACTGAAGCGCCCTGCAATCCTCGGTGGTGGAAGGACATGCGCCAAATTGCTATCCGCCTCAGGCCCATCCACCACTGCATTTACCCAGTGTGCCGTTAGGGAGATATAACGCCCCTGACCGTGCTTACTGGTTCACGTATCGGTAGTTAGGTGGACCTTGGCACAGATGGCGTTGCACAGTGCACACCTGATTTTTTTCCCTTGGTTGTGTAGGGAAGGGATGGCTTGCCTGGAAAAGTAGTGGCGGCTGGGCACGATGTACTGTGGGACAGCCACCGACATAAGGCTTTTAAAACTGTGCGTCTCCACCAGACGGAATGACAGCATTTCAAAGGCCAAGAATTTTGAAATGCTAGCATTCAGGGCCAGGGATCGCGGGTGGGTAGGGGGGTACTTCCTCTGAAGTGTTTGGGAGATGGAAAGCTGAACGCATCCACGGGACATTGTGGAAATGGTTGGTGACCCAGGTGGTGGTGTTGCTGACAGATCGTCTGTTTGCGGGGTGGCAGGTGCCGGTATCACTACAGAGGTGGATGAAGAGGCAGAGACTGCAGCAGAAGAGGAAGCAGGAGGAGCCAGAGACCTTTCTTGGTCTTTAAGGTGTCTACTCCACTGCAGCTCATGCTTTGCACTTAGATGCCTGATCATGCAGGTTGTGCTCAGGTTGAGAAGGTTTATGCCTCGCTTCAGGCTCTGATTGCACAGGGTGCAAACCACTCGTGTCCAGTCATCAGCACATTTTCTGAAGAACTTCCACGCTAGAGAACTCCTTTGAGCTGGCTTTGGTGCGTTCGGTCCCTTGCTGCGTTGGGCATTAGCAGGCGTAGTGTCTAGGGCACGGCCGCCCCGCTTCTGCACCCTGCTCCCTCTTCTGCTGTGCTGGTGGCTCTGTGCGACCACCGCCTCTTCCTCCAAACTACTCAGGTCACCTGCATGACCTTCATTCCATGTGGGGTCGAGGACCTCATCGTCCTCCACATCATCTTCCACCCAGTCTTCACCCCTGCCCTCCTTGTCGGTCTCCACAATTCTGAGTGCCGCAGCAGTTGGCACCTGCGCTTCGTCATCATCGGAGACGTGCTGCGATGGTCCTTCCATGTACTCATCTTGAGAAATAAGTGGTTGGGCATCGCTGCACTCAATCTCTTCCACTTCTGGGGCAGGGCTAGGTGGATGGCCCTGGGAAACCCTGCTGACAGAGTCATCAAAAAGAAGAAGAGACTGCTGCATGACTTGGGGCTCAGACTCAGAATGCCAGCAGAATGCTTGGATGTATAGGGAGAGGTATAAGCAGTAGAAAGAGAGAAGTGCTTATGCCGCTGTACAGAAAACTGGTGAGACCTTACTTGGAGTATTGTGCGCAGTACTGGAGGCCATATCTCCAGAAGGATATAGATACTCTAGAGAGAGTTCAGAGAAGAGCTACTAAACTAGTACATGGATTGCAGGAAAAAACTTACCAGGAAAGGTTAAAGGACCTTAACATGTATAGCTTGGAAGAAAGAAGAGACAGAGGGGATATGATAGAAACTTTTAAATACATAAAGGGAATCAACTCGGTAAAGGAGGAGAGCATATTTAAAAGAAGAAAAACTACCACAAGAGGACACAGTTTTAAATTAGAAGGGCAAAGGTTTAAAAGTAATATGAGGAAGTATTACTTTACTGAGAGAGTAGTGGATGCATGGAATAACCTTCCTGCAGAAGTGGTAACTGCAAATACAGTTAAGGAGTTTAAGCATGCATGGGATAGGCATAAGGCTATCCTTCATATAAGATAGGGCCAGGGACTATTCATAGGATTCAGATATATTGGGCAGACTAGATGGGCAAAATGGTTCTTATCTGCCGACACATTCTATGTTTCTATGTTTCTAGACTGCTTGCCTGATTTGCAAGGGGGTGAGGTGAAAGACGGTTGGACATCGGCTGCAGGTGCCAACCCTGACCTTTCTGCAGTAGACTGGGTGGGAGACAATGTGAAGGAACTGGAGGCACTGTCAGCAACCCAATCTACTATCGCCTGTACTTCTTCTGGCCTCATCACTTCTAGAGGCGCATGATGCCCTACCAAATACTGCTGCAGGTTCTGTCGCCTACTCACACTTCAGGAAGGTGTTTCACTTGTGCGTGTAGCTGGCACAGATCGACCACGTCCAGGAGCTCTACCAGCAGCACCACGACCCAGGCCACGGCCCTTATTTGACGGTCTCCTCATATTTCTGTAATTTATGATCTTGCCCTAGAAAGGTGTTTATTGAATAGCGGAACAAAACAACAACAGTATCGCACGGGTGTATCTTACAGTCAAATATGCAAACTATGCCGCAATTAAATTTTTTTTACCCCAAAAGGGTGTTTATTAAATAGCGGAATAGAAAAACAGTATACAAATACAATGGGTGTATCTCAAAGTCAAATATGCAAAGTATGCCACAAATTTAATTTTTTTCACCCCAAAAGGGTGCATATTGAATAGCGGAATAGAAAACATTTTATAAAACGGTGTATCTCACACGTACAAACACAGACTAGGCCCCGATTACAATTTTTTGTACCCTAAAGGCAGGATGAGGATGAGGAGTAGGAGGAGTTCGGAACAGGAGGCAAACTGAAGCACCCTGCAATCCTCGGCGGTGGAAGATGCGCCCCAAAAGATTGGAAGGTGTATCTCACACGTACCGATACAGACTATGCCGCAATTTAATTCTTTTTACCCCAAAGGGTGTAGATTGAATAGCGGAATAGAAAAAATGTTATAAAATGGTGTATCTCACACGTACAAACACAGACTAGGCCCCGATTACAATTTTTTGTACCCTAAAGGCAGGATGAGGATGAGGAAGAGGAGTAGGAGGAGTTCGGAACAGGAGGCAAACTGAAGCGCCCTGCAATCCTCGGCGGTGGAAGGAGATGCGCCAAACAAATTTTAAAAGGTGTATCTCACATGTACCAATACAGACTATGCCGTAATTTAATTTTTTACACTCAAACAGGGTGTATATTGAATAGCGGAATAGAAAATTTTTTTATAAAACGGTGTATCTCACACGTACAAACCCAGACTAGGCCCCGATTACAATTTTTTGTACCCTAAAGGCAGGATGAGGATGATGAGTAGGAGGAGTTCGGAACAGGAGGAAAACTGAAGCGCCCTGCAATTCTCGGCGGTGGAAGGAGATGCGCCAAAAAAATTTTAAAAGGTGTATCTCACATGTACCGATACAGACTATGCCGTAATTTAATTTTTTACACTCAAACAGGGTGTATATTGAATAGCGGAATAGAAATTTTTTTATAAAACGGTGTATCTCACACGTACAAACCCAGACTAGGCCCCGATTACAATTTTTTGTACCCTAAAGGCAGGATGAGGATGATGAGTAGGAGGAGTTCGGAACAGGAGGCAAACTGAAGCGCCCTGCAATCCTCGGCGGTGGAAGATGCGCCCCAAAAGATTGGAAGGTGTATCTCACACGTACCGATACAGACTATGCCGCAATTTAATTCTTTTTACCCCAAAGGGTGTAGATTGAATAGCGGAATAGAAAAAATGTTATAAAACGGTGTATCTCACACGTACAAACCCAGACTAGGCCCCGATTACAATTTTTTGTACCCTAAAGGCAGGATGAGGATGATGAGTAGGAGGAGTTCGGAACAGGAGGAAAACTGAAGCGCCCTGCAATTCTCGGCGGTGGAAGGAGATGCGCCAAAAAAATTTAAAAAGGTGTATCTCACATGTACCGATACAGACTATGCCGTAATTTAATTTTTTACACTCAAACAGGGTGTATATTGAATAGCGGAATAGAAAATTTTTTATAAAACGGTGTATCTCACACGTACAAACCCAGACTAGGCCCCGATTACAATTTTTTGTACCCTAAAGGCAGGATGAGGATGATGAGTAGGAGGAGTTCGGAACAGGAGGCAAACTGAAGCGCCCTGCAATCCTCGGCGGTGGAAGATGCGCCCCAAAAGATTGGAAGGTGTATCTCACACGTACCGATACAGACTATGCCGCAATTTAATTCTTTTTACCCCAAAGGGTGTAGATTGAATAGCGGAATAGAAAAAATGTTATAAAACGGTGTATCTCACACGTACAAACCCAGACTAGGCCCCGATTACAATTTTTTGTACCCTAAAGGCAGGATGAGGATGATGAGTAGGAGGAGTTCGGAACAGGAGGAAAACTGAAGCGCCCTGCAATTCTCGGCGGTGGAAGGAGATGCGCCAAAAAAATTTAAAAAGGTGTATCTCACACGTACCGATACAGACTATGCCGTAATTAAATTTTTTACACTCAAACAGGGTGTATATTGAATAGCGGAATAGAAAAAATGTTATAAAACAGTGTATCTCACACGTACAAACACAGACTAGGCCCCGATTACAATTTTTTGTACCCTAAAGGCAGGATGAGGATGATGAGTAGGAGGAGTTCGGAACAGGAGGCAAACTGAAGTGCCCTGCAATCCTCGGCGGTGGAAGATGCGCCCCAAAAGATTGGAAGGTGTATCTCACACGTACCGATACAGACTATGCCGCAATTTAATTCTTTTTACCCCAAAGGGTGTAGATTAAATAGCGGAATAGAAAAAATGTTATAAAACGGTGTATCTCACACGTACAAACACAGACTAGGCCCCGATTACAATTTTTTGTACCCTAAAGGCAGGATGAGGATGAGGAGTAGGAGGAGTTCGGAACAGGCAGGAGGCAAACTGAAACACCCTGCAATCCTCGGCGGTGTAAGATGCACCCCAAAAATTGGAAAGGTGTATCTCACACGTACCGATACAGACTATGCCGCAATTTAATTATTTTTACCCCAAGGGTGTAGATTGAATAGCGGAATAGAAAATATGATATCAAAAGGTGTATCTATCTCACACGTACAGACCCAGACTAGGCCCCGATTACTATTTTTTGTACCCCAAAGGCAGGATGAGGAGTAGGAGGAGTTCGGAACAGGCAGGAGGCAAACGGAAACACCCTGCAATCCTCGGCGCTGTAAGATGTGCCCCAAAAATTGGAAAGGTGTATCTCACACGTACCGATACAGACTATGCCGCAATTTAATTCTTTTTACCCCAAGGGTGTAGATTGAATAGCGGAATAGAAAATATGATATCAAAAGGTGTATCTATCTCACACGTACAGACCCAGACTAGGCCCCGATTACTATTTTTTGTACCTCAAAGGCAGGATGAGGAGTAGGAGTAGTTCGGAACAGGCAGGAGGCAAACTGAAACACCCTGCAATCCTCGGCGGTGTAAGATGCGCCCCAAAAATTGGAAAGGTGTATCTCACACGTACCGATATAGACTATGCCGCAATTTAATTCTTTTTACCCCAAGGGTGTAGATTGAATAGCGGAATAGAAAGTATCTCACACGTACAGACCCAGACTAGGCCCCGATTACTATTTTTTGTACCCCAAAGGCAGGATGAGGAGTAGGAGGAGTTCGGAACAGGCAGGAGACAAACTGAAACACCCTGCAATCCTCGGCGGTGTAAGATGCGCCCCAAAAATTGGAAAGGTGTATCTCACACGTACCGATACAGACTATGCGGCAATTTAATTATTTTTACCCCAAGGGTGTAGATTGAATAGCGGAATAGAAAATATGATATCTAAAGGTGTATCTATCTCACACGTACAGACCCAGACTAGGCCCCGATTACTATTTTTGTACCCCAAAGGCAGGATGAGGAGTAGGAGGAGTTCGGAACAGGCAGGAGGCAAACTGAAACACCCTGCAATCCTCGGCGGTGTAAGATGTGCCCCAAAAATTGGAAAGGTGTATCTCACACGTACCGATACAGACTATGCCGCAATTTAATTCTTTTTACCCCAAAGGGTGTAGATTGAATAGCGGAATAGAAAATATGATATCAAAAGGTGTATCTATCTCACACGTACAGACCCACACTAGGCCCCGATTACTATTTTTTGTACCCCAAAGGCAGGATGAGGAGTAGGAGGAGTTCAGAACAGGCAGGAGGCAAACTGAAACACCCTGCAATCCTCGGCGGTGTAAGATGTGCCCCAAAAATTGGAAAGGTGTATCTCACACGTACCGATACAGACTATGCCGCAATTTAATTCTTTTTACCCCAAGGGTGTAGATTGAATAGCGGAATAGAAAATATGATATCAAAAGGTGTATCTATCTCACACGTACAGACCCAGACTAGGCCCTGATTACTATTTTTTGTACCCCAAAGGTAGGATGAGGAGTAGGAGGAGTTCGGAACAGGCAGGAGGCAAACTGAAACACCCTGCAATCCTCGGCGGTGTAAGATGCACCCCAAAAATTGGAAAGGTGTATCTCACACGTACCGATACAGACTATGCCGCAATTTAATTATTTTTGCCCCACGGGTGTAGATTGAATAGCGGAATAGAAAATATGATATCAAAAGGTGTATCTATCTTACACATACAGACCCAGATTAGGCCCCGATTACTATTTTTTGTACCCCAAAGGCAGGATGAGGAGTAGGAGGAGTTCGGAACAGGCAGGAGGCAAACTGAAACACCCTGCAATCCTTGGCGGTGTAAGATGTGCCCCAAAAATTGGAAAGGTGTATCTCACACGTACCGATACAGACTATGCCGCAATTTAATTCTTTTTACCCCAAGGGTGTAGATTGAATAGCGGAATAGAAAATATGATATCAAAAGGTGTATCTATCTCACACGTACAGACCCAGACTAGGCCCCGATTACTATTTTTTGTACCCCAAAGGCAGGATGAGGAGTAGGAGGAGTTCGGAACAGGCAGGAGGCAAACTGAAACACCCTGCAATCCTCGGCGGTGTAAGATGCGCCCCAAAAATTAGAAAGGTGTATCTCACACGTACCGATACAGACTATGCCGCAATTTAATTATTTTTGCCCCAAGGGTGTAGATTGAATAGCGGAATAGAAAATATGATATCAAAAGGTGTATCTATCTTACACGTACAGACCCAGACTAGGCCCCGATTACTATTTTTTGTACCCCAAAGGTAGGATGAGGAGTAGGAGGAGTTCGGAACAGGCAGGAGGCAAACTGAAACACCCTGCAATCCTCGGCGGTGTAAGATGCGCCCCAAAAATTGGAAAGGTGTATCTCACACGTACCGATACAGACTATGCCGCAATTTAATTATTTTTACCCCAAGGGTGTGGATTGAATAGCGGAATAGAAAATATGATATCAAAAGGTGTATCTATCTCACACGTACAGACCCAGAGTAGGCCCCCATTACTATTTTTTGTACCCCAAAGGCAGGATGAGGAGTAGGAGGAGTTCGGAACAGGCAGGAGGCAAACTGAAACACCCTGCAATCCTCGGCGGTGTAAGATGCGCCCAAAAATTGTAAAGGTGTATCTCACACGTACCGATACAGACTATGCCGCAATTTAATTATTTTTACCCCAAGGGTGTATATTGAATAGCAGAATAGAAAATATGATATCAAAAGGTGTATCTATCTCACACGTACAGACCCAGACTAGGCCCCGATTACTATTTTTTGTACCCCAAAGGCAGGATGAGGAGTAGGAGGAGTTTGGAACAGGCAGGAGGCAAACTGAAACACCCTGCAATCCTCGGCGGTGTAAGATGAGCCCCAAAAATTGGAAATGTGTATCTCACACGTACCGATACAGACTATGCCGCAATTTAATTCTTTTTACCCAAAGGGTGTAGATGGAATAGCGGAATAGAAAATATGATATCAAAAGGTCTATCTATCTCACACGTACAGACCCAGACTAGGCCCGATTACTATTTTTTGTACCCTAAAGGCAGGATGAGGAGTAGGAGGAGTTCGGAACAGGCAGGAGGCAACCTGAAGCACCCTGCAATCCTCGGCGGTGTAAGATGCGCCCCAAAAATTGGAAAGGTGTATCTCACACGTACCGATACTGACTATGCCGCAATTTAATTCTTTTACCCCAAAGGGTGTAGATTGAATAGCGGAATAGAAAATATGATATAAAATTGGTGATTTTTCAATAGCACATGTGAACACAGTGGTGTCTTATGTCAGTCAGCTCTGCAGCAGGCTATGAAGGGAAAAAAAAAGAAAATTCCCCTTTAAGTTTGTATTTTTAAATAGATTAGTACAGACTATGCCACAATTTAATTTTTTTTAACCCAAAAGGGTGTATATTGAATAGTGGAATAGAAAAAAGTGTATAAAATTGAAAATCACTCAATAGCACATGTGAACACAGCAGTGTCTTATCACAGTCAGCACTGGAGCAAAAAGGCTATGAAGGGGAAAAAAAAAAAAAACCCTTTTAACTTGTAGTAATATAGATCTAAGATGAACGCTGCACACAACTGACTGATAAAAATAGATTTTTTTCTCCCTCATCCTCCTCCTCCTCAGTGGGCTCAAGTGAGGGCAAAAAGATTGTTCACTGCACCACCCCCCACACAGCAAAATCGATGTATACTGTCCCTGCCTAATCTCTGCAGCCTGGCCCTAATATGCTCGATAAGATCGTTCACTGCACCACCCCCCACACAGCAAAATCGATGTAGAAGACTGACCCTGCCTAATCTCCAGCCTGTCCCTAATATGCTCAATAAGATCGTTCACTGCACAACCCCCCACACAGCAAAATCGATGTAGAAGACTGACCCTGCCTAATCTCCAGCCTCGCTCTAAAATGCTCTAATAACTCTCTCTGCCTGCACTCTGACCTGTCCCTGCATTCTTTTCGGACACAATTTTTCACAGAATCACTGTCTGTCCCTAATCAGCAGCCAGCACGTATGATATGTGCTCTCTCCCTAATCTACAGCAGAATGACGCAGCGCGCTGGGGCTCTCGAACTTATAAAAACATGGTCACATGCTTCAGATGGCCAATCACAGCTACTAATACATTAGTAGGCATGGCTGGGATGGCTTAAGGCACACCAGTTAAACGCTTGTTGATTGGCTGTTGAAAGCCCACCATTAAAAGTGCGCCATTACATACAAAAGAGGAAATAAAATGACCGAACACGGATTTTACGAACATATTAAAGTTTTCGGGTCCATGTTCAGGTAACAAAAATCCAATTATTCTGTACGAACATGAATAATACAGTCCGTGTTCGCTCAACACTAGTGCCAATTCGTTACACATGGCCAAAAAGACTTCACTGTCAAGGGGACCAGGTATGGGATCAATGAGTTCCATACCTGCTCCTCTGATTTTGTGGTCTATTGTTTGGTGTGCCCATGTGGTCTACATTATGTAGGCAGAACCATACGGGCGTTGCGGGCACGTTTTGGTCGAGCACAGACGTTACATACCAGAGGGTAAGGACATACATAGTGTCCCGAGACACTTTCTCCATCATCATGCCAAGTCCACCCATGGCTTACGTGTATGGGCAATTGAATCTATCCAAAAGGGTCTCCCTGCGGCAAAGAGGTTCAAGCAGCTTTGTCAAGAGGAAAAGTATTGGATAAATGCCCTGGACGTTCTCTCACCCGGGGGACTTAACAAAGAACTTGATGTTAATACCATTCTGTAAGACTTAGTCAGCCACATATGAGCGTTTGTGATCCCAATTCTATTTAATGAATTAATTTATTAATTTATTTACATATTTTCATCATTGCATATGTTTTTATATATATATATATATATATATATATATATATATATATATATATATATGTATATGTTTTTTCTTCATATATATATATATATATATATATTTTTTTTTCTTTTTATTTTTCTTTTTTCTTTCTTTATATACTATTTCTTATCAATAGCAATTTATACATTGTATTGTACATTTTTATACATATGTGACATTTCACATATGAGTAGTATGTGTTTTTTATATACTTATTTCCTTTTTAGATATTAGCAACAATTCAATATTAACTATGCCCTTTTAGTGCCTCTTTAGTAATAATGATTTTGTATAAAAGGGAATATACCAGCAATATGTTTGTATATATTATGTCTGTAATCACCATGGCATTGGAACACTTCCTGATGAATGTCCCGCCCCCCGGTATCCCTTGCTGCCACTTCCGCTGCTGGTCTTTATATGTCCAGCGATATGCGAGCTTATTCATTTGTCTGAGGAAGGAGCTTTATACGCATGCTCCGAAACGCGTTACGTCATATCCTGGAAGGCTTGCGGTTCACCGCTGCCTCTGCTTGATCCAGTTCCCCCATTGGCCTTTCCTGGCATCGTCATCTCCCTGCTGCTGGTCGGCCTGAGGGCAGAAGTACTGTGCGCAGGAAGAGATCCAGGAGCCACGGAAAAAAGCATCCATCCCCATGTGAGTCTAAATTTATGTCATGCTAATACATTATTATTCTACACTCAGCGGCACCTGTTTTTTCTTTCTGTTAGCCAGCGGGATTCTTGCTTCTGCCTGCCAAAGCTGCCCTGCGTGTTAGCACATAACATCACACTTTTCAGAAGTCCCTGACCATCCCAGCAGATCGTTGTTTTCCATCATATTGGGGACCTTTTCCTTGGCACAAGCGCCCAACATATTTCTTTGTCTTGGACCTGTAGAGCACCCTGCACGGAGCCCCTTTGGGGTTTGGTATTCCAAGGGCCCGGATCCCAGGGTCCATCGCCTAAAAAGGACAGCGTTACAGGCAAAATCTCGTATTTGCTTCCCGAGGCTCTGGTACCATCACAGCGACCTTCACCTTTTAGACACTGGCGAAAAAACGGAGGTACTTCCTGTGTGGGAGGGGTTATATAGGGGGTCATTAATTCTGATTGGTTGCCAGTGTCCTTCCCCTATAGTTGGCTATATAACCCATATGTTATGAATTATGGCTCTGTGTCCCGTGATGTATGAAAAAAAACACATTTTATTTCAAAATGTTTGGTCTTTCTTTATTTGTAGCTAAAAAAAAAAAAACAGTGGTGATTAAATACCACCGAAAGAAAGCTCTATTTGTGTGAAAAAAATCTATAAAAATTTTATATAGGTACAGTGTTGCATGACCGAGAAATTATCATTCAAGTGCAACAGCATTGAAAGTTGAAAATTGGCCTGGACAGGAAGGGGATGAAAGTGCCCAGTATTGACGTGGTTAAAGTACCATTCAGCCCCACTTTGTAAATGTTGAACACAGACCCTAATAGGAGTGCTGATTGTCACTTTAAGGCCTCATGCACACTGAACCTTTGCTCAACTCTTCTAAATGCCTTTTCTCCTGGCAGGAGAAAAACTGCTTTAAAAGAACGCATTTAAAGCCATGTTTGCACATGCATTTAGACACATTTACGCTCATCCAGGTGTATTTATAAGTGTTTGATCATTCCATTGGAATAAAATGAACGCTCAAGTGCTAAACACGTCTAGGGTTTAAATGCATTTGGAGTTGTTTACACTTGTTTCATTTTTTTGCTTAAAAGCTCCTCTCCTGATTGTGCTAGTGATGTTTTTTTTTTTTTTTGTTTTTTTCTGCCTGTACACATTCCTCTTCTGATACACCTGTAAATGCATATGTGTGTTTTGACACATAGGTTAACATTGAGGTGCGTTTACAGGCAGAAAAAAAAAATGTAAAATGCCTATATAAGAGGCATTTTTTAAACCCAGTGTGCATGAGCCCTAAACAAGTTGCTAGCGGGCTTCAGCAGCTGTTCAACACGCTAAAAGCTTGTTTAAAGTGACAATCAGTACTCCCATTAGAATCTGTATTTAAAGTCCACCCTAACACTAAAATCCCTGCCTCTATAGACCTCCATGATCTAACACTAACCTATCTAGCCCTGTAAAGAAACAATCGGTATACATACCTTTTTTGAAGCTGATCCGACTCGATCCTATGCTGAGCTGTCAGCGACAGCTTTGCTGTGGAGGTGGATGCAGAAGACACAGCCGACAATGGAAGCCCCATAGTAAGTCTATGGGTGAGGTCACTCCCCATTCATTTCACAGCCATAGTGGGCAAAACTTCCGTCGCTGGATACCGGGTAGTATCAGCTTTAGATTTCTTCTTTACAGGACTAGATATTTTAGTCTTAGATAGTGGAGGTCTAGAGAGATGTAGGGATTTTAGTTTTAGGGTGGACTTACCCTTTAACATTTACAACCTGGGGCTGAATGGTACTTTAAAAGCATCAACAAAGCTTGCTAAAAGCTCTGGACATTTTTTGTCAAAGCTTGCTGTTCACACTGCTCTTATACAAGGTGAAGCCCATGTGAAACAGGCCTTTGGCTATTTTAGGCTAAAACATGTCACCTTATCCTGCTTCAGGGCTATGCTTTTAGCCTTATGTATTAATAAAATGTATTTTTTTAATTTTTTTATATTAGACCTTTCCATGATGCAGACTGTCTATTACTGATTTTATCACCAAGCTTGTAAAATTCTTGACGGTCTATTGTCCTAGGCAAACCACTAGAACTATGTCTCCCAAGAGTCCTTTCCCTTGTGGGAAAGATATTATTGTACACACATGGAGAGAGGGACAACAAAATGGGTAGGAAGAGCTCTGTAATCCAGCAGGTAAGGCGGACAATACTGATTAGGATTTTGGTGCAGAAAAAAAGATGCACTGAAAATGTTTTTTTTCTTTTCTTTAAATTTGGCCCTAACACTCTTTATTGAAGAGCTTTCATGCTAATATGCATGCATCAGAAATAAAGTCATCAGAGTCAGGAAACAATTTTGATTGGATTTAGGATGGGAAAATCTTTCATGCCTTTGTAAAAGAAAGGAATGTTTATGGTCAGCCTAAAGGCCCGTACACACGATAAGAAAATCTGTAGGGAAAATTCATCCGACGACCGATCTGCCAATTTTCAGATTGTTAGTATGGTGCTTTCGACAGCCAACTCCGACTTTTCGGTTGACAAAATCCTGATGTGCAGGCTATAAAATTTTTATCGTCCGTAATACAACGTCCGATTTTCATCTCATTAGTACAGATTTTGACTGAAAAAAATCTTAAGAGCAAGACTAGGCATGCTCAGAGACGAAAGAACACATACAAAGCAATCCAACACATTACATCACTTCTGAAGTAGAATTCTGTTGTATGGGAAAATTCGTATGAAAATAACCTCTTCACTTTCCACATCAGACTAGCATGCCACAAAAAAATGGACGACAGATCATTCGATAATCTGTTCGTGTGTACGGGGCTTTAGTGGGAAACTTGTTCTGGGTGAAATTTGAGGCTTCAATTACCGACTAGGTACACACTAAGGTTGCCATCTAATACCTTTAAAACTGAACATATATTGTTTGGGCGCTCCATTCTCCAATCTGCTGCCTGACGTCTCCCGTGACGCTCCGCCCGGTGCCCGGCTAGGTTCCGGTCTCTCGGTTGCCATGGCGGCGGCTGCTGGCAGCCCCGGGGCGGCTTATGAATGTAATATCTGCCTGGAGACGGCCCGGGAGCCGGTGGTCAGTGTGTGCGGCCATCTGTACTGCTGGCCGTGTCTTCATCAGTGGTCCGAAACGCGACCAGAACGCCAGGAGTGTCCTGTGTGTAAAGCGGGCATCAGTCGAGAGAATGTCATACCAATATATGGCAGAGGAGACACCAACCAGCAAGACCCCAGGTTGAGGACTCCCCCAAGACCTCAAGGACAAAGACCAGAACCAGAGAACAGAGGGGGTGTTCCAGGGTTCACAGACACTGGCTTCCACATGTCCTTTGGCATCGGAGCATTCCCTTTTGGCTTTTTTACTACAGTCTTTAACACTAATGACTTCCAGTCAGCACCACGTGTAGATACCGGCCTCCCCCAGGGAAGGATGTTTGGGTTACCCGACTCTCTCTTCCTCATCATCGCTGCCTTCTTCTTTCTTTGGTTAATCAGCGTGTGAAGCCTGGGAGCGACTTTCCGACTCGCCAGCTGTAAGGCCTTATAGCCATCCACAGTGCATCATCCATCAGAGACGCCACTGAGCCACTCGTCATCCATCCCCTGTAAACACTCCCTTTGATTCAGGCGGTTTTTACTCCATATATCCCTACTCCAAATCCATCTTCTCTTTTTCTACGGCACTTTATTACGATCCACTCCAGTGACGAGTCACATTTGTAACCGTTACATTTTTATTTGAAGATTTGTAAGTAGCCCCCTTCTGTTTTTTGCACATTGTAAATGTTTGAGATGAAAAATCCTGGAGATCCAGGATAACTGTCTGTGGACACGTGATATGATTCATTTCTCTATGGTGGACACGTCCCGGCTTCTTCCACTTCCAGGAGTATCACCTTCTTTAATTAAAGGATCATCCATCCTAGGACTGTCCAGCTTGTTTAGGTCCAGCAGGTTTTAGGGCTGCTAATAAGCGCATTGGGTAGCAGAAAAATAAAATGGTGATTAAATGGGAAAAAAAAAAAAAAACTGAACATATATTAATTACACAGGTTCTGTGGCTGATTAAGGTGGTAATTAAACTCAATTAGTGCCTTATCTGCCTTAAATTATCCTCAGAACCTGAGTAATTAATATGGTTTTAAAGGGATGAGGTGACAACCCTATTACATACGTGCTAAAAATCTACTGCAAACAGTTGGTTCGGCAGAAGCCGGTTGACTTTTAGCCCATGTGTACAGTTCCCCATCCATCAGAAGCCAGTCTCAAGACCAGCTTCTGTTGAATGAGCATGCTGGAAAATCAAAATCCGATCAGCGCTCGTAGCCAATGGCCACGAGCGCTGATCACTGTGTTCTGGCAGGGGGTAGTCCCCCCTGTCAGAACACAATAACTCAGCGGGGAGATTGCCGCACTAACGTCACATGTGTTAGTACGGCAATCTGTACTTTTTTTTTTCATTCAGTCCCCTGAGTTGAACAAAAAAACTTATCGTGTGTACCATGAGGGTATCAGTTGTCTGTTTGTTTCTGAATTTAGTACTGTAGAATAAGTATGATTACAAAGTCAGAGTGAAGCAAAATATCCAAATTGCATGCTGCAATGCAATTAGCAAAGGCAGCCTCCATATTCTCTCAGTACAGGTTTCCTTTTAGCTTTGCTACCCCTTAACAATTAAAAACGTAAGCCTAGTACACATGGGCCGAATGTCAAACGACATCAGCTGGTTCAATAAAAACCAGCCAACATTTGACCCATGTGTATGGTAGCCAGGCCGACAGGAGTAGGGATAGACCAATTATCGGAAAGACCGATGTATCGGTGGCCGATATGCCCTTTTCCCTGATATATCGGTTTTGGAACTGGAACTGGCCGATATTGCCGAAATTTTTGTGATGTCATTCTGCATTCTTAGGCTGCCTCCTTCGCGTTGGACAGCCTCGCCTGGAGTCGGAACTAGTCTCGCGGGAGTTTATCACAGTCATACACCCACCCACAGCAGCCTGGTGTCAGCCAGCCACCCACATCCACAGGCCCTGTACCAGCCAGCTACAGGCACTGTACCAGCGACCCAGCCAGCCACCCACAGGCCATGTACCAGCCAGCCAACCACCCATAGACCATGTACCTGCCAGCCACACGCACTGTACCAGCCATCCACAGGCCCTGTACCAGCCAGCCAGCCACCCACCCACAAACCCACCACAGGGTGCCAGCCAGACAGCCACCCACCACAGGGTGCCAGACAGCCAGCGACCCACCACAGGGTACCAGACAGCCAGCCACCCACAGACAGGGTGCCAGACAGCCAGCCAGCGCCCCACATACAGGTTGCCAGACATCCACCACAGGCCCTGTACCAGCCAGCCACAGGCACTGTACCAGCCACCCACAAGCCCTGTACCAGCCAGCCATTCACAGGCCCTGTGCCAGCCAGCCACCTACCACAGGGTGCCAGCCAGCCAGCCACAAACCACATGGTGCCAGCCAGCCAGTCACCCACCACAGGATGCCAGACAGCCAGCCATCCACCACAGGGTGCCAGCCAGCCACTCACCACAGGGTGCCAGCCACCCAGCCACCCACCACAGGATGCCAGCAAGCCAGCCATTAAGCATTAAACAAAAATTAACATGTTCAGTACCAGATTTGTGTCAAAAATTATTTTTATTTTTCAAAACTTTAAATGTACAAAATATCGGCCCATATCGGCCGATACCGATGCGTTGTGAGTGACCAAAATATTGGTAGAGGTATCGGCCCTGAAAAAAAACATATCGGTCTATCCCTAGACAGGAGCTGGACATTTGGGTGGCTTCTGTCCAGAATGCATGCTGGAAAACCAGCAGCTGACCGCCTCCTGATCTGCGCTCTCAGCTAATAGCTGGAACACAATATATCAAAACAATAGCTTAGCAGGAGAGATTGCTGTGTGTAGAGTGGCTCTGACCGGAGCTCCTAGTTTTTTTTTGTGTTCAACCCACTGGGCTGGTGTGTACCAGACTTAAAGTGTTACTAACCCACAACAGTAAAATAAGTCTGTATATGCAGTAAAGCATGCTTGTTATACTCACTGTGGAACCTAAGGGGTTAATCCGCTGCCTTATGTAAAAAGGCTGTTTGATCCTGTATGCACAGATCCTCCTCTTGTTCCACTGACTCCAAAACATGTCTGGATAAGACAGAGCTTTTGTAGTGAGGCTGCACATGCTCAGTTTGATGTTTATTGCTAGAGTTTTTTTTTTTCTTAGGAGAGTGCATGTGATCATCACATAGCCAATTAGCACTTTCCAGACAGAGGGTCAGGGGTTCTAGTTCCTGATAGGACAGCTCAGTGCAGTATGAAAACTCCTCCTACAAGCTTAAACCAGGAACAGATTGAAGCCACAAGACTGCTATTTATTGCTGATGGGAAAAGGTATTTAGCAGTTTATATTTACTAAAATGATTACATGTTCATGTTCTGTGTACTGTGGGAGACCAGATATAGTGAATGCAGGCTCCTGGGTTTAGTAACACTTTAATTTTAAACTTCAGGTAGCTAATTTGTAAGCTTTGATCAGTTGAGGGACTGCTACAACTCACAATCAGAAATGGCAGCAAGAGCACATACCTTAGTATTTTGTAGTTTTATTTATGGGTTTTATCCTCCCAATGGTGTTTTCATTTGAAGGTATACCTTGATACTGCCAAACATTGAGGCTGACGGTTTTAATGCTGCGTTGAGGGGTTTTTTTTTTTTTAGAACTCTACACTTTTGTTTTTTCTCCAGCTTTGTAATTAATCTTAGTGGGTGGAAAAAATACGACCATTACTCAACAACATACTTATGGTGTGGGAGAAAAAGAGCTATTGCACACTTTACCTTGATTTATTGGAGATGTGATAACTCCTTGCTTGTGTGTGTGAAAAGACTTTTTGTCAACCCCAGTTCAGATGGGCTGTGTGTGTTCCAGCACTGTGCTGTTTTGTGGCAGATTAAATAAAACTTGTCATACTTCTCTTCAGCGGGCAGATTGCATTGAGGGGGAGGCAGGCACCTTAGCCAATATTAATGTCATTCAATCAAGAATTCATTATCATAAAAAATCATGCTGGTATTAAAATCTGTTCTTTGAACTGGAAGCCAGAGTAAAGATTATATGACATAAATAATTACTTAAACAGACAAGGCTTCAGATAACACAGAGTGCTTGTACTCCATCTCTCCTGCTAATTCTTTGCTAGCTCAGTCATGTGTTGCCTATAACTGCTGCGCCCCAACCAGGCATCTTCCAGAGAGATCACCAATTTACCTCTCATGACATATCAATTCATTGCTACAAGAAAACTTCAGCTTTGAAAGTGTACATGCATCACTGAACTAACCAACGACATTCTTTTTACAGCTGGCAGAGAAGTCTTATAGAGTTTTTTCACAAAGCAAAATGGCCATGTGAGAAGCCTTAATCGCTTAGCCCCAGTTCACACAAGTGCAACTTCTGATGCGACTAGAGTTGCACAGAATTGTATGAAAAGGGAAATCACACTGTTTTCTTTCTTAATATTTTTATTTAACCACTTTAATACCGGGCACTTCCCTCCCTTCCCGCCCAGGCCAATTTTCCCCTTTTAGCGCTGTTGCATTTTGAATGACAATTGTGCGGTCATGCAACACTGTACCTACACCAAATTTATGTCATTTTCCCCCCACAAATAGAGCTTTCTTTTGGTGGTATTTGATTACCTCTGGGTTTTTTCCTTTTTGCTAAACAAATAAAAAAAGACCGAAAAGTTTGAAAAAAAAGAAAAGTTTTTTTGTTTATGTTATACAATTTTGTAAATAAATACGTTTTTTCCTGCACTGATGAGCACTGATGAGACTGCACTGACAGGCACTGATGAGGAGGCACTGATGGGGTGGCACTGATGGGGTGGCACTGATGGGGTGGCACTGATAGGCGGCACTGATATGCGGCACTGATAGGCACTGATATGTGGCACTGATGGGTAGCACTGATATGCAGCATTGGTGGGCACTGATAGGCGGCACTGCTGGGCACTGATAGGCGGCATTGATGGGCACTGATAGGTGGCACTGACGGGCACTGCTAGGTGGCACTGACGGGCACCAATGGGCACTGATAGGTGGCACTGGTGGGCACTGATGGGCACTGATGGGCGGCACTGATCGGCACTGACGGGCGGCACTGATGGGCACTAATGGGCACTGATAGGCGGCACCGGTGGGCAATAATGGGCACTGGTGGGCGACACTAAAGGATGGCAATGATGGGCACTTGTGGGCAGCACTGATAGGGAGGACACTGGTGGGCAGCACTGATGGGGAGGGCAATGGGGGGCTCCCTGAGCCCTGATTGCTATCCCTGGTGGCCATAGTGGGCATCCCTGGGGTCATAGTGGGCATCCCTGGGGTCATAGTGGGCATCCCTGGTGGATCTAGTGGCACCCCCCCCCCGAGGGTTTGCACTGGTAATCAATGATCTGATTACCAGTGCCGACCCCCCCCCTGTCAGGGGAGCCGCCGATCGTCGCTCCTTTACTCGTGCCTGTCAGGCACGAGCTAAGGAAAGCCGATCAACGGCTGTTCCTATTTACTATGTGACCAGCCGTGATTGGACACGGCTGATCACATGGTAAAGAGCCTCCGTCAGAGGCTCTTTACCGAGATCGGAGATGCAGGGTGTCAGACTGACACCTCGCATCACCGATCGCCGCTCTGCGCGCCCCCGGGGGGCGCCCAGAGCTGTGTTATCCTGCCGCCGTCATATGACGTCCGGTCAGGATAACACAACCACATTCCCGCCGTCATTTGTCTATAGGGCGGGCGGGAAGTGGTTAAAGAATAAAGAGAAATACACAACATACAGAATGAGCAGCAGTAGGGCTCAGTAAGGCACATATCAATAAGCTCTATAATAAAGTAAGTATTAAGAGAACAAGGTGCAGCACGTAATAACAGGATCAAAGTACAAAAATATCAATTTTGCAGTGCTCACCAAAGAAGATGAAAAGGATTTGACTTACAGTTCTAAAAGGTACTTAGTAGCTGTGTACATCCAGGGTTTGGTAAACAAAGATGTTAGGCTTTGGGTGAATCCAAAGCAGTATTTAACATTGATATACACTCACCAGCTACTTTATTATGTACACCTTCCTAGTACCGGGTTGGACCCCCTTTGGCCTTCAGAACCGCCTTTTTTCTTCATGGTATAGATTCAACAAGATGTTGGAAACATTCCTCTGAGATTTTGGTCCATATTGACATGATAGCATAATGCTATCATGTCATGTGTGGATGAAAATGTCAGAGGTCAGAGGAAAATGGGCAGATGATAGAAAAGCGACAGAAACTCAAATCCATACTGCAGATTTGTTGGCTGCACATCCATGATTTAAATCTCCTGTTCCACCACATCCCAAATGTGCTCTATTGGATTGAGCAGAGATGTATAGTAACTAAGTAGAACTACTTCACTACTGTACTTAAGTACCGAAAGGCGGTATCTGTACTTTCCTAGAGTAGAATTTTTTTTCTCCTACTTTTACTTCACTACATTTTTTCAATGATTTCAATACTTCTACTCCGATATTTTTTTTTTTTGTGCTGCATAGTTACTCGTTACAATTATAAAAATTACCACTGCCAGAACAGTAGATGGCAGGTTTCATGAAGCTCAAAACATGTGTATTATCAGCGCATACGAAAATAAATGCTACTGTATGTATAAATAAAAGCTGCATTTGAAATAATAAAAAACAATATGATGTTCAAACTTTTGACTTCTTTCTTTAATAGCTACATAACACAGTACTTGTACTTTTACTTTCAGTACTTGAGTAGCAATTTTTTTTCAAAACTACTGGTACTTTTACTTTCAGTACTTGAGTAGCAAAATTTTTAAAAAAACTACTTGCAATACTTAAGTACAAAAAATGTTGAATATTTTAGTACTTCTATTCAAGTCACTTTTTGATCATGCACTTCCACTTCTACTCAAGTCACTTTTTGATCGAGCACTTGTACTTTTACTCAAGTATGGGTTTTGAGTACTTTATACAACTCTGGGATTGAGATATGGTGACTGTGGAAGCCATTAGAGTACAGTGAACTCATTGTCATGTTCAAGAAACCAGTGGTGAGATGATTTGAGCTTTGTGACATGGGGCATTATCCTGCTGGAAGTAGTCATCAGAAGATGGGTACACTGTAGTCATAAAGGGATGTACATGGTCAGCAACAATACTCAGGTAGGCCGTGGCATTTAAATGATGCTCAGTTGGTTCTAATGGCCCAAAGTTTGCCAAGAAATATTCCCCACACTATTACATCACCACCACCAGCCTGAACCATTGATACAAGGCAGGATGGATCCATGCTTTTATGTTGTTTACTCCAAATTCTGACCCTACCATCTGAAATTGACACTCATCAGACCAGGGGGCATTTTTCCAATCTTCTATTGTTCAATTTTGAGATCCTGTGCAAATTGTAGCCTCAGTTTCCCATACTTAGCTGACAGAAGTGGCACCCATTCTGATCTCTTGCTGCTGTAGCACATCTTCTTCAAGGTTCGATGTGTTGTGCATTCAGAGATGTATTCTGCATACCTTGGTTGTAACAAGTGGTTATTTGAGTTTCTGTCGCCTTTCTATCATCTGCCCATTTTCCACTGACCTCTGTCATTTTCATACACACAACTGTCACTCTCTGGATATTTTCTCTTTTTTGGACCATTCTCTGTAGTCCCTAGATATGGTTGTGTGTGAAAATCCCAGTAGATCAGCAGTGTTTGAAATACTCAGACCAGCTCATCTGGCACCAACAACCATGCCACATTCAAAGCCAATTAAATCCCTTTTCTTCCCCATTCTGATGCTCAGTTTGAAGTTTTCTTCACCACGTCTAGATGCCTAAATGCATTGAGTTGCTGCCATGTAAATGGATGACTATCAATTTGTGTTACCAAGCAATTGAACAGGTGTACCTAATAAAGTGGCCGGTGAGTGTACATACGCTTCCAATGTAAATTTAGGAAAAGGCCACTAAGGAGTTTGTCATATCTGACAGCAAACAAGTGACCTTTCTTAATATGAGACATAGAATTATACAAGAGGGTGAACCCTTAGAAAAGCGGAGAGAGACCGAAGTGTTTGCCGGAAAAAGGGCTAATAATAACACATGAAGTAAGAGAGAGAAAAAGGGGAATGATAAAAAAAGGGAAGAGGGGGCAGGGTGGAGTCAATATACTCAGGGGGACCCATTACAAATATGGCTTACTTATCACCATGACTTATAGGTTTAAAAAGCGGGTGGGTGGTCGAATTTTGGGAAATGAGCCAACCAAGGTTTCTAGATTTGCAGGAATTTAACATGCGTAGTAGTGAGAATCACCATATGTTTTTCATTCACTAACGTGCCATGTACTTGCCTTCTCACCTCATTGAAAGAAAGGGTTGGCGATTTCCAAGACTTTGTGATCGTCTGTTTCGTGGCCTTAAAGACATGAGTCACTAGTGCATGCTCCCTCTCTCGTATGCCAGTTATAGGTTTGTGTAATAGTGCCTCTAAGGGATCTTTACGTAAGTTCAAATGAAAGACCATATTGACCATGTTATAGAACCATATCCATAAATGTTTGACCTTTGGGCACGTTCCACCATATAGGCTTCATATCGCCCTGGTCATGAAAACATGAAGCAGAGTAAGTGGGGAGGTATTTTTCAATTTTCACTGGAGGGTGGTACCACCTTGACTACTTTAAATGGGTTCTCTACTACATGAGTTCTGCTAGCAAGTTTAGAGTCATGCACCAACTTAAGGGTTTTTACCCAAACTGATTCAGGTACATAGAGACAATACGCTTGAGTCCAAAAGCTGTTCTTGTACATGAGGTTACTGTCCTTAGGAGGATGACTGAGAAGTGGGTCAGTAACATACCCCTCTTTGAGGAGACTCTTTTGATGTAGGATTCTACATTCAAAGTTGCTTTCCTGGAGAGACCCAGACAACATCCTTGATAAGGCATCTGACTTACCATTCCCTGACCCAGGTAGATATGAAAAAACAAAACCTAACCTATAAAAGAATAGGGTCCAACATTCTTGCCTAGAAGATGATCTGTTGGTAGAATGAATGAATACATCATTTTTATAATTAGTGAGAACAGTTACTGGATGTTTAGCCCCTTCCAACAGATGCCTTCACTCAGAAAATGCTTCTTCGCTTCCTAATTGCCAGCAACTCCTTGGAGAATAGATAGCAGAATCTGAAACATCAACTTCCATGAAAAAAAATAGTTCAGGGTTAGGATCTACTACTATTGGTGCAGAAGAGGTAGCCTGTTCCTCAGGTGATACAAAAGGGCATCACTTTCTTCGTCAGATGCGTAATTTGTGCAATTACCTTGGAAAAGTTCCTTATGTGAAATCCTCTTGTAAAAGTTGGCCAATCCCACAATATAAGAATATCATCTAGATATGCAATCACAAACTGGTCCAACAGATGTCACAAAACATCACTGATAAAGTGTTGAAAAGATTTGGGAGGGTTGTGTAGCAATGTTTCCAGGCCTGTGGTGGGTCTACCATGGTTACCGGTTACCGCTTCAGCCCATGTGAGCTGCGGCCCCGGGTGTGAGAACTGACACATTGACTGTTTTATTGTAGTTTTAGGGGATGGGAGAAGGGAATGAGTGGGATACTCCTTTGGCTCGACTATGTACAATTCTGGGACTTTTATAGCAAAAATGCCCGTTAGCGCTGTCTTGACACCAGCCGACGCTAGCCATCGCTTACTGACACTTTGGACACATTGTATCTCTGAAAGCTGTGCTGGAACTCCGACTTAAGTCCAGAAGATCCAGGACTGTGAAACATTGAACATCTGACACTGCTTGCACTGCAAAGTCACTGACTACTCTCTCCAGCCTTGTCCTGGCTTGAGGTAGCTCGCTGTGTATTCCTGTATTGCTGCAACTCTCAACTGAAGCACTCAAACTGTGCATTAACTCTTCAGGGCCCAAATTGCAGGCGCCCCTTTAACCACTTCAGGGTCCTCAACCTAGGTACCCCCTTTATAGCTAGCTGACTCCTGGATCCTAGAACCTTCTCCGGAGTGGTCCCCACTGACTCTAGGCCGACCCCCCAGGGGAAATCCTCAGTACTCACGACCTGTGTAGGCTTTCCTAAGACTGGACCCCTCTCGCTCTCCGCTGGTTCTCGGCACACCGGATCCCCCTCAGCTCAACTCAGCACTCTCTGGATTCTCAGGCAGCACCCGAGACATCCGCTTCCTCTGACAGGAGGAGAGACAGCCGTCCTCTCCCTCCTGGGACTCTGCTTCCCGCCAAAGACCATGAGTCATGCCCTCCCTCAAACTTGTACCCACTCCCAGAATCCTTTGCGGCAGAATCTGCCTTCTGGGGTAGTTACAAGCCTGAATGTATCCCTGATTGGTTTTCCTCCACTGCCCTATGAGAAGCCTCTCACAGAGCCAGTGGGGAGACTCCCCCCTCAGCAGACAGACCTGGAAGCCATGACACCCTACCAAAAATAAATCATGGCCCTGCTGTTAGGCAGACAAGGCCCACTATACATTTATCTAGCAACTACCTGTAGGGTGCTACAGTTGCAAAGACCAAAAGACATAACCAAAGACTCTAAATGCCTATATCTGGATCGAAAGGGAGTTTTTCATTAGTCTCCAAGACAAGTGCGGACCAGGGTATATGTCCCCGTAAATCTAAAGACTTAGGCTGAACAGAGTCTTTCCAACATTTCAGAGATGTAGGGATTATTTAAATCCCTGTAATCGACCCACCGATGCAGGGTGGAGTCTTTTTTTCAATCAAAAATAGGGCTGCCTTCAGGAGACATTGAGTGTCTTATAAGATCCTTCTTTAAATTCTCATTAAACCACTCCCTGAGCATCTTTAATGCAGGTTCTGGCAGATTGGAAAGGCTTTTCTGCCCCTGGGAGCAGTTCAGTGGGACAATCGTACAGGTGATGAGGCGGTAACTGATTAGCATTCTTTTTATCACAGATGTCTTGGAAGTCTTGGCATTGTGATGTCAGGTTGTCATATGACTAGGTAGTTACCACATCAACTTGTGATTCCTTGATTAGTCAGGAACTTTTTGACGAGGTTCTTTACAATTTTTCTTGCAGTCCCCCAGTCCCCAGTCAGTGGAGGGATTATGGGTAAAAAAAACAAGGAATCCTCAGGATGACAGGAAATCTGGGTGACATTATTAGCTGAAAGCTGATAGTTTCACAATGGTCAGCTTCAAAATGAAATATAAGAGGAACCATTTCATGGATAACAGGACCTGAAGAGAAAGGTGAACCATCAACCATCTCCATATCAATAGGGGCTGGTTTATTTCTCATTTAAGTTTTATTGCTTTGGTTGAATTCTATGTCCATAAAGTTCCCCCCAGCTCTGGAGTCCAGCATAGCAGAGCATACAATTGCATGGCCCTCAGTGATAAGTTGTAAAGGAAATTTGTAAATTCTGTATAAAATTGTATTTTATTTTGTATGCTCTGCCTATGTATTGCACACTGCACTCATAGTGCACATGACATTAATAATGTTTTGATTACACGTTGCATTAATTTGAGCCCTGATAATATTTTAGCCTGCCTGTGTTACGCCACTTGTTACCATAAAAGTACAATTGTAATATTAATGTGATACTGTAACGCTCATGCGTTTTTTGTTAGTGAATGGATTTGCAGCTGCAGAATTATTACACTCAGTAGTCATGTAGAGAATGTGTTGAACAACATATCCAACTCTCAGGACTTCATCACTGTGTACAGCCTGTTATGCAAATATACATACACTCAATATGATGTTCCTGGAGTGATAGAATGTATATGATAGAATAGAGGTGAGAGACAGGCAATAGAATGGTGAGCACTTAGTAGTAGTATTCAGGAGAGTGGTAGGTGATGATAGTATGCAGATAGGTTTTAGCAATCATGTATAGTAACAGGTGGTAGGGGACAGCAGATGAAGTATGCAAGAGAGAGTAACCTAGTGCAATGATAGGTGATGGTAGTCCCAAGAGCTAGCAATCTATGCAGATGATAGAAATAGCTTAGATAGTAATAGTCCCTTTAGTATGCAGTAGTAGATAGTGAAAGTTAGGTTGAGGAAGGAATCCCCTGCGGGGTACTTATCACTAGATGGGTTAGTAGTAGCAAGGTCCAAGAGTAATGGAGTGATCCGGTAGCGAGATACTGGATCGGTAGCGAGGTTCCGGTCTTGTTCAGGCAAGGGGAATAGCTTGAAGCTCTGGCAGCATTGGACAAGACAAGGCAACATGCGGTTTGAACGAGCAATGAGTGAGAGAAAGCCTGCGATTGAAATAGCCGCTCATAGCGGCGCCCGGCGATGACGTCATTGCCCTTAAAGGTGTATGCGTTCCATTTGGATAGCAAGATGGGACGCAATATTAAGAGAGAAATGTGGAAATAAGGGTACCAGAGGTACCAGAACATTACAGATACCTACGTAAGCATGTGTAGAAAAAACTTCAATTGCACCGAATAAACAAAACCGTTATTTGGAAAGATGCTGAGTGTATCTTTTGTGTCTGTTCCCTACTGCAGCAGTTATTATTATTTGAAACCACTAATCAATATGAGGATAGGATTTCTATTCTATTCTGTTCTTTTATTTTCTATTCTATTTTGTTCTGTTTTACTTTATTATATTCTACTCTTTTATTTTCTGTTATATACTTTTCTATTCTATTATATATTTTGTTATGCCTATGGTAAATGTAAGAAAAAAAAGGAATAGAATAGACTGTAATAGGATAGAATATAATAGAATTAAAAAAACAATAGAATAGAATAGAAAATAGATTAAAAATATTATAACCATTTCCCAAAACTCAAATAGAATCAATTCAAATTAGAATACAATAGAAAAGAATAGATTAGAATAGAATAGAATAGAATAGAAAATAACAGAATAGTATAGAAAAAAACAAAAACAACAGACTAGAATTGAATAGAATAGAATGAATATAACCATCTTCCAAAAATTTAATTTTAAATATAATAAAGTAAAATTTGAATAGAAACGAATAGAATAGAAAAGAATAAACAAACAGAAAAAGAATAGAATAAAAAAATAGAATATAATCGAATAGAATAGAATAGAAAAAATATAATCATTTTTCAAAATTCAAAAATATTAAATTCAAATTTGAATAGAATGAAAAAGAATAGATTCAAATATGAAGATGGTTATATTCTTTATATTCTTTTCTACTATGTTGTTTTTTTCTATACTATTCTGTTATTTTCTATTCTATTCTAATCTTTTCCATTCTATTCAAATTCAAATTGATTCTATTTACATTTTGGGAAATGGTTATATTCTTTCTATTCTATTCTATTCTATTCTATACTATTCTATTGTTTTTTTAATTCTATTCTTTTGTATTATATTCTTTTCTATTTGAATTTCAGAAGATGGTTATAGTCTTTCTATTTTATGTTTTTTTTTTATTCTATTCTGTTCTTTTATTTTCTATTCTATTTTGTTCTGTTTTACTCTGTTATATCCTACTATTTTATTTTCTGTTATATTCTTTTCTATTCTATTCTATTTTTTTCTATTCTATTCCATTATCTTCTTTTTTATTTTATTGGATTTGGAAATTGGAAAACAAATCTGAAACTTTTCAAAGTCTGAAACTTTTCGAATTCGAAAACCTTCGAATTCAAATTAGGAAAATTCGAATCGATTTGAATACGAGTAAAGGAAACAATTTCCGAAAATGGATCAGAAGGATTTAACTAATTTAACTAATGTAACTAACAAATCAAAACTAAACTAAACACATCTTTTAGTTCTGCACATGTCTATACCTTTGTGTGAAATCCCTGGTATTCCTGCCAATCCCTCCACTTTCCTAAATAAAATTAACCACACTGAGCAGAAGAACACAACGTGCTGTAAACTCAGCCTGCTCTCCTCCAATGATTAGACTTCTCCTGACATACCCCCTCTGCACAGCCATTCACTGGGAAGCTTAGTGTACTGCAGCTTCTCCTCCCCCCAGTTCTTATGCAGCTGAGAACAGAGGGAATGTGATCACTTATAAAGAAAGGAAAAGGATATTTATAGTATTTTTTTTTTAATATCTATACGAAAAAAAATTAAATTTCATCTCTATTTTAAACTGAATGGATTGTTTTACAAGTAGATTGTTTACTCTGCTGGTCTTGCTCTGCATTCTCGATGTGAGTGCTGTACTTCCAACAGCTTGACATACAACAAATGCACTCCCAGGAACATGCTCTGACTTCCTGTTCTCTTAGATCCCCTAGAACCTAGTATATTCCCACGCTCCTTCTTTGGAGTCTGACATCACCAAATATACTGATGTGTTTTTCTCCAGTGATAGAGAAGCCCTGTCATACAGAACAGCGTTACCAAATGCAAATGGGCCTTGTCACCTGTTTACACCGCCATAACCCAAACCCAAGATAAAGAAAAACTATGTTAAGGCTGTAGGGTAGAGATGTATAGAACTGTTCGCCGGCGAACAGTTCCCGGCGAACTTAGCATGTTCGCGTTCGCCGCTGCCGTCGAACATATGCGATGTTCGGTCTGCCCCCCATAAGACATCATTGAGGCAAACTTTGACCCTGAACTTTACAGTCAGCAGACACATTTCCAGCCAATCAGCGTACCTCCCTCCCACACCCTCCCACCTCCTATAAATAAGCAAGGGCAGCATCCATCTTAGATCATTCTGAAGCAGTGTGTTAGTGAGAGCAGGGAGAGCTGCTGCTGCTGCTGCTGCTGCTGCTGTTAAGCTAGGGACAGTTAGTCAGTGTTCCTGGTCTTGCAGTGTTCTTGGTCCACTACTGCTGTAATATCAGCACCCCAAAAAGCCCTTCTAAGGGCTGGTATTTGTGTTTTTTTTTTTATATATATATATATATATATATATATATACCTAGCGTCCCCAAAAGCCCTTTTAAGGGCTGGTAATTGAGTTGTTCTTTCATATATATATATATCTATATCTATCTAGTGTCCCCAAAAGCCCTTTTAAGGGCTGGTAATTGAGGATTTTTTTATTTATATATATATACATATATATATATATATATATATATATAGTGTCCCCAAAAGCCCTTTTAAGGGCTGGTAAGGTAATAGATTTTTTTCTTTATATATATATCTATATATATCTATTGTACACTGCAGTTGCCTGCCCGCTGTGTGTGAGAGGCCACAGACCTACCACAGACTGTACTGTGTGCACACCACACTCATTTCGGGTGGCACAGGCACAGTACCTGGCATTTTAAAAAATATTTTTTTTTCCTCTGTCATAATTGCAGTGAGTGCTGTGTCAGGTCCACAGAGTGCACTGTACCCACTGCAGTGCACTGCCCACCACTGATATATATACGTTGGCACAGCATCTTGTTGCAATAAATTGAAAAAAAAAATATTTTTTATTATTGCAGTTGCCTGGGCTGCCAGTGACTGTTAGGTCCACAGAGTGTACTGTGCCCACTGCAGTGCCACTGTGTGCCCACCCACCACTGATATATAAGGTGGCACAGCAGCTTGCAAAGTAAAAAAAAAAAATATATTTTTTTAAATTGCAGTTGCCTGGGTGCCAGTGACTGCTGTCAGGTCCACAGAGAGTGTACTGTGCCACTGCCCACCCACCACTGATATATAAGGTGGCACAGCAGCTTGCAAAGTAAAAAAAATATATATATTTTTTTAAATTGCAGTTGCCTGGGTGCCAGTGACTGCTGTCAGGTCCACAGAGAGTGTACTGTGCCACTGCACACCCACCACTGATATATAAGGTGGCACAGCAGCTTGCAAAGTAAAAAAATATATATATATTTTTTAAATTGCAGTTGTCTGGGTGCCAGTGACTGCTGTCAGGTCCACAGAGAGTGTACTGTGCCACTGCCCACCCACCACTGATATATAAGGTGGCACAGCAGCTTGCAAAGTAAAAAAAAATATATATATTTTTTAAATTGCAGTTGCCTGGGTGCCAGTGACTGCTGTCAGGTCCACAGAGAGTGTACTGTGCCACTGCCCACCCACCACTGATATATAAGGTGGCACAGCAGCTTGCACTCATAGTACAACAGTAACAACACATTAAAAAAAAAATGACAGGCAGAGGCAGGCCACCCCGCAAGGGCCGTCGTGGTCGTGGTGCTGTGATTTCCTTAGGCCCTAGAATAATGCCCAGTGTTCAGAGGCCACCACAGACCCTGAACTCAAAAAATTCTGAGGCCATAGTTGACTGGCTTACACAGGACACCCAATCGTCTACAGCTTCCGCTCGGAACCTTAATGCACCATCCTCCTCCAGCTCAGCTTCGGGCACCTCTCAATTTACCACTCGCCAGCCCGCCGGCACCACCACCAACACTAGCACCACAGCCGCTTCACTTGATCCGTCAGAGGAGTTATTTTCACATCAGTTTGAAGAAATAAGTGATGCGCAACTATTAGTGCCAGAGGATGTAGATAACGGGGATATGTCTCAGTCAGGCAGCATTATACACATGGACGTACATTGTGATGATGATGATGTTGTACCTGCTGCTGCTGCCTTTGCTGAGTTGTCAAGTGAAGCGGCTGATGATGACGATGTGTCTGTGGATGTCACCTGGGTGCCTGCTCGAAGAGCAGAAGAAGAGGGGGAAAGTTCAGATGGGGAGACAGAGAGGAGGAGGAGGAGACGAGTTGGAAGCAGGGGGAGGAGGTCATCGCAAGGAGCTAGTGGCGCAGTCAGACAGCATGTAGATTCGGCACCCGGGGTCAGCCAGACAGCACGCCAATCAACGCAAGCTGTTGCCACCACCAGAATGCCGTCCTTGCAAAGCTCAGCAGTGTGGCATTTTTTTTGTGTGTCTGCCTCTGATATCAGCGATGCCATTTGTAACCTGTGCCAAAAGAAACTGAGTCGTGGGAAGTCCAACACCCACCTAGGTACAACTGCTTTGCGAAGGCACATGATCTCACATCACAAACGCCTATGGGATCAACACATGAGTAAAAGCAGCACACAAACTGAAAGCCACCATCCTCCTCCTGGTCCAGCATCTTCAGCCACGTCAACCACTGCTGTCCTCCATGCCCCCTATCAACAACCCGCCCCTCCGCCTCTCACCTTCAGCAGTTCCTGCTCGTCACCTGCCCACAGTCAGGTGTCTGTGAAGGAAATGTTTGAGCGTAAAAAGCCAATCTCGCAGAGTCACCCCCTTGCCCGGCGTCTGACAGCTGGCTTGTCGGAACTCTTAGCCCGCCAGCTTTTACCATACAAGCTGGTGGAGTCTGAGGCCTTCAAAAAATTTGTCGCTATTGGGACACCGCAGTGGAAGGTACCCGGCCGAAATTATTTTTCACAAAAGGCAATCCCCAACCTGTACTCTATTGTGGAAAAGGAAATCATGTCACGTCTGGCACACAGTGTTGGGGCAAGGGTCCATCTGACCACTGATAGCTGGTCTGCAAAGCACGGTCAGGGCAGGTATATAACGTACACTGCGCATTGGGTAAACCTGCTGGCGGCTGCCAAGCATGGAATGCGTGGCTCTGCTGCAGAGGAGTTGGTGACACCGCCACGACTTGCAGGCAGGCCTGCTGCCACCTCCTCTACTCCTCCTACTCCATCCTCTTTGCTAACCTCCTCGGCTGAGTCCTCTTCTGCTGTTGCGTCTTGCTCCACACCAACTGCACCCCCCCAGCTCCCCAGGGGCTATTCCACATGCCGGATACGACAGTGTCACGCTGTCTTGGGGTTGACTTGCCTGAAAGCAGAGAGTCACACCGGACCAGCACTACTGTCCGCCCTGAATGCACAGGTGGATCAGTGGCTGACCCCGCACCAACTGGAGATCGGCAAAGTGGTGTGTGACAACGGGAGCAATTTGTTGGCGGCATTGAATTTGGGCAAGTTGACACATGTGCCGTGCATGGCACATGTGTTGAATCTGATTGTGCAACGTTTTGTGCAGAAGTACCCAGGCTTACAGGACGTCCTCAAGCAGGCCAGGAAGGTGTGTGGCCATTTCAGGCATTCCTACACGGCCATGGCGCACTTTGCAGATATTCAGCGGCGAAACAACATGCCAGTGAGGCGCTTGATTTGCGACAGCCCGACACGTTGGAATTCAACACTGCTAATGTTCGACCGCCTGCTCCAACAAGAAAAAGCGGTCAACGAGTATTTGTATGACCGGGGTGCTAGGACAGCCTCTGCGGAGCTGGGTATTTTTTTGCCACGCTACTGGACGCTCATGCGCAATGCCTGTAGGCTCATGCGTCCTTTTGAGGAGGTGACAAACCTAGTGAGTCGCACTGAAGGCACCATCAGCGACATCATCCCATATGTTTTTTTCCTGGAGCGTGCCCTGCGAAGAGTGCTGGATCAGGCCGTAGATGAGCGTGAAGAGGAAGAGGAAGAGTTGTGGTCACCATCACCACCACCAGAAACAGCCTTACCATCGATTGCTGGACCTGCGGCAACACTGGAAGAGGAGTGTGAGGAAGAGGAGTCAGAGGAGGAATGTGGCTTTGAGGAGGAGGAACACCAACCACAGCAGGCATCCCAGGGTGCTCGTTGTCACCTATCTGGTACCCGTGGTGTTGTACGTGGCTGGGGGGAAGAACACACCTTCAATGACATCAGTGAGGACGAGGAATTGGACATGAGTAGCTCGGCATCCAACCTTGTGCAAATGGGGTCTTTCATGCTGTCATGCCTGTTGAGAGACCCTCGTATAAAAAGGCTGAAGGAGAACGACCTGTACTGGGTGGCCACGCTACTAGACCCCCGGTATAAGCAGAAAGTCTGTGATATGTTACCCAATTACCGGCAGTCGCAAAGGATGCAGCAGCTACAAAATAAGTTAAAAACTATGCTTTACACAGCGTATAAGGGTGATGTCACAGCACAACGGGAATCCAACAGGGGAAGAGGTGAAAGTAATCCTCCTCCTACCACCACAACCACGCCGGCAAGGACAGGACGCTTTACAGACGTCTTGTTGATGGAGGACATGCGGAGCTTTTTTAGTCCTATGCATCGCCACAGCCCTTCGGGGTCCACCCTCAGAGAACGACTCGACCGACAGGTAGCAGACTACCTTGCCTTAACTGCAGATATCGACACTCTGAAGAGCGATGAACCCCTTGACTACTGGGTTTGCAGGCTTGACCTGTGGCCTGAGCTATCCCAGTTTGCCATTGAACTTCTGGCCTGCCCTGCTTCAAGTGTGCTGTCAGAAAGGACCTTCAGCGCAGCAGGAGGTATTGTCACTGAGAAGAGAAGTCGCCTAGGTCAAAAAAGTCTTGATTACCTCACGTTTATTAAGATGAATGAGGCATGGATCCCGAAGGGACTGACAGTGGGGGATGCATTTGACTAAAAAAGGCCTGGTGATGACTGAGATGCCTTGGCCTAAAAATGGTCCACACGCTGCTGTATATAATCATTCTCTGCATGCCGGATGACTTACGTGACGTCTCCGCCACCAACTACGGTTCAAGCCGCAATGTTTTAGTGCACTTTCTGCCTTAAAACCTCAATTTTTCAGGCCGCTGCTACAGCAGCGGCTGCAACAATACCTACTTTTTCATGCATGTGTACATGCCTAATTTTTCTGGCCTCTGGTGCTACACTGTGGATGCAAAAAAACAAAAAACAAAAAAAAAGGCACATACATGTGTCAATTCCCCTTCGTGATCGTTACCTTGTCGTGGTGAAGGGGCTTGCGTATCACAATGAAGCGATCACCTCTAGGATTGTGTTGGCACACCCCAGATGATAAGGTCGTTGCTTCATTGTGTACAGACCAAAAGCGATCCGCAGGATAATTTTTCATAAAAAAAAAACATTCATTTTCTTTCATTCTTTCTGCGGAGCTGGGTATTTTTTGGCCGCGTTACTGAATGCTCATGAACAATGGCTGTAGGCTCATGCGTCCTTTTGCGGAGATGACAACCCTGGTGGTCAGTCGAACCCAAGGCAACATCATCGACCTCATCCCATATGCGTTTTTTCTGGAGCGTGCCCTGCGAAGAGTACTGGATCAGGCTGTAGATGAGCATGAAGAGGAAGAGTTGTGGTCCTCATCACCACCAGAAGCAGCCTTGTCGTTGTCAATTGCTGGACCTGTGGCAACGCAGAGAGAGGAGTCTGAAGAAGAGAAGTCAGAGGAGGAAGGTGGCTTTGAGGAGGTGGAATACCAGCCACAGCAGGCGTCCCAGGGGGCTTGTTCTCACCTTTCGGGGACCCTTGGTGTTGTATGTGGCTGGGTGGAGGAAGAGACCTTCAATGATGTCAGTGAGGACAAGGAACGGGACATGGCTAGCTTGGTATCCAACCTTGTGCAAATTGGGAGTTTGCGGTTGTGCAAATGGACTGACTGACTGTTAAACGGGGAGTTTGGTCTGTCAGAGTTTGGTCTGTCACTGTGAAGCGGGCGACGGGCGTAACCCTTACACTACTTGACCGATAAAACATCATACCTGATCGTATTCACACACTGGATGTTTTAGTGCTGGTTTACACTGCCGCTACCACTAAAGTAGCGTCGCTTCCAGTGCGACTTTGGCGCGACTTAGCGCGACTTTGGCGCGACCTCATCGCGAGGTGACTTTTTATTTGGCCAATCACAATATCATGTTTTGTGACCGTCACCTAATTTCCTTTTCCTGTTTTTTGTTTTACATATTTCCCCATGTGTGCAGTGTTGTCTGTGTCATAGCTCAACTGATAGGCATGTTTGCCTTGGCATATCATATTTCAGCTTGCCAGAAAGAAAAAAAGACAGCTGGAAAGACACTGCATTAGTTTTCTACTAAAAATCATAAGAAAAATGCTGTTTTTTTTGGGTTGTGGACATACTACAGAGCTGAAACTTGACAGGTACACTTTTTAGACCCCCCAGACACTAAATACAAAAAATGACATGCCTGCCTAAAAAAATGCCCGATAAATGCCTGCAAGAGAAAAAGCCAGCCGCAGAGAAGCCGTATTACTGAAAATATAATAAAAATGCTGTTTTTTAGGGGTTCTGGACATGCTACAGAGCTGAAACTTGACAGGTACACTTTTTAGACCCCCCAGACACTAAATACAAAAAATGACATGCCTGCCTAAAAAAATGCCCGCTAAATGCCTGCAAGAGAAAAAGCCAGCCGCAGAGAAGCCGTATTCCTGAAAATATAAGAAAAATGCTGTTTTTTAGGGGTTCTGGACATGCTACAGAGCTGAAAATTGACAGGTACACTTTTTAGACCCCCCAGACACTAAATACAAAAAATGACATGCCTGCCTAAAAAAATGCCCGATAAATGCCTGCAAGAGAAAAAGCCAGCCGCAGAGAAGCCGTATTACTGAAAATATAATAAAAATGCTGTTTTTTAGGGGTTCTGGACATGCTACAGAGCTGAAACTTGACAGGTACACTTTTTAGACCCCCCAGACACTAAATACAAAAAATGACATGCCTGCCTAAAAAAATGCCCGCTAAATGCCTGCAAGAGTAAAAGCCAGCCGCAGAGAAGCCGTATTCCTGAAAATATAAGAAAAATGCTGTTTTTTAGGGGTTCTGGACATGCTACAGAGCTGAAAATTGACAGGTACACTTTTTAGACCCCCCAGACACTAAATACAAAAAATGACATGCCTGCCTAAAAAAATGCCCGCTAAATGCCTGCAAGAGAAAAAGCCAGCCGCAGAGAAGCCATATTCCTGAAAATATAAGAAAAATGCTGTTTTTTAGGGGTTCTGGACATGCTACAGAGCTGAAACTTGACAGGTACACTTTTTAGACCCCCCAGACACTAAATACAAAAAATGACATGCCTGCCTAAAAAAATGCCCGCTAAATGCCTGCAAGAGAAAAAGCCAGCCGCAGAGAAGCCATATTCCTGAAAATATAAGAAAAATGCTGTTTTTTAGGGGTTCTGGACATGCTACAGAGCTGAAAATTGACAGGTACACTTTTTAGACCCCCCAGACACTAAATACAAAAAATGACATGCCTGCCTAAAAAAATGCCCGATAAATGCCTGCAAGAGAAAAAGCCAGCCGCAGAGAAGCCATATTCCTGAAAATATAAGACAAATGCTGTTTTTTAGGGGTTCTGGACATGCTACAGAGCTGAAACTTCACAGGTACACTTTTTAGACCCCCCCAGATGCTAAATCCAAAGAAATTTTTTATTTTTATTTTTTTTTAATTTTTCCAATAATTGGCTCTCTATCAAAAAATTATAATTTTTAAGAACTTTTTTTTTGCGTGATCCCTCTCCGGCATGCCACAGTCCAGGTGTTAGTCCCCTTGAAACAACTTTTCCATCACTATTGTGGCCAGAAAGAGTCCCTGTGTGTTTTAAAATTCGCCTGCCTATTGAAGTCTATGGCGGTTCGCCCGGTTCGCCGGTTCGCGAACATTTGCCGATGTTCGCGTTCGCCGTTCGCAAACGGCGAATTTTAGGTTCGCGACATCACTACTGTAGGGCATTGCTGTGCATGTCTCATATTTTATCCCGTGGGTGTTACAATGAATTATGTGTACCAGCAGTCATATTCCATGGAGTTTCAGCTTGCGTACAGAAAAAAAAAGTGCTGAGGGCAATCCAGGACATCATCAAAGCATCTCTAGGGCTGTTTCTTGGCAAAGAGTGGCTTTGACTCTTTTGGGACTTACTGCTCTTGTTGAAACTTACTTTGACATTGCACATTTGTAACACATACTCTTAATATTTACACTGATTAACCAAAGAAAATCTGTATATTTTTAAAAGTGTTAAAAAAGAAATGCACTTTTTTTTCATGCTAAGAAAATATGGTTTAAAATCATTAATCATAGAGGCAGTTTAATTGAATAATAAGAGACCGCTCAAATCCCACAACATATAAAAATAACTAGAACATTTTAATAGTGTGCTGTATGTATTGGGATGTCTTGTAATGCTCATCTATCAGAGCACTTATTTAAGATCCACTCTCTGCATGAAGTATTTAGAATTTTAGATCATATTTGCCTTCCTCCCTATGTAAATTCTGACAGCATGGCTTCAATGTGATGTGTCAGGTTGTATTGTGACTGTGGTTTATCAGCTGACTTCACTGCAGTGCCCAGGGACAAAACCGACATCTGAGTAACACATTAATATGACACATTTCTCTGGCCTGTTGGGTTAATCACACCCCTACACATCTATCCATAAGAGACTTTCAAGGACACTGTGATCGCATGTTTCTAATAGCTTCAGGGTAAGGTTTTGACATCTCTTTCAATGTTTGGATTAATGAGCTAATTTCACAAACCCAGCCTTTATTCCCTGCAATGGCTAAATAATTCACGTATCTGCCAGCTATCACCACAAACCAGCAATTTCAATCATCCATTTACATGTGTGTTTAATTAGAAGTCCTGTTACAGAGGTTTTAATCACACAAGATGCTTGCTCTTAATAGAGACGCCTGTTTAACCTTTACTCATACTTCTTATGGTACTGCTTCAAAACTGGGCTACTATATAAAAAGTGAGGCAAATAAATTGGATTTAAAGTTGGCTGGTACTAGCAGCAACTAGTCAGATTGATTCATATTCACTTTTGCTCAGTGTGACGGGAATCACTTTGTTTGGGGGGCCCGTGGAACCCAGCTTACCTTAGAGAGGTTGAGAAATCCCTCTCTCAGCTCCCCAGGTCCCTCTTATGTGTAAGTCATTCTGTGTCTATTAGGGGCACAGGGTGACCAAGGAAATGATGTACAACTACTTAATGGACACTTAGAATATGGTTTGGATTACTTTAAATGGGACAGTAATATTTACCAAGAATATCTATCAAGAAATATATGAAGACTACTTCTGGTCTGTTCCATTCTGAACATGTTCATTGAAAGAGCTGGTCACATTGGCCTCTGTGCTATGTTCTTCAATGTAAGAGATGGACAGTCTGTTACTGGTTGTCTCCTGCTATTGTCTGTGTATTGAGGTATGTGTTTTCTGCTAATCATGTCTGTCCCATTGTTAATTGTTAATTAACACACCTATTGTTTCTGTCCAGATGGGTAGGTAAACAGCTGAGGTTTATTATGTTACTGTATACAATTTCATCTGCATATGATAATGTAATCAGGCCCCTTGACCTGTGTGTGGTATATATTGTGTGTGAGTCTGTTCAATAAATGTTCTTATACAAGCTATTTTCGGCTACTTTTGTATGGGGGTGGCTAGAATATCTGATATCTATGTTCAAGATGGAAGAAAGCGGTATTCTGATAGAAGCACACAAGCACATTGTGGTGTTGTGGTTCCTTTACACTTAGATACAGACATTACAGTTTCTTTATATTCAATTAGATCTGTGTGTCTTATTGATACCTGTTCCAGTCTGTAATCTGTTTATAAATGTATAAAAATATTTTCCAGCATAATGCCCCCTACTGGCGATATATAATTTTTTTTAACTTTCAGAGTCACTGGCTGATAATTTATGCAGTTGATGGCTCTTTTTTTTTTTTAATTCTTTTTAAGGTCAAAACAAAGTTACAAAAAAAGTATAACTTTTGTTTCCTACCTAACAGCAACCAACTATCTACTGAAACCCACTACCTTGCATCTCCTTCCCCCTCACCCCCTATTTACCAACTCAACCCCAACAACTTAGCCAGTAGCTATGACAGAATAATAAGTGCACCAATAATTTTCAGGATATCTAATATCACTGTAAATCACTGGTATTTATAAACAAAAAGAGAGATAGTGGCATATTATCGTAAATGTGAGAGTTCTAGATCACTTGCATACACAGTACACAGAGGGGGAGAAAATGTGGTTATTCCACAAGTTGGACATTCCACCAAAGCCCGACATTTACCAGTCTCCCAAAAGGTGTCTATTGTCGATTACTTTGTCCCAAATATAGTTTTATCCTCAACCAGTAGTGGAAGATGTGTCCAACCAGGCCTGCCATACTTTACTAAACTTACTAAAATGTAAGCGGCCCTGTAGAATGGGACCATGGAGTTTACCAGGTCCTTCCAGTATGACTAGGTGGGAGCATCTGGCTTTTTCCACTTTAAAAGAATAGCTTTGCAAGCATAGAATAATAAAATGTTGAGTAGGGTTCTAAGTGCTTTGGAGGGTACCACTTCCTCCACCAGGCCGAGGAGACATACTTGAGCTTACATGGGAATGGGAACAACCAGTACTTCAGCAATGCAGGGGGTAACCTGAGTCCAGAAGTCTTGGATTAATTTCTAAAAAAATGTGTTCAAAGTTTGCCAGAGAATATCTACATCACCAGCACTCAGCAGAGGAAGTGGGATAGATATTCGCTATTCTAGCTGGTGTATAATAGATCCTATGGAGGAACTTAAATTGGATCAATCTGTCCTTTGCTGATACTAAGTGCTTGGAAGGCTGTTCCCACATGTCCTCCCAATCCTCCCCTGAACAGTAGGTACTTCCATTATCCATCTCTCCCTGCATTTTGTCGCCACAGGGGGTGTTTAATTGAACAATTCTTTGTAAGCTACAGATAAGGTCTTAGGTAGATCTTCCAGCGATAATAGACTTTTAAGAGCAGAAGGCTGAGTCTCCATCCCTCTATCACAGAACTGTACTTGAAACGCGTGACGAATTTGAAATTCGTGTCTTGCCTTTAGTTGGTCTAATGTAAGAAGTTCCCCTTCTCTGGTGATATCCCTAACTGTTGTAATACCTTTAGGGATCAGGCAAACCATAAAAGTGTGGGAGCTGTGGATTCATCCATAAGGGAGAGGAAGGCGAAACCCCAGCATAACCAGGACTAGAAAGTCTCTCCACCATCTCCCAAGCCCTGATGGTAGCTTTCATGGTTGTAGTAAGGGAAAGGGTAGATCTGAGTTCCCTAAATAATGCAGGCTTTCATAGGAGCCCAGAAGTGCCGCCTCCAGAACAGTAGCCGAATCCCCCTCATCTCAAACCAGCCAACAGTGAGCAAACACTATTTGACCAGCCAGATAATATTTCTGTCAATCTGGCAAGGCCTGTCCTCCCTGACCCCAGGGTTCCTTTAGAACCCTAAGTCCTATGTGAGGGGAGGGGGTTATGGGGACCACAGGATTTGGGTACCCATATTGGGGCAATGCCGGAAGTACAGAATAACCGGGTGAGCTTTCATTTTGAGGAGATTTAGTCTGCCTATCAGAGACAACTGAAGTCTCTTCCAAGGCTGGACTCTCTGCTTCAACTGTGTCACTAGTGAGGCTAAATTTAGAGACATATAGTCTGCAATTTTGGCAGTAATTTGGATTCCTAGATAAGTAAGGGCTGAGACCCAGTGTAATGGCAGACTACTATGTGCCGCCTCCTTAGCTCCTTCATCCAGTGGTAAAATAGATGACTTGGCTGAGTTGACTTTAAGGCCCGAGATGGAGGCAAAGTCATTAAAGTTGTGCAATACTGCATGCAGGGAATGTCCAGGTCCTTTAAAAACAGTATCTAGTGATAGAAATGCATTAATGGATCCCACCTGAATGGTTCCGACTTCTGGGGATGATCAGAGTGTTATTGCAAAGGGCTCCATTCCTAGGGCAAATGGAAAGGGAGAAAGGGGACATCCCTGCCTGGTGTCAAAAAATGGGGAAACAGAGAGTCCAAGCCTTACTGCCACCTGGGGTTTATAATGTAATCCACCTTCGAAAAAGGGGGCCAAAACCCATACGTTCCAGAACTTTATGCATATATTGCAAAACAACTGATTTGAAAACCTTTTCTATATCTATGGAAACTAAGATTCTGTTGGGCGGGCCTTCGTTGGGAAGCTGAAGATGAGTGAAAAGCCTTCTCAGATTTTTATCTGTAGAGTTTCCTGGCATACAGCCAGTTTGATCTATGTTAGCCAATGAGGAAATCAATTTTGCTAACCGGGTTGCTAAGACTTTAGTGAGGATTTCAAGATCTGTATTAAATAGGGCTATTGGATGGTAAGAGGAACATTCAGTAAGGTCCTTGCCGGGCTTAGAAAGGAGGACCATATGGGCCTCAAGCATTGAAGGTGGGAGGATTTGTTGATCTACGCAATGGGCAAATAGTGCCTGTAGCTTTGTGAGGCGGAAAAGCAAATATAGCCACCTCTATCTCCAATGGCTTAATTTTGACTTCAAGGGCATCCCTGTCACTGTCAGTTAAAACTAGAAAAGCTAAATTCCTTAGTAAGGAATCAATAGTTGTAGGGTCATATGACGGAATAGGTGCATAAAGTGATGAAAAATAGCGTACAAATTCCGTCATTATACTCAAAGGTTCAGTAACTAGGTCAACCCCCCCCCCTCTTGTCGTGTACTGGGAATGTTGTTAAGAGATATGTGATCAGTCACTAACATAGCCAGGAGCTTAACATTCTTGTCCTCTTGAGCAAATAGAGACTCAGCCCTGTGCCCGACTCTGTGTGTGCCAAATCATAGAAGTGTACCAAGAGACGCCATGCCTCCAACAGAGAGGTATAAGTAGCATCTGAAGGAGATGGGGCATGTTCCTCCGCACACTCCCTTTCTTTCTCCTACAACGCAACAATTTGATTCTTTCATGCCGTTGTAATAGCAGATATACATTCCCCCCTTAAGACTGCCTTAAACGCATCCCATACCACTCAGCTTAATCCACATTAGTGGTCCAGTATGAGGTGATGGATGTTTGGAGATGGGAGGACACCTGCCCAATCTGCAACCAAATCAGAGATAACCTCCAAGCCACCCTTGCTGGAAGTACAATAGTCGGTACTAACGGGTTGTGGTCAGATATTCCCCAGCTAAATATGCTACATCCTGTAGCAGTGAAAAAGGGGTGGTTACAGAAAGCCAGATCTATATGGGCTGAAGAACCATGCGTTCTGAAGAGATGCAAATAGCACCTAGATGTTGGCTGTTTCCAACGCCATATTTCAGAGAGCCCTGCTGTGTTGGCCCAGGAAAAGAGTTCTATGGAATGAAGTAAAAAAGGGGGGGGGGGAGGAAAGGGAGGGAAAAATGGTAGGAAAAATAGAAAGAAAAAAAGGAGGAGAGGGGAAAAGGGGAATGTAAAAAGTTGCAACGGAGAACCCACAGCGATGTTGTTACAAAAAATGAAATTTTTAAATTTAAATATAAACCTCATAAAACACAGGGATAGTGAATACCCTGTGGACACCAAAGATATAAGACACAGAAAAGCTGCTGAACACAACAGAAAATCACATGGGCCCCATTCATACCAACAAGCATTACCACCGGGACTTCACTAACGGATTGGAGATAACTGGGATCTGAGTGGGGGAAGGGAAGTGGTTACTTCATCTGGAAAAGAAAAACTAGTCCTAGTCCCATGCTCAAGTCCCTTACTTCATGGCCGAAGCACAAAGGAAAATGAGGAGAAGTGGAGGGAAGGGGGAAGTTGCATTGGCCAGGGAGCTGATCCTCAAAGAAAAGGAAATGGACATGGGGAATCATCCAAAGGAGCATCTTTCTGGACTAGACTGATGTCTAATTCGGATATGGAGATGATGGTTCCACCTTGGTCCATATAACTGGATGGTAAATGGTCAGAGGTTAAGGCCTGTGGGCATGCTAGAAGGGGGAATCAAATACAGGGCTGGTAATAGTATGTCCCAATCAAAAACAAATCACTGTATTGCTTGTCCTAATGGAACTCATAAAGATCATATCTCAACAAAGGTCCTCTAGCATAGCAGTCTGAGATGTACACTGATGTGTATGTCATCACTCTATAATACTTGACTGTGTCACCGGTAATAAATGCAGAGTTTGTAAAGGGACAAGTGGGATATACCCAACACTATCTCATCCCTTTGGTGGTCTCCAAGACAGCCGGTCTCCTCTCCAGTATCACCGTTTCCTCATGATGTGGTATCTGGGCCTTATGCAGCTCACAATATCAAACTCCCTCAATAGCGTCTCTCAGCCCTCCATGTCCAACCTTGTGCATAGCCGGAAGTGACGCAATGGTCCGAAAGTCCAGTGGATCGCACACTTGGAACGCAGGGCTCCGCGTCCTGCTGCTGATGTCAACACGTTTCACATACGCACGTACACTTCTTCAGGACGTAATGACGTACTCCCCACCTGTCTATTTATAGTGCCATGCAGTTATTCAATAGACCGGTTGCAACTGTGTATATACAAACACCCTCCAGTGGTTAAAATAGAAAATGGCCAGGTAATAACAACCCACATTCACATCACACATGCTGTCATATATACTGGTGACACTGATAACAATTTTTTACACAGTCTTAGAAGTGTTTTTTACCTACTGAACAAACGGTCTCATTACACAGCATATCCTTGAGGAATACAGGGGAACACATAGCCCCCGTATTTACGCAGAGGGGCAGAGGATTTCATAGAGGTGGAAAATAATAAATACTACACATTCAAAAAATACTTTGATTGTTAGCAGAGAAGGGGGGTTTACAGTTCAGAATTCAGTGAAGAAAAAATAAAAAATAATATTAATAATAGAAAATGGAGAAAGAGACCTGAGATTATCACATTCCTGTCAAAAATGCAAGATCAGGCTGCACAGCCTTAAGTAGCCGACCAAGGTCAAGGTTCCAAAAAGACCTTAAGGCTCATTTCATTGTTTAACCCCTTAGGGGACATAGTGTCAAGTCTAAAGATCCAAGATTTTCCCTTTCTTAGCAGAATCGTATCAAAGTCACCTCTGTGGCTAGAAATTTTTAAGGCAAAGAATCCCCTTATTTTTAGGCATTTTGTGCTTTCCTGATGTTCTGCAGCAAAGTGCAAGCCTATCAGGTTCTCCTCTTTGAGTTTAATACTCTTCAGGTGTTCCCCAAACCACACACGTAGCTGACATTTGTCTTACTGACATACATTTTCTTACATGGGCATTCCAAGATATAGAGGACTTTTGTAGTAGCACAGTTAAATAATTGTTTAATTTTATAGTCTCTCTGGCCGGTGGAGTCACGGAAAGTATTGACTCTATCTACATATTTGCACATGCTGCAGTGGCCACAGGCAAACATCCCATTTAGTCCCGAAAGATCGCTCAACCAATCTTTATTGGTGGTTCTCTGGAATTCAGACTGTACCAGAGTATCTTGGAAATTTGTTGATCTTTTGGCCACCACCATAGGTTTAGGGCCTACAATTGCTTTAATCATCTCTGACCTAGTAAGGATGTGCCAGTGGTCCTGCAGCACTTTGCCCACGGCATTCCATTGTGCACCATATTTGGTGATAATTCTTGGGGGGTTCTCTGGCAGTTTAAGGGTGCTTGTTTTTGGGACTAAGAGATAATTTTGCGATCTCTCGCCCCAAAATGTTTTTTGCTCTCCTGAGGGTCCTATGTGGGTAGCCCCTCTCTGTAAATCTTTTGTATAGCTCACCAGCCTCACACGGATAGTCTTCCTCACTAGAGCAGTTCCTTTTTAATCTCAGGAATTGGCCAATAAGAATTCCCTTAATTAGATGCCTTGGATGGTGACTTTGTGCGTGCAGCAAAGTATTTGCCGCCGTTTCCTTCCTATAGGTTGTGGTGGTTAACCTTCACTCCACCAATCTAATGTGTAAATCCACAAATGGTATCACCTCCAAGTCTGCCAAGTACGTCAGGTGGATTTTTCGAGTATTGTGGTTAAGCTCCTCCAGTTCTATAGAGCCCGGTCTGGCAGGGTTGGAGGTATCCAAGGCAGAGTCAAGGATATTATTATAGTCACCCCACAGCGCCATGAGTAGGCCATGAGACCAGTTTAGTGAGTAAATCATACAATATTTGGGGTTGGATTGGTGGAGGTACGTATACATTTACAAATACTAGTTTGTAATTGCATATTTCTAAGACCACTGCCACAAATCAGCCCCCTGGGTCAGAGACCACCTGGTGTATGGTACAGGGAATAGCCTTGTTGATGAGGAGGGAAACTCCTCTCGCAAAAGAGGAATAAGTGGAACGCAGAGCCCTCTGAATCCAGGATCTGCGCAAGGCCAGGACCCTGTTGCCATCAAAATGACTCTCCTGCAGGAGGACAACATGCAGCCTAAGTAGCTTGAAGTATTGCAAAAATGGAATACTGTCATTTAACCCTCTCACATTGAATGACACAATACTTATATGATTAACCATAAGAAAATAAGATTTGAATCTGCTTCAAAATACAAACCAGTAGTAAGTGCTGATAAGTTAATGTCATGTACCTTGTAGCAGAGCCTGACGTGCAGAGGGAGACCTCTCATACAGCCCTGGCTCAGACACCACTGGAGTTGCAACAGTGGATGCGCGAGCGCAGTGAGGTAAGAGTGCCTGCGTTGGTCTTCTGTTGGCAGTTGAGAAGAGTAGCTGATAAGTCACTGAACACGGCTGGATTGCTGAGCAGCAGGAAGTAGCAGGTACAGAGGTGCAGATGCACAGCGGATGCAGGACAGCATCTCCAGGCACTGGAAGGAGTTGGATGGGCAAAAACTGGAGCAATCAGACAAGCCAGTTTCAGACACAGGTAATCAGATACAGTTCAAGCAGCAGGCAGAGAGTAGTCGAGAGTAGTCGGTGTACAGGCAGGGGTTGGCAGCAGGATATCAGGCAGAAAGCCGGTATAGCAGAGTCAAGGCAAGCCGGGGTCTGGACTGGAGATAGCAACGAAGTCAGATAAGCCAGGTCAATACAGGAATCGATACAAGCACAGAAACAGAACTCAAGGTAAAGCTGCAGATCAGACAGCAAAGACACAGTGCTGCTGAGGTGTTTAAATAAGGCAGCCTGTTGCCAATCACAGAAATTAGTCTGCACTAAGTTAACCCTTAGGTGGCAGACCCATGACAGTTAAGGTCATAAAAGACTGTGTATTGACAGTAAAAACAGCAAAAAAGTAAGCGGTGCAAAAAGAGTTGTGAGGTTGGTGAGTTGGTTCTAGAAAAAAGAAAAAACATCCCTGCTGTTGTACCAGAACTAGAACTCAAACAAAAAAGAAAAAAGGGAGCGGTAGACAGCCTAATCCCAGAACTGAGAAAAAAACAAATGAGGCCCAACTGTTGATCACAAAAGTTCGACTCTTCTTGATGACTCAGTGCAATATGTCAGAGTCAATATAACGGATAACATATAATCCAGGTTCCTCATAACAGGAGAATGCAACATTTTGGGGATATTAAATAATTAGTGTTTCCAGACAATGACAGGCCTCAACAACTAAGTACAGTAACAGCTAGGCTGACACAAGGTGCGCTGCTGTATGGATTTCACAGATCAGTGTCAAGGCAATCACTAGTTTCTTGTGGGGTGTCAAATAACTTGACAGTGCCTTTATGTTGGATTCTGAGCCTACTTGGATAGAGCATGCTGTATTGGAATCCTTTGATCCTTAGCCTCCTCCTAATATCATTAAATGAGCGTCGTCTCCTCTGGGTTTCTGTAGAGAAATCTGGGAACAGCATGATGCTTCCATTCTCAAATTTAAGTTTCTGGTGTTTCCTAGCTTCAGCCAGAATCATGTCCCTGTCCCTGTAGTTCAGGAACCTGGCAAGAAAGGGCTGTGGTGGGGCACCTGGAGGGCGATTTCCAGCAGGGATACGGTGAGCTATTTTTACCACATATATCGAAGGAATGTTTGGTGCCCTAAAGCCCCTCAGGTAGTCCCACCACCCGCACATTTTTTCTGTGCTTCCTGTCTTCAGCGTCATCAGCCCTGTTTTGGAGTGCTCTTACCAGGCCTTGTAACTCTGATAGTTGTGACTCATGGGAGTGTGTGGTATCCTCCACTTCAGAAATGCGGTCTTCAGCAGTAGTTAGCCTGCCCCCAATCTTATCCAAGTAATGTCTACTGAGGGTGCACTCTGCTGCCAGGTGGTTAATATGAACCATCGATGCCGCCTTATAGGCATCTATGGCCTCCAGGATAGGTTTTGTGAAGGTACCAGCATTGTCATTGGCTGCTGGGGGCTTTGATACAGGGGCCCCAGGGTCCTGTGCAGGTGCTGCCTCTGTAGCTTCCATGCTGGTGGTCGGTGTTTGGCCGAGTGGAGAGACCGGCGCTGGAGGCAAGATGGTGGAGACAGGGCCTGAGATCCGTCCACGTGTTGAGCGGTTTGGCCGCTGCTCTAACTGCGCTTCCCCTTCTGTTTGTTAGCTCCGGCAGGCATCCCCAAGGTGTCAGGAGGGTACTCCGCTGTCAAAGGCTCTAGAGAACCAGGTGAGGAAGCACTACCAACCGGATTAAAGCAGGAGAATAACGGAGCTCTGGAGAGACACGACCAGCCTCGTTCACATCCAGTCACGCCCCGCAGCTGGTGGCTCTTATTCCCGGCTGACATTGTTCAGCTTTTTAGTACTGTAATAGTCAGATACAATTACTGTATCAAAAATTGTGTTTTTAATTAAACCATGTATCAAATAAAAGTCTTCTACATTCATATTTATGTAGAACTGACAATTTGCACAGTGCTTTAGATATATATTTTAGATTAACATCAGTCCCTGCCCTCAAGGAGCTTACAGTATAGGGCCCCTAACTCTCATTCATACATACACATACTATGGGCAATTTAGACAGGTGCTAATTAACGCAAATGCATTGCAAATTAGAAAAAAAAGTTACTGTAAAGTTTAACAATGCATTTTGAAACCCTAAAAATGACAGAAAGGTTATTGTAGTACATTTTTACATTTTTGAACTGATTTTAAAGAGTAGCATCATTATAAAACACATACAGCTTTGAATGTTATGGCAAAAATGATCATATTAAGTTTAGCACTCATATAAAAAGGTTAATAATTTAAACAATTAAAAAAAATTAAAAAAGAACTTTGGAACATTTTTTTGCCTCTTTTTTATGTCCCCCCCCCTTTTTTTTCAAATGGTTATTTTTTACAAATTGTTATTTTTTTGAATGATATTTTGTCTGGCACCAGGACAAATGTTTGCATCCCCACACCTTTATTTCCTTATGGGTGTGAGCACGGTGGCAAAAATGACCTGGGAAACCTGCTTGGAACTGTGGGGGGTGTTACGTAATGTTGTTATGCCTCAGCCAACAGAAGATATGTGGGAAGTGGTTGCTGATTAATTTTGGGAGAAGATTCAGTTTCCCATTTGCACAGGAGCCTTGGAGTGAAAAAAATTCAGGTGAAAATGCCACCCAACTATGTTTCAAGATATTTCAATTATAATTAATACTTTTTCTTAGTACTCTTGGAATTGGTGGATGCTCACGCCTGATTCATATGCATTGACATTGGAGCCCATGGCAGTCAAGGGGATGCAAGAATATTCAGAGAGTCTGCGATGTGGTGTTGATTATGCAAGCCTGTCTCTGGATTCCTCCAAGAAGGACTCTGCACTTTTGGACTTGCTGAGAACCTAATGTGCGCCTAATGTGGGCATGGACTCACCCACAAGCAGAAGATATTTCATTATCGACTGAGCCATGTACATCGGGTTGTGGAGCATGCATTTGGCATCTGCACTGCAGCGGAGGGTACTGTTTTCATGCATGCAGTTTGATGTTGAAAATGCAGTCAAAGTTGTCTTGGCCTGCTGTGTGTTTTCCATAATTTCTAAAATGATAAGGGTAGATGCTCATGTGAATCTGCGCCACCAAACCCTGTTTAAAATATCCGGTTTATGGACTTACAATCCACTGCACAGGTCATGAGCATTAGATATCAATTCACAGATTTCTCTGTGTCCCCAGAGGGTGAAGTATCCTGGCAGGATCAATATGTGTAGGTGAATGGAGCCTGATATTTGTTGGCTTTGCATTTTCTCAGCTGTCCTTTTTCTCAAAATAAAAATGATCTCTTTTGTGTTTTTTTCCAAAAATTTTACAAAATTGTGACGTTTTCTTCTGTGGGAGGTAAAACTGCCATTCCACATAGGAATGGATGCATTTTACCCTGCATACAAGAAAAAGTGTGATGTTTTTACTGTGGGAGGTAAAGTTGCCATTCCACATGGGAATGGATACATTTACCCCACGTACATGAAAAAGTGAAGTGTTTGTGGGATTTGTAACTTGAAAGAAAAAAAAAAAAAATACAACACAACAGTATGCCTTTAAAAAATAGAATTTTTGTAAGAACTTACCGTAAAATTATTTTCTCTGACAGTCGCCGCCCACTCATACAATCTGCATGTCTGGGTATTGGCCTACTATAGAGATCCATGAACCCCAAAAGAGGGGTGGGGGGCGGCGATTGTCAGAGGACTCAGAGAAAATAATTTTACGGAAAGTTCTTACAAAAATTCTATTTTCTCTTACGTCCTCTGACAGTCGCCGCCCACTCATACAATCTGCACGTCTGGGACATTCTAAAGCAGTGTAGATGTGAGGGGTGGGAAAACATAACCGTCAAAAAGGCAACGCAGCACCCAGGTCTGAATAAATAAACTTTTTCTAAACCAGAAAAGGAAACACTGGGCAACAAGAAAGCTCAACAGGAGCGAAAACCCAGGAAAACAAAAAAAGGAAACCCCAACAGGAAGAGACAGGCAAAAAACTACCCTGTCTCCTCTAAGGCACTGCCACACTCAAAACTTTGCGGCCAAAAGAGGCATCCGCTGATGCCAAGACATCAAGTTTGTAAAATTTTGTAAAGGTATGCACAGACGACCAGGTCGCCGCTTGCACACCTGAGTCCCTGACGCCTGATGGCGGAAGGCCCAAGACGCACTAATCGCTCTGGTAGAGTGCGCTGTGACAGGGAAAGGTGGAACCTGATCTCTAATTGAATAGGCCTGCACAATCGTCTGTCCGATCCATTTAGAAATGGTTGCTGCAGACGCAGCCGTACCCTTCCGAGGTCCCTCAGTAAGGACAAAAAGACAATCCGACTTTCTGAAGGATTCAGTAGACGACAGGTAAACCCTGATCGCCCGGACCACATCCAAGGAATGCAAGGCAAACTCCTTAGGATGCTTAGGCTTCGCACACAGCGAAGGCAAAACAATGTCCTCGTTGAGATGGAAGTCTGAAACCACCTTCGGAAGGAAGGACTGATGAGGTTGCAAGACCACTTTATCTCTATGAACAACCAGATAGGGGGAGCGGCAAGACAGGGCCGCCAACTCCGATACTCTGCGAGCAGATGTGATCGCCACCAAAAAGGCAGCTTTCCGTGACAGCACAGGCAGAGGAATCTCCCGGATGTTCTCAAAGTGAGGACGTTGCAAAACGGACAGAACCAAATTCAGGTCCCAAGGGGGCAAGGGTGCCCTCCTTGGGGGAGCCAGATGATGCACCCCTTGAATAAAGGTGCGGATCAAGGAATTTGACGCCAAGGGGCGCTGAAAGTGAATGGCCAGCGCAGACAGCTGGCCGTTAATCGTGGTCAGCACAAGACGCTGCTCCACACCAGTTGGCAGGAAAGCCAACACCCTCGCCACTGAAAAGGAGTGTGGATGGAACCCTGCAACTCACACCAGGCGAAATAAGCCTTCCAGGTACGATAATAAATCTTACCCGAGGAGGCCTTCCTGGCCTTGAGCAAGGTAGGAATGACTGCCGACGAGAGATCTCTGTCTCTCAAGACCTGGCTTTCAACAGCCACGCTGTCAAAGCCAGTGACTGTAAAGCAGGATGGAAGATCTTGAGACAGAAGATCGTCTCTTAGCGGGAGCCGCCAGGGAGGCTCGACGACCAGTTGCATGATGTCCGCGTACCAAGACCGACGCGGCCTGTCTGGGGCCACCAGAATCACCAACCTCGGTTCCGAGACCAACCTGTGAAGGAATCTGGACAACAACTGAATCGGGGGAAAGGCATAAATCAGCTGATACTGATGCCAAGGCACCACCAAAGCGTCCGAGGCGTCCGCCAGAGGGTCCCGTGTTCGTGCCACAAACCTTCCCACCTTGTTGTTGAGACGAGATGCGAACAGATCCACGTCCGGGGATCCCCACCGTGCGCACAGCATCTGAAACACCTCCGGGTGGAGGGACCATTCCCCTTGGTCCAGGGTCTGGCAACTCAGATAGTCCGCCTGCCAGTTCTCCACACCTGGAATGTGAACTGCCAAAATCGCCGGGACCTGCGTCTCGGCCCAGGACAGAATCTCGGCCACTTCCTTGGCCGCCCAGGCACTCCTGGTGCCCCCTTGATGATTGATGTAAGCCACTGCAGTTGCTGTAATAAATTCAAAAAATCAACGCAAGAGCTGTGTGTCAATCTCTATGCTCACAGAACTCATTCAGCCCTAAGACATAACTTTTACATATACACAGCTAAAAATAACGTATGTTGGCAAAAGGTTAAAAAACATGAACCTGCAGGTGGAGACAAAGATGAACACCCAAATCTCCAAACTCAACGTGTTTCAACCATCAAAGCCCGTGGCAGCAAATATAGCAATTATTACCCCTTAAAGCCTAGATAACAACAACATAGAGGATATGGGAAAAAAAATGAACGAGGTAGATCTTTGCAGAGTAATCAGAACAATGTTTTATCTTACTCAACCCATTCACTGAGAAATCAGAATCAATGGGGGTATATGGGCACTTGAATGGAATAATAATGTTGGAAATTACATGCCCAATGAATACTTAAGAAATAGAGCCGACTAGTAGCAATAAAGATAAATTAAGGATTTTCAATCTCTCCTATATTATCTTAAACCTTGACCATATTAGTGTCCTAGAAAAAGGACTATTGCTTGGCCTATTGGTAGATTTCAATGTCTTTGATTGGGTCAAAGATGTACAATTATTTGCATGAAAGTTGACAATGAAAAGAAATATAAAAACAAATTTAAAGATAACCATCACTGACCTCTCGAAAGAGATTGAATGTCTAAGAATATTTGAATCTTTACAACAAGAAAATGAGATGGGAAATGTTGAGGTGAGGAACCCCTTTACTGATCTCAAGGTTACTATGCACAACCTATCTCACAGGGTGGCAGTATCCAGCTATTCACGAGACTGGTAGAAAATGACTTAGCAGTATGATCTAGTTGGTTAGTTGGACACTTTTCATAGACTGATAGTTCATTCTTTGTATTCCTCCGGGCCAAGTGCCTATAACACATTTGTGATTATATTCATTGTATTAAAGTGTCTTGCTTATTGTACCTTATGCTGTTATGAAAACTTGATTTTGGATTCGTCATGCAGGTTAAATAAAGAAAAAAAAATGATTTAGGTCAGCTTTGGAAGAAAAGATTGAGAAGTAAGAAAGAACACAATTTAACACCTGGTGAAATTAAAGCTTTGGAGATTTTGCAAGATAATGAAGAATTTGTGAAATGTGGTTCTTTTAAATAAGAGCCACTATTTAAGAAAACTGTTGACTTTCAGAGACCCTAAAAGGTAGACCAATGTAATGTGTTAGGAGAAAACTATATTGATCTCGAGTATATACCGATCTTGGCAGAGGTGTTTTTTTTTTTCTTCTTGGGGGGGTTGTGTTAAGAATGTAGTTAGTTAGGATTTAAAATGGAAAAAATAGTTATAAACTAGATTATGTGCATGTGACGAGATGAAGGTATTTTTTTACAGAGATAAATAATGATCACATATATATGTATTGATTAATGTACATAGATCTGTTGTTATACTGGTATATATATGTGCGTTTGAGTTTTGACTATTGTACCTATCTTGTTGTAGTGTTAATTTCTTCTTTAATAAAAATTATCTGATTGAAAAAAAAAGAATGTGTTTGTCAATTCTTGGTAACAAGAATAATTATGCAATACTTGCCAGAGATCTGACCAAATAGTATTCACTTAAATTAAAACATATCATTGATAATGCAATCAGCATGGAACTGATCTCAAAAGACAAATATACTTACATTCTTAATCTCAGTCTGACAATTGCAACATTTTATGCCTTACCAAATGTACTTAAAAATCAATAAGACCCACCAAGTCCCCTAATCATATCAAGCAATCAGAATTTAACCAAAAGAGATAGTAAATATGTGGACAGAACACTGAGCCAGCATGTTTATTCTTTATCCTCATACAGTATCTCACAAAAGTGAGCACACCCCCTCACGTTTTTGTAAATATTTTATTATATCTTTTCATGTGACAATGCTGAAGAAATGACACTTTGCTACAATGTAAATTAGTGAGTGTACAGCTTGTATAACAGTGTAAATTTTCTGTCACCTCAAAATAACACAGCCGTTAATGTCTAAACCACTGGCAACAAAAGTGAGTACACCCCTACGTGAAAATACCCAAATTGGGCCCTATTAGCCATTTTCCCTTCCCGGTGTAATGTGACTCGTTAGTGTTACAAGGTCTCAGGTGTGAAAGGGGAGCAGGTGTGTTAAATTTGGTGTTATCACTCTCACTTTCTCATACTGGTCACTGGAAGTTTAACATGGCACCTCATGGCAAAGAACTCTCTTAGGATCTGAAAAAAAGAATTGTTGCTCTACATAAAGAGGCTATAAGAAGTTTGCCAAGACCCTGAAACTGAGCTGCAGCAAGGTGGCCAAGACCATACAGCAGTTTAACAGGACAGGTTCCACTCAGAACAGGCCTCTCCATGGTCGACCAAAGAAGTTGAGTGCACATGCTCAGTGTCATATCCAGGGGTTGTCTTTGGGAAATAGACTTTTGAGTGCTGCCAGCATTGCTGCAGAGGTTGAAGGGGTAGGGGGTCAGCCTGCCACTGCTCAGACCATACGCCACACACTGCATCAAATTGGTCTGCATGGCTGTTGTCCCAGAAGGAAGCCAATTCTAAAGATGATGCACAAGAAAGCCCACAAACAGTTGGCTGAAGACAAACAGACTAAGGACATGGATTACTGGAACCATATCCTGTGGTCTGATGAGAGCAAGATAAACTTATTTGGTTCAGATGGTGTCAAGCGTGTGTGACGGCAACCAGGTGAGGAGTACAAAGACAAGTGTGTCTTGCCTACAGTCAAGCATGGTGGTGGAAATGTCATGGTCAGTGGCAACCTGTGAAGATCTGGTGAACGCCATGCCCAAGAGGGTTAAGGCAGTGCTGGAAAATAATGGTGGCCACACAAAATATTGACTCTTCTTGCTCAATTTGCACATTGTCACTTAGGGGTGTACTCACTTTTTTTGCCAGCGGTTTAGACATTATTGGCTGTGTGTTGAGTTATTTTGAGGGGACAGAAAATGTACACTGTTATACAAACTGTACACTCACTGCTTTACATTGTAGCAAAGTGTAATGTTTTCAGTGTTGTCACATGAAAAGATATAATAAAATATTTACAAAAATGTGAAGGGTGTACTCACTTTTGTGAGATACTGTATGTAGAGGATACTCGCAATTTTAAAATAGCTGACCTTATTATCCCTTCAGATACACTATTTGCAAGTTTATATGTAAAAGCACTATTTAGGAATATCAAGCACCATCTTAGAATAGCTGCGAGTGCATACTTTCTACAAACTAGGGGAAGGTACAGCATCATGATTCCTTTGTCCTTGAACTATTACAATTCATACTTGAGTGTAACTACTTTCTGTTCAATGGGACCATGTACCAGCACATAACTGGCACAGTAATGGGTACAACGTGTGCACCAACTTACACCAACCTTTTTTAAGGTTGAAGGGAAAACGCGATCAGGACCCTGAAGGCTGGAGGGAGGCTACATAAATACTCTGGGACACTGTGCTTCTAGGTCTTTCCCTGCAGTGGATTAGTCCAGCCTGGAGGGCTGCTTCCCTCCAAGGCAATGCTGCCATGCACTTGCTGTTTGTGAGGCCATAGGTGGGTGACCTGAGGGCCTTGGTGCTGGAGATGCATAGAGCTGACTGGGGGGGCTGTCTGCTAAATATCTAGTCTGGTATCATTGGAGAAGGGTGTCGCTTGGAAGTTGGAAGGAGGCAACCAGCTGCTCCTACACATTTTGTGAGTATAGACTGCTATGAGAGATGTTAGAGACTTTTGGGCTGCTGCCACCCTACTTGTGCTAGAAAATCAGCTGTGTGTTTGTCTAAACGGAACATCATCTGGTGTCCTGAGGAGCTTAGTCTATCTGATTCTATGTGAAGGGACTCTGCTCTTGTGGCTTTAAAGAAAGGAGTTTGCATTTAACTATTTTCATCTTCAAAGCCAAGTCCACAGTTTTCTAAAAGCAAGTACTTCTGCTTCAGCTTTTCAGAAAGGAGTTTATTGTCCTCAAATCTGTACACAGTTCTGTTTTTGGAATATCCCACTTAATTCTCTAACCAAGTTCTCCAAAAATAAAAAAACAGCAATAACAACACCCCTAGAGTGGTTATTGAGAAAGAGAGTGACTGCCTGTGGGACAGACAGTTTATTTGCCTGCCTGTGGGACAGACAATTCACTGGGGAAGAACCTGGGAAAATTTCCATATACTTCAAATAGTTAAAAGTTAGCATAGAAAATTGTCAGATGAATCTAATTGTGTAAGGTAGAATTGATATAATTGATATTAGTTTGCAAATAGACCCCCAGGGAGTAGCTCTCTGATGATGGAGCTCCTGTCTGGACTGGATCCCTGATTGCCCCCTAGTGGTGATTAAAATATATAACTAAGGGTCATGGATGATGGCTGCTTTCACTGCAGATGTTGTTTTGTGTTTGAGCACAATTTCTTTTATTTAAAATGACACTTTTTCAACTCCTGATTAATCTCTTTTAATTGGTGAAACATGTCTGTGATAACGCTCAAGTGGGAGGGTGAAACGCATTGACATATTTCCGGTACGACACTTTGGTTAAGTCACTTCCGGTTCACTTCCTGGTTTGCCGTGGAACGCACGCTGATAGCGGCGTTCCCGGAACCATTTACAGCTGTTCTCTGCTTTTAATACTACCACGTTAGTGAGTATATATTTTTGCCTGATATTATTAAACTTTTTAAAATGGGCTTCACTATCTCTGGTATCTTTTTTGGCATTTATTCATTGGAGCCATTCAGGATCACCATATTATAAGGATATCCATCTAGCCCCCTTTATTATACCAAGGAGAAGATCTGGTGCACAAACCATCTACTCATACACAGGCTCTCTTGACCCTTGTTAGGGTCCATTCGTTCTGGTGAGTAGGGTTCCTGGAGGGGCACAAGTCACCTGGCACAAAGAGCACGAATGATTCCATGTTTGCACTGGAGCACCTTTCTGCACTTTATTGATTTATTATTTATTTGAACACTGTAGTACAATATGATTTATTGATGAACTCTTTTACAATTTATTGGACACCATTTTTTATATATTTTGAGAGGATATATGCACTTTATTGATTTTTCAACCTTTGTATTATATAGTTGATTTATCATGTTTCTAGGCAAGCACTGTGTTATTTTGTTCTAATATGTTTGAGGTTGCAGTGCTCACTTTTTGATGTACTTTATATTATCAGTAGGGTTGAGCGAACACCTAGATGTCCGTGTTCGACGGGTTCGGCCGAACTTTAAAAAAAAGTCCGGGTCCGTGTCCCGGACTTTTACCGAACTTTTCCCGGACACCGAACCCCATTGAAGTCAATGGGGACCCGAACTTTAAGGCACTAAAATGGCTCTAAAACACCAAAGGAAAGGGCTAGAGTGCTGCAAATGGCAGCAAAACGTAATTAAGAGCATGGCAAGTGCTCTGCAAACAAATGTGGATAGGGAAATAACTTAAAACAACAAAAAAAAAACAGAAAAATAAAACAATGTTCTTCTTCATCTCTGAAGGACGAGGCCCATATGGAGTAGGAGGGAGGTTGAGGTGGTGGTGGATGTGGCGGTGACATAGGCGTGCGCACAGGGTGTGCTGGGTGTGCCTGGGCACACCCTAATCACCTAGGGCACATAGCATTGCCAGTGAGGAGATGGGAAAGATCTCCCTGGGACCTGCTCTGCTCTATTTCTCCTTGCCTACAGGTACATGGCCCCGATACATTACTCTCCCTGCTGGCAAACACATGCATGTGTATTTCAACTTTGGGGTGCACACCTTAATGCAATAGGCTGCGCACACCTATGGGCGGTGTAGGTGGAAGCGGCGGTGGAGGAGGACCAGGGCCGGATTAACAGCATCATGGGCTTGGTGCTGAGGATTTTGAAGGGCCTTAAGGGCCGTGCCTTGCCATGCACCCAGAGGAGGAAGGGTGCAGCCATGCATGCCTAATTCAACATGGGATGCTGTCTCTGAAGCCCATAAACACATCCATGCATCGCCAACTGTCCCTCCTTGTCCGGCCTTCACGCTGTGTGGGGAGGTTCTGAGGGTGCTGCCTGGGGAAGCGAGCATAGAAGCCAGACTTCTGTGTTTACAAGTGACAGAAGAGCGGTAACAGTGAATATGGCCAACCCGGGGCCTATATAAAAGGTAGGGGCCTGGAGCTGCAGCTCCAATAGCCCCTACATTAATCTGGCCCTGAGGAGGAGGACGAGGTAGCCAACACTGCTTCTTTTCAAAAATTTTAAATGAGGGTACACCCCAAAAGAGTGAGAAAGAGCAAAAATGGAACAATGGGTGGGTAAGGTCGGTATCCATTGCTATTCTGCATAAGGTACGGAAAAGTCCCGTGGGATCCATGCCTGGTTCATTTTAATGAACGTGAGCTTGTCCACATTGTCTCTGGACAGGCGGCTGCGCTTGTCTGTTATAACGCCCCCAGCCGTGCTAAATACCCGTTCAGATAATACACTGGCTGCAGGGCACGCCAGCACCTCCAAGGCGTAAAGGGCAAGCTCAGGCCATGTGCCCAATTTGGAGACCCAGAAGTTAAAGGGGGCAGACCCGTCATTCACTACATGTAGGCGTGTGCACACATACTGCTCCACCATGTTGGTAAAATGCTGCCTCCTGCTAAGACGTTCCATCTGAGCTGCTGGTGCTGCTGTTTGTTGTGGCGTGCTGACAAAGCTTTTCCACATTTCGGCCATGCTAACCCTGCCTTCTGAGGTGCTGGCGGTGCCCTGGTTGCGTTGGCGACCTCCTCCTCCTCCTCCTCTGCCTTGTGCTTCCACTGTGGCCCCGCTGTCAGATGGGAATGCCAGCAGCATGGCGTCTACCAGCGTGCGCTTGTACTCGCGCATCTTGCGATCGCGCTCCAGTGAGTGAATTAAGGACGGTACGTTGTCCTTGTAACGGGGATCCAGCAGCGTGGCCACCCAGTAATCAGCACAAGTTAGAATGTGGGCAACTCGGCGGTCGTTGTGGAGACACTGCAGCATGTAATCGCTCATGTGTGCCAGGCTGCCCAGAGGCGACGAAAGGCTGTCCTCTGTGGGAGGTGTATCGTCCGTGTCCTCTGTATCCCCCCAGCCACGCACCAGTGATGGCCATGAGCTGGCCTGGGTGCCACCCTGCTGTGAACATGGTTCCATCTCCTCCTCCAGCTCCTCCTCCTCCTCATCCTCCTCATCCTCCAGAACTGTGCCCCTGCTGGACAATTGCGTCCCTGGCGTTTGCGTGTGCAGGAACCCACCCTCGGAGCCCCTTGCGAATGACTGCCCTGAAAGCCTTGGAAATGTTACCTCTTCATCCTCCTCCTCCTCCTCATCCTGTGCCACATCCTCTTCCATCATCGCCCGAATTGTTTTTTCAAGGAGGCATAGAAGTGGGATAGTTAAGCTGAGAACGGCGTCATTGCCACTGGCCATGTTGGTGGAGTACTCAAAACAGCGCAACAAGGCACACAGGTCTCGCATGGAGGCCCAGTTATTGGTGGTGAAGTGGTGCTGTTCCGCAGAGCGACTCACGCGTGCGTGCTGCAGCTGAAACTCCACTATGGCCTGCTGCTGCTCGCACAGTCTTTCCAGCATGTGCAAGGTGGAGTTCCACCTTGTGGGCACGTCACATATGAGGCGGTGAGCGGGAAGGCCGAAGTTACGCTGCAGCGCTGCCAGGCGAGCAGCAGCAGGGTGAGAACGCCGAAAGTGCGCACAAACGGCCCGCACTTTCTGCAGCAGCTCTGACATATCGGGGTAGTTTTTAAGGAACCTCTGCACCACCAAATTCAGCACATGCGCCAGGCAAGGGATGTGCGTCAAACCGGCTAGGCCCAGAGCTGCTATGAGATTTCGCCCGTTATCACACACCACCAGGCCGGGCTTGAGGCTCGCTGGCAGCAACCACTCATTTGTCTGCTGTTCCATGCTCCTCCACAACTCCTGCGCGGTGTGTGGTTTGTCCCCCAAACAGGCAAGTTGTAAAACTGCCTGCTGTCGTTTACCCCTGGCCGTGCTGAAGTTGGTGGTGAAGGTGTTACGCTGTCCGGATGAGGAGGCGGTAGAGGATGAGGAAGCGGAGTAGGAGGAGTTACGAACAGGAGGCAAACTGAAGCGCCCTGCAATCCTCGGTGGTGGAAGGACATGCGCCAAATTGCTATCCGCCTCAGGCCCATCCGCCACTGCATTTACCCAGTGTGCCGTTAGGGAGATATAACGCCCCTGACCGTGCTTACTGGTCCACGTATCCGTAGTTAGGTGGACCTTGGCACAGATGGCGTTGCGCAGTGCACACCTGATATTTTCCCCCACTTGGTTGTGCAGGGAAGGGATGGCTTGCCTGGAAAAGTAGTGGCGGCTGGGCACGACGTACTGTGGGACAGCCACCGACATAAGGTTTTTAAAACTGTGCGTCTCCACCAGACGGAATGACAGCATTTCAAAGGCCAATAATTTTGAAATGCTGGCATTCAGGGCCAGGGATCGCGGGTGGGTAGGGGGGTACTTCCTCTTCCTCTCAAGTGTTTGGGAGATGGAAAGCTGAACGCTTCCACGGGACATTGTGGAGATGGTTGTTGGTGACCCAGGTGGTGGTGTTGCTGACAGATCGTCTGTTTGCGGGGTGGCAGGTGCCGGTATCACTACAGATGTGGCTGGAGCGGCCGAGACTGCAGCAGAAGAGGAAGCAGGATGAGCCAGAGACGTTTCTTGGTTTTGAAGGTGTGTACTCCACTGCAGCTCGTGCTTTGCACTTAGATGCCTGATCATCCAGGTTGTGCTCAGGTTGAGAAGGTTCATGCCTCGCTTCAAGCTCTGATTGCACAGGGTGCAAACCACTCGTGTCCTGTCATCAGCACATTTTCTAAAGAACTTCCACGCTAGAGAACTCCTTTGAGCTGACTTTGGTGCGCTCGTTCCCTTGCTGCGTTGGGCAGTAGCGGGCGTAGTGTCTAGGGCACGGCCGCTCCGCTTCTGCACCCTGCTCCCTCTTCTGCTGTGCTGGTGGCTCTGTGCGACCACCGCCTCTTCCTCCAAACTACTCAGGTCACCTGCATGACGTTCATTCCATGTGGGGTCGAGGACCTCATCGTCCTCCACATCATCTTCCACCCAGTCTTCACCCCTGCCCTCCTTGTCGGTCTCCACAATGCTGAACGCCGCAGCAGTTGGCACCTGCGTTTCGTCATCATCGGAGACGTGCTGCGATGATCCTTGCATGTACTCATCTTGAGAAATAAGTGGTTGGGCATCGCTGCACTCAATCTCTTCCACTTCTGGGGCAGGGCTAGGTGGATGGCCCTGGGAAACCCTGCTGACAGAGTCCTCAAAAAGAATAAGAGACTGCTGTATGGCTTGGGGCTCAGACTGCTGGCCTGATTTGCAAGGGGGTGAGGTGAAAGACGGTTGGACATTGGCTGCAGGTGCCAACTCTGACCTTTCTGCAGTAGACTGGGTGGGAGACAATGTGAAGGAACTGGAGGCACTGTCAGCAGCAAACCAATCTACTATCGCCTCAACTTGTTCTGGCCTCATCACTTCTAGGGGCGTTTGATGCCCTACCAAATACTGATGCAGGTTCTGTCGCCTACTCACACTTGAGGAAGGTGTTTCACTTGTGCGTGTAGCTGGCACAGATCGACCATGTCCTCTCCTTGCAACAGGAGCTCTACCAGCAGCACCACGACCCAGGCCACGGCCCTTATTTGACGGTCTCCTCATATTTCTGTAATTTAAGATCTTGCCCTAGAAAGGTTTTTATTGAATAGCGGAATAGAAAATATGATCCAAAAAAAGTGTATGTATATCACACGTACACAACCACACTAGGCCCCAATTACTATTGTTTGTACCCCTAAAAGGCTAGATGAGGAGTAGGGGGAGTATGGAACAGGCAGCACCCTCAAACCTTCAGAAGTATGAGATGAACCCCAACAACTTGGAAAGGTGGATCTCTCTCACACGTACCAACACAGACTATCCCCCAATTTAACTGATCCCCAAAGGTTTTTGATTAAATAGCGGAATAGAAAATATGATCCCAAAAAAGTGTATGTATATCACACGTACACAACCACACTAGGCCCCAATTACTATTGTTTGTACCCCTAAAAGGCTAGGAGTAGGGGGAGTATGGAACAGGCAGCACCCTCAAACCTTCAGAAGTATGAGATGAACCCCAACAACTTGGAAAGGTGGATCTCTCTCACACGTACCAACACAGACTATCCCCCAATTTAACTGATCCCCAAAGGTTTTTGATTAAATAGCGGAATAGAAAATATGATCCCAAAAAAGTGTATGTATATCACACGTACACAACCACACTAGGCCCCAATTACTATTGTTTGTACCCCTAAAAGGCTAGGAGTAGGGGGAGTATGGAACAGGCAGCACCCTCAAACCTTCAGAAGTATGAGATGAACCCCAACAACTTGGAAAGGTGGATCTCTCTCACACGTACCAACACAGACTATCCCCCAATTTAACTGATCCCCAAAGGTTTTTGATTAAATAGCGGAATAGAAAATATGATCCCAAAAAAGTGTATGTATATCACACGTACACAACCACACTAGGCCCCAATTACTATTGTTTGTACCCCTAAAAGGCTAGGAGTAGGGGGAGTATGGAACAGGCAGCACCCTCAAACCTTCAGAAGTATGAGATGAACCCCAACAACTTGGAAAGGTGGATCTCTCTCACACGTACCAACACAGACTATCCCCCAATTTAACTGATCCCCAAAGGTTTTTGATTAAATAGCGGAATAGAAAATATGATCCCAAAAAAGTGTATGTATATCACACGTACACAACCACACTAGGCCCCAATTACTATTGTTTGTACCCCTAAAAGGCTAGGAGTAGGGGGAGTATGGAACAGGCAGCACCCTCAAACCTTCAGAAGTATGAGATGAACCCCAACAACTTGGAAAGGTGGATCTCTCTCACACGTACCAACACAGACTATCCCCCAATTTAACTGATCCCCAAAGGTTTTTGATTAAATAGCGGAATAGAAAATATGATCCCAAAAAAGTGTATGTATATCACACGTACACAACCACACTAGGCCCCAATTACTATTGTTTGTACCCCTAAAAGGCTAGGAGTAGGGGGAGTATGGAACAGGCAGCACCCTCAAACCTTCAGAAGTATGAGATGAACCCCAACAACTTGGAAAGGTGGATCTCTCTCACACGTACCAACACAGACTATCCCCCAATTTAACTGATCCCCAAAGGTTTTTGATTAAATAGCGGAATAGAAAATATGATCCCAAAAAAGTGTATGTATATCACACGTACACAACCACACTAGGCCCCAATTACTATTGTTTGTACCCCTAAAAGGCTAGGAGTAGGGGGAGTATGGAACAGGCAGCACCCTCAAACCTTCAGAAGTATGAGATGAACCCCAACAACTTGGAAAGGTGGATCTCTCTCACACGTACCAACACAGACTATCCCCCAATTTAACTGATCCCCAAAGGTTTTTGATTAAATAGCGGAATAGAAAATATGATCCCAAAAAAGTGTATGTATATCACACGTACACAACCACACTAGGCCCCAATTACTATTGTTTGTACCCCTAAAAGGCTAGGAGTAGGGGGAGTATGGAACAGGCAGCACCCTCAAACCTTCAGAAGTATGAGATGAACCCCAACAACTTGGAAAGGTGGATCTCTCTCACACGTACCAACACAGACTATCCCCCAATTTAACTGATCCCCAAAGGTTTTTGATTAAATAGCGGAATAGAAAATATGATCCCAAAAAAGTGTATGTATATCACACGTACACAACCACACTAGGCCCCAATTACTATTGTTTGTACCCCTAAAAGGCTAGATGAGGAGTAGGGGGAGTATGGAACAGGCAGCACCCTCAAACCTTCAGAAGTATGAGATGAACCCCAACAACTTGGAAAGGTGGATCTCTCTCACACGTACCAACACAGACTATCCCCCAATTTAACTGATCCCCAAAGGTTTTTGATTAAATAGCGGAATAGAAAATATGATCCCAAAAAAGTGTATGTATATCACACGTACACAACCACACTAGGCCCCAATTACTATTGTTTGTACCCCTAAAAGGCTAGGAGTAGGGGGAGTATGGAACAGGCAGCACCCTCAAACCTTCAGAAGTATGAGATGAACCCCAACAACTTGGAAAGGTGGATCTCTCTCACACGTACCAACACAGACTATCCCCCAATTTAACTGATCCCCAAAGGTTTTTGATTAAATAGCGGAATAGAAAATATGATCCCAAAAAAGTGTATGTATATCACACGTACACAACCACACTAGGCCCCAATTACTATTGTTTGTACCCCTAAAAGGCTAGATGAGGAGTAGGGGGAGTATGGAACAGGCAGCACCCTCAAACCTTCAGAAGTATGAGATGAACCCCAACAACTTGGAAAGGTGGATCTCTCTCACACGTACCAACACAGACTATCCCCCAATTTAACTGATCCCCAAAGGTTTTTGATTAAATAGCGGAATAGAAAATATGATCCCAAAAAAGTGTATGTATATCACACGTACACAACCACACTAGGCCCCAATTACTATTGTTTGTACCCCTAAAAGGCTAGGAGTAGGGGGAGTATGGAACAGGCAGCACCCTCAAACCTTCAGAAGTATGAGATGAACCCCAACAACTTGGAAAGGTGGATCTCTCTCACACGTACCAACACAGACTATCCCCCAATTTAACTGATCCCCAAAGGTTTTTGATTAAATAGCGGAATAGAAAATATGATCCCAAAAAAGTGTATGTATATCACACGTACACAACCACACTAGGCCCCAATTACTATTGTTTGTACCCCTAAAAGGCTAGATGAGGAGTAGGGGGAGTATGGAACAGGCAGCACCCTCAAACCTTCAGAAGTATGAGATTGTGTTCACTGTACCCCACAAAGATTGAGTTCACTGCACCCCACAATGATTGTGTTCACTGCACCCCACAAAGATTGTGTTCACTGCACCTCACAAAGATTGTGTTCACTGTACCCCCCAAAGATTGTGTTCACTGCACCCCACAAAGATTCTGTTCACTGTACCCCACAAAGATTGTGTTCACTGCACCCCAAAAAGATTGTGTTCACTGCACCCCAAAAAGGATGTTGTTCACTGCACCCCAAAAAGGATGTTGTTCACTCCACCCCAAAAAGATTGTGTTCACTGCACCCCACAAAGATTGTGTTCACTGCACCCCAAAAAGATTGTGTTCACTGCACCCCAAAAATGATTTTGTTCACTGCACCCCAAAAAGGATTTTGTTCACTGCACCCCAAAAAGGATGTTGTTCACTCCACCCCAAAAAGATTGTGTTCACTGCACCCCAAAAAGATTGTGTTCACTGCACCCCACAAAGGATTTTGTTCACTGCACCCCAAAAAGATTGTGTTCACTGCACCCCAAAAAGGATGTTGTTCACTGCACCCCAAAAAGGATTTTGTTCACTGCACCCCAAAAAGATTGTGTTCACTGCACCCCACAAAGGATTTTGTTCACTGCACCCCACAAAGATTGTGTTCACTGCACACCAAAAAGGATTGTGTTCACTGCACCCCAAAAAGATTTTGTTCACTGCACCCCAAAAAGATTGTGTTCACTGCAGCCCAAAAAGATTGTGTTCACTGCAGCCCAAAAAGATTGTGTTCACTGCAGCCCAAAAAGATTGTGTTCACTGCAGCCCAAAAAGATTGTGTTCACTGGAGCCCAAAAAGATTGTGTTCACTGCAGCTCACACACAGAAAAATGGATGTGGATCACTGACACCTGCCTATCTCCAATCCCACACCACACAGCAATATCGATTGTAGTTTGTAGAACACAGTTTCCCTAAAATTCAGCAGACTCTGTCCCTAACAGGATTGAGAAGAGATCGTAGATCAGGATTGAGTGCAGACCCCACCCCCCACACAGCAATATCGATTGTAGTTTGTAGAAGACACTGACCCTATAATTCAGCAGACTCTATCCCTAAAATGCCTACAACTCGCCCTGCCTAAACACTCCGACCTGTCCCTCAATTCTATCCGGACACAAATGGTTTTTTCCTGCCTATCTTTCCCTAATCAGCAGCCAGCACGTTGATGTGTGCTCTGTCCCTGAATCTAAGCAGCATAATGACGCCGCTGCGGCTGCCTCGAACTTATAAAGACTTGGTCACATGCTTCAGACGGCCAATCACAGCTACTGAGACATTTGCAGGCATGGCTGGGATGGCTTAAGGCACACCAGTTAAACAATTGTTGATTGGCTGTTGAAAGCCCGCCATGAAAAGAGCGCCAAAGCATGCAAAACCCGGAAATAAAACGACCGAACACGGATTTTTACCCGAACATACAGTAAAGTGTCCGTGTCCGTGTTCGGGTACAAAAAATCCAATTATTCGGTACGAACACGAATAATACAGTCCGTGTTCGCTCAACACTAATTATCAGGGGATGCATTGTAATACTGAAAAATGGTCTAATGTGGGGAGCACTCACTAGTATGAATAGTTTTTGGATATAAGTAAAAAAACGTTTCTCTTTAAGTGGTTGTAAACCTCAGACATAAAATAGGAACACATATTCCTCTATAGTGTGTACTTGAACACTAAGGGGTTCATTTACTAAAACTGGAGAGTGCAAAATCTGGTGCAGCTCTGCATAGAAACCAATCAGCTTCCAGATTTTTTTTTCCAAAGCTCAATTGAACAAGCTGAAGTTAGAAGCTGATTAGCTACTGTGCACATCTGCACCAGATTTTTCACCCTCAAGTTTTAGAACATCAACCCCTAAGTGTCATTTCTGTCTCCTGCCTCATTCCTCTTAACAGCATGTGAGAAAAAAGTGACGGGGAGGGAGCACCAGCACACAGCATAGGTTTGACAGCCTTAGCTATGTTCCTGTGTGCTATTTGAAAGGGGGTGTGTCCCTTCCCTTTAATCAGCTCTCACTGAGCTCCGCAAGTGTAACTTCAGCTCCCCGCCCCCTGTTTTCTGGAGGCTCAGACAAGCTGTATAAATTCTTCCCTTTGAACAGATGTAGAGGAGCTGCAGCTGCAGAAAAACAGGTACAACATATGTAGCATCTTTGTGTATGACCTGAGGCTAGTCACTTCACTGGGTATACAGTCAGGTCCATAAATATTGGGACAGCAACACAATTCTCATCTTTTTGGCTCTATACACCACCACAATAGATCTGAAATGAAACAAACAAGATGCGCTTTAACTGCAGATGTTCAGCTTTAATTTGAGGATATTTACATCCAAATCAGGGGAACGGTGTAGGAATTACAACAGTTTGTATATGTGCCCCCCACTTTTTAAAGGGACCAAAAGTAATGGGACAGATTAACAATCATAAATCAAACTTTCACTTTTTTATACTTGGTTGCAAATCCTTTGCAGTCAATTACAGCCTGAAGTCTGAAAGGCATAGATATCACCAGATGCTGGGTTTCATCCCTGGTGATGCTCTGCCAGGCCTCTACTGCAACTGTCTTCAGTTCCTGCTTGTTCTTGGAGCATTTTCCCTTCAGTTTTGTCTTCAGTAAGTGAAATGTATGCTCAATCGGATTCAGATCAGGTGATTGACTTGGCATTGCATAACATTCCACTTCTTTCCCTTAAAAAACTCTTTGGTTGCTTTCGCAGTATGCTCCGGGTCATTGTCCATCTGCACTGTGAAGCCCCGTCCAATGAGTTCTGAAGCATTTGGCTGAATATGAGCAGATAATATTGCCCGAAACACTTCAGATTTCATCCTGCTGCTTTTGTCAGAAGTCACATCATCAATAAATACAAGAGAACCAGTTTCATTGGCAGCCATACATGCCCACGTCATGACAATACCACCACCATGCTTCACTAATGAAGTGGTATGCTTTGGATCATGAGCAGTTCCTTTCCTTCTCCATAATCTTCTCTTCCCATCACTCTGGTACAAGTTGATCTTCGTCTCATCTGTTCATAGGATGTTGTTCCAGAATTGTGAAGGCTTTTTTAGATGTTGTTTAGCAAACTCGAATCTGGCCTTCCTGTTTTTGAGGCTCACCAATGGTTTACATCTTGTGGTGAACCCTCTGTATTCACTCTGGTGAATTCTTCTCTTGATTGTTGACTTTGACACACATACACCTACCTCCTGGAGAGTGTTCTTGATCTGGCCAACTGTTGTGAAGGGTGTTTTCTTCACCATGGAAAGAATTATTCGGTCATCCACCACAGTTGTTTTCTGTGGTCTTCTGGGACTTTTGGTGTTGCTGAGCTCACTGGTGCGTTCTCTATTTTTAAGTATGTTCCAAACAGTTGATTTGGCCACACCTAATGTTTTTGCTATCCCTCTGATGGGTTTGTTTTGTTTTTTTTCCAGCCTAATGAGGGCTTGCTTCACTGATAGTGACAGCTCTTTGGATCTCATGTTGAGAGTTGACAGCAACAGATTCCAAATGCAAATAGCACACTTGAAATGAACTCTGGACCTTTTATCTGCTCCTTTTAAATGGGTTAATGAGGGAATAACACACACCTGGCCATGGAACAGCTGAGCAGCCAATTGTCCCATTAATTTTGGTCCCTAAAAAATTGGGAAGCACATATACAAACTGTTGTAATTCCTACACCTTTCACCTGATTTGGATGTAAATACCCTCAAATTAAAGTTGAAAGTCTGCAGTTAAAGCACATCTTGTTTGTTTCATTTCAAATACATTGTGGTGGTGTATAGAGCCAAAAAGATTAGAATTGTGTTCATGTCCCAATATTTATGGACCTGACTGTATGTGAGGGTTTGCAACTACTTTAATGAAAAATCTCTTTTGAGTATTGCTACCAGATTCTTTACTCCCTACATCCACCTGCAGGTTCATGATTTTGAAGTTTTTGTCAACATACATTATTTTTTGCTGTGTATGAATAAAATTATGTTTTATGGCTTAGTGGGTTCTGTGTGCAGAGACATTGGCACACATTTCTACGGTTGATTTATCAGTTGTGATTCCTACAAAGCAGCCCGTGATTAATGGGTACATTTATTGATTCAAACTGGAATAAAGGCAAAAGAGTTTAACAGTGACCACACCAATTGGCCAATATCACATATAATGTGTTTTTTAGAATAAAAATTTACACATATAACATGGTACTTAAATAAACTTTTTGGAGACAGCAGATAAAAACTGAGATACATTTTTAATAGAAAAAATATTTTAAGGTGATGATACACTGGAGAGGGAGATGTATAACCCTGAGGTAACTGGAGTGGGTATTTGAAGGGATCATTGGTAGAATATGGATAGGTCTGGTATGAAGATAGGGCCAGGCATGGAGAAGGTTCAGATTGGGTGTAGGGGATCAACATTGGGTGTAGGAGAAAAGGGAACATGCCACAGTGAACAAATGGTACATGGTTCGATCAGGAAGATCAGTGCATGGAAAGCTTCCTCCTGGAGTAAGTGAATAGAGTGGTGATTGCATTCTACTCCTTTGTGCTGCCTTAAAGGCCAACACAAATGAATAGATGCTTTCCATGCACTGCTTCTCATACTCAACTTCAAAGTCCCCAGGCAGCCTGTACAGGCTGCAACAGAAGGTCAATCGCAGATTATTGTGGTCTGGGAAAACGTTGTTTCCTTCTTTTCTGCCTGAAATCTCCCAGTAGTTTAATAATCTGCTCTACTTCTTGCTAACAGCTACAACCACGTCCATGAGTCCTTGAGTTGGCCCACCCTTTGCAGCTATAACAGCTTCAACTCTTCTGAGAAGGCTGCCCACAAGGTTTAGGAGTGTGTCTATGGGAATGTTTGACCATTCTTCCAGAAGCGTATTTGTGAGGTTAGGCACTGAAATGGACGAGAAGGCCTGGCTCGCAGTCTCCGCTCTACTTCATCCCAAAGGTGTCCTTTTGGGTTTAGGTCAGGACTCTAGTCAGGCCAGTCAAGTTCTTTCACCCCAAACTGGCTCATCCATTTCTTTATGGACCTTGCTTTGTGTACTGGTGTGCAGTCATGTTGGAAGAGGAAGGGGCCAACCCGAAACTGTTCCCACAAAGTTGGAAGCATGAAATTGTCCAAAATGTCTTGGTATGCTGATGCCCTAAGAGTTCCCTTCACTGGAACTAAGGGGCCAACCCCTGAAAAAAACCCCACACCATAATTCCCTCTCCGCCAAATGATTAGGACCAGTGCACAAAGCAAGGTTCATAAAGACGTAGATGAGCGAGTTTGGGGTGGAGGAACTTCACTGGCCTGCACAGAGTCCTGATCTCAACCCAAAAGGACACCTTTAGGATGAATTAGAGTGGAGCCTGCGAGCCAGGCGTGTAAAGATAGGCATCCCTATACTTTTGGTAATATAGTGTATATAGAGAGATAGAGTGATAGAGACAGATTTAGATAAACTGAGATAGCAAGGTAGTAGGAGATATATACAGTGGGTACGGAAAGTATTCAGACCCCCTTACATTTTTCACTCTTTGTTATATTGCAGCCAATTTGCTAAAATCATTTAAGTTCATTCTTCTTCCTCATGAATGTACACATAGCACCCCATACTGACAGAAAAACACAGAATTGTTGACATTGTTGCAGATTTATTAAAAAAGAAAAACTGAAATATCACATGTATATTACATAAGTATTCAGACCCTTTGCTGTGAGACTCATATATTTAACTCAGGTGCTTTCCATTTCTTCTGATCATCCTTGAGATGGTTCTACACCTTCATTTGAGTCCAGCTGTGTTTGATTATACTGATTGGACTTGATTAGGAAAGCCACACACCTGTCTATATAAGACCTTCCAGATCACAATGCATGTCAGAGCAAATGAGAATCATGAGGTCAAAGGAACTGCCTGAAGAGCTCAGAGACAGAATTGTGGCAAGGCACAGATCTGGCCAAGGTTACAAAAAGATTTCTGCTGCACTTAAGGTTCCTAAGAGCACAGTGGCCTCCATAATCCTCAAATGGAAGACGTTTGGGACGACCAGAACCCTTCCTAGAGCTGGCCGTCCGGCCAAACTGAGCTATCGGGGGAGAAGAGCCTTGGTGAGAGAGGTAAAGAAGAACCCAAAGATCACTGTGGCTGAGCTCCAGAGATGCAGTCAGGAGATGGGAGAAAGTTGTAGAAAGTCAACCATCACTGCAGCCCTCCACCAGTCGGGGCTTTATGGCAGAGTGGCCCGACGGAAGCCTCTCCTCAGTGTAAGACACATGAAAGCCCGCATGGAGTTTTCTAAAAAACACCTGAAGGACTCCAAGATGGTGAGAAATAAGGTTCTCTGGTCTGATGAGACCAAAATAGAACTTTTTGGCCTTAATTCTAAGCGGTATGTGTGGAGCAAACCAGGCACTGCTCATCACCTGTCCAATACAGTCCCAACAGTAAAGCATGGTGGTGGCAGCATCATGCTGTGGGGGTGTTTTTCAGCTGCAGGGACAGGACGACTGGTTGCAATCGAGGGAAAGATGAATGCGGCCAAGTACAGGGATATCCTGGACAAAAACCTTCTCCAGAGTGCTCTGGACCTCAGACTGGGCCGAAGGTTTACCTTCCAACAAGACAATGACCCTAAGCACACAGCTAAAATAACGAAGGAGTGGCTTCACAACAACTCCGTGACTGTTCTTGAATGCCCCAGCCAGAGCCCTGACTTAAACCCAATTGAGCATCTCTGGAGAGACCTAAAAATGGCTGTCCACCAACGTTTACCATCCAACCTGACAGAACTGGAGAGGATCTGCAAGGAGGAATGGCAGAGGATCCCCAAATCCAGTTGTGAAAGACTTGTTGCATCTTTCCCAAAAAGACTCCTGGCTGTATTAGATCAAAAGGGGGCTTCTACTAAATACTGAGCAAAGGGTCTGAATACTTAGGACCATGTGATATTTCAGTTTTTCTTTTTTAATAAATCTGCAACAATGTCAACAATTCTGTGTTTTTCTGTCAGTATGGGGTGCTATGTGTACATTAATGAGGAAGAAGAATGAACTTAAATGATTTTAGCAAATGGCTGCAATATAACAAAGAGTGAAAAATTTAAGGGGGTCTGAATACTTTCCGTACCCACTGTATATAGATAGTTACAATGAAAAAAAAAGTAAAGATACCTGATGAAGTAGCACATTTGTGCTTTCAATTTCTGAATCCTGTGGCGTGGACAGTAAAGATTTTGGTGTTGTGACCATTGTGGACAGGGCAAATGATAGGGGGGTAGCCAGCTTCAAATAGGGAAACTATGGGGGATCGGCTCCTGTAATTGCCCCCCCCCCCCCGGCGCACTGCTTACGCAGATTCACCTTTCTTCTGCTGCCAGGCCCCTTGTCCCCCCCCCCAACAGCGCTGCTGGCTTCCCCGCCTCCCTCTCACACTGGCTGCTGCAGGGCAGCACAGGTGATCAGTTTAGGATGGAGAGCATGATGAAAGCCGGTAAGTGTCATATTTACTGGCCCCTTCTTTTCCTGAATGAACACAGTGAGTGATCAGTTCCAATAATTTACTATGTTCATTCATAACTTAACATAAACTGGAAGCAAAATGCAAAATACTTGCAAAATGATTGATAATTTTCCTCCCTGCCTGATCAATGAAGTTTGATTGAATCTGATATAAGTGGATTCTAAATCGACTGAAAGGGAAAAATTTGCTATTTAATTGTTTGCAGATTCAGTCCTTTTGATGGAATTGAACAATGACCAGATAAAAAAAATCGAAGCCTGTATGGCTACCATTAACAATCTTTTCTCTGTTTGCACCATGCAATCTCATAAGCTGATCAATTACAAAACGATTAATAAGTTTCTGCCCTGGTTGACTGAGCCCATCAAATTTGATATAAATTGAGTCTAATTCAATCACGATAGAAGTTTTGGCTATTTTATTGTGTGCAAATTCAAATGTTTCATTAAAATTGCAAATCAATCGGGTAATAAAATCAAAGTGTGTTTGTCCACCATTACAGAGATACAGCAAATACATAACGAACATATTTGAACACCCATATTCTTTGCTTTGTTTTTTTTTTTTACATTTTGTACAGTTCCATTTCTTTTTTTTTTTTTTATGCAAAATTATAACGTCGGCAGTATTAAAATTATACAGTGCACCGTATCGAAATATTGAAAGCAGAAAAAGGAACTAAACATAAAAAGGAAGAACATAAAACAAAAAAAAAAAGAAGTCAGACTAGCCTTAGATGCATAACTATTGACTGATCAGCTCTCTTTCCTGATGGGCCTCAACCCTTGAGTAATCTATTCATTACCAATTGGTGTGGTGCAAGATCCGGGGATACAACCAGAATAACATTTTTTGGAGACATTCCTGTGTTGATATGTTAACTTCCTACGGATAAGCATATTGTTCGCTTGTTCAATCCTTTGTTTCTTAGTTGGGATCCAAGGAGATATCCAGTAACGAGCAATAAGTTTACGTGCAATGTACAGTAGGCGCAGAATTGCTACATGCGCATGTGGAGTCAAAGTCTCCTCCTCAAGAGCCCCCAACAAACAAACAATAGGATCTCTAGTAAGATGAAAGTTAAATAACCTTGAAATTATTCCAATAACATCTGTCCAATAACGGAAGAGCTTGGGGCATGTCCATATCATGTGAAGGATATCCCCATGATCTCTCTGACATTTAGGACATAAAGGGATATCCCTACATCCCCACTAATGTAATTGAATGGGTGTTCTGTATGCTCTTTGTAGCAGAAGTAAGTGTGAGAGCCTCTGAGAGGCCGAATCCGAAACCAGAGGCGCAGAAGCCAAACAGAGGTCCCACATATTATCTCCTATAGTGCCCAGGTCCTTCACCCATCCCCTTCTACATGGTAGAGAATGAAGTATAATAAAATAGGCCCTTGATATCAATCCCTTCTTGTCCGATGCCAAAAGAGCTTTACGTACTATGGGAGGATCTACTAAAGAGAGCCTGGAAACCTGAGCCTGTGAGTGAAGGGCATGTCTCAGCTGCAAATATTTATAAAAGTGGTTCCTAGGAAGGGCAAACTCCAATTAGAAGTCCACAAAGGATTTAAGTAGGCTACCTACGTATACCTGAGATATAAATCTAATCATCACCAATCTTTCCCATTGACTAAAATCTTCAAGCTACAGTATCTCTCTATAGTTAGAATTGCGCCAGATTGGGATGGATGACAGTAATCCTTGAATTCCCAGGGTAGATTTAACGTATTTCCACAATGTATTTAGTAGAGTAACTGTTGGCACTGTAGGGACAACATGTGGGAACCCTGCTTCTAAATATATGAAGGCAGAGCAGGTAGAATACCACGGTATTAGAAGGGCTCTAATGGAGTCAAATGGGTCCACCCCATACCATCCTCCAAATTGCTGTATTTGGAAAGCTATGTAATAAAGCCCTGGAGTGAGGGACGGCCAAACCACCCTGTTCTTTTCCTTGCAGGGTTGCTATACTAATTCAGGCCTTTTTTTGCGCAATATTAAATCCCGAAATTGGAAATCTATTTGGAGAAACCATTTAAGGGGTATCCAAATTGGAGAATTATTAAAAATGGACAACAGTTGGAGGGCCCACAGCATTTTTATAAAGTTTATCCTCCCAACCACTGATAAGGGAAGCTTACACCATGCGCTGCATTTCTCTCGGAATTTACGTAATAGTGGGAGTAGATTTTGCTCCATATACTGAGTAGGATCGGACGTGACCTGTATGCCCAGATAACGAAAATAGGAGACTATCTGTACAGTCTTAGTGCAATCTGGAAGGGGTATTATCAATGGATCTAAAGGTAGAAGGACAGACTTGTCCCAATTTATAGAGAACCTGGATAATGCTACCAAACCTTCGATATTGTCCATCGCAGCTCGCATGGATTTCTGTGTGTCTCCTAAATACAGTAGTGTGTCGTCTGCATATAATGAAATGATGGACTCCGTGGACCCCTAATAAACTCCACAATGTCTGACTAACCATAAATTTGTCCTGCCAGAGGTTCCAGGGCTAAGGCAAATAGCAGGGGCAACACAGGGCACCCCTGTCGAGTGCCTCTATGAAAAACAAAGGGGTCTAAAAGTTCACCATTCACCCTGATTAGAGCAGTGGGAGCTGCATATAATACTTGGATTCACATAATTAAGTCATTACCCACCCCAAACCGTTCCAAAACCTCCCAGAGAAAAGGCCATTCAACGCTATTGAAAGCTTTAGCTGCATCCAAAGAAATAATGGCCCTATTCCCTGGGTTGTCCACGGTAAGCTGTAAGTTCAAAAAGAGGCGCCTAAGGTTCTGTGTAGAATGAGATGGGATGAATCCAGACTGATCCCTATGTATCAGTTTGTGTATGGCCTTCGCTAATCTAGAAGCTAACACCCTGGCCAATACCTTTACATCAGCGGTGAGAAGAGAAATAGGCCTATACAAATTAGGAAGCAGGTTGTTTTTTCCAGGTTTTAGTAGTAAAACAATAGTTGCCTCATTCATTGAGGTAGGTAAGGTCCACCCCTTGAAATGCATTGTTTTAGACCTTCAACATCACTGGTACCACATGGTCTGCGTATCGCCTGTACACCTCAGAAGGGAGACCATCAGCCCCCCGAGATTTCCCATTTGGGGTCTGCGTTAAGTCTGTAAGCAGTTCATCGTCTGTTAATGGGGGCGTTAAGCATCTGCACATCCAAGGCAGACAGGCGAGCCAAAGAACAACCATTCAAAAAATTAGCAATGTCCAGTTTAGATAGATGTATTTTTGCTGAATACAAATCAATATAGAAAAATCAAAACACACTAAGAATATCAGAACATCTAATAGAACCCTGTGGATTTTGCACTGCTGCTATATAAGAAGCTGCCTGCTGCATTTGCACAAACATTGCCAGCAAATGCCCCATGGTTTCTCCTTCTTCAAAGTGTTTTTGTTGTAATAAAAATCATTTCCTTTCCACTAGTTGAAGTTCCACCTGTCTAGAAATGGATTGTGCTGCTAGCCAAGCATGTTTAGTGTCTTCTGAAGGATTATCTATGTAAGCTTCCTCCATTCTCCGGACCTCTAAGGAAGTAAATCTTTTCCAGGCTTTTGTAGAAGTTTTAATGTTGGTAATTATATGGATAAATTGTCCCCCCGTAAATATGCCTTGGCCGCATCCCATACCATGCCTATATCTGCAGTATCCACATTTAAAAGGCTAGTAAAAAAAAGTAGAAGAAAAAATAAAAAAACAGAGAACCAACTGGATCCTCAACCTCCGGAAACCGCATAACAAATAGTCCATGTAGGACTTCCATGAGGGCAACAGTGGAAGCTCAATTAGGTAACAAAAAGCCTCACCACAGTGAAGTATTTGTAACTATTCAATGCAGTTATCATCTGGAATCTGCCTTTTCACAAGAGAAGCAGGGGTAGGTTATGGAAGAGAGGCCTGTGTTTAGGAATATCAAGTGGGTAACAGACTTCAGGTAGCAGCTGATCTTGAGGGTCTATTTAAGCGAAGTGAACTCTCCTCCCTGTCCAGCCATTGGATTGCAGTAGATGACATGTCAAAGAAATGAACCTCTCCCTTGTCAACCACCCGAAGCTTGGCTGGATACAGCATGGCATATTGCAGGTCTAGTGTTCTGAGGCGCCTTTTAATTTCTGGAATTTTGCTCACTGTTTCTGCACTTCAGCTGAGAAATCTGTGAAAAATTATAGTTTGGTGTTGTCAATCACCATATTATCTCCATTATCCTGAGCCTTGGCAAGTACAATATCTCTGTCTTTAAAGTTCAACAATTTGAACAGGAAGGTGCGAGGAGGGCTGCCTGCAGGTAGAGGGCACAATGGAACCCTGTGTGACCGCTCAACTGAGAACATAGGTGAAAAAGACTCCTTGATGAAAAAAAAGGTTAATCACAAACGGTGATACCTATAGCGCTTGCTGTGTGCTCCCTGAGTGAAAAATTGCTAATAAATCGCAAAAGTGCTAAATATATAAATGCTGAAAATAGATAAAGTACACATATAAATATATATAAATAATAAATATATTAATAAACCATTCATGAATAAATGTCCATCCAATATATGGTGATAAAGTGATCAATGCTGAAAAAATAATTATAATAAACAGTCCAAACACAACATAAAAATTGCTTAATGTGCTGGTGCTTCTTTCTTGACTTCTCTGGTGCTCCCTTCACCGTGAAAATAAATGAATTGCCCACTCACCAGATAATGTGGGTCCTATATGCCTTACGACATTAGGACCATTCGTGCTTATAGGAAATCCTTTCCAGGTTCGGATTCACTCTCCCTGGGTTTAGAAGCCGTTCCTCTGCAGTGCCAGTACACTACGATTAGACTTACACTATAAAGTGTATCTCCTCCAGCTACGATCCAATTCCTTGGGATGTGCCTCCTCTGCAAATCACCTCCAATCACGGGTAGTGATGGGGAAATAAAACGGATAGTGTGGTATTGCTTTCCAATATTTTTTATTTCACACACCCCGCACACTTCAAAGGTACAAAACCATAAAAAAGTTCCAGTAGTGAATAAAAACAGGTGACATGCACATCCAAAGTTCAAAGTACAGCCAAATGGTGAGGCAAACGTGATAAAATCCAAGCAGTAAAAAAACAAACGGACAGGACCGTCATACACGTGAGCTTAGGCAGTGGAGAGCGGTAGTTCCGGCTTGCGTTCCACCCGAGCTCGTATGACGTCACGACGTGCGTTCCATCTAACGCGTTTCGTCATTGGTTAGACGTCTTCAGAGGTCCTCTCCATATATTGGATGGACATTTATTCATGAATGGTTTATTAATATATTTATTTATATATATTTATATGTGTACTTTATCTATTTTCAGCATTTATATATTTAGCACTTTTGCGATTTATTAGCAATTTTTCACTCAGGGAGCACACAGCAAGCGCTATAGGTATCACCGTTTGTGATTAACCTTTTTTTTCATCACTAGCACTCGCACTTTATATAGCAGCTGCAATTAATTTACAAATCACAGAACATAGTTATATATTTATTTATATTTATTCATACCAGGTCCCTGATACACACCTCCTTTAGCGCGTTAATATACATAGTATATTTTTTTTCTCGAAAAAGACTCCTTGCCAACAGTAGACAAAAGCCAATTCTCAAAAAAGGCAACTGGATTCTTTCGCTTTGCCTGCTCCAGTATACCTATGGCACGGACATTGTTGCGTCGTACCCAATTCTCCATATCATCAATGCGTGCAGCATGCTGAGCAGTGAGGAGTGCACCATGTTTATCATCTCTCATAAAGGATGCTATGTCATCCTCAACTGTACTGACACGAACCTCCAGTGCAGCCATTCTTTCTTGCAATTTCTGCATATCGTGTCTAATAAAGGATACTTCAGCCTTCACCCCTTTCTTTCTGCAGTAAGAGTTGTGATTGAAGTGTTTCACATGTTCACAGCAGCCATGATATCTCTGAGAGTCGGCTCTGGGTCATCCCCTCCTGGAAAGAAGGCATGGCAAATATGTCTGCCTGTGCACTTACTGTATCCCAGTCGAGAATAGGTCTGGCGGGTCTTCCAGTGGCACTGTGCCGTCTACCTCCGATTGAGTGTCAGGGGAGTCTTCAGTAGGGAGAAGTGGATCAGGATGATCTCTGGGAGAAGATCAGGAAAAGATCTTATGTGCTGCCTCTTTGTATTTCTCCTTCGTGGAGCACTAAGGCAAGGCACCATCTTGAGAAGTCGGGTCAGAGAGAGATCAGCCTTTCTTGAGCCTGTTGGCCATGTTCAGCAGCATGTCGGACCCACTGTCAAGCTGCCCGCTACTGATGTTAAGTCTCCGGTGTAGGATTAAAGACATTCGGGTGTCTTAATCGTCCACCCCCAGGATATTTGTGCAGATCTTTGGCAGAGAGGACAGTAAGAGCATCCTGTTACATCCGCTGCTCAGCCACGCCCCCCCCCCCCCCACAATTCTATTTCTTAGCAGAATATTATCCTGTAACATTTATTATCAGTGGCATGGCCTTGTTTTGCCCTGAGTCTTTTACAGTTTATTTCTTCTCATTAGTTCCAGCAAAGAGAGCTGGCATAGGAAGTAAAATAAAGGCAGGAAATGTTCTTTATAGTAACAATGTCAGCAATTAAATCTGTGTCTTTTGGTGCATGTGACTAGGGTCTGAAGGGAGGTTAGCAAGTTTCTGCAAGTTTTTCCAACATTCATTAAAAAAATAGGTCATTGTAAAAAAAAAATAAGTACACTTCAAAGTTGATACCATACAAATATGCAGGTAGTGACCCAGATCAGCCTAAGACTATTTAAACAGTCAGATTTTTTCAGTTATTAACACAACATCAAATATTTTAAACTCATTCAGCTTCCAGTAGGTGTGAACTGGTTTGTATTGGGAAGTGTTTAGAGACAACTGGGCTTCAGTTATCAAATCATCTTTTATCAAAACTATTTTGCAACTAATATAAATACTGGAATTATGATGATTTCAGCCTCTTGAAATATTCTGAACAGCAGCACTCAGGCTACATGTCCTTCATTCACGTTTGCTTACAAGGAACATGGTGACAAATTAACTACTTCGTGCCCTTAGGACGTACCCATACGTCCTCGGGTTGAAGTTGTTATAACAGGATGATAGCTGCAGCTGCAGCCACCATCCCAAGATCAAAATTTGCAGCTGGTGATGGGCTTTCCAGTAGAAGTGATCGGGCCATAGAGCTTCTCAGATCACTTCTAGAGGAAAGCCCCTTGCCTGCCGCAAATTTTACATTCATAAGAGTAAAGAAGGTGTGCAATCAAGAAGCCAATATCAGTGTCAACACAGTTATTCAGAGATTCACAAGACATGAAGGAGGTACACATTAACAAGGGTATCAATTAATAAGTGTTAAATGTAACAATAACTAAGATACAGTTCAATTCAATTAGGTTATAGTTGCCTTGCACACAGCTTAACACCCTCAAATATAGCTTGTTGCAGGTTCAACCATACCTGGTACAAATTCAGCCCTCAAGAATGTAGAGGAGCCCCAAAAATGTAAGGAATTGGCAGGACTTCTAAGATCATAACCCATATAAAGTATTCAAATGAAGGTTTAGCCCATAGACGAGCCATAGTAAAGAATCAAAGAGAGAAAAGATGGAAAGGAAGATATAAGAGATTTAGCAGAGATCCAAAATTCACAGAAGACACAAATTTATTATGTTAACCCAATGTGTAAGAGATAGGTGTCTGAACATGATTTGCCCATGGTTCCCAAGTTTGATCAAAGAGCTTCTGTTTGTCGTATATAATGCTAGCTACCTTTTCATGCTTTATGCGGCAAATAGAGACATAGGGTGACTTTCATGCTCCTACAAAGGTAGTTTTAGCCGCCAGAAGCATAAATTAAATCAGTATTTTCATAGGATATGGCCCTCCCACTGGGAGATCTTTCAACAGAGTTATAGAAGGACATAGGTCTATTGCTATCCCTGTAATTCTACAAATCCAGGAAAAGACTTGCTTCCAATATCTCCTAATGCGTGAGCATTCCCACCATATGTGGAGCATAGTACCCCATAAGGCACATCCCCTGAAGAAATCCTCTGAAGCTGAAGGGTACATCCTGGCAAGGCGAGCAGAACTTCAGCCATCATTCCAGTATAAAAATTTGCAACCAGTGATGGTCTTTCTTGTAGAAGTGATCCAAGCAGCTCTACAGCCACCTAAACACTTCTACAGTGCATAGAGGGGGCTCCCCTGGCTTTCTGGTGGGATCAGAAAGCCTAGGACCACTGTGGCTGGTCTTTTTGGCTGCTAGAAGAGGAAAACCAAGTACATGAATGATCAATCTAATCAAACTGACCTTGGTTTGAACAGATGCTTTGGAAAGCAAAGAAGAGATCTTGGCTTTAATAGACCCCTGATGTCTTAGTAAAGAGTACCTGTCACTACCCATGCTATCACAGGGGCTTTTGTTTATCCATTGTAATAGCAATAAAAGTGATCCAAAAAAAATGTAAAGGGGCAGTGTAAAAAATTTAATAAAATAAATATTAATGCTAATGCGCAAGTGTGAACACATATGTAAGTCACACAGTCATAAATAAATGGTAATCGTACCACACATATGAGGTATTGTCATGAATATCAGAGATAGTGAGAGCAATGATTCCAGTGCCAAACCTTCTGTTTAACTCTAAAGTAGTAAATGCTTTAAAAGTGTTGCCTATGGATAATTTTATGTACCATAGTTTGTTACCATTCCACAGACGTGTGCAATTTTAAAGCATGACATGTTAGGTATCTACTTACTCTGAATAACATCATATTTTACATTTTAAGAAAAAATCTAAATGTGGGTATTAGATTGTGTATGTGTTCACTAAAATTCAATAAACTGCATTTTTTCCTGAAAATTTGCGGCTGCACAAATATCGTGTGACATAAAAAAATGCATCAACCACCATTTTATTCATCAAGGTCAGAGTTTTATTATCTCTGATTTTAAGAGGAAAAGAACCTTTTGTGAATTGAGCACCCAATTCTGTCCTACTGTATGTACTGCGCAATATGGTTCTTATACTTTCATGCGCCATCTAATTCTAAATAAAAATATTTATTCACTGGTAGACCTACCAGATAATGTTTGTGAAAGTTGTATTCTCAGCTTTATGTTACTACAAAAAATGAATGAACTTTCTTTTTTTTATGCATTTACATGCATAACCTCTTGAGTCCCAATGCTGTTTGGTGACTGCTAGCAAGGGGCATTTAAACACAGTTGCAATTGCTGTAACTCCCCCCCATGCAACTTAACCCACCCCTCAAATGTATTTCAGGCTCTGCTATCCCATCTGCAGACCCCAAATGGGCATGGCAGTTGTCGCTCGGTATAGCCAAGGGAGATCATTAAATATTTCCCAGAAATCATTCCCAGACAGAGCTGACCATGGAAGTGATCAAGTATGATTTGTGCTCAGAGAAGTGCTAGGTAGACATTAGGGAGACCCCTGATATCTCATTCAAGAGAATTTGTTTCTACATAAATTCTATCACATAGGGGGCTTTTCAACCCCCTACGTGACGGCAATAAAGTTAGGTGTAAACAAAAAAGTAAAAAAAAATAAATAAATAAATAAACAAATAATAAATTAAAAACACAAAAAAGTGAAAGTCCCCATGTACACACATACATATGTAATTGCACGTCTAGTGCAATTTTGTATGAAAATGACAAGTCTGTTAAACATATTCGGTATCGCTTCACACATCAGAGTGGGAGCAATAATTCTAGGGCCATCATTCACTGCCAACTCCAAACTGAGAACCTGTAAAGGCTTTTGAAATGTCTGTGTACAATTTTGGGTACAAAGGTTTGTCCCTGTTTTAGGAGTGCGTGCGATTTTAAGGTGTGACATGCTTGGTATCTATTTATTCTAAGCAATCCCTCAATTTTACTAAAAACGGGGGGGTTATATTGTGTTTGTTTTTGCTAAAATTAACTTTCATGTATTTTTTTACTGAACAAAACGGGTTTAAAAAAAATGTGCTAATGTTAAGTGACATAAAAATTGCAACTACAAACATTTTATTTTCCAGGGTCTTTCTTTTCACAAAATATTTTTAAAGTGTGGGAGATTTAAGCAATCTTCAGACTCAAATTTACATTTTTAACGTGTACAAAAATGAAAAAAAGGGCTCCAGGATTGAAGTGGTTAAAATATGCTATGTAGAAAAATATTTGTGTCACATGAATTAATATTTCAGTGTGATGGCTTAAAGCATTCCTTTGAGCAGAAAAAGAAGATGTAAGGTGAACCTCCTCCAAATTAATAAACAATTAACTGATGTATTACTGGACGCCTTTCAATATTTTACTAGGATAACACTCAATGTTTGATGTTGGTTAACGGAAAGTATCTCTAATGCAAGATGCAACATCCCCATATATTTCTAGCCAAAGATTTTAGCAGTATTTATTTGGCCTACTACCTGGCTAAAGGTTTGCTCACATGGGTGGTCAGGGGGCGATACAAAAAGGTGGTAAACAATACTTACCTGAGCCACATCTCAATGCAGTGATGTTGCACGAGAGCCTTGGCTGTACAAGACTCCCCTCCTAACTGGCCGAGACAGCAGCGGGCACTATTGGCTCCTACTGCAGTCAATCAAAGTTAATGAGCCAATGAGGAGAGAGAAGCGGTGGGGCTGAGCCATGGCTCTATGTCTGAATGGACACACAAAGCAGTAACTCGGCTCAGGTGCCCCATAGCAAGTTGCTTGCTATGGGGGCCTCGGCGGGTGGGAGGATCTGGGCTGCTCTGTGCAAAACTGCTGCACAGAGCAGGTATGTATAACATGTTTGGTATTTTTAAACAAACAATAACAAGACTTTAATATCACTTTAATTGAACAAGCTGTAGTTAGAAGCTGATTTGCTACCATGCACAGCTGCACCAGATTCTGAGTGCTCCAGTTTGAGCAAATCGCCCCTAGGAGGGGGCTTCCTCACCGCCTATTAACCACTTGCCGACTGCCTAACGCCGATCTACGTCGGCAGTCAGCCCCTCACAGGCAAAGTGACGTAGGACTACGTCACTAGCTTGTGAGGGTCTAGGGAGCGAGCGCGCGCCCCCGGAGGCGCGCTCCCACTCCCGCGTGGTCACGGACCCCCCCGCGCGTGTGACCGGCGGACCCGATGTCCGCCGGTCACTCGGCGATCGGCGGGGGAGAGGGAGAATGTCAGGCAGCCTGTGTAAACAAGCTGCCTGTCATTCTCCTTGCTGTTAGGATACTGATCACTCGGATCTAGTATGTAGATCCGTTGATCAGTGTCCATACAGCTCAAGCCCCAGCCAATCACAGTAGAAAGCACGCCCCTAGGGATACACACAGCCCCTCCCTCCCAAATAAAGTTAACCCCTTCACTACCAGTGTATTTTTACAGTAACAGTGCATATATATAGCACTGATTACTGTAGAAATGTCACTGGTAACCCCAAAAGTGTCAAAAATGTCAGTCAAGGGTCCGATCTGTCTGCCCCAATGTCGCAGTACCGCAAAAAAAATCGCAGATCGCCGCCATTACACGTTAAATAAAAAAACAACAAAAATGACAGAAATCTTTCCCTTTGTTAGTAAACGCGATAACTTTTGCGCAAACATATCAAAATACGCTTTTTGCGATTTTTTTTACCAAACATAGGTAGCATAAAACAAATTGGCCGAAAAAGTAAAAAAATTTTGATTTTTAAATTTTTTTTTTGGGGAATTTCATATAAAAAAATGTGAAAAATATTGCTATTTTTGCAAAATTGACGCTCTTTTTTTGTTTATAGCGCATGATCAAAAAATCGCACAGGTGATCAAATACCACCAAAAGAAAGCTCTGTTTGTGGGAAAAAAAGGACGCCAAATTCGTTTAGGTACAGCGTCGCACGACCGCGCAATTGTCCGTTAAAGTCACGCAGTGCCGAATCGCAAAATACCCCCTGGTCGGAATGGGGGTAAAATCTTCCGAGGCTTAAGTGGTTAAATGGCTCTAAAAAGTGGTCCATTGCGGATCCCTTTTTGGAGGGGCACAAAGGGTTACCCGCAGGTATGAACAAGTTCTTTAGACAACTATGAAGAACAACACCTATTTCAATATGACATATGATAAGTCCAATATTCTGACCTTAGGTAGATATTAAAGCAGTTGTAAACCCTGCTTTGCTGTTTTTACCAACAGGTAAGCCTAAGATAAGGCTTACTTGTAGTTAAAATGAATATCTCCTAAACCTGCACCGTTTAGGAGATATTCACCCTTCATGCAGCCGCTGTAAACAGCGGAACATGAGCTCTGAAGGTCCGGCATACCATGCCAGATCTTCAGAGCTTCTTGCCAGAACTGAGGGTAATTGTGGCTCCATCTACTCACAGTGCCGGACCCCACAAACCAGGAAGAAAGGCCAGGGGAACATGTTAGCCCTCTCAGTTGTGACCGGGCACTGCTGCAGAGCTTCGTTCTAAAGTTCTAAGGTAATACTAGCACATTATGGTATTGTCTTACAGTTTTTTTTTTTAAGGGTTATACAACCGCTTTAAATAAGTTAGTATGACGGGCAGTACCTTATGAGATCATATTTCAGCTCAACACTACCTTCGGCTAGATTCTCGCTTTTTTACAGTGGGTATTAACGACTTGCCGACCGCCCCAGGTACTGCGGCAGGGCGGCTCGGCTGCGCATAATCACGTAGATGATGAGACACAGAGGGAGTCAGGCAGAGGGAGGAGCGGCCTCGATTGCCACTGGCCTCCCAGGATTTTTGGCTAGAATGACAGAAAAGCCACCTGCTTTTGTAAACAAAGCAGGCGGCTTTTCTGTCAGAGGAGCAGGGAGAGATCGTGTGATTCAGCTAAGCTGAATCAACGATCTCTCCCTGCCTCATGTCCAACCCACCCCCCCCCCACACAGTCAGTAAGCGCTATTAGGCATATACTTAACCCTTTGATCCCTCCAGTGTTAACTCCTTCCCTGCCAGTGTCATTTATACAGTAAGAGTGCATATTATTTAGCACTGATTACTGTAATAATGTCACTGGTCTCCAAAAAGTGTCAAAAATGTCAGTTAGGTGTCCTATCTGTCCGCCGCAATGTTGCAGTCCCGCAAAAAATTGCTAATTGCCGCCATTACTAATAAAAAAATAAATAAATAAAAAAAAGTCCAAAAATCTATACCATAGTTTGTAAACGCTATAACTTTTTTGCCCAATTAAAATACGCTTTTTTTTACCTAAAATGTGTAGCAGAATACAAACTGGCCTAAACTAAAAAAAAAATGTGATTTTTTAATTTTTTTTATTGGGAATGTTTTATAGCAGAAAGTAAAAAATATTGTGTTTTTTTCAAAATGATCGCTCTTTTTTTGTTTATAGCGCAAAATCTAAAAAACGCAGAGGTGATCAAATACCACCAAAAGAAAGTTATATTTGTGGGGAAAAAAATCTATTGTTTTTGGGTACAGGGTTGCACGACTGCGCAATTGTCAGTTAAAACAACTTAGTGCCGAATCGCAAAAAATGGCCTGGCCTGGCCTTCTGGAGCTGAAGTGGTTAACATCCATTTGTTATGTGCATGCTCTTGCCTGATATAAGAATCATCCCTGTCTGCTTGCCATACACAGAAAAATGCACTACATGTGTTCATTAATTGATTACTTCTGCGGACCCTTAAATGTATGTTGATACAATAAGACACATGTAGGCTTTGTTTTCCATTATACACTGAAATGCAATGCCTCTAAATGGACCTAATTGACTTGTATGACTATTCCGTGTTTGCTGCAGTTACCCTGCAGCAGGTGATTGCACTATACCATTGGGAACCGCTTGGATGTAAATGCAGCTTCAATAATAAGTGTATTTTGTGTGCATTACATACCATATGTAATTTATCCATGGCAAGCGTTCTCTGACTCAACTAACTCAATTCTCTTTTTTCATCTTGTTGTTCCTTATTTATTTCCCATGTTAGTATCCAAACAATGCCACGCAGTCTGTGTTTGAAATGTTACTGTGTAGCCGATGTGCTTATGAGATTCTGAAATTTGAATTTTTTGATAATGCATCAATGAATGCTCTTCATGGAAAGTTGCCTAATTAACTGTATGTCGCATCATTCTTTTAAATTGATTAGAGAATTTTTTTTAAAGAATATGAAAACTGTTTTGCTGTAAGGTGATATGATTGCTCATTCTTGTTAGTGTATAACTGTTCTGCAGTGTAACTGCTTCGTACTTGATTTTTTAGGATGCATTAGAATTATTTATATGCAAAAAGCGATTTTGAGTGGCTGACAGAAAGTGAAGTCTTTTTTATAAATGGACTCAGCTGATGGGAGATAGGGTTGACACTAGTCGAAGACATAATTTACTTCCCTTAGCATTTAGGCAGCATTACAGACACAAGCACTTCCTCTCTTTTGTCTGGGCTGTCAGGGGTACAGTGCTAGATATTATGAATGCTTTCCAAAGCGGCAGCCTGTACTGACAAATTTTAAAATAGCACTGACTTTTTAAAAGTGCAAATTGAGTCAGCACAACTGAAGCAGAATGAACGGGGCTTTGTCTCTATTATACGCTTGTCACAGCTTATATGATACGTTTTACTCCTGGCTGATTAGCATCCATGTTATCTTCTAGACTTTCACTCTTTTTATTTTGCTTTTTTTACTGGTATATGCTATTATCTTAGCACTGCAAGAATGAAATACATTTTCTTAGAAACGTTAAAAGTTAAACCATAAATTATGATTTATATGCCTAATTTTAAAGATGAACTCCAGCTAATAAAAAAAATATATGCTGCCTTGTACTTCTACAAATAAAAAAATGTTGTTTTGGCTGCAATACTTGCCTTCAACATGGATCTGCCCCTGCAATAACTCTTCTCCACCACTAGATGGGATCAATCCTCAAAGATGAATGCTGGATATAATTATTCAGGGCCCCCTAGGAGCCAACCAATCAGAGAGTGCTTTTGAAACAATTGAGACAAAGCAACTGAGACAATGCAAAGTATTCCCCTAATGGCGTCTGCACCTCCTGTTTTTTACAATGCAGCAGGGCCACCAGTCAGCAAGGGAAGAAGAAGCTAGTGGAGATCACTGTAGTAGTAGGGCCTAGTACAGCGATTTCCAGCCTTTACAGGGATTCCACCGGCATGGCACATGCATACAGTGGTGATTGAAAGTTTGGGCACCCCAGGTAAAAATTTGTATTAATGTGCATAAAGAAGCCAAGGAGAGATGGAAAAATCTCCAAAAGGCATCACATTACAGATTAGACATTCTTATAATATGTCAACAAAAGTTAGATTTTATTTCCATCATTTACACTTTCAAAATAACAGAAAACAAAAAAATGGTGTCTGCAAAAGTTTGGGGACCCTGCTGAGTTAATATCTTGTACTGCCCCCTTTGGCAAGTATCACAGCTTGTAAATGCTTTTTGTAGCCAGCCAAGAGTCTTTAAATTCTTGTTTGAGGTATCTTTGCCCATTCTTCCTTACAAAAGTCTTCCAGTTCGTTGAGATTTCTAGGGCTGTCTGTCACCCACTGCTCTTTTAAGGTCTATCCATAGATTTTCAGTTATGTTGAGGTCAGGAGATTGTGAAGGCCATGGCAAAACCTTCAGTTTACGCCTCTTGATGTAATCCCCCGTGGATTTCGAGGTGTGTTTAGGATCATTATCCATTTGTAGAAGCCACCCTGTCTTTAACTTCAGCTTTTTCACAGATGGCATCAAGTTACCATCCAAAATTTGCTGAAATTTTATTGAATCCATTTTTCCTTCTACTCGTGAGATGTTTCCTGTGCCACTGGCTGCAATACAACCCCAAAGCATGATGTATCCACCACCATGCTTAACAGTTGGACAGAGGTTCTTTTCATTAAATTCTGTGCCCCTTCTTCTCCAAACGTACCTTTGTTCATTACGGCCAAAAAGTTAAATTTTAACCTCATCGGTCCACAGAACTTGTTTCCAAAATGCATCAGGCTTGTCTATATGTTCATTTGCAAAGTTCAAACGCTGATTTTTGTGGTGAGGACGTAGAAGAGGTTTTCTTTTGATGACTCTTCCATGAAGACCATATTTGTACAAGTATCTCTTTATAGTGGAATAGTGTACGACAACTCCAGTGTCTGCCAGATCTTTCTGCAGGGATCGTGCAGTCAAACGTGGGTTTTGAATTGTTTTTCTCACAATCCTGCGAGCTGTTCTTTCTGATAATTTTCTTGGTCTTCCAGATCTTGCTTTAAAGTGGAGTTCCACCCTATTTTTATACTTACCTCCATCTTCTCGCTCCGGGTCACCTGAAAAAGAAATGGATAATCGCATATTTTTTTTTTTTTTACTTACCTCGTAGCGAAGAAAATATACTTACCTTACTTCCTTCTTCCTCCTTCCTCGGCCGCGGCCCGTCGTCACTTCCTGGCTCTGCAATGATTCCTGGGAGCTGGACGTCATAGCTCCCAGGAATCATTGCGCCTGCACCGGCCCCGACGTCAGTTCCGGGTCGCGCGCGTCATCCCCTTCTAAACAGCTTCTGGGCATGCCCAGAAGCTGTGGAGGGGTGACGCGCGCGACCCGGAAGTGACGTCGGGGCCGGCGCAGAGCATCGTGGGACCACAGAAGGCGGAAGAAGACGCCGAAGAGGACGCGCTGGCTTCAAGCTGCCCACATCTGAGATGGCAGCGCTGGACAAGACGTTTGCAAGGTAAGTATTTCGTCTTGCAGGTAAGTGCAACCCGGGACAGATCAGAGGTTAGCCATTGTGGAATGCACTAGCCCTGACTGTCCCGGGGGTATTAAAAAAACAAAAAACAAATCCAGGGTGGAACTCCGCTTTAACTTCAACTTTTCCTGATGGCTGCCATTTCTTAATTACATTCTGAACAGATGATATTGACATCTGAAAACGCTTTGCTATCTTCTTATAATCTTCTCCAGCTTTGTGATTGTCAACTATTTTCAGTTTCAGTTTTCTAGACAACTGCTTAGAAGATCCCATGGTGCTGATTATTGGGGCAAGGTCAGATGAGTCTGGGCATTTAAAACCTTTGAGATTGACATTACCTGGTCTTCCCAGACGATGATTGAGAACAATCCATGACACTGGCAGGTCTCAGCCTTGCAAAGTGGGCTGTGCATGCTATAAATTCTGCAGGGTGCCCAAACTATTGCAGATGCCATTTTTTTGTTTTCTGTAATTTTGAAAGTGTTAATGATGGAAATAAAATCGAACTTTTGTTGACATATAAGAATGTCTAATCTGTAATTTGATGCCTTTTGGAGATTTTTCCATCTTTCCTTGGCTTCTTTATGCACATTAATACAAATTTTTATCTGGGGAGCCCAAACTTTCGATCACCACTGTACTTACGTTGGTCCAAACTGAATCAATGTAACTATGTATAAATTGGCAGAAACAAACTTCAGCTTTAAAGGTTTGGGTAGGTCTAACAGAGCAAATTTCTTTCCTGAAATCACAGGTTGCAGGAAAAAAATTAGCTTGAATCCCCCCATTAAAACAGACAGTTTTGATGCGGGAATCCCTCCTGCTGGGCCCTTGTTTTCTCCCGGTGGGGGCCAGGGGAGGGCGAGGGAAGCTGTCCCCACTGGGGGAAGTCCGTGATTATTGCTAGCGGCTAGAGCAGCCAATAGTGATATATAGATATAGACAAAAACAGTGCTTGCATATAGATAAGCCAAAAAAATCGTTCACCAACTGACAAGTGCTATAAAATAAATAAATCGCTCATAGGCAGCTGCTATCCACTGAGTGGGCTCAGAATTATAAAAAAAGATATATAAATATAAGCGCTTCCCTAAAAATATAAATATGTGAATCAGTGCTATAAAAGACTAAATAAATAAATAAATACAATTGTGCAAAAAATGAATTCAATATTCCACAAAAAGTGCATCTGTGTTACAAAAGTCGTTAAACGTGTTTATTATTTTATTAAAATGATATACAAGTAGCAGTGGCAGGATTTAGAGAAGATGCAAAGAACGAGGAATGAGATAAATGTTAAACCATGGCAACACATTTGAGAGTTATGTGGAATGACAGTACCATTTACATGAGAGAAAGATTTCAGACAAGGCTTTTACATGGTGGAGTAAAAATAATTAGTTCAGTTTTATCTAGGTTAAGCATTAGTTACCTCTCTGACAGCTATGATGAAATGACTGACAGGGAACTTGAATTCATCATCGGAGACAGATCTGGAATATTCAGCTGATCTGTGTTTTATCAGTTCACAAGTGGCATTAGATGCAAAAGAAAGAAATGGTTACAAATGATAATGCTAAACATAAAGATCAGTAATGATTAACAAAGGACTAACATTTGTGTATGAGGGAAACCAGGCAAGGAAAGTATGCCAAATGCTAAGAGAATTCAGAATTCAGGAGCTAAGGGTGGTTAACTGTTGTAAATGTGGAGGAGAGATCAAGAAACAAAAGGAGAGATGCTGTTTAATATACAGGGCGCAAACCAGACTAAAGTGGATCAAATAGCAATTTAGATGTGCGCATTAGGGTTGGTTTGTTATAAACAAGGTGTTAGAGCAAATTGCATGTTTATAGAAACAGAGAAATAAGACAGTGGATAGATTGTAGGGAAAGGTCAAGAGATGTTTTCTTCAGCAAAGGAAGTGTGATTGCATGTTTACAGACAGCTGAGAAGGAGAGGTTAAACCACATGCTCAGCGCAGAGTAGACCATAAAGGTCAGAGCAGAGAAGTTGTTGGTGAAATTACTTAAATGGTTCAAAGAACTCAGAATAAAGTTACAAGTAACGGGGGTAGGTTGTTTGATGAATGGTGTTTGTTGCATTATGGTGCTATCAATTTTTAATTAATACTTGCTAGATTGATTAGGAAGACAAATATAACACCAATTTGTTGTGGGTTAGAAACCTAGAATTGGTAACTACAGATTCCCAACTGTGTATCACAGCGCTTCCCAAGACCCAAGGAAGTTACGATCTTTCTTGCTAAGCAGGTGCCATGCAAAGAGTTACAGGTTATTAGCGATGAAGCGGGACAACTCATAGTTAAAGGCATATTCTTTAGCAAAATGTCACCCTAGTCAGTTTGTATTTACCAAATGAGGACCAGGTTTCCTCTCTTGAAGCTTGCTTATCTCTGGCAGACTAGCACAAAGAAGGTGTCCTCATTGTAGGAGGAGACTGTAATTTGGCTTTGGACCCCCTGTTGGAGATGTCAAAGGAGCTTTACACTTACCATATTAAAAATTAAGTAAAGGAAAAACATCCCTCCATGTCTATCAACTGGTAGACATTTGGAGGACTCTCAACACAGGGTAGGTGCAGAGGGGGCAGTGGCAATAAAGACACAGAGTCCGGTTGCAGATAAACTCAGAACTTGCATTGCAGAGATAGGATACTGCAAACAATTCCAATGGGACAGTGAGAGGCAGCGGGTAAAGATACACCGACAGCATCTGTCTTCAGAGTGTGCAATGAAGCCTGATCCCAAAGGGGAGGCTGCAGTACAGTATTGCGCATCCCTAGCCTGTCTCTTCTTATCTAGAACCTTTTCCTACCCCTATCACTTTATCTGACTAGTGGGTGCTCTTTCTCTTCTCTTGCCACTTCACAAAAATGAGCACCAAACCCAAGGGCCAGGATCCTAAATAGACTCTGCCTTACCCAAAATGGCTGTCAGAGTCACATGGGCAGCCACCATCTAATCGGATTGCTGCCCAAGTGACTCAGGAAACCATAGAAGAACCATATTTCTCATGACTTCCTCTCCTTCTGCATTGCCGCTGAGGTTGAGCGCCACCTGCAGTGGAGACAGCAGACTGCACCCGCCTACACACATGAAAGAGGCAATACATTTCACTTGCCCAATTACAAGACGTACACAAGAATCAATTATATCTTTATCTCACGGAGTATCCTTCATCTACTTTCAAAACAAACAGAGAGCGCCACTCTGGGTGCAGCATAACACACTAACAACAAGTTTATTTAGACAATTAGCAACTCACATTTAGGAAGTAAAAAAACACTTTTTACGTCTGCCAGAATTGGGTCTCTAGTACCTGCTGGCGCTGTCTGGAATCTGAATGTACCCTGCTACACTTTTTTTGTGAATGTTCAAACCTAGGGACTTTTGAGACATGGTCAAACAAACAATGAAAGCCATCACAGGTGTGTGTCTCAAAAGAGAAATCCAATAGCATTTCTTCTACATTATTCCCCTACTATACTACAGAAAGTACAAAAAATCATTACTGAAGCACCTCCTTACTCTTCTAAAGCCTGCATCCCTGCATTGTGCAAAAGTCCCCCTTCCCCAAAAACGGACAATGGTAATAGGGAGGGTGACGAAACTTCCTCTTTCTGCTTGCCCATCCCTCTCAACCCACCCCCCAACCTCCTACCCTTCACCCCATTCTCTCGCCTACTGTTCTTTTTTTCTCCCTCTTCTCTTTTTCTACCCCCCACTTGCCAACCACCTAATTGGGAACATACGTCATGTTTTTTATGTTATCATGGTATTCTTCTTTTAGTGAAAGATCCAGTCCAGCTAATAGAACACAGGAAGATTCTATTAGCAACACTGTCAGAATACGTTTGGATGATGAATCATCAAAAGAGTCACCTTTCTCCAGTTCAGCAGATGATTTATCTGGGCACCTTATTTAATACCAAGTACGGGACAGAGTCCCTGCCACCACAGAAGGTGAAAGCGATCGTGCAGAAAATAAAGAAAGTGAGCACACAATACTATCTAACAGCCTCAAACTGTCTCAGCTTAATATTCATCATGTTCTCCTGTATCCTGATGGTCCCATGGGCACACTGGCACCTGATGCATTTTCAATTAGGATTTCTGAGTCAGTGGAACAAACACTCGCGGTCCCAGTCCATACACCTGACAGATCCTATGCATACCAACTTGCACTGGTGGATAAAGGGGGAGATGCTTCTAAAGCTGCTTCCATTGGGGTATTTCTTATGGACCACAATTATCACAGATGCCAGTGCAAAAGGATGGGGTGCCCATTGCAACAAGATGTTGATTCAAGGAAGATGGGCGTTCAATTCAGTAGGCGTTGTCTCAAAAATCTTGGAAATTCGGACAGCATATCTCACATTGATAGCTTTGGCCTCTCAGATCAAGGACAAATCAGTTCTGATTGCAAAGGACAATATTGCCGTGGTGTCATACATTCAATGCCAAGGAGGAACCTACAGCAGTTCCTTGCTGAGGGAAGTGGAAGCCATCATCATCTGGGCAGAGAAGAATCTGAAGGATCTGAAGGACTTAAAGCGGTTGTATACCCCCTTTCTTATTTTTACCTACAGGTGAGTCTAAGATAAGGCTCACTCGTAGTTAAAATTAATATCTCCTAAACCTACACGGATTCACCCTGCATGCAGCTGCTTACATCAGCGACGCATGCGCTCTGAAGGTCCAGCATACCATGCTGGAACGTCAGAGCTTCTTGCCGGAACTGAGGACGTTATTGAAGCTCCGGCCACTCACAGCGCCAGAACCCACGATCCAAGAGGAAAGGACTGGAGAAGATATCAGCCCTCTCAGCGGTGACTGGGTACCACTGACAGGGCTTCATTCTAAGGTGAGTATTTCAAAATGTGCTAATATGCGATGCATACTAGCACATTATGCCTTTATCTTGCAGGTTTTTTTTTTAGCTGGTTTATAACCACTTTAAGAGCAGTCTATCTTCTGGGCCAGTTAAACAAAAGGGCCGATCCCCTAATCCGAAGATTCTTAGATGCCAACGAGTGGTCCTTACGCCCGAAGATATTCAGTTGGATAGTAGACCAGTGGGGTCTTCCCGAGCTGGACCTTTTGCTACAGCGAACAATACCAAGCTACCAAAATTTATTTCATGTCTGCCTCACCCTCGGGCAGAAGCAACAGATGCCCTGTCAAGCCCTTGGCTATGCAATCTAGCCTATACCTTCCCCCCTGGTCTCTATTTTGAGGTTTCTATCGAGACTGGCAATGGAAACAATAACAGTGATAGCAGTCCTGCCATATTGGCTGAGACACCCATGGCTCCCTGCGGCAATATGTGTCCAGCCTCTGGTAAGACTTCCTACAATACCTTTTCTTCTAGTCCAAAGGACATCACACCCATTTGAATCCCCACAGTCTGAACCATCGCGTGTGGATATTGAGAGGCAGAGGTTCCAATCATTAGGATGTTCTTTAAATGCTCAACTTTAACCACTTGCCTACTAGGCCTATTTTTGACATTTGGTGTTTATAAGCTAAAATCAGTTGTTTTTGCTAGAAAACTACTTAGAACCCCCAAACATTATATATATTTTTTAGCAGAGACACTAGAGAATAAAATGGAGATTATTGTAATATTTTTTATCACACCGTATTTGCGCAGCGGTCTTCCAAACGCAATTTTTTTGGAAAAAAATCACTTTTTTGAATTAAAAAATAAGAATCCAGTAAAGTTAGCCTAATTGTTTTCCATAATGTGAAAGATAATGTTACACCGAGTAAATAGATACCCAACATGTCATGCTTCAAAATTGCGCACACTCACGAAATGGCGACGAACTTTGGTACTTAAAAATCCCTATAGGCGACACTTTAAAAATTTCTACAGGTTGCCATCTTAGAGTTATAGAGGAGGTCTAGGGCTCAAATTATTGCTCTCGCTCTAACGATCACGGCGATACCTCACATGTGTGGTTTGAACACCGTTTACATATGTGGGCGGGGTTTCCGTGTGCGTTCGCTTCTGCGCACGAGCTAACGTGGACAGGACGCTTTAATTTTTTTTTTTTACTATTTATTTTATTTATTATTTTTTATTTATACACCGTTTTTAAAAAAAAAAAAAATTGATCATTTTTATTTCCAATGCAAGGAATGTAAACATTCCTTGTAATAGAAATAGGCAGGACAGGACCTCTTTTTTGTGAGATCTGGGGTCAAAAAGTCCTCAGATCTCACAAGTACACTAATAAAGTTGGAAAGGAAAAAAAAAAAAAATGACAACAAAAAAAAAAAGCTTGCCCTCACTCGACATCCTGTCTGTGAGGATCCGGGACCCGATCGTTTTCCCCGCTGCCGGCGGGTCCGGTAAGCGGGGAAAAGGACCGGGACGCGGCGGGAGGGGGGGGGGCACCTCTTCTGCCATCCCGGAGGGTGATCTCGCGGCGAATCCGCCGCTGGGACCACCCTTATCGGAAAGCCCATCGCCTGCAGTTTAAAAAAATACCAGGGTTATGACAGGTATCTGCTGCCATAACACCGGTATTTAGCTTTAAACTCAGGACGTATATGTACTATGGGCCGGTATTGAGGTGGTTAAAATTTCAACTCTACTCAAAGCTCGGAAACCCTCAACAAACAATATGTACGATAAAATCTGGAGTAAGTTTAGACCTTTCGCTACTGGCAAGAGATTTAGTTCTGATGTGCCCTCTTTCTCCCAACTTCTTGACTTTCTTTAGGCAGGCCTTGACTAGGGCTGAACACCCTAAAGGTGCAGGTAGCAGCAATTTCCACTGCGACTATAACAAATAGGCCAAAGACCCTTTAGTAGTCTAACTTTTCCAGGCAGTCAAGAAAATACACCCACCCGTCAGACAGACTTTCTCCTCCTGAGATCTCTCCATTGTCCTGGAAGCCTTATCCAACCAGCTGTTTGCACCATCGGAAGTGGCAGCTTTGTGGAATCTGACTTTAAAACTATAATTTCTGATACGGTGGCATCTGGCAGGAGGAACTTCAAGCTCTAGGAGCAGATGATAATTATACAGTTTTTTACCCAGACAGAGTGGAACTCAGGACAGTACGTGGAATTATCCCAAAAGCAACCTCTTCCTCAAAATCACATCTGTTCTGCAATGAGGCCCTTTCCTCTGCCAATAGCCAGGGCTGTAACAATCCCTGTGCCCTCACTTTTCAGGTTTCTTCCCACTGTCCAATGTGCCTCTCTATTGGACCAGTGTGAAACTTTCGGACAAGCTGAGCTGCACCTGAGCACCATGAGCAGACCCTATTAACCTCCCTGGCGGTATGATTCTTTCGGATTTTAGGTGCTGAAAGCGGAACCATTATTTTGCTTGCAATTCTGGAGAATGAGCATCCCAAACCAACTATTTACTAATGATTTCTTTTTACCGTGTATTCTTCTTTATAACATCCCGAGTATGATAAAGTTTGAAACACAAAATCCTAAATTATAATATAATAAATAACTATAAAATAATAATATAATAATAACACTTTTTTTTTCCAAAAAATAACACTTTTTATTCAATAAATGATAGTAAATCATGTAATCAAAAACACTGACATTTTTTTTTGTCAAACAAGGATGCAATATATATTTTTTTTTTCCCAAAAAGGATGCAATATTACTCTTCATACTGCTTCAATAAACGTCCCGGGTGTGGAAAATTTTGAAACAGGGTACAGCGCAAAGTCCAACATCACAGTCTGGACAGTAGTACCGTGTTTCCTTTCTTATTTTCCGCCCGGTGTCGTCGTGCTTGGAACAGCACACCACACACATTCTTGTGGGTGCAGTCTTCTTCTCCGTTGGCGGAATGAGGTCCATAAAATGACGACCGGTCAGTCGTTCAGGGTTCACGACACCAGCAGCACGGCGTCCGGATCGACTTACAGTTGGTGTCTGGTGCCTGAGAAAAATCAGCTCCGCAATTTTCCACACAAAGTCCGCATGGATCATAGGCCGGTCACTTTTCTTTTTTAGCAGAATGAAGGCATTCCATAAACACTGCTCCAGGAGGTGTCTGAATTTTTTTTTATAGTATTTCTTCTGCTGTTTCCGCATTGCTGGATAGAAAGTCATGGCCTGGTCAGCTCTGTCCACACCTCCCATGGTGTTATTGTAATCCAGGGCCAGTTGCGGTTTCAGCACATCTTTTCCCCCTTTTGTATGGACCATGACAGTGGCGGTGTTATGGATGGTGCTCATCAGGCAAACATCTTTTTTGTCGCGCCATCTAAGTGACAACATTTTGCCTTTCTGCCAGGCAACTAACTCTCCAGGCTTGAGTTTTTTGTTGGCAAAGCTGGGGGGCATGTCACGCCGGTTTGCTCTGACGGTCCCATAAGCATCCGTCTTATGCTGTAGGAGGAACTCAAACAGTTCTGGGGAGGTATAAAAATTGTCTGTAGTGACACAATACCCCTGATCCAGCAGAGGCTCAATCAGCGTCAGAACAGAAGCAGTTGCCATCCCATAGATGCTGAACCTTGGGTTGAACTTAGTTCCTCTTCCGGTATATAGGACTGAGTTCCAAATATAGCCAGAGCTGGATTCACACAGCATAAAGGATTTTATTCCAAAGCGTGCTCGCTTGGACGCAATATATTGGATCCAGCTAAGTCTCCCTTTATACGCCATAAGACTTTCGTCAATGCAAATGTTTCTTTCTGGGACATAGGACCGCTGGAAGTTTTTCAAAATTAATTGATAAATGTCCCAGATCTTTTTCAGCTTCGGAGCCGGATGAGATGTTTCATCAAAATCCTCATTGTTGGCAAAGTGCAAATATCGCATTATAAGGGAAAATTTGTACTCCGACATAATGGTTCCAAAAAAAGGAGTGGCCAATAATTTGTTTGTGGTCCAATACCACTTCTGCAGGGGTTTCCCCACCACTCCCTGCAGAATAATAAGGCCCAGGAATCTCCAGATGTCCGCACTGGTAACGGGTTCCCACATCCTGCTCCTGGAAAACCGCCGATGTGCTGCGGCTTGTTGTTGCTGGTACCGGTTGGTCTCCACAACAATTTTTTCGATGACCTCATCAGTCAAAAAAAGCTGCAGATACGCCAAGGGGTTATCCTCCTCAACATCAACTTTGAGACCAGGCGTTCCGGTATACGGGAACCTTGGGGGCGCTACGTGCTCCGTACCGCAGTCGATCACGCACCAAGTACGCACATCGCTCGGCACATCATCATCAATAAACTCACTTTCGTCGGATGATGAGCTTTCCCATGAATCGCTGTCACTCCACTCTCCGTGCGATTCGGGATCGCTGTTGCTATCGCCCAGCAGGTCATACATCACTTTTGATGTTGCGGCGCGCTTGCTTGAGGCCATGGTCGCTCTGCAATAATCCAGATACAAAGTATGGAAATAATGCAGGAAGTGCAATGGAGAAAGCACTGGGGGGCAAAAAAAGGTCACTTTATTATATTTTGAGAATGTAATCCAATAGGATTACAGTGTATCAGTATGTTTGGTGTTTATACTTTTTGAATTTGCCGCCGGTTCCACCCCCCGGCGGACGTCACGTCGCCGGAGACGGAAGCCGGGGCTTACAGACGATTGAGAGGAACAACCACCGCCGGACACCGCTCTCATACATCGCTGGATCCCGGAGAAAAGGTAAGTGAAACCTCCACCAGGATCCAGCGAGCTTCCTAGCGCTACCCCGAGTGTGACTCGGGGTTACCGCTTTTGGCTCAAAAATCTTACCCCGAGTCACACTTGGGAATACCACTAGGGAGGTTAATAGATCCTGCTCCCTGGTAGACAGAGAGCACTCTCAATATGCTTGGCAATCTTTCTGGTAAGCAGATAGACCCAAAAACCATACTCTCTTCTAGCACCTACCTAGGAGGGTGCTACATCTGGGTTTTTTTCCATCTTGGACAGAGAGAAAGAGGGCTATAACCCCTGTTAGATTTTTTTTTTTTTACATCTGTGTCCTACAGGAGTGATTTCCTTCACTACTTGCCCAATAGCCAAAACAAAAAGTGAGAGGAAATCCCTCCAAAGCGAGGGAATCCCTGTTTGTCATTAAGGTCGCCAGAGCCAGTGTCGCCATTGGAACATTTACCCTTTATTCCTGTTCTGGTGACAACCTAAAGTTTGGGATTTTCTTTCACTTTTACTTTTCGTGATAATGGTAAATACGACAAATTGAGTGAATCTTCCTAACGAGGGCACAGACAGCAATAAAAATCTGCCTTTAGTTATATTTTAGGATGCTAGTTTGATAGCGGAGCTTAATTTTTAGGCTACAAGCACCGTGGCAGTTATTCTTCCAAGCACTTGTGCAGGGCAGATCATAAAGCGGTGTATAAATATTTCTGCTGTTTCCACCAAGCCTCCAATATACTTATTTTCTGATGTTCTATTGACATTGAAAATCAGACAAAACCACTGGCAAAAGTATTCATTCATCCTGCAACAACATTTTAGGTAGTCATATCCCTGTAGACTGCATTTGTTTGCTGTTACCAGCTATTGCTTTCCCAAGTAGATGCTGTATTGCTTCAGGCAATGTCATGAGAGAGCTGAATCATAAGACAATGATAACACTGAAATATTTATCACACTGTGTTATTTCCCCAGCCATGCACGTCATACATAGAACATGCACAGGTGGTATTATTTGACATTTAAAACACAGGAGCCCTAATCCATTACCTTCATTGGACTGTGGAACAGACTTTTATCTATACAGAGCTTTAACATTGTTCTTTGTGCACCATTTGCAGTGTGGTTATGGTCCCGTCTCTTCCAAATCCCGTGGAATATCTTATCGTCATACAGTATTTAGTTCTCACATAACATCACTTCATTTTATCACTTCACAAGACAACATTTCCCTGAAATATTTGCTGCTGTAATATACGTTTTCTTGATTTTGTTTGCAATGGGAACCTCTTGTTTGTAATGGAAACATCTTGCCTCTGCTTAAAGCCCAACTCCAGGATATTGTCAACCCATCCTCACACTCCTCCCTGCCACCTCCCACTACCAAACCAATGCCCATTTTCCTTACCTGAAGGCACAGTGACATGACAATCCTCAATTCTTCTATTTACTTTTGGAGGTCCTTCTTCAGGTGTCACACGCTGCCTGCACATTGTAGACACCTTCTATTGGTGGAGGAGACACTTTCAGTGGCCAGGTCTTCCCTCATGGGCTCCAGCGGCAAAAGAACTCATGGAGGCAGGGATGGGACCAGTACCCAAAAAAGATAAAAAGTAGGGAAAAATGCCTGGTCCCAAAGGCAGGATTAAAAGTTTGGCTCATAGAGGAAACTGTGATGCAGTATGCCTTAGCTAGAGGTGTTTGGAATCCAGACTGAGGAGTAAGGTAACTGATGCACAATGAACTTTAAAAATACATTCCGTTAATTATCTACTTTAGGTACATCTAAATGTAAAAAATCAATGTTTTCAGTAATCATATTTTAAATCATATAAAAACAATCCAAAATCTGTTGTACTGGGGTAATTAAAGTAGAACTAAATGCAAAAAAGGCAACACTTTTTATTCATTTTAGATAGATTAAGGAAGGGTTATAGCCCTTGACAATTTCTTTTGCCTTCTTTGTCCCATTGGGGAGATTTCCCTTCAATTCCTGCATTATAGCCAAAACAGGAAATAAAAGGAAATCCCTATAAAGTGAGGAAAGAACTAGTGTCCACATTGGAAAACTTTCCTTTCATTGCTGTTCTGCTGGTAACCTAATATTTGGGATTGTCTTCACTTTTACTCTTGATTATAATTTAAAAAAAGCAGAGCTAAAGATCTAACAGATACTGTGCAAAAAATTGCAATATGAAACATCAAATTATGAAGTGCAATATGAAACAACAAATATTTAAACGTGCATGTTCCACTATGAAACAGCAAATAAAGTGCCAAAAAGTGCAATATGTAATAGCATTAAATACATTGTGGATAAACATCCAACACTTATCCATGCATGTAAAGTAACAACTCATGTGCAAACAGACACAGTGCATATGTAAATGTACTTATATCAATCATAAAATAAAAATAAAAAATCCATGGTGGAAAAAAGAGGGAACATTAGCATGTGTTCTTCCAAATCAGGTGTAAACAAATCCACCACAGGCCAGAAATGATCATCACGCCTCTTACCAGGGAAGATGGGCCAAAGGTCATAATGGCCAAAAGTGCATAAGATATTATCATTGGCTGGGCGATCAGCAGGGAAAATGATGGGCCAAGGTAAGGATGATACCAAGGGTGTCTCCTCATATCGCCAGCACATGCAAGTATCAATGTAAATCGCCATTGCTTGTGACTGTAAAGATTGTATAGAAGGTTAAGATATGAAGATAGGAGCTCTGCATGCCATAGCCCCTCCAGCATCTGTAAAGGACTGAGGGATATGCTAAGAGTCTACCTTACCTCCTAAACTTGGGACTATTGTCACCAGAATAGAAGGCATTACATTGGGATTGACTGTGGAGTAATGCCCATAGTTTTCCCTGCTGATCGCCCAGCCAATGATAACATCTTATGCACTTTTGGTCATTATAATCTTTGGCCCATCTTTTTTGGTAAAGGGTGTGATGATCATTTATAGCCTGTGGTGGACTTCTTTAGGAAGAACACATGCTAATGGTCTCTCTTTTTTCCACTATGGACTTCACAATTTCCTTTTTATTTTATTTATTTTATGTATGATATAAGGACATTTACATATGCACCATGTCTGTTGGCACATGAGTTGTTACTTTACGTGCACTGAAAAGTGTTACATATTACAGTACAATTTTTGGCACTTTATTTGCTGTTTCATAGTGGAACATACATGTTTAAATATTTATTTCATATTGCACTTTATAGTTTGCTGTTTCATATTACACTTGCTGCACTTTATTTGCTGTCTCACATTGCAATTTTCTTTTAATAAAAACCTGACAGATGTTCAAATTCCTCTCCATTCTATCCAAAGCAAAAAAAAAAAAAAGAGTTTTGCATTTTGTTATACTTTAAAAATGCGCTTTTCCTTCTTCATCCTCCTGCTTAATTGTCTTTTCTTTTTTTTTCATGCCTTTTTGTTTTGCTGCCTCCTTCAAGTCCCACTCTTTTTTTTTTAGTTGCTATTGGTCATTTTAACAAATTTACAGCCTGTATAAATTCAGAATAAAGTCCCACTTAAATCATCCATATCTGATCATAACTGCCAGTCATACTATAACTTCACCTACATGGCAGCTGAATTAGGAACAGCATATAGGTCACTGGAGAAGTAAAGAAAATGATTAATCTATCTGTTTCACATGTCTTTATTTATATATTTTCTTCTCATTTAGGCCCTGTTCACACTATTGCGCTGCTATAGCCCTTGTGTGGTAATGTGCACTGTAATTAGAAAACCCATTTCTTTGAACACACCACAAAACAGCGCAGTAGTAGTGATTTTGGTATATGGAAACACACATTCATCGGCAAAGTGCGTTGGGGTACTGCAATCACACCAATGCATATCTGCTGCATTACTGCAGCACAGCAATGTAAATGGGTTGAAAAGAACATGAAAAAGAGCAGAGATAAATCACGTGACTTGGGTATGCATGGATTGCTGGTGTGGATGCATAGAAATTGCGTTCTCTAAACCTATGTGGACGACTATACACTGAAGCTTAATGTGTTACTAAACCCAGGACCCTGCATTCACTATATCTGGTCTCCCATAGTACACAGAACATGGAAATGCAATAGTGTTAGTAATAGTAAATATAAACTGATAAATGCCTTTTCTCATCAGCAGTTAGAGCACTCTTGTGACTTCTATCAGTGTCTGGTTAAAGCTTGTAGGAGGAGTTTCATTTTCCTCTGATTGTCCTCACCCTCTGTCTGGACAGTGCTGATTGGCCCTGTGCTGATGACTTGCACTCCCCAAAGAAAAAAAAAAACCTCTCTAGCCATACACACCAAACTGAGCATGTGCAGCTTGCCCCCACGGCTCTGTTCTATCAGGAGATGGTTTGGGGACTGTGGAAGAAGGGGAGGATCTGTGCATACAGGATCAAACAGCCTTTTTACACAATGCAGAAGATTAACCCCTTAGGTCACAGAGTGAGTATAACAAGCGTGGTTTACTGCATATACAGACTGATTTTACAGTTATAAGGTTTAGTAACACTTTAATGCATATGGTGTTCAAATAAATTGCCTTTGTTCTCTATTCCTGTAAGGTACACCAAAGAATGCTCATTCAAACCTTTTTGAAAAATAAACCAGAATCAAAAGTTAAGGAATAACTTAACTTGCTCACTATGCTATGAAACATGCATAAGCCAAGTTTAACAGCATGTCAGAGAAACCCGTATGTTATGCTGTCATATGAAGACATTAGCATATGTATAGTATTTGTTGTTGGATCTGTATTTCAGATACCAGCAATGGAATCTGTGATCCTGGTTAGTTCCTGAACTTTTGCACAAATGCTTAATACAACCACCCATGTGGAACACCCAGTTCACTAACATTCTACGCCCTGATCAGGGTGCAGTAAAAGCTGGTTCTTAAGCAGCGGGTCTGGGAAGCTGGCTGCGGTGTCCTTAACAACCGATGAGTCATCAGCTTTCAATGGCCTTTCCCGCTCACAGCTGAAAAAAAAAAAAAAAACATTTGCCCATTAAAAAAAATAGGAAAAAAACAGCGTGGGGTCTCCCCCAAAATCCATACCAGACCCTTGTCCGAGCACGCATCCTGGCAGGGTCTCTTCCCCACAACCCTGGGCTGTGGTTGTGGGGTTCTGCGGACAGGGGGCTTATTGGAATCTGGAAACCCCCTTTAACAGCCTCCAGATCCCAGCCCCCCCATGTGAATGAGTATGGGGTACCCCTATCCATTCACCAAAAAAGTGTAAAAAAGTAATAAAAACACAGAGACAGTTTTTGACCATTCCTTTATTAACCACTTAAGCCCCGGAGGATTTGGCTGCTAAAAGACCAGGGGGTATTTTGCGATTCGGCACTGCGTGACTTTAACGGACAATTGCGAGGTCGTGCGACGCTGTACCTAAACGAATTTGACGTTCTTTTTTTCCCACAAACAGAGCTTTCTTTTGGTGGTATTTGATCACCTGTGCGATTTTTTGATCACGCGCTATAAACAAAAAAAGAGCGTCAATTTTGCAAAAATAACAATATTTTTCACATTTTTTTATATGAAATTCCCCCAAAGAAAAAAGTAAAAATCTAAATTTTTTAACATTTTCGGCCAATTTGTTTTTTGCTACATATGTTTGGTAAAAAAAATCGCAAAAAGCATATATTGATTGGTTGGCGCAAAAGTTATCGCGTTTACTAACAAAGGGAAAGATTTTTGTCATTTTTGTTGTTTTTTTTTTAACGCGTAATGACGACGATCTGCGATTTTTTTTGCGGTACTGCGACATTGGGGCGGACAGATCGGACCCTTGACTGACATTTTTGACACTTTTGGGGTTACCAGTGACATTTCTACAGTAATCAGTGCTATATATATATGCACTGTTACTGTAAAATTACACTGGCAGTGAAGGGGTTAACTTTATTTGAGAGGGAGGGGCTGTGTGTGTCCCTAGGGGCGTGATTCTAACTGTGATTGGCTGTGGCTTGAGGTGTAGGGACACTGATCAACAGTCCTACATAGTAGTACCGTATGATCAGGGTTTCTACACAGGGAGAACTGACAGGCAGCTTGTTTACACAAGCTGCCTGCCTTTCTCCCTCTCCCCCGACGATCGCAGAGTGACCGGCGGACAGACCCCAGACCCTCCCAGGCTAGTGACGTTTATATACGTCACTTTGCCTGTGAGGGGCTGACCGCCGCAGTATATTTATTTGCGGCGGTCGGCAAGTGGTTAAAAAATACAAAAACTGTGTCCCCAAATTTAGATCCATCGATAATCACCCCGCCCACCACACCACTGCAACTCGAAGAAGAAAAAAAACCCAAAACATTTTGGACAATTTCACGCTCCCAACTTTGTGAGAACAATTTGGGAATGGCCCCTTTCTGTTCCAACATGACTGCGCACCAGTGCACAAAGCAAGGTCCATAAAGACATGGATGAGCGATTTTGATGTGGAGGATCTTGACTGGCCAGCACAGAGCCCTGACCTCAACCTTATAGAACACCTGTGGGATAAATTAGAGTAGAGACTGCAAGCCAGGATTTCTCGTCCAACATCAGTGCCTGACCTCACAAATGCGCTTCTTGAAGAATAGTCAAGCAATCCCATAGACACTCCTTCTCCTTGTGGACAGCCTTCCCAGAAGAGTTGAAGCTGTTATAGCTGCAAAGGGTGGGCCAACTCAATATTGAACCCTATGAACTAAGACAGTGGAAAGGTATATTGTTCAAATGCTCGTTGAATTGATGCAACTAATTGTTATACAAGAAGAAACTTTGTTACAGAGTTTGAACAAGGATATAGAAGGACGTCATAGAGTCATTAAAGCCCTACCATTCAATAAGTGTCTATGATTCTTTAACCACTTACCTACAGTGCACTTTCACCCCCTTCCTGCCCAGACCGATTTTCAGCTTTCAGCGCTCTCACACTTTGACTGAGAATTACTCAGTCATGCAACACTGTACCCATTCAAAAATTGTGTCCTTTTTTTCACACAAATAGAGCTTTCTTTTGATGGTATTTAATCACTACTGGGTTTTTTATTTTTTGTGCTATAAATAAAAAAAGACTGAAAATATTGTGAAAAAACGCATTTTTCTTTGTTTCTGTCATAAAATTTTGCAAATTAGTAATTTTTCTTCACAAATTTTGGCCAAAATTTATACTGCTACTTATCTTTGGTAAAAATAACCCAAGTAAGTGTATATTATTTGGTCTTTGTGAAAGTTATAGAGTCCACAAGCTATGGTGTGAATCATTGAAAATTGATCACACTTGATCACACCTGATGTACTGAAGGCCTATCTCATTTCTTGAGACACTAAAAAGTCAGGAAAGTACAAATACCCCCCAAATGACCCCTTTTTGGAAAGTAGACATTCCAAGGTATTTAATAAGGGGCATGGTGAGTTTTTTGAAGTTGTAATTTTTTCCCACAATGCTTTGCAAAATGAAGATTTTTTTTTATTTTATTTTTTTTTTACAAATTGCCGTATTAACAGGTTATTTCTCTCACACAGCACATGTATACTTGCAACTACACCCCAAAACACATTCTACTACTCCTTCTGAGTATGGCGATACCACATGTGTGAGACTTTTTCACAGCCTGGCCACATACAGAGGCCTAACATCCAACCAGCACCGTCCGGCATTCTAGGAGCACAAATTTCACATATAATTTCCTGACAACCTATCGTACTTTTGAAGGCCCTGGAGCACCAGGACAATGGAAACCCCTATAAAATGACCCCATTTTGGAAAGCAAACACCCCAACGTATAATTTTTGAGGCATAATGAGTCTTTTGAATATGTCATTTTTTTCCACAAGTTTTTGGAAAATGTGGAAAGAAAATGAAAACACATTTTTTTTTACACAAAGCTGTCCATTTATGCAATATTTCTAACACATAGCATGTACATAGCAAAAATTGCACCCCAAAATACATTCTGCTATTCCTCCTGAGTATGGCGATACCACATGTGTAACACTTTTTCACAGCCTGGCCACATACATAGGCTTAACATCCAAGTAGCGCTTTACACAAAGTTGTCCATTTATCCACTTTAAGACTGGGCCTATTTTTGACACTTGGTGTTTACAAGCTAAAATCATTTTTTTGCTAGAAAACTACTTGGAACCCCCAAACATTATATATTTTTTTTTAGCAGAGACCCTAGAGAATAAAATGGAGATCGTTGCAATATTTTTTATCACACCATATTTGCGCAGCAGTCTTCCAAATGCGATTTTTTTGAAAAAAAAATCACTTTTTTGATCTAAAAAATAAGAAAACAGTATATTTAGCAAATTTTTTTTCCATAATGTGAACGATAATGTTACGCCGAGTAATTAGATACCCAACATGTCATGCTTCAAAATTGCGCATGCTCACAGAATGGCGCCAAACATTGGTACTTAAAAATCCCCATAGGCAACATTTTAAAAATTTCTGCAGGTTACTAGCTTAGAGTTACAGAAGAGGTCTAGGGCTTAAATTATTGCTCTCGCTCTAACGATCGCGGCGATACCTCACATGTATGGTTTGAACACCGTTTACATATGTGGGCGGGACTTGCGTATGCGTTTGCTTCTGCGCGCGAGCTAACGGGGACAGGGCGCTTTAATTTTTTTTTTTTTTTTTTTTCCTATTTATTTTATTTATTATTTTTTTATTTTTACACAGTTTAAAAAAAAAAAATGTTTTGATAATTTTTATTCCTATTACAAGGAATGTAAACATCCCTTGTAATAGAAATAGGCATGACAGGTCCTCTTTATTGTGAGATCTGGGGTCAAAAAGACCTCACACCTCACAACTACACTAAAAAAGAAAAAAAAAAAAAAAAATTGTTGAAAGAGGAAAAAAAAAAAAGCAAAAAAAAAAAGCGGCCCTTTAAACCGGTTGCTAGGCAACATCTTTTGACGTAGCTCCGGTCCTCCAAGACCATAGAGTTGAGTGAGGGCCATCTTGCCCTCACTCGACTTCCTGTCTCTGAGGATCCGGGACCGGATAGTTTTCCCCGCTGCCGGCGGGTCCGGTAAGCTGGGAAAACGTCTGGGACGCGGCAGGAGGGGGGGGGGGGGCACCTCTTCCCCTGCACCGTAAGGGTAATTCCGCGGCGAATCCGCCACTGGGACCACCCTTATCTGAAAGCCGACCGCCCGCCGTTTCAAAAAATACCGGGGTTATGGGGGCTATCTTCTGCCATAACCCCAGTATTTAGCTTTCAATGGCCGACGCATATAGTCGTTAGGCGGTCAGTAAGTGATTGCATGTATATGGCAAACAGGTGACGATGACTGATGGGGTGACAGGTGACGATGACTGATGGGGTGACAGGTGACGATGACGGATGGGGTGACAGGTGATGATGACTGATGGGGTGACAGGTGATGATGATTGATGAGGTGACAGGTGACGATGATTGATGAGGTGACAGATGACAATCACTGACCGGGTGACATGTGACGATGATTGATGGGGTGACAAGTGACGATCACTGATGGGGTGTCAAGTGACGATGATTGATAGGGTGACAGATGACGGTGACTGATGGGGTGACAGGTGACGATGACTGATGGGGTGACAGGTGACGGTGACTGATGGGGTGACAGGTTACGATGACTGATGGGGTGACAGATGACGATGACTGATGGGGTGACAGGTGACGGTGATTGATGGGGTGACAGGTGACGGGGCGATGGTCACTGATGGGTGACAGGTGACGGGCGATGGTGCACGGCGGTACTGATGGCAGTCTCTGGTGACCGGTGAACTTTAGGCTACATTCACATGTGAGCGTAGCGATCACGGGCAGAATCACTGCGATTCTGCCCGCGATCCAGAAATCATTGCAAATGGCGGGACGCCTGTGCGTTGCCCGCTGTGCGATGTTGCTGCGATTTCCGCCTGCCGAATCGAGGTAACATCACGCAAACAACGCATGACGCCCCAAAGAAACTCTTGTACTTTTTTGGGCGTCATGCGATGTTTGCGCGATGTTACTGCGATTTGGCAGGCGGAAATGGCGGCAACATCGCACAGCGTTTGGGGTGCTATTGCAAATCACGGGCAACGCACAGGCGTCCCGCAATTTGCAATGATTTCCGGATCGCGGGCAGAATCGCGGTGATTTTGCCCGCGATCACTGCACTCACATGTGAACGTTATGGGTGTCAATTTCTGGGCACTGATGAGGTGACTGTTGGGTGACAGGTGACATTGGGGGGGGGCTGGGGACTGTGTGGGGACCTTTATTACTGTGATTTTAGTGTGATTTTACTTTTTACATGTGTACAGAGCAGTAACTCACTATTTCTAGCTCTTCTCCCCTCATACTGGAAACTGTATGAGGAGTGAAGAGCTAGTAACAGTCAGTTACTGCTCTGTGTTTACATTTTGTGATCGGCTGTGAATGGATTCACAGCCGATCACTTAGTAAACAGTCACTGTCAGTGACTGTTTACTACCGCCGGTGACAGCTGTGTTCCTACGGAACACAGTGCCACCGACATGACCGCGCTGCGCGCTCCCGATCGCGCATGCGCGGTCATCTCCCGGCCGCCTCCATTGTGATCGGCTGTGTCATTGGAACACAGCCGATCACGTGGGAAACAGCCATGCCTATTGGCTGTTTCCCCCCTGCCGGTGACCGGCTGTGTCCCGGGGACACGCCGACACCGGCAGTGCACGGCGGCGCGCCCGCGATCGCGCGCCTGCCGTGCATTTACTGGGTCACGTCATATGACGTCCGCCCAGGATAATAGCCGCACCGTCCCGCCGTCATATGACGGCGGGCGGGCGGTAAGTGGTTAAACAAATAATTAATTAATTATATTAAAGACTATGATAAAAGCATCATGAACACTAAACTGCAAAAAAAATTTTGTGGGATCTACAGGGTTATAAGGAGGGAACAGTATACTGTATACCTGCAAAAAAACTGGGCACCTACATTCCATACTAAAAAACAGGATGAGAGGGAAGTCATCGAAGAAAAAGGCATGTAAACTTTGGTTCCCCAGATGGATCAGACACACACACAAAATTGTCTAATACCACAGATGCCAGATAGTCGGTTACGTGTAGAAGCTCAGTTGCTTTAGTTTTTACTAAGGGCAGTCCTGTGAAATCAAGATCTAAAAAAACTTTCCAGCGTATTCCCCCTGCAGGGACATGCAGGGACATAAAAAAGAAAAGAGGAAAATCAGGAGAGGTCGACAGAAGCACAAAGGACACCAGGACAAAATATCCACATCAAGCCAAAAAAAAGAAGGACTGACACAGGTGAACTTTCAAAGATGCATACCCGACAATGTTGTTGACCTTTCATCTATAGGGTTGTCTTTAGTTATCTTGTCTCTATTGTCTAGGGGTTTGTCATGGGATTGTACACCCCATTAACACCCATACCATAAGAACATACCTAAAATGTAAAATAAACACACAACAAGGATTGTGGAAATGTTTAGTCCACGGCCCATTTATTGGATTAAAACAGTTTTAATTATCAAATGAACTTTAACTTTTAATACCAAACAGAACCGCTGTTAACCATTAACAGACCAACATGCCTAGTCACTAAGACTCAAGGAGCAATTTCTTATACCAACCAAATAACAGTTTACAAACCACTGTCCCCCCACAAAGTGGGTGACATTACCCAAAAGCCCCACTACCGCGGCCTAAACAATCACTCTTTACAATCCAGCATTGAAAATGCAATTACAAATATTTGAGAAAATGCACCATACCTCCCAAATTTCTGAAATTATAAAGATGGACATCCTTTTACACAGTAAGTAGAAAAGGACACGTCCCTGGTTACAGGGACCTCAAAGATCTAATATGCAGAAAATAATTGGCTAAACAACACCACAAGTGCTTTTTTCTTACCCCTACTCCTCCACTATAATGGCCCTCCAAAATAACAAATGCAGTAATCTAGAGGCTGGATAAAAAGTTAAGTGCAGCATAACACCTTTGGCAGTAAAACTGTACATTTTCTATAGAGATGTATACATCAGACCAAAACGAGGGACAACTGAAACTGCATAAAAGACAGAGGGTCCCAAAGGAGTGAAGGCTGGGCTCTCTATGCCAAACACTGCTAGGTCTCGGATGAAACTCTCCCGTTCACAACAGAGAAAAATGAAATCACTAATAATGAGTATTCAGGAAATCAGCATATCAATCAATTTACATTTTATGGCAACTTTACCATGAACTGAAGCCTGGACCTAGAAGACCATTAATTGTAGACAGAACAGTTTCCTTTTTATTTAGAAGGTCAATATTTTTAATCCACCTAAATCATTCCCTTCCAAATGAACAACAAGGATATTCAACACAACTCACACTTTCAAATAGGGAATATGGGCATCCAGCTATTCCAAATACATACCCCATATACTCTGCAAGAGAGCTGAAGGAAAAATAAAATCCTCTGCACCAGAAAACATATGAATATCAACTATTCATACTATTAATCTCTTTTATCATTATAAAAAGTGGGGATACGCTTAATAAATATATAGCAGGATTTCCAGGCATTGGGGCTGACTTGGGTCTGCCAGGGTCACCGGTAACATTAACAATCCATTTAATCTGAATGCCCAGGTGTGAGATCTGTGACAATGAAAAGTCTGGCATCTTGGTTTTGCTTTCTTTATTTTATATGGGGAAGGGAGAAGGGAATGAGTGGGATACTCCTCTGGCTCAACTAGGTACAAATCAGGACACTTTGTGAAAATTACTTTCTGCGCTGACTTGACGCCGGCTGAATGCCGACCAACGCTTGCTGGTGCTTGAAATCACTGACTTGCTCCTACTGTCTTGAAGACTGACTTCTGACACTCTGGTTAGCTCAAAAGTCCTTGACACTGCTCCCTCCAGTCCTTCCTGACTGAGGTAACCTTTAGTAAAACTGCTGCTGCTGCAACTCTCAACACTGTACACTGCACGCTGTACACTTCCACTGTACACTGAATACTTCAGGGCCCAACCACTGGCACCCCCTTTACTCTTCAAGGTCAACACTGGCACCCCCCTTTTACTCTTCCTGCACCGGCTAGCTAGCTCCCGGATCCCTCTGACCTTCTCCGGAGTGGTCCCCTCTCACTAGGCACACCCCCAGGGGCAGTTTGCAGGACTCACGACTGGGATTGCTTTCCTGAAACTCAACCCCTCTCAGCTCCGCTGGTCCTCAGCACACGGGATCCTCTCTGCAGCTCAGCCCTCTGTCCCCTCAGGCAAGCCGCCCGGGACACTCGATTCCTCTTGACAGGAGGAGAGACAGCCATACTCTGCTTCCTGCCAAAGACCCTGCGTCATGTGCTCCCCTCAAACTTATACCCCTCCCAGAATGCTGTGCGGCATAATCTGCGATAGATACAAGTCTGGGTGAGCCATTGACCAGGTTTCCTCCACTGCCCAATGAGAGCCCTCATTGAGTACAGTGGGGAGACTCCCCAGTCTCAACAGCCACACCTGGGAACCATGACAACCTAGCTGGAAATGATGGCCATGCTGATAAGCAGACAAGGCCAAACTATAGTTTACCTAGCACCTACCCTGGAGGGTACTACAAATACAAAGAGCAGGACAGACATAAAGAGCAGGTTACCCATCTACGTCCTGGTGCACTCCCTATGTAGCAGCTGCATATCCTGCACCATCAACATCTTTTACGAACAAATTTAAATTCTGATTCTGATAGAGGATAGCCATTTACATGGAACAGAAAAAGAAAGGAAAGCTTTGTGAATAGTGAAAATTGCTGAATCAGCTCTATTGGGCAATGCGAATGGCCTAATGCATGAAGTGATAACTGCCTATCTTTGTCTTGCTAATCCAATTCTGCAAACACTTCTGTCCAGCAAGTTAACAACTTACTACTTCTAGTTACAACTAGTTACAACTAGTTATCAATTACCTCGATCCATGTTTAGCTTTTGTTGGGGTAAAATAACTTCAGTAGCAATCAACTTCATGATATTCCTTGTTGAAATTATGGCGTATATGTATGTTTTTAATGTCTTTGGATACACTAAATGAATTTTTTATACAATTATGTTGCAGTATCATTGCCCTTAAAGTCCTGACCTAAGAGGATGTTCTCTTTCACTTTTACCATATTATAAGGGATGTTGGCAATTCTTTACACCCTCACTCATCCAAGACACTATAAATAAGCAAGTTAACAGCTTACCTCTACTAAAAAAGACTGAACGGAGTGGGAAAGCAGTTTTAAAGTGTTTTATATGTAGAAGAACAGATTGATTCCATAGCAGTAGCGAAATTACATGACATGTTGAATGCAATTTGTGACCCAATACCAATAGCAGCATATAAACATAACTTCTAAAGTCTGTTTCTGAACTTCTTACCAAAAGCGAGAATTATATGCTAAGTCATTGTGTCTCAAACTCCTACTAACAGTTTTGATGAAAGAGTGTGGAAACAACCACTTTGATCCATGTCATATAAAGACCAAAATAGTTCTGAACAGTCCTCAAAGGAGATGCAACCAGTGGCATAGATAATGTAGGTTGTTTCAGCAAGGGAATTGAATATCATATCACATATAACTGCAACCAAAAAACAAACTGGTGTTAAGGAATTTGAAAGCCTTTGCTCACTGCTGGGGTAACTGGTATCATGAAACACTGGAAACAAGGCAAAACAAAGCATCTGCTATTAAATGTTTTGCTACCCTTAAAATCTCTTACTTTAACCTAAATATAAAATGAAGACCAAGAAGGACCAGATATCCTAGACAGTTAATTGCATAAAAACGCTATTATAACATTCATCTTTAACCACTTAAGCCTCGGAAGATTTTACCCCCTTCCTGACCAGGGCCTATTTTGCGATTCGGCACTGCGTGACTTTAACGGACAATTGCGCGGTCGTGCGACGCTGTACCTAAATGAATTTGGCATCCTTTTTTTCCCACAAACAGAGCTTTCTTTTGGTGGTATTTGATCACCTGTGCGATTTTTTTGATCATGCGCTATAAACAAAAAAGAGCGTAAATTTTGCAAAAATAACAATATTTTTCACATTTTTTTATATGAAATTCCCAAAAAAAAAATTAAAAATCAAAATTTGTTAACATTTTAGGCCAATTTTTTTTTTACCATATTTTGATTGGTTTGTGCAAAAGTTATCGTGTTTACTAACAAAGGGAAAGATTTTTGTCATCTTTTTTTTTTTTTAACACGTAATGGCGGCGATCTGCGATTTTTTTGCAGGACTGCGACATTGCGGCGGACAGATCGGACCCTTGAATGACATTTTTGACACTTTTGGGGTTACCAGTGACATTACTACAGTAATCAGTGCTATACATATGCACTGTTACTGTAAAAATGACACTGGCAGTGAAGGGGTTAACTTTTTTGAGAGGGAGTGGTTAAGTGTGTCCCTAGGGGCGTGTTTCTAACTGTGATTGGCTGTGGCTTGATGTGTAAGAACAGTGATCAACGGTCCTACATAGAACCGTTTGATCACCATTCTTACACAGGGGAGACTGACAGGCGGCTTTGTTTACACTAGCTGCATGCCTTTCTCCCGCTGTCACAGACGATCGAGAGTGCCCGGCGGACATCGGGTCCACCAGGGAACATGCGTGGGGGGGGTCCGTGACCGAGCGGGAGCTCGCATGCGGCGGCGCGCGCTCGCTCCCGAAACCCTTACAGGCTGCGTAGCCCTACATCGCTTTGCCTGTGAGGGGCTGACTGCCGACGTAAATAGTCGTGCGGCAGTCAGCAAGTGGTTAAGAGGCTCTGGAGGCTGAACTGCTGGTTCCAAAGTGCCACAGCCACAACAACAAGCAAGAGCCCAAGTGAACAATATTCTTAGCGATATCGTGTAAATACAATATTCTAGTCAAAATGCTGAACACTATTTGCCAAAGCTGACCACATTCAATAGATTTTGTTGTATTTGTAGAAAACTGGAAAATGCTCATCTAAAACAAATTCTGACCTGCCACATAGAGCTAACATTTTAAGTTGAAATAAAAATAGATACTATTTTACCTTCTAACATAACCAACATGCCAATAAGTGAATTAAAGGCCTGAGATGAGAAGCACCTAGCCCACTAGGAAAAATTCTGCTCATAGGCATAATGTGTGATACAAACACCAAAAACCCAAGAACAACTGAATCACATAAACAGTATACTAGTTTCCGATAAGGTGGTTCTGAACAGATACCTTGTCTTTTGTAGGAGTCCAAAACTCTATCCTGGCATATTCTATATCAACATCCAAGAAATAAATGTGGAACAAGGCAGAAATGTGATTCAGAAGCCAAAAGGACATGATATGTTGCATCAACCATCAAACTGGAAGACTAGGGGATCACTTTCCCCATGCTCACTGGACTCTGGCTTCAAGAACAAACTTCCTATCAGGCTACAGTGTTTTGCAAAGTAGATTTCTGCAGCACTGTAGTAGAAATGCACTGCGATTTACTAAAAGAAAAGCAGAACCCTGTATTGAATTGAGAGGAGGAGCATTGGAGAATGCAGATCTCTGTGGCTGAGCCCCAAAGGGGATCATGTAGCTACACCAAAAGCTTTCCAATTCTTCAATATTGAATCTTCATGCTGCTTATCAAGAAAATAAATTTGAGATGAAGCAGGAAGAGTTATAAGCTCCTCACCAAAAGCAGAGCGTAAACAAAAAGATTTAATGTCAGCTTTGACTAAAAGGGCATCTGGACCGAATGGTATAATCACAAAAAGAGCTTGATATACTGTAGATTTAGATATATCAATGAGAATAGGCTATCAACATCGATGATAAACTGATCAGCCTGCTAGGCACACATGCAACCACACAATCCCTCCTAACAATCACTAATATAATAACAATGACAGCCTTGAACCCCGACATGCTGCATACTAGACAGGAGCACGAACCATTCTAGTGCAGAACCTGCAATAACTGCAGCAAATGAACACACAACAAAAACATTTCACAGGTAAGAGGTGTGATAAGTGAAATATAACTGAGATGGGAGAGTGAACTGAAGAGGTGACTAAAGGCTGACAGAGCACACTGAACAGGGAAGACACTGACACTGAGGAGACTGAAGCAGACAGAACAGAGTGAAGTCTGTGTACATTCCCAGCCCTCGGAGCCTTCACTCACCCCTAGCATGTGATGATGAGGATGATGATGAAGGTCCTGTTGGAGAGTCGTTGATCACCCTGTCGGCCATGGTAGCCGCTTTAGACCTGCTGCCTACCTGGCTCATGGTGGCAGGAACAGTGTCTCTGTGGATGTCTGAAGAAGACTAAGGCCTCCTCGTCCTGCATATTTCTTCATGATAGCTCCTGCCCTGTCAGTCTGTGCGCTGACACTTCCAGTCAGCGGTCCACCTCTTCTGGTCCCTGCCAAGTCCCAATGGCCAATGGTGATGTGATGCTCCTATGGTCTTGCCGCAAGTCCTGGTCTGCCTACAGATAGATGAAAAGTTCCCTGGCTGACCTCAGGTAACCTATTACCATCAGAATACAGGGTAGCCCTGGTACTTCACGAATGAGAGGCACAAAACAGGCCCAGGGCCCACAGATGTAAGCGATGATACAGCTGTCACAACTGAAAACTGAGGGGGGGGGGGGGGGAGTTAAAAAATAAATTAAATAAAAGACAGAGACAAGCCTTCCTCCAGGGAAATTGTTCCTTGAAGTAGAATATCCATTATGGGCTGAGAGCAGGTCAAAAGATCCAGAAGGAAGGCTGAGGAGAATCCCAGCAGTGAGTCCAGCTAACAAACCTGAGGTAAATGGTGACTCCGCCTAGTGACAGGAGAGGATATAAGTAAAAGGTTACACTCATTGGCTAGATGTTTCCCGCCAAAAGATTTGTCACCAATCCAGTGCTCAGCAGCTGAGGTAGCAACAGCAACAGCAGGTAGCTTGTCACCTGAAACACAAAACAGAAAGAACCAGCAAAGCAGCCATAGACAGACATGAACTTAACAATCATCATAGCCCTCTATTAAAAATAAAATGTATTTATAAAACAAATGGGTGTTAGGTGTGACGATGCCATTGGGCCACTTCTCTATTTTATTCTTTCGTGCCCCTGACATTCTCACCCACCTAACATTTTAACCACTTGACATCCGGACCCCCCCATGACCAGGCCATTTTTTGCGATACAACACTGTGTCACTTTAATGCCCCGTACACACGTGCAGATTATCTGAAGACTTTTGTCTGCAGACTTACCAAAACCATATAATATGAGGTCAAACCTAAACACTTTCAATTTGTATGCAATCCGGCAGGCCCTTGCACTACATAGAAAAGGTAAATCTGCAGACAAAAGTCTTCAGATAATCTGCACGTGTGTACGGGGCATAACTGACAATTGTGCGGTCAAATAAAATTTATATTCTTTTTTCCCCACAAATTGAGCTTTTCTTTTCTCCGACGCCGAGACCGCGTGCACATAATCACATAGATCTACGTGATTATGTGCAGCCGAGCCTCCCTGCTGCAGTAAATCTGCGTGGGGCGGTCTACAAGTGGTTAATAATGAACCATCTCCTGAGTGCACTTTTTACTTTTAATTTTGATGATTTAACAGCCAAATCTGTTCTTGATAAATTGAATCAGTGGGTGGCACTTATGGCGCCTCCACTGATAAGACATACAGGGGTGATGAATATTTCTATCCAATACACATGAGAAATAGTGTAATTGACTGTTTTCAGAATGTGATTGAGAGGAAATTAATAGCGCTTCAGGAGAGTTTGCCCACTGCATCTGCCGCCCGCAAGGATAATCTTAGTCAAGCAGAACCAAACGCTTTGTCCACGCTAAAATCACGCACGGATATTGTTATCTGTGAGGTGGATAAAGGAGGAGCTGTGGTAGTCCTCTCTGTAGAGGACTACAGATTGGAGGATTTAAGACAACTACAGGATACTTCAACCTATCGTTCTTTGAAGGACTATGCTTTTCAAAAGACATCTTTTCTCTTTGTTAGATCAAGGCAAGGAAAAGGGGGTTTTGACCTTTAGGATTTTCTGAGTATCTTATGGTGGAATATCTGAAAAGTGTGGCATGCATTTGTATTCAGCCCCCCTGAGTCAAGTCAATATTTTGTAGAACCACCCTTTACAGCTGCTAGTCTTTGTGGGTATGTCTCCACCAGCTTTGCACATCTAGAGAGTGACATTTTTGCCCATTCTTCTTTGGAAATTAGCTCAAGCCCTGTGAGATTGGATAGAGAGAGTCTGTGAACAGCAATTTCCAAGTATTGCCACAGATTCTCAAATGGATTTTTGGTTGGACTTTGACTGGGCCATTCTAACGCAAGAATATGCTTTGATCTAAACCATTCTATAGTAGCTCTGGCTGTATGTTTAGGGTCGTTGTCTTGCTGGAAAGTGAACCTCCACCCTAGTCTCAAGTCTTTTACAGACTCTAATAGGTTTTCTTCTAAGATTGCCCTGTATTTGGCTCCATTCATCTTCCCATCAACTCTGACCATCTTCCCTGTCCCTTATGAAGAAAAGCATCCCCACAACATGATGCTGCCACCACCATGTTTCACGGCGTGGATGGTGTGTTCAGGGTGATGAGCTGTGTTAGTTTTCCGCCACACATAGCGTTTTGCTTTTAGGCCAAAACGTTACATTTTGGTCTCATCTGACCAGAGCCCCTTTTCCACATGTTTGCTATGTAACCAACTTTCAACAATGGCTTTCTTCTTGCCACTCTTCCATAAAGGCCAGATTTGTGGAGTGCACATCTAATAGTTGTCCTGTGGACAGATTCTCCCACCTGAGCTGTGAATCTCTGTAGCTCCTCCAGAGTTGCCATGGGTCTCTTGGCTGCTTCAATGATTACTGCTCTCCTTGCCCAGCCTGTCAGTTTAGGTGGATGGCCATGTGTTGGTAAGTTTGCAGTTATGTCATTCTGTTTCGATTTACAAATGATGGATTGAACAGCGCTCAGCGAGATGTTTAAATCTTGGGATATTTTTTTAGAACTTAACCGTGCTTTAAACTTCTACACAACTTTATCCCTGACCTGTCTGGTGTGTTCCTTGGCCTTCATGATGCTGTTTGTTCATCAAGGTTCTCTAAAAAACCTCTAAGGGCTTCCCAGAACAGCTGTGTTGATACTGAGATTAAATTACACACAGGTGGAATCTATTTACTTATTAGGTGACTTCTGAAGGCAATTGGTTCCACTAGATTTTAGTTAGGGGTATCACAGTAATGTGAGCTAAATACAATTTGATAACGCCCACAAGGCAGGCGAAACGCGTCGACGCACTTCCGGGCAGCGGCACGCTACAGCGTCATTTCCTGCGAACCACCGTGAACCGCACGCCGGCAGCGGACACGGAAGAGAAGGACTTCGCTGTATATGCCAATCCATGCTTAATTACAATTTACCTTTGTGAGTACCCCTATTTTCTAATATTTTTAAATAAACAAATTACGGGCTTCACGATGTCTGGCTTCTCTCCTTTCTTCTGAGTACACCATTGGGGAGAGAGTGGAGAGGAGGTAGTAAGGAGCCCATAGTAAAGAATTGCAGCCATCCATCCATCCGGGCAAGGGAAACCTTAAGTCTCCGTGGGGCTGCTCCTACTTTCTAAACGGAGTACCACACATATTCAAGGCTCATTTACATCCTAAGTTCAGTGAGTGCATCCCCATAGGGGGTTTTTCTTTGAAGAGCACTTGGGCACTTTATTTGGATTTTGAGCACTTTTTGGCACATAAACTTCTTTGGAAGAATATAAGTTTGGACTGCACCTTAAATATATCTTGCACTAATATTTTTTACATCTTTGGACACTGGATGCACTTTATTTTTGGAGATTATATTTATTGTTACATTTTATGAATTTTTGATTTTCACTGTTGCATTTTATGGATTTATGAATTTATGTATTCACTGAATTATATACACCCAATTTTTAGTACTATTTTTATCATATTATATTAATGTTAATCATTTAGCACGTATTTATAGATTTTACCTGCTAGCGCTGCCTTTATATGTTGTTCAGCTTTTCCCGGTCTTTTACTTGGTGAGCAGCAGCTTCAGGATAGATATATATATCTACAATTGTTCAAAAATCACTAATATTTATTCATCACAGCGCGGGTATTAATCTATTGTTTTACACATAAATACAATTCACGCCACACTTTTCAGATATTAATTTGTAAAAAATTTTGAAAACCATTTATCATTTTCCTTCTACTTCAAAATCATATGCCACCTTGGGTTGGTCTATCACATAATATCAAGATGAAATACATTTATGTTTTTGGTTGTAACATGACGAAATGTGGAAAATTTCAAGATGTATGAATACTTTTTCAAGGCTCTATACATAAACAGGACATCCCAGTTAAAGGGTGCCCCATAGTAGCAGGTATTGGGTTGCTGTTTGAGAGGTTGAGTGAATGGCTTGATCAATATGTACAGCCATTAGTTACTCAGAATATCATCTCTCCCATTATAGCAAGTATTAACCAGCCCTTAAAGAATTTATTGTGATAGCTGCTCTTTTTCTTTTGGAACACAATTTTTTGTTTTTTATGTTTTATTTACAGTTCCAAGGGGCATCTATGGGCTCAACATTTTCACCATCTCTAGCTAACCACTATATGGGCTGGTGGGAGGAGTTGTTTCTGCTCTCCCATCTGAACCCATATGGGGACAATATCTTATGGTATGGTATGTACATCAATGATCCGGTTCTTATATGGACCAATGTATCTCTAACAGAGTTCGAACATTATGCTAATGACAATAGGTTTAATTTAGAATTTTTGTCTAAAAGTGGTACAACATCTGTTTACTATATGGACATTATTTGAATGGGTAACCATGACACTGGAGAGGTTAATACAAAGATATTTGGAAAGCCTTATGCAGGAAACTCTCTTCTTTTGGCTTCAAGTTGTCACCCAACACACACAATCCAATATATACCAGTAGGGGAATTTACTCAAGCCAAGAGAAATTGTTCTACCCCTGAAGGCTATGAGAATGAATGTCTCTCAATTACTAATAGACTCAAAGAACGTGGCTACATTGTTTGCACTTAACAGAGGTCTGGCTTTCTTATAAAAAGACATAAACCAACACAGGAGTCTAATGGCCTGGTTACTTTTGTAATCTAGTGAGTATAAGCAGGTTATAAATATTATAAAGAAGTATACACCTATTATGTATTCAGATAAAGATCTTATTCCCATATTACAGAATGGTTGTAGGTTTTCTAGCAGGCGATCGTGTACATTAGGTAACCTCTTATCTCTAAGTTTTTTTGTGTCCAAACAATCTAGAAGCACAACGCAGTAAAATAGTATCAAGTTCTACAGGGAAGGAATATCCCATTTGTGACTACATTACCTGCAGTTCCAACTATCTAGTGTATGTAGTGGAGTGTACCAGTTGTTCACTACAATACGTGCACAATTAGATCTTTATGCACTAGAATTGCTGAACATTATAATGAAGCTGGTAATCCCAATGCAAAAAATATTTCTAACATTTCCCAGCATTGTAAGTAGGTCCATTCAGGCAATATGAATTCATTTACATTCAGTGGGGTTAAGGTAATTAAAAAACCCACACGAGGAAGAGATATGTATCACCATTTGCTTGAGAGAGAAGTCAAGTGGATATTCATTTTACAAACTAGGATCCCCCTCGGTCTTAATCGGGACATACTAAAACATTTAATGTGAAAATGGCTTAATGTAGCTTAATGTGTAATAAAGTGCCTAAACCATAACCAATTGCCCTGAAACTTTGCACAGACTAAGTTTTTAACTGTTCTAATATATCCTAGAAGTTTTATGTAGTTTGGTCTTCCACGAGGCAAACTGGGGACATTAAGCTTGTTTTTTGGGGAGCTTAATGTGGCTTAACGTACAAAAAAGAGCTTAGATGTAAACCAATTTCCCCCAAACTTGGCACAATAGAAGAGTCTATCAATTCAAACATATTCTGAAAATTTCAGATCATTTGGTAAATCACACCAAAAGTTATTCACATTAAGCTCTTTTTGTACAATACTAAAACGTTTAATGTCCTTAGCTTAATGTAAAAAGAGCTTAACGTACCAAAATGTGCCTAAACCTCAACCAATTGTCTTGAAACTTTGCACAGCCCAAGTTCTGCACTTCCCTCAGCTATCCTGGAGGTTTCATCGATTTTGGTCTCCCACGTGGAAAACTGGGGACATTAAGCTCTTTTTTTGGGGAGCTTAATGTGGCTTAACGTACAAAAAAGAGCCTATATGTGAACCAATTTCCCCCAAACTTGGCACAATAGAAGAGTCTATCAATTCCAACATATTCTAAAAATTTTAGATCATTTGGTAAATCACACCAAAAGTTATTCACATTAAGCTCTTTTTAGCAATCATAAAAACGCATAGCTTAATGTGAAAAGAGCTTAACGTACCAAATTGTGCCTAAACCTCAACCAATTGTCTTGAAACTTTGCACAGCCCAAGTTCTGCACTTCCCTCAGCTATCCTGGAGGTTTCATCGATTTTGGTCTCCCACGTGGAAAACTGGGGACATTAAGCTCTTTTTTTGGGGCGCTTAATGTGGCTTAACGTACAAAAAAGAGCTTAGATGTGAACCAATTTCCCCCAAACTTGGCACAATAGAAGAGTCTATCAATTCCAACATATTCTGAAAATTTCAGATCATTTGGTAAATCACACCAAAAGTTATTCACATTAAGCTCTTTTTAGCAATCATAAAAACGCATAGCTTAATGTGAAAAGAGCTTAACGTACAAAAATGTTCCTAAACCTCAACCAATTGTCTTGAAACTTTGCACAGCCCAAGTTCTGCACTTCCCAAAGCTATCCTGGAGGTTTCATCGATTTTGGTCTCCCACACGGAAAACTGGGGACATTAAGCTCTTTTTTTGGGGCGCTTAATGTGGCTTAACGTACAAAAAAGAGCTTAGATGTGAACCAATTTCCCCCAAACTTGGCACAATAGAAGAGCCTATCTATTCCAACATATTCTGAAAATTTCAGATCATTTGGTAAATCACACCAAAAGTTATTCACATTAAGCTCTTTTTAGCAATCATAAAAACGCATAGCTTAATGTGAAAAGAGCTTAACGTACCAAAATGTGCCTAAACCTCAACCAATTGTCTTGAAACTTTGCACAGCCCAAGTTCTGCACTTCCCTCAGCTATCCTGGAGGTTTCATCGATTTTGGTCTCCCACGTGGAAAACTGGGGACATTAAGCTCTTTTTTTGGGGAGCTTAATGTGGCTTAACGTACAAAAAAGAGCCTATATGTGAACCAATTTCCCCCAAACTTGGCACAATAGAAGAGTCTATCAATTCCAACATATTCTGAAAATTTCAGATCATTTGGTAAATCACACCAAAAGTTATTCACATTAAGCTCTTTTTAGCAATCATAAAAATGCATAGCTTAATGTGAAAAGAGCTTAACGTACCAAATTGTGCCTAAACCTCAACCAATTGTCTTGAAACTTTGCACAGTCCAAGTTCTGCACTTCCCAAAGCTATCCTGGAGGTTTTATCGATTTTGGTCTCCCACACGGAAAACTGGGGACATTAAGCTCTTTTTTTGGGGCACTTAATGTGGCTTAACGTACAAAAAAGAGCTTAGATGTGAACCAATTTCCCCCAAACTTGGCACAATAGAAGAGCCTATCTATTCCAACATATTCTGAAAATTTCAGATCATTTGGTAAATCACACCAAAAGTTATTCACATTAAGCTCTTTTTAGCAATCATAAAAACGCATAGCTTAATGTGAAAAGAGCTTAACGTACTAAAATGTTCCTAAACCTCAACCAATTGTCTTGAAACTTTGCACAGCCCAAGTTCTGCACTTCCCTCAGCTATCCTGGAGGTTTCATCGATTTTGGTCTCCCACACGGAAAACTGGGGACATTAAGCTCTTTTTTTGGGGCGCTTAATGTGGCTTAACGTACAAAAAAGAGCTTAGATGTGAACCTATTTCCCCCAAACTTGGCACAATAGAAGAGCCTATCAATTCCAACATATTCTAAAAATTTTAGATCATTTGGTAAATCACACCAAAAGTTATTCACATTAAGCTCTTTTTAGCAATCATAAAAATGCATAGCTTAATGTGAAAAGAGCTTAACGTACCAAATTGTGCCTAAACCTCAACCAATTGTCTTGAAACTTTGCACAGTCCAAGTTCTGCACTTCCCAAAGCTATCCTGGAGGTTTTATCGATTTTGGTCTCCCACACGGAAAACTGGGGACATTAAGCTCTTTTTTGGGGCGCTTAATGTGGCTTAACGTACAAAAAAGAGCTTAGATGTGAACCAATTTCCCCCAAACTTGGCACAATAGAAGAGCCTATCTATTCCAACATATTCTGAAAATTTCAGATCATTTGGTAAATCACACCAAAAGTTATTCACATTAAGCTCTATTTTGCAATCATAAAAACGCATAGCTTAATGTGAAAAGAGCTTAACGTACCAAAATGTGCCTAAACCTCAACCAATTGTCTTGAAACTTTGCACAGCCCAAGTTCTGCACTTCCCAAAGCTATCCTGGAGGTTTCATCGATTTTGGTCTCCCACGTGGAAAACTGGGGACATTAAGCTCTTTTTTTGGGGCGCTTAATGTGGCTTAACGTACAAAAAAGAGCCTAGATGTGAACCAATTTCCCCCAAACTTGGCACAATAGAAGAGCCTATCAATTCCAACATATTCTGAAAATTTCAGATCATTTGGTAAATCATGCCAAAAGTTTTTTAGATGTAACTTTTTTATTTCTAAGACATGTAATGCAAGCAGCTTATTTTAAAATTAGCTTTATGTGCCAAAATGTCTCTAGACCTTTATCAATTGACTTGAAACTTTGCACAACTTAAAGCAGAGTTCCACCCAAAAGGGGTAGCTCTGATTTAAAGGCTTGTCCCCCACTCCCATTGGCACTTTTTACAAGCAGTTGGAGTAGGTACCCAATTTTAACAGTTACCTGCTCCCACTCCGACTGCCTAGGTGATCAAAAGCACATGTTCTCCTTCTTCCCTCCACCTCCCCCTACTGCAAGCTTATGGGACATGTGACAGGTTCCAGAAGACTACTTGACCATTCACAATGAGAAGCGCTCCTCATGCATGCGCAGTGGGAACCTGGCTGTGAAGCCTCAAGCTGTCACAGCCGGGTGCCCACAGTTAGGATGCCAGCACTGAGGAAAAAAGACAACGGGTGAAGCCAGCTCGGGAGCGCACATTGCTGGATCATGGGACAGGCGAGTGGTTTTTCCTTAACCACTTCAATACCGGGCACTTTCACCCCCTTTCTGCCCAGGCCAATTTATAGCTTTTAGCACTGTTGCATTTTGAATGACAATTGCACGGTCATGCAACACTGTACCTAAACCAAATTTATGTCATTTTTTCCCCACAAATATAGCTTTCTTTTGGTGGTATTTTTCTCACTACAAGGTTTTTTCTTTTTTTCTAAACAAATAAAAAAAAGACCGAAAAGTTTGAAAAAAAAAAAAAAATTTTTTTTGTTTATGTTATAAAATTTTGTAAATAGATACGTTTTTTCCTGCACTGATGAGCACTGATGAGGCCGCACTGACAGGAACTGATGAGGAGACACTGATGGGGTGGCAATGATGGGGTGGCACTGATATGTGGCACTGATATGTGGTACTGATAGGCACTGATATGTGGCACTGATAAGTAGCACTGATATGCAGCATTGGTGGGCATTGATAGGCATCACTGCTGGGCATTGCTAGGCGTCACTGCTGGGCACTGATAGGTGGCATTGGTGGGCACTGATAGGTGGCACTGATGGTCACTGATAGGCAGCACTGATGGGCACTGATAGGTGGCAGTGATGGGCACAAAGTGTCTCCATACTGTCCTGCCAAACTGCTTCTGTTGGGGGACTTTAACTCCATTCTGTGTCCAGATCTGGACAGACCCCCCCCCAATACTTTTCTGGGGATCTTTTACATTGGGCAGGCGGGATGACGGAGGTCTGGCGCTGGAGACACCCCGACCAGAAGGGTTACTCTTGTTTTTACACTTCTTATAAAACCTCCTCCAGAATTGATTTGGCGTTTGCCAACTCAAGGGTGTTGTCTGATGTGGAGACGGTGCGGTACTTGCCGGCGGGTCTGTCTGACCACAGTCCCTTGGAGCTTACCCTACGTTACAGCATGGTCCTTTGTGGCTCCATGTGGCGCTTGTGCTCTCACTGGGTGGAACACCTGGATGTCTCCTCTCAGATTCCACCAATTTTGCAGGAGTACTGGAAGATTAATGCCGAGACGTCCTCGCCCGGGTTGGTGTGGGACGTCTTCAAGGCCTATACTAGGGGTCATTATATGTCCGCCATCAAAGCGGTCAAGCTGCAACAGTCTGCCACGCTAACCCAACTGGAGAGGGAGATGGAGGGGGCCGCTGACACCTATGGCCTGGACCCCTCTGTCTCCAACTTTGAGGTGTTGGAGGCAGCTAAATGTGATTTGCATATGCATATGTCTGAGATTACGAGGATGTCCTTGTACCACTCCCGACAGTCCTTCTTCGAACAGGGCGACAGGAATGACAGGTTTCTGGCATTGATATCCCAACATGATGCGCCCCTGACAGTGGTACCGGAGCTCACTTCTCCCACAGGGGGGGCCCTTACCTCCCCCGAGCATATAATAGATGCCTTCAGGTCCTACTATAGTATGCTTTCTTCTACCACTCTTCCCCCAGACTTTTGCCCAGCTGACCTGCACTCTCTCCGCACACTGTGTCACACTGCCAAAATGTCAGGCGTGACTGGTCGGACCAGCCATTCTCTCTCCTGGTCCGAAAGCCAACCCAGGGCCACCGGAGAGAGAATATGTTGGAATAGATAGACTCTTCTATTGTGCCAAGTTTGGGGGAAATTGGTTCACATCTAAGCTCTTTTTTGTACGTTAAGCCACATTAAGCGCCCCAAAAAAAGAGCTTAATGTCCCCAGTTTTCCGTGTGGGAGACCAAAATCGATGAAACCTCCAGGATAGCTGAGGGAAGTGCAGAACTTGGGCTGTGCAAAGTTTCAAGACAATTGGTTGAGGTTTAGGCACATTTTGGTACGTTAAGCTCTTTTCACATTAAGCTATGCGTTTTTATGATTGCTAAAAAGAGCTTAATGTGAATAACTTTTGGTGTGATTTACCAAATGATCTGAAATTTTCAGAATATGTTGGAATAGATAGGCTCTTCTATTGCGCCAAGTTTGGGGGAAATAGGTTCACATCTAAGCTCTTTTTTGTACGTTAAGCCACATTAAGCGCCCCAAAAAAAGAGCTTAATGTCCCCAGTTTTCCGTGTGGGAGACCAAAATCGATAAAACCTCCAGGATAGCTTTGGGAAGTGCAGAACTTGGACTGTGCAAAGTTTCAAGACAATTGGTTGAGGTTTAGGAACATTTTAGTACGTTAAGCTCTTTTCACATTAAGCTATGCGTTTTTATGATTGCTAAAAAGAGCTTAATGTGAATAACTTTTGGTGTGATTTACCAAATGATCTGAAATTTTCAGAATATGTTGGAATTGATAGGCTCTTCTATTGTGCCAAGTTTGGGGGAAATTGGTTCACATATAGGCTCTTTTTTGTACGTTAAGCCACATTAAGCTCCCCAAAAAAAGAGCTTAATGTCCCCAGTTTTCCACGTGGGAGACCAAAATCGATGAAACCTCCAGGATAGCTTTGGGAAGTGCAGAACTTGGACTGTGCAAAGTTTCAAGACAATTGGTTGAGGTTTAGGCACATTTTGGTACGTTAAGCTCTTTTCACATTAAGCTATGCGTTTTTATGATTGCTAAAAAGAGCTTAATGTGAATAACTTTTGGTGTGATTTACCAAATGATCTGAAATTTTCAGAATATGTTGGAATAGATAGGCTCTTCTATTGTGCCAAGTTTGGGGGAAATAGGTTCACATCTAAGCTCTTTTTTGTACGTTAAGCCACATTAAGCGCCCCAAAAAAAGAGCTTAATGTCCCCAGTTTTCCGTGTGGGAGACCAAAATCGATAAAACCTCCAGGATAGCTTTGGGAAGTGCAGAACTTGGACTGTGCAAAGTTTCAAGACAATTGGTTGAGGTTTAGGAACATTTTAGTACGTTAAGCTCTTTTCACATTAAGCTATGCGTTTTTATGATTGCTAAAAAGAGCTTAATGTGAATAACTTTTGGTGTGATTTACCAAATGATCTGAAATTTTCAGAATATGTTGGAATTGATAGGCTCTTCTATTGTGCCAAGTTTGGGGGAAATTGGTTCACATATAGGCTCTTTTTTGTACGTTAAGCCACATTAAGCTCCCCAAAAAAAGAGCTTAATGTCCCCAGTTTTCCACGTGGGAGACCAAAATCGATAAAACCTCCAGGATAGCTTTGGGAAGTGCAGAACTTGGACTGTGCAAAGTTTCAAGACAATTGGTTGAGGTTTAGGCACATTTTGGTACGTTAAGCTCTTTTCACATTAAGCTATGCGTTTTTATGATTGCTAAAAAGAGCTTAATGTGAATAACTTTTGGTGTGATTTACCAAATGATCTGAAATTTTCAGAATATTTTGGAATAGATAGACTCTTCTATTGTGCCAAGTTTGGGGGAAATTGGTTCACATCTAAGCTCTTTTTTGTACGTTAAGCCACATTAAGCTCCCCAAAAAAAGAGCTTAATGTCCCCAGTTTTCCACGTGGGAGACCAAAATCGATGAAACCTCCAGGATAGCTTTGGGAAGTGCAGAACTTGGACTGTGCAAAGTTTCAAGACAATTGGTTGAGGTTTAGGCACATTTTGGTACGTTAAGCTCTTTTCACATTAAGCTATGCGTTTTTATGATTGCTAAAAAGAGCTTAATGTGAATAACTTTTGGTGTGATTTACCAAATGATCTGAAATTTTCAGAATATGTTGGAATGGATAGGCTCTTCTATTGTGCCAAGTTTGGGGGAAATTGGTTCACATCTAGGCTCTTTTTTGTACGTTAAGCCACATTAAGCGCCCCAAAAAAAGAGCTTAATGTCCCCAGTTTTCCGTGTGGGAGACCAAAATCGATGAAACATCCAGGATAGCATTGAGAAGTGCAGAACTTGGGCTGTGCAAAGTTTCAAGACAATTGGTTGAGGTTTAGGCACAATTTGGTACGTTAAGCTCTTTTTACATTAAGCTAAGGACATTAAACGTTTTAGTATTGTACAAAAAGAGCTTAATGTGAATAACTTTTGGTGTGATTTACCAAATGAGCTAAAATTTTCAGAATATGTTTGAATTGATAGACTCTTCTATTGTGCCAAGTTTGGGGGAAATTGGTTCACATCTAAGCTCTTTTTTGTACGTTAAGCCACATTAAGCTCCCCAAAAAAAGAGCTTAATGTCCCCAGTTTTCCACGTGGGAGACCAAAATCGATGAAACCTCCAGGATAGCTGAGGGAAGTGCAGAACTTGGGCTGTGCAAAGTTTCAAGACAATTGGTTGAGGTTTAGGCACATTTTGGTACGTTAAGCTCTTTTCACATTAAGCTATGCGTTTTTATGATTGCTAAAAAGAGCTTAATGTGAATAACTTTTGGTGTGATTTACCAAATGATCTGAAATTTTCAGAATATGTTGGAATAGATAGACTCTTCTATTGTGCCAAGTTTGGGGGAAATTGGTTCACATGTAGGCTCTTTTTTGTACGTTAAGCCACATTAAGCGCCCCAAAAAAAGAGCTTAATGTCCCCAGTTTTCCGTGTGGGAGACCAAAATCGATGAAACCTCCAGGATAGCTGAGGGAAGTGCAGAACTTAGGCTGTGCAAAGTTTCAAGACAATTGGTTGAGGTTTAGGCACATTTTGGTACGTTAAGCTCTTTTCACATTAAGCTAAGGACATTAAACGTTTTAGTATTGTACAAAAAGAGCTTAATGTGAATAACTTTTGGTGTGATTTACCAAATGAGCTAAAATTTTCAGAATATGTTTGAATTGATAGACTCTTCTATTGTGCCAAGTTTGGGGGAAATTGGTTCACATCTAAGCTCTTTTTTGTACGTTAAGCCACATTAAGCTCCCCAAAAAAAGAGCTTAATGTCCCCAGTTTTCCACGTGGGAGGCCAAAATCGATGAAACCTCCAGGATAGCTTTGGGAAGTGCAGAACTTGGACTGTGCAAAGTTTCAAGACAATTGGTTGAGGTTTAGGCACATTTTGGTACGTTAAGCTCTTTTCACATTAAGCTATGCGTTTTTATGATTGCTAAAAAGAGCTTAATGTGAATAACTTTTGGTGTGATTTACCAAATGATCTGAAATTTTCAGAATATGTTGGAATTGATAGGCTCTTCTATTGTGCCAAGTTTGGGGGAAATTGGTTCACATCTAAGCTCTTTTTTGTACGTTAAGCCACATTAAGCGCCCCAAAAAAAGAGCTTAATGTCCCCAGTTTTACGTGTGGGAGACCAAAATCGATAAAACCTCCAGGATAGCTTTGGGAAGTGCAGAACTTGGACTGTGCAAAGTTTCAAGACAATTGGTTGAGGTTTAGGCACATTTTGGTACGTTAAGCTCTTTTCACATTAAGCTATGCGTTTTTATGATTGCTAAAAAGAGCTTAATGTGAATAACTTTTGGTGTGATTTACCAAATGATCTGAAATTTTCAGAATATGTTGGAATGGATAGGCTCTTCTATTGTGCCACGTTTGGGGGAAATTGGTTCACATCTAGGCTCTTTTTTGTACGTTAAGCCACATTAAGCACCCCAAAAAAAGAGCTTAATGTCCCCAGTTTTCCGTGTGGGAGACCAAAATCGATGAAACCTCCAGGATAGCTGAGGGAAGTGCAGAACTTGGGCTGTGCAAAGTTTCAAGACAATTGGTTGAGGTTTAGGCACATTTTGGTACGTTAAGCTCTTTTCACATTAAGCTATGCGTTTTTATGATTGCTAAAAAGAGCTTAATGTGAATAACTTTTGGTGTGATTTACCAAATGATCTGAAATTTTCAGAATATGTTGGAATAGATAGACTCTTCTATTGTGCCAAGTTTGGGGGAAATTGGTTCACATGTAGGCTCTTTTTTGTACGTTAAGCCACATTAAGCGCCCCAAAAAAAGAGCTTAATGTCCCCAGTTTTCCGTGTGGGAGACCAAAATCGATGAAACCTCCAGGATAGCTGAGGGAAGTGCAGAACTTAGGCTGTGCAAAGTTTCAAGACAATTGGTTGAGGTTTAGGCACATTTTGGTACGTTAAGCTCTTTTTACATTAAGCTAAGGACATTAAACGTTTTAGTATTGTACAAAAAGAGCTTAATGTGAATAACTTTTGATGTGATTTACCAAATGAGCTAAAATTTTCAGAATATGTTTGAATTGATAGACTATTCTATTGTGCCAAGTTTGGGGGAAATTGGTTCACATCTAAGCTCTTTTTTGTACGTTAAGCCACATTAAGCGCCCCAAAAAAAGAGCTTAATGTCCCCAGTTTTCCACGTGGGAGACCAAAATCGATGAAACCTCCAGGATAGCTTTGGAAAGTGCAGAACTTGGGCTGTGCAAAGTTTCAGGACAATTGGTTGAGGTTTAGGCACATTTTGGTACATTAAGCTCTTTTTACATTAAGCCGTGGACATTAAACGTTTTAGTATTGTAAAAAAATAGCTTAATGTGAATAACTTTTGGTGTGATTTACCAAATGATCTGAAATTTTCAGAATATGTTTGAATTGATAGGCTCTTCTATTGTGCCAAGTTTGGGGGAAATTGGTTCACATCTAAGCTCTTTTTTGTACGTTAAGCCACATTAAGCTCCCCAAAAAACAAGCTTAATGTCCCCAGTTTGCCTCGTGGAAGACCAAACTACATGAAACTTCTAGGATATATTAGAACAGTTAAAAACTTAGTCTGTGCAAAGTTTCAGGGCAATTGGTTATGGTTTAGGCACTTTATTACACATTAAGCTACATTAAGCCATTTTCACATTAAATGTTTTAGTATGTCCCGTCTTAATCACAGGTGGGATGTTGACCTTTTCCTCTGGTAAACTTAATTTATTTAGATAAAACAATTTTGGGGTGTTATTATTATTACTATTTGTATTCATTCTCTTTTCTTTTTTAAATATCTTTTTTATCATTATTATGTTTACATTTTTGTTATTATTAATAATATCAATAATAATAATTGATTTTTTTTTAAATTTGTATTTATTTGCTTATTTTTTGTTGCTTACTTCTGATATTTGATGGTTGTTTTGTAGTGGTTTTTCTTTTGAATTGCCATTGTCATAATTAAATAATCAAACCTACACTACACCAACTTATCATGTATGAACCTGCATTTTTGTACATTGATCTCTTCCATGCATAAGATTTACCTCCTGCTGACAATGAACCCACTGAACCCTTGTAGTGCATTGATTGTATGTATGGGATTCTTTGATGTTGAATTCCCTTTGTGAAATTACATTTTCCTGTCTGTCTCCATGGCAGCCTACGTGTGGGTTAACCCCGCCTCCACTCCAAGGGTATAGGACCCCCCTCCCATAAATTTCAGCTCTCAGGTACAGCAGGTGTTCATTTTTTGTCCTCCTCCAAGGACCTACACTTCTGATGTCTTACTACGTCCAGCTTACCTTAGGATACTTTGGATGGTGTCTGCATGTCCAGAGCCCAGCCACGGGCGGGTGAGTGACATTTAAAATCCCCTGCTCTCTGCGGTTGACTGAAGCTTGATTGGCATTCTCTGACATGGGTCTGAAGATTCGCATTGCTTCCCTTCATGGCAGCGGTATTTGTTATTTATGTACACTTTGTTTGTCTCTTTTTCTATCACTGTACAATTTGTTTGTTTGGCCCAATGGCGCTGGAACGCTTCCTGCGTTCCAGCAAACCCTTCCTGCGTTCCAACAAACCCTTCCTCTTCCTCCTCTGCTTCTAGCGTCCAATCGGTAGACGCTTCGTGGTCCCGCGCATGCGCAGTGCGCCGCGAGCGAAGTCGAGGCTTGGTTCGCACATGCGCATTAGCGATCGCGGCCGCATCACCGCTGACGTCATTCCGGCGGGAGATTTAAACAGCTGACGATTCCCCTGTACTTTGGGAATGTACTGTGGGCGTTGCGGCAGCTTCCCAGTGTCTCTGGATTCCTTGCTACAGGTATGTGCAATGGAGACTTGACTGCAGGGGGGGGGGGCGGAGGGTTGTCACCTCACAATGTATCACTGACATGGTGTCTGATATGTATTACCTTTCTTTATCAGTCTGGTTGTTTGGCCTGAAGTATGGATCCTGCGTCACCGCCCTCCTGTGGCCAGCCCTCTCACAACAGGTGGGTGCTGGCATTTTTCAGAGGGGGGGGCGGGGAGGGCTTGCTGGTCCCTAGGTCATGGCTAAATCCAGTGTCTCCCCGATTTTCTCTTTTTTCCATCAGCTCTCCCAGGCCTGATTTACCACAAGAAAGAGACCCTGTCAGACCTCGTGGGAGTTCATCCTCCAGATCTAAACGCCGTGAATCTCCATCAGGGAGTAGGCAGCAAGGGAGACGCTCCAATTCCTCCCCCAGACACCATACACGATACCAGAGTCACCGCACACACCAGAGAGCCTGTTGGGGTTGTGGGGCGCATGTCCCGGAGGACAAGTCCCTATGTGAGCCATGTTTTGCTCATGCAGCCGGTGAGAGGGGGCAAAAGGATCAAAGATTGGAATCTCTAGTGAAGAGAATAGTACAACAGTCCCTGAAAGAATGGGGTACAGTCCCACCACTTGGTCCCACCACATCCAGTTCTCCAGGGGAAGTGCAGGAAGATCAAGGCCCCTCTCAACCGAGTATTACTTCTGCAAAGTCATCTGACAGTGATTCGGAAGAAGAAGGGGCTGTAGGCGGCTTTGAGTTCGCCCTAGTTTCACCCCTGATCAGAGCCATTAAAGAAGCTCTCAGATGGGAGGATCCTGTGTCTCCTCAGAAAAAGCAGCGGAAGTTCTTCAAGCACCTTGGTAAGGAGCGTATCAACTTCCCTTCCCTCTCTGAATTACAAGAGGTGATTACTGAAGAATGGAGTAAAGGGGATAGTAAGTCTTCCTTATCCTCCAAACTTGGGAAATTATATCCCTTTAAACCTGAAGATGTCGCCCGTCTGGAATCTGCTCCTCTTGTGGATGCGGCAGTTACAAGATTAGCAAAGCATGTCACTTTGCCACTAGATGACGCGGTCTCTTTCAAAGACCCTTTGGATAGGAAGATAGATCTGGACCTAAAGAGGATCTTTGTGACGGCCGGCGCGGCCTGCAAACCTGTGATGGCATTAGCAACAATGTCTAAAGCCATGGAAGTCTGGGTTTCCGATATAGAATCCAAACTTGGAAGTCTCTCGGAAGAAGCCGTAGAAAGTTCCCCTATTCACGAACTCAAGCTGGCTTCAGTGTTTTTAGGAGAAGCATCTATTGATGTTCTGCGTCTTCTGTCCAGATCGATGCTATCCTCAGTAACAGCAAAGAGGGCCTTGTGGCTTCGCCCGTGGATTGCAGATCCAGCTTCTAAACAGGCATGGTGTAAGATCCCTTTTGAGGGTACTTCCCTTTTTGGAAACAAACTAGACAGCGCCATTGCCAAGGCTACTGGCGGAAAGTCAGGTTTCCTCCCGCAAGACAGACGACTATTTGGTCAGAAGAAGCCTCAACCTAGGAGGCAATACACGGAGAGATCAAGAGATGCACGCTCTTACAAGCCTAATAGAGATTTCCGAAGAAACTGGAGAGGTGGTCAATCCTCTACTCGGAGGTCATCAAAAAATCCAGCGCCTGCTGGACAAGATTCCACTAAATCTTTTTGAGATTGGGCCCGTCCAGGCATGTCAGGTGGGGGCACGTCTTCTCCATTTTCAGCATGTCTGGGCGGCCTCAATCACGGACTTTTGGACCGTCAGGACGGTCTCTACAGGCCACAGATGGTCATTTCTGGCAGATCCAGTTCCAAGATTCATCTCAACTCATTTACCCTGTCTAGAAGAGAGAAGAGAAGTCTTGCTCGCCTATGTAGACGCTTTGGTGGCTCAAGGAGCGGTAGCTCCGGTTCCGGAACAAGAAAAATTTCAAGGGGTTTACTCACCCCTCTTCTTAGTCCAGAAGAAGAACGGGGCCTGGAGACCTGTTATAGATCTCACATACCTGAACAAGTTCATAAAGAACGAAAAATTCAAGATGGAAACACTCTCAACTATTCAAAGGGCAGTACTGCCGGGAGATTGGCTCGCCTCAATAGATTTAAAGGATGCGTATTTTCATGTTCCTGGGGCAACCGACTTCCACAAATATCTTCGCTTCTGTGTTCGGAATCAGCATCTGCAATTCATTTGCCTACCCTTCGGCCTGTCTACCTCACCCAGAGTATTCACCAAAGTTCTTCTAGCAGTGGTAGCCTTCATAAGATTGAAAGGTATACGTCTACATCATTACTTAGACGATCTTCTGCTTCTGTCTCAAGAAAAGGATCAGTTATTGGCACACAGAGATCAGGTCATATCGACCCTCAAAGAGTTTGGCTGGCTGCTAAACCTACAAAAGAGTCAGCTGGAGCCTACTCAGCGCCTAGTCTATCTTGGGGCGCAATTCGACACCGTCGAGAATTCAATCTCTCTCCCATTAGAGAAGATACCGGTAGTGAGGGAGAGAATCCTTCCGGCTCTTTCCTCTCCTCGGCTGAAAGCCTCTCAGTGCCTCAAAATCATTGGCACCATGGTGTCCACGGCTCCAATGGTCAAATGGGCTCTCTGGCATATGAGGCCCTTCCAAAAAGGGTTCCTACAACAATGGAACACAGAAGAGAAAGATCAGTACATTCATATCTCCTCCAGCATGAGATACAGTCTTCTTTGGTGGCTGCAACGCAGGAATCTGCTCAACTGTCATTCTCTGGTTCCAGTCTCATGGACTATAATCACAACAGACGCCAGCAACTCAGGTTGGGGGGCTCATTGTCTGACAGAGATGACACAGGGGAGATGGTCTTTTCAGAGACACACTCCAGTCTCCAATATACTGGAACTCCGAGCAGCCTACCAGGGTCTTCGATCTTTCCAACACCTGCTAGAGGGGAAATCTGTAATGATTCGGATGGACAACACCACGGCAGTGTCTTATGTGAAGAGACAAGGTGGGACACGGAGTCTCTCTCTGCTACGAGAATTAGACCCGATCATGTCCTGGGCCCAGACTCACCTAGTAAACATCTCGGCAGTTTACATCCCAGGTTCACAGAATGTTCAAGCGGATTTTCTGTCCAGGGTCCAGTTGAACCACAACGAATGGTCGCTCCATGTGGAGTCGTTCAAATGGATTCTGTCGTTGGGAGTATCTCCCGTAGTCGATCTGTTCGCCTCCCCTTGCAACCACAAGTTGGAGAAGTATGTCACGAGGGGCAAGTGTCCTCAAGCTTACGGGACAGATGCACTAACCGACAGGTGGGAGTTCAGCAGGGCTTACGCCTTTCCTCCAGTACCCATCATTCTCAAATTCCTGCAAAGACTTCAAGCGGAAGATGTGGAGATAGTGATGGTGGCGCCTTTCTGGCCGAACAGGCCATGGTTTCCGCTACTCCTACAACTGAGTTACCGGGACCCGGTCCCTCTTCCCCTCAGACCAGACTTGCTTCTTCAGGGAACATCAGTGCACCCCTGTCCTGCAATTCTCCGGTTGACGGTCTGGTTCTTGAGAGGGAAAGGTTGGAATCGCTCGGCTGCCCATCTACAGCCATTTCCACCTTGATGAATGCTAGACGACCAAGTACTAATAAAGTATACTGTAGAATCTGGGCAAGATTCATGGAGTCTGCATATCCTGAAGGTATGTCTTCCTCAGTCCCTGGGATTCAAGAAATACTAAGTTTTCTTCAGGCTGGTCTGGATATGCCCCTTTCAGTGGCAACTCTTAGAGTTCAAGTTTCGGCCTTATCGGCCTTCTCCGGGGTCATGTGGGCCCAACACCCACTAATCCAACAATTTTTCAAAGGAGCAATCAGGCTCAATCCTCAGAGAAGACCTAGGTTCCCGAAATGGGATCTACCTCTTGTCCTAAATGCCCTCTCCAAATCGGGCATAGATTCCTCTTCTTCTATCAAGGACCTGACCATCCGAACTGTCTTCCTGGTAGCCATTACTTCGGCTAAAAGGGTCTCTGAATTAAGTTCTCTCGGATGTAAAGAACCATTCTTGACTTTTTTTCCGGATCGGGTAGTACTGATACCCAGGCTGAATTCAAATCCGAAAGTCACCTCAGTGTTTCACCAGAATCAGGAGATTGTCCTGCCTACTTTCCGTTCATCTAATGAGTCCAATCCTCATCCGTTGGATGTAGGAGAATCCTTAAAAGCCTATCTTCAAGCAACTGCACCATTCAGGCAGTCTGACAACCTCTTTGTCCTGTTCTGGGGAAAGAACAGAGGTAAACCTGCTTCATCTAGGACTATCGCTTCATGGATAGTGGCAGCTATCCAACAGGCCTATAGAGCTGAGGGGCTGGCTCCTCCGGAGGCGGTGACGGCGCACTCTACAAGGAGTATCTCTACTTCCTGGGCGGCTTCGCGGCACGTGGCTCCAGATGTGATTTGCAGAGCGGCTTCGTGGTCATCAGTCAATACTTTTATGACCCACTATTGTGTAGAGCCTGCTTCTCTGTCCTCAGTTAATTTTGGTTTGACTGTTTTGTCTGCAAATAGCATGAATTAAAATTTTCTTTGCTAAAGCATTCCCACCCGTGTGGAGTGAGCTAGTTATTTCCCACACGTAGGCTGCCATGGAGACAGACAGGAAAACGGAAAATTCCTATCATACTTACCGTAATTTTCCTTTCCTGATAGTCTCCATGGCAGCCGGAGTACCCACCCTCTCGTCTTGGATTCGGCTAAGATATGGAACACCTGCTGTACCTGAGAGCTGAAATTTATGGGAGGGGGGTCCTATACCCTTGGAGTGGAGGCGGGGTTAACCCACACGTAGGCTGCCATGGAGACTATCAGGAAAGGAAAATTACGGTAAGTATGATAGGAATTTTCCGTTTTCTTGTGACACCTCACTTGTATCTTTTTACCTGCAGTTTTTTCCTGCATATAGTTGACATTGTTTTGATATTATCTTCATGTATTGTACAAATACAGTTTTTTTGCATTTTTGTTTCTTTTTCCTTTTTTTTTTTTCCTCTCCCCACCAGCTAGGCTGCCTTCTTGATCTGAACCTAATTGTCTCATTCAATTACCACAGCCTGTATTAGTAGGGGCAGGGCTTGTATCTGTATATGTATGTATATAAATATGTTGTTATTCTGAGGATTTTAGGGCTATGATTAACCACTTACCCACCAGGCCTATTTTTGACACTTGGTGTTTACAAGCTAAAATAATTTTTTTTTGCTAGAAAACTACTTAGAACCCCCAAACATTATACATTTTTTTCAGAGACCCTATATAATAAAATGGAGATCGTTGCAATATATTTTATCACACCGTATTTGCGCAGCGGTCTTCCAAATGCAATTTTTTTGGAAAAAATTAACTTTTTTGAATTAAAAAAATAAAAAAACAGTAAAGTTAGCCCAATTTTTTTCCATAATGTGAAAGATAATGTTACGCCGAGTAAATAGATACCCAACATGTCATGCTTTAAAATTGCGCACGCTCGCTTAATGGCGACAAACTTTGGTCCCCATAAGCGACAATTTAAAAACTTCTATAGGTTACCAGCTTACAGTTACAGAGGAGGTCTAGGGCTCAAATTATTGCTCTTGCTCTAACGATCGCGGCGAAACCTCACATGTGTGGTTTGAATACCGTTTACATAGGTGGGCAGGACTTGAGTATGCGTTCGCTTCTGCGTGCGATCTAACGGAGACAGGTCGCTTTCATTTTTTTTTTACCCTATTTATTTTATTTATTATTTTTGGTTTTTGCACAGTTTAAAAAAAAAAATGATAATTTTTATTCCTATTACAAGGAATGTAAACATTCCTTGCAATAGAAATAGCCATGACAGGACCTCTCTATTGTGAGATCTGGGGTCAAAAAGTCCTCAGATCTCACAAGGACACTAAAAAGAAAAAAGGGTTTAAAAAAAATCTGCTCTTTAAGCCGGTTGCTAGGCAACGATGTTTGACATCGCTCCGGTCCTACAAGACTGTAGAGTCTTTCTGTCTATGTGGAGAGAGGAGCGGATAGTTTTCCCCGCTGCCGGCGGGTCCGGTAAGTGGGGAAAACGGCTGGGGCACGGCGGGAGGGGGGGTCACCTCTTTCGCCGCACCATAAGGGTGATCCCGTGGCGAATCCGCCACTGGGACTACCCTTACCTGAAAGCCGATCTTCCGCCATTTTCAAAAATACCGGATTTATGGCAGCTATCTGCTGCCATAACCCCGGTATTTAGCATCAAAGTACAACTGCGGCGGGCGGTCGGTAAGCGGTTAAAGCGGTGTTCCATCTGGGAAAAATAAAAAATAAAATACAAGTCAGAAGCTACAAATACTGTAGCTAATGACTTTTAACATATAGACACTTATCTCTCCAGGGAGCGCACAATGTCAGCACCCCAGCCGATTTTTGGATCGGCTGCTGGGTGCTGCTGCCACCATTCGTTCTAAGGGAAACCAGCAGTGAAGGCTTTCTGCTTCACAGTCAGTCCCCTACTGCATATGCGCTGCACATTCTAATTGAATCGGGGGAAGGAGGAGGGGGCAGGGCCGGACGGGCCTATCGGGATACCGGAAAATTTCCTGGTAGGCCGGCAAGCTCCCCCTGCCCTGGGGCTGTTAAGGTCCTGTAAAAAAAAATGTCCGCGGCCAGCCCGACATGTGTACTGCGCATGCACCGCCACCGGTCGGGAAAGCCCGTACACGTTCGGCTATTTACGGGAAGACGGCGCATGCGCAGTGACATGTTGGCGCCGGGCAGCGCCATTTTTAAATGTAAGGCGCCTCACCAAAAGGTAAGTGAGACTCCTCAGGAGATGCAGTGCTGCCGGCATAGTACAGGAGATTTTCCTGTACCATGCCCACAGCACTGCATCTCCTGCACTATGCCCGCAGCCCTGCATCTCTTGTATCCTGCATGCAGCCCCTGCACAATGCCTGCATCTCCTGCACCATGCCCACAGTCCCTGCATCTCCTGCACCATACCCATAGCTGCTGCACCATGCCCACAGCCCCTGCATCTCCTGCACCATGCCAGCAGCCCCTTGATCTCCTGCACCATGCCCACAGCCCCTGAATCTTCTGCTTCATACCCGCCGCCCCTGCATCTCCTGCACCATGCCTGTAACCCCTGCATCTCCTGTACCATGTCCGCAGCCCCTGCACCATGCCCGCAGCCCCTGAATCTCCTGCACCATACCCCCAACCCCTGCATCTCCTGCACCATACCCGCAGCCCCTGCATCCCCTGCACCATGCCCGCAGCCCCTGCATCCCCTGCACCATGTCCGCAGCCCCTGCATCTCCTGTACCATGACCGCAGCCCCTGCATCTCCTGTACCATGACCGCAGCCCCTGACATGTCCTCCTGTACCATGTCCGCAGCTTCTGACATCTCTTGTACCATGTCCGCAGCCTCTGACATCTCCTGTACCATGCCCACAGCCCTGCATCTCTTGTACCATGCATGCAACATATGAGATCTTTGCCCGTACACTAGCTGAGACTAAGAAAACCCTGTGGATTCTTGTGGAACAACATGGATGGCATGGATGGACCATTTTATTTAACATGTACTTTAGGGTTTTATTAAACTTCTCAACAAGGCCATCTGTCTGTGAATGATAGAGCGATGGCTTAATCTAAATCAATTTTTATAAATCTGCCATCACCTTTGATATAAATGGAGTGCCCTGGTCTGTCAGTATCTCTTTGGGAAACCTAGCTCTCAAAAACATTTGGTACAACTTTGGGACAATAGCCTTAGAGGAAGTTTACCTTTAAGAGGCTGCTTCTGGATACTTAGTTGCATTCAAATGGTACCTCAGTTATTAGCAGGGATACCAAGGGATTTTTGTCATGCGACACCAGGGCAGTTCGCTGGCAAGTGGGACAGGACACACAGTACCTTTTAACCATGACATTCACCCCTGGCCAGTAAAACTGGTCTTATATTCTTGCCTTCATTCTCTCCCAGTGCATCATTTTGGGCTAAATCAAATACCATCCATTTATAAGGCTGGGAAATCGGCATTTGCTCTACAGTCTCCCCTCATACTTCAGCCACCTGATAAAGCAAGCCCTTATTCAGGTAAAATGAGGAAAACTTTTTCTGCACCAAGCATATGTGGAACCTCATTAATAACAGTGACCTGCACTCTAGCATTAGACAGGATGCACCGATCCAGAGAAAGTTTCCCCTTCATCCTCCCAAACTATGACATGTAACAGAGATCTCCATTCCTCAGAGGTCAACTCAGTCTTTAGACCTGAAACATGAATATCATGAACAGTATCAGCATTAGTAGGGTTTGTGGTGGGCGGCTGTGGATCAGACCCCCCCAAAAGTGGGCTTTGAAAGGCCCAGACTCTCCAATTCTCTTGACTTTCAAGGAAGTCCATTCTGTACCTGGTTCCATCATTCTAGAAACAATGGACAGTCTCGTCCCACTATGATATCATGTATCAGACAGTTCACCACCCAACCTCTTGTGTCACAAAGGTACAGCCATAAGCAAAGAACACCAGAACCACGGGGTACTCCCTTGTATTCCCATGGATGCACACTACCTTGAGAGTCTTACCTATCTGGCCGAATCTCCTGATCACCCTAGAGTGTTGCATTCTTTCTATGCTGTCAGAGTCCATTAGGGCCTTGTTGGGCAAGTAATTCAACCACACTTCACCTGTAACCACTTGCCGACCACCCCACACAGATTTACTGCGACAGGGTGTCTCGGGTGTGCATAATCATGTGATTAGACACAGCGGAAGGCGGACCGTGGGAGGAGCGAACTCGATCACCGCCAGCCTCCCATGAACTTTGGCAATACTGACAGGAGAGCCATCTGGAATGGGAAAAATGCAAGACGGCTCTCCTGTCAGAGAGGCAGGGAGAGATTGTGTGATTCAGCTATGCTGAATCACAGATCTCTCTCTCTGCCTCTGTTCAATCCATCCCCCCCACAGTTAGAAAGCACATATTGGAAACATATTTAACCCTTGATCACCCCCAGTGTTAACCCCTTCCCTGCCAATGTTATTTATACAGTAACAGTGCATATTATTTACCACTGATCACTGTATTAATGTCACTGGTCCCCAAAAAGTGTCACTTAGTGTCAATTTTTTTCCTCTGCAATGTCGCAGTCCCGATAAAATTTGCTGATACTAATAAAAAAAAATAAAAAGTAACTAAATCTATCCCGTAGTTTGTAAACGCTATGACTTTTGCACAAACCATTTATACACTTTTTGGGATTTTTTTTTACCATAAATATGCAGCAGAATACAAATTGGCCTAAACTGATATAAAAATTAGATTTTTTTTAAAAATTTTATTGGGAATATTTTATAGCAGAAAGTAGAAAATATTGGTGTTTTTTCAAAATTGTCGCTCTTTTTTTGTTTTTAGCGCAAAAACAAAAAAACACAGAGGTGATCAAATACCACCAAAAGAAAGCCCTATTTGTGGGAAAAAAGGACATCAATGTATTTGGGTACGGTGTCGCACAACCGCGCAATTGTCAGTTAAAGCAACGCAGTGCCGAATCGCAAAAAATGGCCTTTAAATGGTCATTAAGGGGGTTGAACCTTCCAGGGCTTAAGTGGTTAAACTGATCTACAGCCAGGTCAAGATGAGTTTGAGCAAAAAGGGGCTCTGCTGCCGGCTGCACACTTCAGGGGGTCCTCAGGGTATGTCCCCAGGATCGGCACCACCAACACTGTGTGTTCCTTATTCCACTGAGAGATTTGAGGCGGGATGTAGGCTTCAGGGTCTGGCAGGGCTTTCTTCCTAGGCGTTGCAGCTGGCCAAGTAGGTCCTCCACTACTGTGTACCTTTCGTGACTCACCCAGTGCTGCGGGTCATCTGGCAGGGACCTCAATTAGTGTTCCAACATGATCTGATCCACTATTTGAGGGCCTGTTAATTTCTCTGGTTGCAGCCATTTCTTGACCAGGTGTACCAGGTCATGCATCTAGGACCTTGGTAGTCAATCAATGTGGTATTTCCAGAGGTGTACAGTCTGGACCTCTGCTGCGGCAGTCACCACAAGGCTGGCCGGGATCTCTGCCTTCAGTTGCTCATACCTCTGGATGTCTGTGGTCAGCAGGTCAAAGTAGGCCTTTTGCGGTTCACCAGTAAGGAAAGGGGTAATGATGAAAGCCCATTGGTCTTGGAGTCACCATTCTCTCTCCACTATCTTTTCAAAAGTAGCTAGAAATGCTTCCACATCATTGCTAGGTGTCAGTTTCTGCAAGTAATATAGAATACACTGAACAACTGCCAATGCACGATGGCCCTCACAGCTACCTGGTTGCTAGGGGGCAACAGCCACTTTTTCTCATCTCTGAGCGAGACGCTGCAGTTCCTCCTGTAAGGCAGCCACTTTTGCTTGTGTGCTTTCCTGATGAGCTGTAAACTGGGCAACCATCAAGCAAGTATTTACCTGCTGCGCAGCTATGGCCTGTGAAAGGGCCTGTTGTTGTTGAGCCATCGCCTTCTCATGCTGATTGTTCGCCTCCACAGATGTTGCTGCTGGGCAACTGTAGCTTGCACTAGAACTTTGATACCCTCCTCTACGTCTTTTCCCACAGCTTGCAGAGCCTGAGCCTACTTCACCCAACACTTGTCATAGGTACACTGTCTCTTTAAATGTCAGTTTTCTTTTTAAAAGGCTGCAATGCACTCTACCAGCATCTGAGCACCAGTTATAAAGTCCTGGGATATTAGGTACTGATATAGTGCTCCAGGATCACATGGAGAGCTGTTTTTTTTATAAACGTGAAAGCCTTTATTTTCTCCATGGCAAACAAAAGCAATGCTTTCAGTAGCACTCCAGCAGAAAAATAAATGAAAAGCCTGCCTATTTTCAAAATAAATAATAAAAAAAAAACATCTAATCAACGACACCAGGGTTTTACCCACTGGAATAAAAGTCCAGCCTGTGCCCTTTTTAGCAGCTTCCATCAGACATGCAGCACTTCAGACACTCCTCTCCAAACTCCTTACTATTCCAACCCTGCTCCATGAGCATCCTGTCTTTAAGGGCTGCTTCATGGAGGTAGGCTTTTTTTTTTTTGGGACCAGAGTCCCCGTAATCAGGGGTGGAAGTTCTTTCCCACCTGAATATTCCTTCAAACCTCCAAATTCTGGATCCCAAATAAAACTTTATCAATCCAAAGAGGACTAAGTCAGTCCTCTCCTCTATGAACACAAATAATTCCCTTTAAAGGGACAACAACCTTAAAATTGGTGAAACATATCACACATTCAGGACACATCCTTGGCATCCTGTAATATATATTTTTTATATTTAATGCAGTTAAAAAAAGTACAGAAAATTTTTGAAGAACCCTTATATATATATATATATATATATATATATATAGTTGGTAAGGTTGAAGGGTTGATTTAAAACAAAATTATGCAGCGCTAGCATTCAATATTGTTTAGGTGAAAAGAAGTGTTATGCAATAGGAACTCAAATTATTAAATACATAAAGTGCTAAGTGCTGGAATATATCCAAATGAACAATAAGCAATAAATATCCAGTGCATAAAGTGCTGAATGCTAAAATATATCAGCATAAATAATAGACAATTCAAGTGCATAAAATCCTTATCTTAAAGTCCATATTGGTGCTATAAATTATTAATTGTATCCAAGTGAAAAATATAATAAATATTAGTGCATATAAAAGTCCTTATAGTGATCCAATTAAGGTGCCGAAGTGCCAAGAAATCAAGGTGCTTGCAAAGTGATAAGGTGCCCCTCTCGGTTCCCCACTCACCAAATTGCCAATGTAAAAAGACCTTTGTATATTATTGCACTGTAGCCCAGGATCTTTAGAAAACTTCTCCACTGCGACCTTCAATAGTGTATGGGTCCGCTTCCGCTTCCACCGTTAGATAAAGAGAGGGCCGTACATGGTGAAGTATGTAAGTACTGATTTATTGTCAGAAAAAGTCGATTGAATACTTACAAAACGAAGAAAGTATTAAGGCATGTAAACAGTGAACTCGTGTGGCGCCGCTCTCGGCGTGCGTTCCACACACAGGAAGTTCCTGACCGGAAGTGACGTTCCGTCTGGTCCGCAACCGGACGCACTGGAAGTGGAAGTGGAAGCGGACCCATACACTATTGAAGGTCGCAGTGGAGAAGTTTTCTAAAGATCCTGGACTACAGTGCAATAATATACAAAGGTCTTTTTACATTGCCAATTTGGTGAGTGGGGAACCGAGAGGGGCACCTTATCACTTTGCAAGCACCTTGATTTCTTGGCACTTCGGCACCTTAATTGGATCACTATAAGGACTTTTATATGCACTAATATTTATTATATTTTTCACTTGGATACAATTAATAATTTATAGCACCTATATGGACTTTAAGATAAGGATTTTATGCACTTGAATTGTCTATTATTTATGCTGATATATTTTAGCATTCAGCACTTTATGCACTGGATATTTATTGCTTATTGTTCATTTGGATATATTCCAGCACTTAGCACTTTATGTATTTAATAATTTGAGTTCCTATTGCATAACACTTCTTTTCACCTAAACAATATTGAATGCTAGCGCTGCATAATTTAGTTTTAAATCATTCTCCCTAAGATTTTCTTAGTGTTTGCAGCAGCTGCATATATTCACACTTTTTCAACACATTGTGTAGCGCGAGTTTAAATTTGTTTTATCAAGGTTGAAGGGTTGTGTGTGTACCGTGAGGGAAAAAAGTATTTGATCTACTGCAGATTGTGTATGTGTGCCCACTGACAAAGAAATGATCAGTCTATAATTTTAATGGTAGGTTTATTTTAACAGTGAGAGACAGAATAACAACAAAAAAAAAAAAATATCCAGAAAATGCATTTCAAAAAAGTTATCAATTGATTATCATTAGTAATGAGTGAAATGAGTATTTGACCCCTTCGCAGATTTAGTAATTAGTGGCAAAACCCCTGTTGGCAATCACAGAGGTCAGATGTTTCTTGTAGTTGGCCACCAGGTTTGCACACATCTCAGGAGGGATTTTGTCCCACTCCTCTTTGCAGATCCTCTCCAAGTCTTTAAGGTTTCAAGGCTGATGTTTGCTAACTCAAACCTTCAGCTCCCTCCACATATTTTATATGGGATTAGGGTCTGGATACTGGCTGGGCCACTCCTTGACCTTAATGTGCTTCTTTTTGAGCCACTCCTTTGTTGCCTTGGCCGTGTGTTTTAGGTCATTGTCATGCTGGAATACCCATCCATGACCTTTTTTCAATGCCCTAGCTGAGGGAAGGAGGTTCTCACCCAAGATTTGATGGTACTTGGCCCTGTCAATCATCCCTTTGATGCTGTGAAGTTGTCATGCCCCCTTAGCAGAAAAACACCCCCAAAGCAAAATGTTTCCAGCTCCATGTTTGACGGTGGGGATGGCGTTCTTGTGGTCATAGGCAGCATTCCTCCTCCTCCAAACACAAGTTGAGTTAATGCCAAAGAGCTCGATTGTGGTCTCATCTGACCACAACACTTTCACCTAGTTCTCCTCTGAATCATTCAGATGTTCATTAGCAAACTTCAGATGGGTCTGTACATGTGCTTTCTTGAGCAGGGGGATCTTGCGGGTGCTGCAGGATTTCAGTCTTTCATGGCATAGTTTGTTACCAACTGTTTTCTTGGTGACTATGGGTCCAGCTGCCTTGAGATCATTGACAAGATTCCCCTATGTAGTTCAGGGCTAATTGATCACCATTCTCATGATCATTGAAACTCCACGAGGTGAGATCTTGCATTAAGCCCCAGACCAAGGGAGATTGACAGTTACTTTGTATTTCTTCAGTTTGAGAATAATCGCACCAACTGTTGTCACCCTCTCACCAAGCTGCTTGGCGATTGTCTTGTAGCCCATTCCAGTCTTGTGTAGGTCTACAATCTTGGCCCTGACATCCTTGGACAGCTCTTTGGCCTTGGCCATGGTGGAGAGATTGGAATCTGATTGATTGCTTCTGTGAACAGGTGTATTTTACACAGGTAACAAGCTGAGATTAGAAAGACTCCCTTTAAAAGAGTCCTCCTAATCTCAGTTCATTACCTGTATAGAAGACACCTGGGAACCAGAATCTTGCTGATTGATAGGGGCTCAAACACTTTTTTCACTAATTAAAATGCAAATCAATTTATACCTTTTTTGAAATGCGCCTTTCTGGATATTTTTTGTTGTTATTCTGTCTCTCACTGTTAAAATAAACCTACCATTAAAATTAAAGACTGATCATTTTTTGGTCAGTGGGCAAACATGCAAAATCAGCAGGGGATCAAATACTTTTTTTCCCGACCTTTATGTCTCTGCCACTTTCCATATCTCTGTATTTTGTATTCAGTAAGATGCCTATCTAAAGGTTTTTTTTTTTTTAAATTAGTGACACTTCCTACTGAAACCACCGATTGTGGATGGAAGTTCCACATCCTTACTTCTCAAACAAAAAAAAACCTCTATGCCATTTAAGGATGAACCGCTTCCAGAGATGTATAGTAACGAAGTAGAACTACTTAAGTACTGTACTTAAGTACCGAAATGCGGTATCTGTACTTTCCTAGAGTAGAATTTTTTTCTCCTACTTCTACTTTTACTTCACTACATTTTTTCGATGATTTCGATACTTCTACTCAAGTATTTTTTTTTTGTGCTGCATAGTTACTAGTTACTTTTAAAAAAAATTACCACTACCAGAACAGTAGATGGCAGGTTTCATAAAGCTCAAAAAAATGTGTATAATTTCATTTGTAAATCAGCGCATACGAAAATAAAGGCTGTGTATAATAAAAGCTGCTATACCAAATCTTTCCAATAAAAAGAAAATATGAAACAAACAAATAAATGTTGCTACAGCGCTTAAAGTGCATCAAGAAACTACTAACAAACACAACTTGGCTGTGCGAATAAAGTGCCTGTGCAATCGATATAATATCATCGTTGCCCCCAGTGCCCTGCCCACACTCCACACAGTATCAAAAATAAAGTGTCATGAATGTGCTAAAGCCTAAATGCAGTGAAAATAATTATTCCCACAATGTAACAGTAAATTCAATTCATATAAAATATGACAATAAATCACAATAAAATAAGTTATGAAATAAGTTAGGTCAGGTGCGTGCAACAAGTTGAAGTGTGTAAACCTATCTATAACGAAAAGTCCATAAATGAATTCCAGTGTGCAAATCTAAAGTGTCACTTCACTTGTCAGATGCTTCCACCTCCTTCAGTGCTCGAGTGACCGACCAACACACTTAATGGTGGTGGCACTGGTGGATAGTGTCTGGGTGGCACTGACTGCACTGGTTCAAAAAGCCATATATATTTAATTATTTCAATTCTCAATCTCATAGGTCCTCTCCTCATAAGATATTAATAACTTAAGATTAGGTGATGAACTTCTTGGCGGCCCTGGCAGGATGACAGGGACACCCGCCACTTCTGGAGCTGAGCCGATGTGATTCCCCAACATGTGACAAAGTGACGCTTTTATATATAAAAATGAAATAAAATATACTAACTCACAATTTAGTAGTAGTAGTAGGTAGCGTGTAGCAGTAGGCAGCACAACTCAATTCAATCAATCCCACAGCCTCGCTCGCGCCGCGGCCTGCGGAATCACTGTCATGATCATCAAGTTAAGACCGCACTGGAGGAGCCGTGCTGCCGTCTTCCCACTCGAGGTCTCCGCCTCTAAACGTGTTGTGTGTCACTCAGACTCCACCCCTTAGGGCACTTACTGAGAGGAGTTGTGACGCGGGCGGCGGGACGCAGGAGCAGGACTCTGAGCATTTTCTTCGTTATCTCATCTTCTTCTCTCTGTGAGTGAGGTGGACCGTGGAGAGGGCCTAATCCTTGCCATGGCAAATGTGCCATTTGAGAATCAAATAATCAATATAAAATATTAATATATTATATACACACGGGTCATGGGTGGCTTTTTTGAACCAAGAAGAGTGAGACTGACGGCTATGATGATTATCCGACTATCCATGGTCCATGGACCATAAGTGTTGTGTTGTGGTGGTGCCTGTGCTTCCTGCGGCCTGCCTCTGCCTGTGCGGCTGTGCCCGCACTGCAGTGGCCACTGGCAGTGGCACTTGACTTGAGCAAAGCAAATGAGCACTACTAGTGTGAAGGACAGGTGGTGGAAGCATGTTCTGACAAGTTCTTATAATGAAAATAATATAGACAGCTTTTTGAACCAGTGCAGTGCCAGTGCTACTAAGGTGAGAGGCAGAGAGAGGGGCTATCCAGTCCACCACTTTACTTGAGCAGATGACAGAAGAAAGGTGGAAGCATCTGACAGCAAGTGACAGCACTTCTTAGATTGCACACTGGAATTCAGTTATGGACTTTTCCTTATAAAGTTTAGTTTACACACTTAATCTTGCACCTAACTTATTCACAATCACAACTTATTTTATTGTGGTATTGTCATATATATTTTATATGAATTAAATTTACATTGTGGGAATAATTTGCACTGCATTTAGCACAGACATGTCACTTTATTTTTGATACTGTGGGCGATGATTTTGAATACAAGAAGAATATATTTATATAATTGCAGGCACTTTATTAGCATTTTTAGCACAGCCACTTTGTTTGTAGTTTTTGATGCATTTTTCACTTTAAGCGTTGTAGGTTTGATGAAGCTGGCCTGGCACATCATCATCAATTGAGCAAATCAAATCAAACCGCGATTAAGAAGATTGCGCATGCTCCTGTTCTGCCTTTTGATCAGCTGAAAAGATGGACGAACCAAAAACACCACCTTCCACCCCTGGCCCTTCAACTTCAAGTGATCTGCCTGGCTGTGAGACTGAGGAAGCTCAGGAAGGAGACCACCCTTGGCTTTAAAAGGGGAAGGGAGGGACATACTTTATCTGTTTTTGTTTACAAAAAGTTACAGCCTAAGGAATCGTGATTGTCCTTTAGGTTAATCATTTGAATAAACCATTTGAAATAATAAAAAACAATATGATGTTCAAACTTTTGACTTCTTTCTTTAATAACTACATAATACAGTACTTCTACTTCTACTTTCAGTACTTGAGTAGAATTTTTTTTTTCAAAACTACTGGTACTTTTTACTTTTAGTACTTAAGTAGCAATTTTTTTGAAAAAAATACTTGCAATACTTAAGTAAAAAAAATGTTGAATACTTTAGTACTTCCACTTAAGTAACTTTTTCTGCGAGCACTTCCACTTCTACTTAAGTCACTTTTTGATCGAGCACTTGTACTTTTACTCAAGTAGAAATTTTGAGTACTTTATACAAGTCTGACCGCTTCTCATCCAACTTCATTGAGTGGCTACGTGTCTTTTTGAGTTACCTGAGACTGAGTAGTTTCCTCTCAATGTTGGGATCACCATTAAGATATTTGTATAGCTACCATATCCCCTCTTAAGCATCTAATTTCCAAGGCGAATAAATGAATGTTTGTAATTTTTCCTCATAACTGAGGTCCTCCAGCCCCCTTATTAGTCGTGTTGTCCTTCTCTGGACTCTCTTCAATTCCAACACATCCCTGTTGAGGACCGACAACCAGAATTGGGCGGGATACTCAAGATCCGTCCAAACCAGAAAGGTAAAATTATAGTTTTATCCCTTGAGTAAATACACTTTTTATTGCATGCTAAAATTTGACTGGCCTTGCTTGCTGCAGCTTGGCATTGCATGCTATTGCTTGCTTCGTCTGTCATCAGCTATGACCCCCAGATCTTTTTATATTTTTAGCCCCTAAGTGCATTACTATACATTTCCCTCCACTGAACCTCATTTTAATGTTTGCCCACCCCTCTACTTTGTCAAGGTCCTCCTGCAAAGTTGCTAAATCCTGTTGTGAATTTATTGTCCTGCCTAGCTTAGTATTGTTATCAAACATTAGGATTGAACTATTTATCCCAACCTCTATATCATTTATGAATAAGTTAAACAGGATTGGTCCCAGGACAAAGTCCTGGGATCAATCCTGTATCTTCAGACCATTCTGAAGATACGCTGTTTATCACCACCCTCTGGACCTGCCCCTGTATTCAGTTTTCTATCCAGGTACACATACTACCATCAATGCCAAAAGACCTCAGTTTGCATTTATGGGGTACCCTGTCGAATACTTTGGCAAAGCAAAGATACACCACATCCACAGGCCTTCATTTTTCCAGATTACAGCTCACTTCCGTATAGAATGTTAATAGGTCGGTCTGGCATTAGTAGCAATCCATACTGATTACTACTAATGATACTATTCTTATCAGCAAATTCTTTGATATGGTTCCCTATCATTCATTCCAATAGTTTACAAACAATTGATGTTAGGCTGACTGTCCTGTAGTTTTCATGTATATATCTCCACCCAATATTGAATATTGGTACCACATTAGCTTTTCGCTATACCCCTGGCACCATTCCGGTCAGTAAGCTTACCTTACAGATTAGAAATAGCAGTCTAGCAATTATCTAGCTGACTTCTTTGAGGGTGTAAGCCTTCTGGCCCTGGTGATTTGTTCACATTAAGCTTTTCCAGTCTTTTTAGAACACTGGCCTCTGTTAGCCACAAGGGTACACTCCCTGCTGTGTTGCTAACAATACCTTCTTTTCTATTACACCCCTCCTTTTCCATAGTAAAAACTGAGGAGAAGAATGTATTTAATAAAGTTGCCTTTCCTTGTCACTTGTGACCAACATCCCTTGATCATTCTTTATGGGCCAATATGCTCTGAATTTTATTTTTTCTATTAATACATTTAAAAACATTTTTGGAATTCTTTTTACTCTCTTCCACTATGTGTCTCTTGTGGTCTATTTTTGCTTCTTTGATTGCACTCTTATTGCACTCCTATATGCACTGATTGCACTCATTCTTTGCAATGTTTTCTTTTTTTTCTGAAGGACCGTTTTTTTCTCTTTGATGTGCCTTTTTATGCTTGAATTTAGCCACCCAGGTTTAGCCTTAGTTGCTTTATATTTGTTGCCCATTGGAATACATTGGCTAATGCCATTAATTAAGATGTTCTTAAAGCACTCCCACTTTACTGTGCAAACATAGTAAACTCTGTGATTTGATCGTTCGTGCTGATTAGTGAGTGATTTCTGGGTTACTGTCCAGAGTGACCTTACTTATCCACTACTGTAGCAGTGAAAAAAGAAGGCCACTTGCTATCAGAACAATCCAGCTCTTATAAACAATTTGTACTGAACTGCAAAAGAGATCGCTATCAAACCTTATACAATGTATTGTATTTTCTACGGAAGTTTCTCGGGAACTTCAGAACATACATTGCACAATATTGAAATACCACTCATAGGATTTATGCCTTTTGGCAAAATGAAAGAGAAAGAACACTTCTTTGTATCTCAGACTGGATTGTACACAACATTTTGGTCCATAGAGGAAAAGGTCAACAAAACAATATCAACTAAATTTTACATTGCCAGCGTGAAGATTATGTTTTTTATTTTCTACTCATTCATTTTTCTCATTCTTTACAGGCAATAACGTTAGCTAAAAAATCAGTTCCCACTCTGTGTTTGTGACCACTGGTTACTTATTGTAGGGCTAGGTTAAAGCCCAGCTGCTTGAAACTCCCAGGGGGCTCAATTCAATTTATACAACATACCTGCTCAGGATTGCCTTTAAAAAAGATCAAATGTGAAGAATGGACCAGCTAAGTGCATTGTAAGAATAACATAATAACAATCCAAGCCATATTGTTTTTTTTTTTTTTGAATTGCAGGCCTTCATTTTCCTGGTAGGAGCACGAACATTCAGAAAACTATTATTTGACATATTAGAAACTCTATGTCCGAGGCCTTCCACTCTGCTATGAGCTTTGGAGGATTAAACCAGAATATTCATGCATACATATACTATTTGTTATACATTCTGTTTAATAATTGTAATAATAAATGTTCAAAACAAAAGATAAGTCAGCAAAATTCTCAAACAGCTCTAACCCCACCAACTCCCACTGAGAACCATCACTTCCCACCAGCTCTTCTATCACAATATGAGTCATACATATGAGGTTGTAAAACAAATATGTTCAAATTTGCATAGAAAAACTTTTGACATGTTGATAAATAATGCAAAGCTAGCAATAATGAATATATTAAAAAGGAGGTAAACTCTGCACAAAAAAATGAGAAAAACAAAAACCTGTAAGACAAAGGCATAATGAGCTAGTATGCATTACATACTAGCTCATAATGAAATACTTACCTTAGAACGAAGCCCCTGCAGTGCCGCCCACACAGCGACAGGAAGGCCGACATGTTCGGCCGTCCTACTTCCTGGTTCGCGTCCACCGGCCATCTTATTGGCCGGAGGCGCGATTACATCACTCCCGCGCATGCGTGCAGAAGCTGCCGTTCACGGCACAGGGCTCGGAAGGTATGGCACAGGTGGCCGTTCCTTAAAGCGGAGTTCCACCCTCAGAATAATTTTTTTAACAAAAATAGCCCATTAATATTAATACATCTCGCTTGACAAAACCGCTATTTGCATATTTATGAGTTCAACGGTGTATATGTTTAGTGAAAATCTTACTTTTAAAACTGCTGCCTGTGCATTGTCATCTTTAGTAAGGGCATCTGAAACCGCAGTGTAAGACTTAGTGACCTTCTTCCTGCTTGTTGTTCATTCTGGCTACCCAGAATGCAGCAGGAAATCCCACACATGGGCAGTACTATGCTTTAGGCATAGTACAGGTTGCTATAGAGACGTTGGCTCTGGAGGAAGTTTCCGCCCTCTATATCTCTTCCCCTCCTCCCGGAAGACACAAGCGAGAGAGAGAGAGAGTCAGATAGAAACACACTGCCATCTATTATGGTTAGGAAAGCTCTTGTCTGGCTGATGGGGAACTTTAATGTAACGGATGGATGGCAGCACTATGAATTGGGGCAGCATGGTTATTGTGGCAGCAACGCTGTGATGCCACCCTTTGATTTGGGGCAGCATTGTGGAAGTATGGCTGGATCGATGTAACACAGTGATGGGGGCAGGACAATGATGGGGTCTGCAATGTGCATTGATGGATGGATGTCACACTGTTATGGGGTCAGCACTGTTGATGGATGGATGTCACACTGTATTGGGGTCAGCACTGTGCATGCATGCATGGATGGATGGATGCATTTCACACTGTTATGGGGTCAGCACTTTGCATGGATGGATGCATGTCACACTTTTATGGGGTCAGCACTGTGATGGGGTCAGCACTGTTGATGGATGGATGTCACACTGTAATGGGGTCAGCACATGGTATATGTGTGTGTGTATATATATATATAATACATTTTTTTTGTAATATAGAGAGAGATTTTGAAGATATTTATTATTTGATAGCGTATTAAAAATGATGTAAGGTGAGCTACTATGGCTGTCATTCAAAACCTGTAATTTTTAAAAAGTATATTAAAAGTGTATATTTAAGAAAATTGCAATGAATGTGCCCCCATCAGAGTTGCCCTCTAATTGCACGGACAAAAATGTTACCATCACATTGCCCTAAATAGAATATCACCCACCACATTTCACCAATAATAATGCCCCCATCACAGGTCTGCTTTCACAATGCTGCCATCACATTTCCCCCATCACAGTGCTGCTATGTTATTGCCCACCATCACAGTGCGACATACACCCACCCACCCACAGTGATGCCACCAATAGCAGTGCCATCACATCGCTACCCCCTTTACATTGTGCCCCTTTACATTGTGTCCCCGTGCGTTGAGAGTGCCCCTTTACATTGTGTCCCCATGCGGTGAGAGTGCCCCTTTACATTGTGTCCCCATGCGGTGAGAGTGCCCCTTTACAATGTGTTCCCATGCGGTGAGAGTTCCCCTTTACATTGTGTCTCCTGTGCGGTGAGCGTGCTCCTTTAATTTGTCCCCTGTGCGGTGAGAGTGCCCCTTTAATTTGTCCCCCGTGCTGTGAGAGTTCTCCTTCAATGTGCCCCGTGCTGTGAGAGTTCCCCTTTAATGTCCCCCGTGCTGTGAGAGTTCTCCTTTAATGTCCCCCGTGCGGTGAGAGTTCTCCTTTAATGTCCCCGTGCTGTGAGAGTTCTCCTTTAATGTGCCCCGTGCTGTGAGAGTTCCCCTTTAATGTCCCCCGTGCTGTGAGAGTTCTCCTTTAATGTCCCCCGTGCGGTGAGAGTTCTCCTTTAATGTCCCCCATGCTGTGAGAGTTCTCCTTTAATGTGCCCCGTGCGGTGAGAGTGCCCCTTTAATGTCCCCCGTGCGGTGAGAGTGCCCCTTTAACGTGCCCCGTGCTGTAAGAGTTCTCCTTTAATGTGCCCCGTGCGGTGAGAGTGCCTCTTTAATGTCCCCCGTGCTGTGAGAGTTCCCCTTTAATGTGCCCCGTGCTGTGAGAGTGCCCCTTTAATGTCCCCCGTGCTGTGAGAGTTCCCCTTTAATGTGCCCCGTGCTGTGAGAGTGCCCCTTTAATGTCCCCCGTGCTGTGAGAGTTCCCCTTTAATGTGCCCCGTGCTGTGAGAGTTCCCCTTTAATGTCCCCTGTGCTGTGAGAGTGCCCCTTTAATGTGCCCCGTGCTGTGAGAGTTCTCCTTTAATGTGCCCCGTGCTGTGAGAGTTCCCCTTTAATGTCCCCCGTGCTGTGAGAGTTCCCCTTTAATGTCCCCCGTGCTGTGAGAGTTCCCCTTTAATGTGCCCCATGCTGTGAGAGTTCTCCTTTAATGTCCCCCGTGCTGTGAGAGTTCCCCTTTAATGTGCCCCGTGCTGTGAGAGTTCCCCTTTAATGTCCCCACCGGGGGACGGGGATGCTTGAATTTTTTTATTGTTTATTTTGTATAAATGTTTTTATTTTTACACTTTCCCTTTAATTCTTTATGTAAACATCCCTTGTAAAAAGAATAGTGCATGACAGGTCCTCTTTATGGAGAGATGTGAGGTCTACCCCCTATCTCTCCTCTAAGCTGGAAAGCCTGAGATAAAAAAAGAAAAAAAAAAGGATCTCAAACTTTCCAGCAGAATACTCGGCAGTGTTTACAACTGTCGGGGCCGGACGTGATGTGTGTGTTCGCTCCTAAGCCAGGCTGTATGGCTCTATTTAGACACGCAGCTCTCCCGCTCTCTGCTGACCTCTGCTGAGGTTTTGACTGACAGCAGCAGGAGCCAATGACATCCGCTGCTCTCAGCTAAGCCTGTCAGAGCTAGGAGAGGGGAGAAGAGCTGCTGTAGACGTGCACAGCGCTGGACCAAGATTGGGTTCAGGTGGGTATTTAGGGAGGCTGAGCGAAAGTCACTATTAAAAGGTTTTTTTACCTTTAATGCAAGCGAATAACCTTTAGAACCACTTTAACCGCTTGCCGACCACCCGCCGCAGTATTACTGTGGCAGGTCGGCTCTGTCCTGGGAAAACAACGTACCTATACCTCACTTCCTGGGAACGCTAGCGGCAGCGCGCGTGCCTATTCGCCATAAGGGATTCCTGATAAGCGGGTCTGGCAGCCGCGATTGTCGCCAGACACCCGCGATCACTCCCTGCTCCCCGTTGTAAACACGGCAGACCGCTGTTCTGTCAGTTATGAACACAGGGATCCTGTGTTCCTCTAATTTATGAACCCAGGTCTCTGTGTTCATGCAAAAAGCCCATCCCCCACACAGTTGGAAAGCACCCCCTAGGGACACATTTAACCCTTTGATCGCCCCTGGTTTTAACCCCTTCCCTGCCAGTATCATTAGTACAGTAACAGTGCATATTTGTAGCAAAAATGTCAGTTAGGGGTCCGATCTGTCCGGCGCAATGTCGCAGTCCCACTAAAAATCGCTGATCGCCGCCATTACTAGTAAAAAAAATTAATAAACAAAAATGACATAAATCTTTCTCCTAGTTTGTAGACGCAATAGCTTTTGCGCAACCTTCTTCAGGGTCATTCAGTCTACATTGACGAGTCTTCACACATTTTAATTTTGTGATTTCCATTTTTTTGTGTGCATTATCACCAATAAAGTTTATGTCTGCACCAGTATCCCTGTGAGCCCCTTCTTTGCAACCATTCCAGGAGGGTATCCCTTTTCCCTCCCCCCCTCAATTTGTCTACCATTTTGCACCCCTGGTTGCGTAGGGTTCCCGGTCACCATTAGACTGTGTGGTACGTTTCAAATTTGATTCTCGCCCACTGGTACAGTGTGGCTTGAGAACATCTACATGCGACTCAGTCTTTTATCGTTTTAAACCAATCAATATACACCTTTTGGGTTTTTGTGTTTATCAAAAATATGTAGTAGAATACAAATTGTCCTAAAATGATGAAAACATTTGATTTTAAAAAAATTTTTTATTGGGAATGTTATATAGCAGAAAGTAAAAAATATTGTTTTTTTTTTCAGAATCGTTGCTCTTTTTTGCTTATAGCGCAAAAAATAAAAAATCTCAGAGGTGATCAAATACCACCAAAAGAAAGCTCTATTTGTGGGAAAAAAAGTTTATAAATTTTTTTGAGGGTACAGCGTTGCACAACCACGCAATTGTCAGTTAAAGTAACGCAGTGCCGTATCACAAAAAATGGCCTGGTCATTAAGGGAGTAAATCCTTTCGGTACAGAACTGGTTGGTTAAGCAATAAAGCCACTTTCCTGGCCCTGCACAAATAATAAGAAAACTACTCATTATCAAGCGTACAGGATGATTAGCAGTTCTCTGAATACAGCATACTCAAAGTTCAAACCACACAAAACTATAATCAGTAACAATGAAATGAAAGGCACAAGGACAATCTGTATTCAAAATGTATTGTATACAGTATCGCAAATAGACTTTGAATCCCCTATAAAAATATCCCAGTAGGTAAGTAAAATATGAAAACATTGTCATGCAACCAGACAACACTCACCCCAGCACACAGCAGCCAGAAAGAAAAGAATTCTGAATGACAAGTTCATGCATGGAAAAGTGCAATGAAGTATTTTACCCAAGTACTTTCTTTTTTAATATACCTTTTTCTGACCTTCTCTTAGTTTTACTTTCTTACAGGGCCTATTTTTTTTCTACTTTACTGGCTAAGCTTCATCAACTGTCATCCAACTATCCAGTGAGATTTCCTCTACTTGCCCCTAATAACATGTCAGACCTCTAAAAAGATGCCAGGGGGTGCTGTATTTCTAATTATAACACAGCGACTGGTTATGTCATTATAGCAGACACAGCACTCAATTTCAGAAACAAATGTTGTATATAATTATATACAGGATGGAAGAAATTAAATGTCTGCTACACAATTTCTAAAAGTTGAAGAGGAAAGGTTTTTTTTCCCTAAAAAAAGGGGGTTTTTATATATAACCTTTGGCTGCTTTCTATTGCTTGTGATTATTTGCTTATTCCTAGCACACAGCACTCTTGAAATATGTCCTGTTCTTTCCACTGTTCATCTTGCAGTGTCTGTCACTGCCTGACAATCCTTGTGATATGAAGAAAGGATCCTCTGCCAATAAGTATCCAATCTACTTTTCTCTAAAGTCAGATGTTCTCATTCATTTCACAAAGTACAAATTCAATAACCACTTTGACAGTGGATTAGCAGCAAGCCATGGAGAGATTTATGATTAAAAAGAAATTAAACTGTAGCAAACCTTAAAGTAGAGCTATTACAAAATGTCTAAAGTAAAAATAAATTATCTTGAAAATAACAGCATGGTTGCTGTACACTCTACTAAATGCTTACCTTATTGCGTACAGTGATAGACTTGCTGGATTTTTCTTAAATTTGATCTGTCAGATCAGCAAAATTAAGCAATAGCTATTGAGTGTGTAAACTGAAGTTTAGGCACTGTTTACTTTATTTCTGAGCATTTCCATAGTCAGGAGCTAGATTTCTTTCCTGCATTGTATAGTCATTCAGGATATAAGTCAATTCCTTTACCGAAACACTATTAGACCTACCCAATCTCCAGTGCTCCAAGGTGTGTTCGCTGGGTCTCATAGAGGAACTTCAAATTCCCCTCACATGCCAAGCAATTACTTAGGGCCTTTTACTTGTATGCAAAAAATACCTGAATTGAAAAAAAAACATATATTAGTTCTTCCCCTTCCTTTATACCAGCTCACATATTCTAACAGGGGTTCTCTCCAAAAGTCTGATGTAATTTTGAGGTCCATGGTGGTCTACATCCCCGCTTACAACAAAAATGGAAAGACCTGAAGACTACACTATTGTTTATCAATGCACCCCACTATGTATAGCTCTATCTTTACCCACTATAATGTTGTCACCATGGCTATTGACATTTTCTAATGAAGGACACAAGTCTGCATAGTTTTTTTTTTTCTCTTGTTATACATGTAACATGGATGGCCACGGTGGTCAGTGTACTGTTCACTATCATATATGCATATCTATTTTGTACATTTTCGTTTTCAAATTATCTTTTTTTTTTTTTTTTTTTAACTATGAAGTGTGAGGGCCTACCTGACTAAGAAAAAAATTGATAGTGTTATTTAGACTAGTGGTAGTCAACCTAATAAATATAGGGGCCCGAGTGTAGCCTCCAACATGTCCGGAGGGCTGCACAATAACTACTAGATCATTTGCCACTAGCTTACAGGTCCAGTGCTGAGTGGCTGCTCTGTTTACTGAACACAGGAGGTCAGTGTTCTCTAATACTCTAAGTCCAATCAATGAACGCTTTGCATTTATTGATAGAAAGTGTTCCCTGAATGGTGCCCTTGCTGAGTGAGCGACCTCTGTGTTCACTGTGCAGCAGGTCAGCCATTCAACACATGACAGAAGCTAGCAGCAATGATGCAAAATTTGTTTTTGTTTCTTTAGTTTTGCAAAGACAGACTAGGGTAGAGTAAATACTTCTGCTCATTTTTTATTGCTATATGTGACCTTACTGGGGATATTTCACCTTCCTTCCTATCTGTGTGACAGCTTGTAACAGCAGAGCAAAGAATGATGTAAAAAATCAGCGCTAATTCAAAATGATAAATAAAATGTGATTAACACTGTGACAATAACGATGTCCACCACCGTGGATGGTGCTCTATGTGATTGAGCACTGATGCAAAAGGATCAAAATATTCAAGGTGAAATCAACACTCAATATAAAACTGTAAAACTATGAACCTATACACATGAAATCTTCGGTGAATAACTGTGAAAAGACTGTGCATAAATAAAGTCCTCTATTAAATTGATAGTGTGTCAATCCAAAAAAATGTGGTGCAATCCCAGAGATGATGATCAATACAATCGATAATAAATGGCGATAATCAATATAATAGTTGATGAATGATAATATAAATCTGTGATAAAAAAATTCATGAAAAAACGTATGTGTGAAAATGAATATCTAAAAAGTCCCACAGTGTCCAATAAACACAATCACAGATGAATAAAATAAATTCTTCAAAAAGAAAATCTTCAAAAAAATACAGGTCCTCAGCACTGGGAGATCGATGTACTGCGAACATCAGTGATTATATTCCCGCAAGAGAGGAGAGAGGCCGGAAGCCCATCTTGAAGGAAAGCAATCGGCTTTTTTGGATTACACACATGTGCAGATAGTGTGTGTTGGAGGTAAGCGGCCACTACACACTTTTGTGTCGGAGATTGGATTGATATCCAGATTATTTATGCTATATTCCACGACTGGTTGATTTTTTTGAAGATTTTCTTTTTGAAGAATTTATTTTATTCATCTGTGATTGTGTTTACTGGACACTGTGGGACTTTTTAGATATTCATTTTCACACATACATTTTTTCATCAATTTTTTTATCACAGATTTATATTATCATTCATCAACTATTGTATTGATTATTGCCATTTATTATCGATTGTATTGATCATCATCTCTGGGATTGCACCACATTTTTTTGGATTGACACACTATCTATTTAATAGAGGACTTTATTTATGCACAGTCTTTTCACAGTTATTCACTGAAGATTTCATGTGTATAGGTTCATAGTTTTACAGTTTTATATTGAGTGTTGATTTCACCTTGAATATTTTGATCCTTTTGCATCAGTGCTCAATCACATAGAGCACCATCCACGGTGGTGGACATCGTTATTGTCACAGTGTTAATCACATTTTATTTATCATTTTGAATTAGCGCTGATTTTTTACATCATACACATATCAATTCACGGTGGGGACACCGATTCAGATTGGAAGCTTTTTCTTTATTTTTATATATTTTTTATTTTATTTTTATTTTTATTTATTTGATTTTGGAATTGATTCACTCCTATCAAACCCCTCTGGGTAGCGCATTGATCCTCTTATTATATTAGCAGAGCAAAGAATGTTGTTATCATAAAGAACAGGAGGATGCCGATAGTACCAATAATCCAACAGATTTTTTTCTAACCATTTACACCACACAATGGGACATCCCCCTAGAGTATTTGGAATCCAAAATTTGTTTAACTTCTTAATGGTCAATGGTATTACAAGAAAAGTATGAGGTGAAGTGCAGGTGAATCTGTTGATAATAAGTTGGACTTGAAAGGGAGATGTGGATTGAGTTGGGGATCTTCAAATGAGTAGGCAGACTGGCAGCTGGAACAAAAGGAAAATGGGTTCAGGAAATGGTACAGAAGGATGTTGGCCATAGACTTTAAGAAAAAGGGATTTCCCAATAGTAGCATTGGTGTGGTGATTTAGGATGAATTCTGCCCAGGGTAAGAGATTGACTAAGTCATCCTGGTGGATGGAGATGAAGGCATAGAGGTAATAATAGCTTGCAAATGGTCAAAGTGGGTTAATAGGTCCTACCGAAACATCATAATATACTCTTGGTTGGCCTGCTACAGTAGAGGTCAATCCTCTGAGCATCAATTGCATTGGATTGTCAGCAGGAAGCAGGTTCTCTGATGAATTCATAGGCCAAGCAATTTGCCGCAATGAAGAATGGAGTGAACCACAGCTGGGGTTTCCTCAGAGTGTGGAGTCCAATGGCCAGCCAGTGCCATTGATCATAACAACACAAGAGAAACCTGGAAGCACTGCTAGCTAAGGGAGAGAGGGAGAGGGATGTTGGCAGCACTGGAACAAGGAAGTGACAAAAAAAAAAAACTTGGCAAAGGTTCTTTCCCTTCCACAAAAAAAAAAAAAATGTTTTGTCTTTAACCGCTTCCATACAGAGCAGTTAGACCCCCTTCCTGCCCAGACCAATTTTCAGCTTTCAGCACTCTCACACTTTGAATGACAATTGCTCAGTCATGCTACAATGTAACCAAACAAAATTTTTATAATTTTTTTCACACAAATAGAGCTTTCTTTTGGTGGTATTTGATCACAACTGGGGTTTTTTTTTTCGTGATATAAGCAAAAAAAGAGCAAAAATTTTGCAAAAAAAACACTTTTTTTAGTTTCTATTATAAAATTTTGCAAAAAATTAATTTTTCTTCATACATTTGGGCCAAAATTTATACTGCTACATATCTCTGGTAAAATTAACCCAAATTAGTGTATATTGTTTAGTCTGTGTGAAAGTTATTGAGTCTAGAAGCTATGGTACCAATTACTGAAAATTGATCACACCAGATGTACTGATGGCCTATCTCCTTTCTTGAGGCCCTGAAATGTCAGGACAGTACAAATACCCCCCAAATGACCCCTTTCTGTAAAGTAGACAGTCCAAGGTATTTAGTAAGAGGCATGGTGAGTTTTTTGAAGTTATAATTTTTTCCCACAATTCTTGGGAAAATGAAGAAAAATTTTTTTTTTCTTTTTTTCCCAAAACGTTGTCAATTTATAAGCTATTTCTAACACATAGCATTTACACAGCAAAAATGACACCCCAAAATTCATTCTGCTACTCCTTCTGAGTATGGTGATACCACATGTGTGAGACTTTTACACAGCCTGGCCACAAAAAGAGACTCCACGTCCAAGTAGCACCATAAGGCGTTTTAGGAGCATAAATACACATAAAACTTTCTTACTACCTATCACACTTTTCAAGGCCCTAGAGCACCAATACAATGCAAAAGTCCACAAAATGACCCCATTTTGGAAAGCAAACACTCCAACGTATATTCTATGAGGCATTATGGGTCCTTTGAACATGTCATTTTTTTCCACAAGTTTTTGGAAAATGTGGGAAAAAAATAAAAACTTTTTTTTTTTACACAAAGTTGTCAATTTATAGGATATTCCTAACACATAGCATGTACATAGCAAAAATGACACCCCAAAATACATTCTGCCACTCCTCCTGAGTATGGCAATACCACATGTGTGAGACTTTTTCACAGCCTAGCCATATAGAGGGGCCCAACATCCAAGGAGCATCATCATGCATCCTAGCCACTTGCCTAGGCCTATTTTTGACATTCGGTGTTTACAAGCTAAAATCAGTTGTTTTTGCTAGAAAACTACTTAGAACCCCAAAACATTATATATATTTTTTTAGCAGAGACCCTAGAGAATAAAATGGAGATTATTGCAATATTTTTTATCACACCATATTTGCGCAGCGGTCTTCCAAACGCAATTTTTTGGGAAAAAAATTCACTTTTTTGAATTAAAAAATAAGAAACCAGTAAAGTTAGCCCAATTGTTTTCCATAATGTGAAAGATAATGCTACGCCAAGTAAATAGATACCCAACATGTCATGCTTCAAAATTGCGCACGCTCACAGAATGGTGACAAACTTTGGTACTTAAAAATCCCCATAGGCGACACTTTAAAAATTTCTACAGGTTGCTATCTTAGAGTTACAGAGGAGGTCTAGGGCTCAAATTATTGCTCTTGCTCTAACGATCGCGACGATACTTCACATGTGTAGTTTGAACACTGTTTACATATGTGGGCGGGGTTTCCGTGTGCGTTCGCTTATGTGCGCGAGCTCGCGGGGACAGGGCGCTTTAATTTTTTTTTTTTACTATTTATTTTATTTATTATTTTTTATTTTTACACTGTTTTTTTTTTAAAAAAATTGATCATTTTTATTTCTATTAAAAGAAATGTAAACATTACTTGTAATAGAAAAAGGCACGACAGGGCCTCTTTTTTGTGAGATCTGGGGTCAAAAAGTCCTCAGATCTCACAAGTACACTAAAAGATAGAAAAAATAAAAAAAAATTAAATAAAATGAAAAAAAAAAAAGGGACCTTTAAACTGGTTGCTAGGCAACGACGTTTGCCGTAGCTCCAGTCCTCCAAGACCATAGAGTCGAGTGAGGGCGAGCTTGCCCTCACTCGACATCCTGTCTGTGAGGATCTGGGACCGGATCGTTTTCCCCGCTGCCGGCGGGTCCGGTAAGCGGGGAAAAGGACCAGAATGCGGCGGGAGGGGGGGGCACCCTTATCGGAAAGCCAACCGTCCACCGTTTAAAAAAATACCAGGGTTATGGCAGCTATCTGCTGCCATAACACCGGTATTTAGGTTTAAATGGAGGACGTATATAAACCTTTTTGGACTTAGACATGGTGGCTGTATGAAGGGTGACAGGTACTCGGGTACTTTGCTGGGCAGGTGACAGGTACCCTGGTACTGATGAGCAAGTGGCAGGTACTCGAGTACTCCGATAGGCAGGTGACAGGTACTCGGGTACTCTTATGGGCAGGTGACAGGCAGGTGATAGGTACTGATGAGTAGTACTGATACTGATAGGTGATACTGATACTGTACTGATGGGTACGGATGATCAGTACTGATACTGATAGGTGATAGGTACTGATGGGTACTGATGAGTACTGATGAGTAGTGATGGGCACTGATGAGCAGGTGGCAAATACTCGGGTACTTCAGGTTTCAGGTACTCTGATGAGCAGGTGGAAGGTACTCGGGTACTCTGATGGGTAGGTGACAGGTACTCGGGTACTCTGATGGGTAGGTGACAGGTACTCGGGTACTCCGATGACGGGTACTCGGGTGCTCCGATGACGGGTACTCGGGTACTCCGGTGACGGGTACTCAAAGTACCAGAGTACCTGTCATCAGAGTACCCGAGTACCTGTCATCAGAGTACCCGAGTACCTGTCATCAGAGTACCCGAGTATCCATCATCAGAGTACCCGAGTACCTGTCACCAGCCCATCAGAGTACCTGTCATCAGCCCATCAGAGTACCCGAGTACCTGTCATCAGAGTACCTGATGGGCTGGTGACAGGTACTCGGGTACTTTTATGGGCTAGTGACAGGTGCTTTTTATTGGGGGGGGGCAATCAGTGTGGTTGGGGTGCACTGTACTTGGTAACTAGCTGTTACCACAATCTCCTCCTCACACAGGATCAGTGTGTGAGGAGGAGAACACGGTGACAGCTAGTTACCTGTTCTCTGATGACATTTGTGACCGGCTGTGATTGGACACAGCCGGTCACGTGGTAAAGGGCCAATTTCATTGGCTTTTTACCTAGATCGGGGATGGGCTCTGTCCAAGGGACGAGCCTCGTCCATGATCGCCGCGCTGCGCGCCCCCGGGGGGCACGCATTAAGAAAGGAACAAGCGGCTCGCGCTGGAGCCGCTCATGTGATCGGCTGTAATTGACACAGCCGATCACGTGGTAAACAGCCAATTTTATTGGCTGTTTACCTTGACCGGGGTTGGGCTCAGTCCGAGGGACGAGCCTCACCCCCGATCGCCGCGCTACGCGCCCTCGGGGGCGCGCAGTAGCGGGGAGATCCGGGCGATGTCATATGACGGCGGCCCGGATCGCTAAAGCCATCTTGCCGACGTCATTTTACATGACTCGGTATTGAAGTGGTTAAAGGAGTATTAAAGGAGTTATCTAGAATAAAGTTCAACCACCCATAAAGATAATAAGGCCAGCCATTTTAACTGGTTAGTTCAACCAGTTGCTTGCTTGTGCATTTTGTGCTCTAAGTGTTTAAGTGTTGGGAATCAAACACCCTTTGCCACCCTACCACACAGATGCCTCACGTGAATAAATGAAACCCGTTCTTTTGTGAAAAATCTTTTTAAAGGAAATCCTATACTATGATTTGGACCCTTTATAAAAATAGAAGTTTCCTTCCACCAACAATTCCTTTATAATTCCTTTATAAAAAATAGTTTGACCCTTTTGCCTAATACAAAAACATAAAACTTTGAAGTTCAATCCAGGTTGCTCAATCCTTAAAAAATGTAATACCCACCATCTGCCAGTTTCTATGTAAAATTTCTTTGAATGGAAAGGAGAGTGAATTGAGGCCATTGTGGACTTTCATGGTACCGTACAAAGGCTTGACATAACCAGTAAGTATAAAAATTGTATTTTTTTTTAACAATATATTAAAACATACACATATCTAAAAAATAGACACTGTAGACTGTGTCCTAAACATTCTGCTCTATAAAATCACAGAGGGGATGACCTTTGGGAGATAGTCGTTGTCAACTTTAGCATATACCATTTGTGTGTTGGAGGCTCAACATGTTTCACGAGGAGACCACCGCTTCTTCAGGAGATTATTATATGGTATTATAGAGCAATCATCACATTAATGCTATAATGAAGAATAAAGAAGAGGAAAAGAGTTAATTACACCATTTTTAGATTTTATAGAATATAAATATAGTGAAATCCACTGCACGCTGTCTTACCCAGGACGAGGTCAAATGCATAGACCAAAGAAGTACAAGTCTGCTCTGGCGAATGCGGGAACCCTACCCCAGGGGGCATATAGGTTTTCTTACAGTAACAGTAATATACTGCAAGAACATAGATGTATGTTATGATGCACTGTGACAACAAATGCAGACCATCTCAGTCAAGTCCTCTCAGGGTTGGAGCTAAATTATGGCAGGGAGGTTCTCATACAGCAACAGTAATATACTGCAAGAACAAAGTAGAGAACATGCATAGATAAATGCTGTTTAGTAACTATGACTCCCAAGCTCAGACCCCAGATTATATGAGTGTATCCAAACTATACCTTGAAAAGTGGGCATAGGAAGGATGAAGAGATATAGATATATCTATGGTTTTGTAAGGTTCCTAAATTGTATTATATATCACCAAATATACCTGGGGTGGGAAAACAAAGGGGATATGGTATTTTAGGGGACATGATGCAGACATACAACAATTAATGTGCATATGGCATCACTAATGACAAAAAACATGTATATTCAGTGCTCACCTTTAAGGATCAGTGAGAACATGAATAAAGGATAAATGCAGTGACAAAGCTTTAGAATGATCAGGCTGATATCCAAGGCATGTCTCACTCATGACTACCCTAGGAATAGAGAGTTGCAATGATCACAATCTGTAGTCATGATAAATGTACATAGCAGAGTTGTCAGTCTATGGAGGACTCCATCTCACCTGCCATCCATAGAGGAACTGTCTCAGGGCCAGTGGCGGCTGGTGCTCAAAATTTTGGGGGGGGGGGGGGCGCAAACAGAAAAATGTAATAGGCATTTATTTGCGTCAAAACACGCTGTAAAAAATTGCGCTACTTTGAGGTCGCAAAAGTGTGAAAGGGGCCTTCAGTAAATAAGGTATAGTGTGCCCCCTTTCAATGCAGAGAGACCAGCGTGCCCCCTTTCAATGCAGAGAGACCAGCGTGCCCCCTTTCAATGCACAGTGACCAGCGTGCCCCCTTTCAATGCACAGTGACCAGCGTTCCCCCTTTCAATGCATAGTGCCCCCTTTCAATGCAGTGACCAGCATACATGCCCCATTTCAATGCAGTGACCAGCGTACCCCCTTTCAATGCACAGTGACCAGCGTGCCCCCTTTCAATGCACAGTGACCAGCATGCCCCCTTTCAATACAGTGACCAGCGTACATGCCCCCTTTCAATGCAGTGACCAGCATACATGCCCCATTTCAATGCAGTGACCAGCGTACATGCCCCCTTCAATGCAGCGACCAGTGTACATGCCCCCTTCAATGCAGTGACCAGCATACATGCCCCCTTTCAATGCAGTGACCAGCGTACATGCCCCCTTTTAATGCAGTGACCAGCATACATGCCCCCTTTCAATGCACAGTGACCAGCCTGCCCCCTTTCAATGCATAGTGACCAGTGTGCCCCCTTTCAATGAACAGTGACCAGCATGCCCCCTTTCAATGCAGTGACCAGCGTACATGCCCTCTTTCAATGCAGTGACCAGCATACATGCCCCCTTTCAATGCAGTGACCAGCGTACATGCCCCCAATGCAGTGACCAGCGTAGATGCCCCCTTCAATGCAGTGGCCAGCGTACATGCCCCCAATGCAATGGCCAGCATACATGCCCCCATTGCAGAGATCAGCGTACGTGCCCCCTTCAATGCAGTGACCAGCGTACATGCCCCCAATGCAGAGATCAGCGTGTGCGCCCCCAATGCAGTGGCCAGCATACATGCCCCCAATGCAGAGATCAGCGTGCGTGCCCCCTTCAATGCAGTGACCAGCATACATTCCCCCAATGCAGAGATCAGGGTGCGTGCCCCCTTACTTACCTGGAGCAGCAGCGGCGGCGGACGGCTTCTCATCAGTGTCCCGGCGTCGGCTTCTCATCAGTCCCGGCGGCGCGTCTCCTCCAGTCCTCCTGCTCCTGCCTCCTCCTCGGCCAATGGCATGGGGTTTTCCTTGCGGCCAATCAGAAAGCGTGTATCAGACGCGCTTCCTGATTGGCCAGGAGGAGGATCGGTGTGGCAATAGCGAATTTTCATTCGCTATTGTCACACAATGGGTGGGCTCGGGGCACACTGCTCTGCGCCCCGGCTCCACCCTTTGCATCACCCTATTAGAGCCTCTGACTCTAATCAGGTGATTTAAAAAAAAAACCCATTAAGCTCCATTCGTCTGGCGCCCCTGCATGCAGATTAGAGTGCCGGACGCATGGATAGGGGGGTGGCGCCCCTGCACCCTCAATAGACCGGCCGCCACTGCTTAGGGCTGTAGCAGCAGAGGAACTGTGTGACATCCCCTGTATTTATATGGGGCTACTGCCCAGCGCCGCCCTCACCATCATGATGGCGTGTGATGTCACAGGGCCCACCCTGCAATGTGCACCTGTGCCACTCATGCACGAGGTCCACAAATGGGCACGTAGTCACAGAGAGGGATATGATTTCCCTTCCAGGGAGCCAGTTTACCAAAGGACAGCAACGGGAGGACCACAGAGTCACCACAGCCCAGCCCTCACTGCAGAGCCGCACATCCGCCAGAACAGACAGGACCGGGTCACCGGACAGGAAACAACATCTTAAGTGGGCAAGGCCCAAGGCAGCTATTATGGAACTGGGCAAAGTGGGGCAAGATAAAAAACACACACAAAACTACCTGTGCCCCCTATAGGACACCAGCAGCTAACTCAAACACTGGAAAGTCTTAGAAGAATAGATACACACACAAGCAGCACTAGTATATGATTTATGCTAAAATAAAAAACGAATAAAGTCCATCAAAAATTCCACAATATTGGTGGTTTGGGGCAGAAGATGTAGAACTGTGAACTCTTCCCCCAGGTGCTTGATATGGCAAAAAAAAGTGTGACACAGCCCAGCCACCACACACTGACTCTTACCAACGGGTAAAGGTGTATACAGCAGTAAGCAGTTTTGGGACCACTAAACCCCGTTCACATAGACCAAGCAGCTGGGGACATCCACTGTTATAAAACGCCACCAATCTCCAATCTTGGATAGTGATAATCCACATACAGTATGATACAATATAGGACCCGATCCTCCTATGGTGTTCTGGTTAATAACCAACCTCATACATAGGGAGCGACACCAAGAGGAAAAAAGCCCATAGTGTAGTATCTTAAAAACCTTTATTGTTAAAACCTAGGCATGTACTCACCATAAGAAGAGGCATCATGTGCGTATAAACATATGAACATAGACTGGACAACGTTCCTCAGGTTACAACCAAAAACATGGCCGACCTCCGACTTCCGGGTGTGACGTAGGTAAAGCTTGGCAAGCCATAGATCGCAGAACAGAACAGGCCTACAGAAAGACACAGAAAAAGCATAAAGAAAAAAGAAAAAGATAAAAAAAGGGAAGTAAAAAAGGTTGCAGACAATATAACAGAAAATATTTCTTTGTATGGCTATGGTATTATGTTACTTATGTAAAATTAAAATAAAGAATTTACAAAAAAACAAAAATGCAATACTGACTTCATTTCTGGGGCAGTCTTCTAAAGACACTTCTTTATGTGTGGGAATGGGAGAATATTCAATTGGATTTTCAGTTTTCATGGAAAGATAATCTTTCCTCATACATAAAAAGAGAATACCTAATTACGCTACCAGCATTTTGCGCTTTAGCCAGCCGAGTGGTTTGGGGACTGAGAAACTGCAAAAGCACATACCTAAATATATTTTATCTGGTTGTAAATTTATGGCACTAATAATGCAGTTTTTTTTTAATCTCAGGCTATGGTTTAAAGCTGACTGTACATCCGAGCATTATCACAAATAAAGCTGATGTTCATTTCACTTTAAATAGTTTGCTGTTCAAGATTTTTATTGTTTTTTTTGACACAGTATAATTAACACATTGTTATTAATACAATGTATAATATATCTAAGGTATTAAGCAAGTCAAGGAAGAACATAAAAATATAACTGACATTAAAATGTATCCCTAATAAAAAAAAAAGAAAGTAGGGATATAGCAGATTTGTTAACAAAATTAAACAATTAGACTAATATGTTTAAACAAGATGTTAAAGGAATCAGTATATAGTATTAGTATTATAGTAAGTAGTTTTTACTTTGTATAAGTAACATTGTAATTAAACACTAGGGATGAGCTTCGAGTTCGAGTCTAAGCTAAGTTTGACTTGAACATCGGCCGTTCGATCGTTCGTGGAATGACGAACAAATGTGCTTCTTCGTGGGAAATTTGAGCGCCCAAAATGCACTGCGTGCGCGCGGCGTGTGCGGTACATTTTGTGATTGACCAAAGCATGCACCCTGACCTCCATGCTTTGGCCAATGAAATAATCTATTTAATCTTATCGGTATCTTATCGGTCACTTGCGTATACCCTTATCGGTCACTTGCGTATACCCTATATCCATCTGATCTCTATCTACATACAGGGTTATCGATTACATCATATCAGGTCATTGAGTATCTTATCGGTCACTTGCGTATACCCTATAGCCATCTGATCTCTATTTATATATAGGGCTATCGATTACATCATATCAGGTCATTGAGTATCTTATCTGTCACTTGCGTATACCCTATAGCCATCTGATCTCTCTATATATATATAGGGCTATCGATTACATCATATCAGGTCATTGAGTATCTTATCTGTCACTTGCATATACCCTATATCCATCTGATCTCTATCTATATATAGGGCTATGGATTAGATCATATCAGGTCATTGAGTATCTCATCGGTCACTTGCGTATACCATATATCCATCTGATCTCCATCTATATATAGGGCTATTGATTAGATCATATCAGGTCATTGAGTATCTATCGGTCACTTACGTATACCCTATATTGATCTGATCTCTATCAGGTCCCATTCCTGCGCCCAGCAAGAGTAACTGTGAGGGGTTGGTTACAGTGTTCAGGCACCAGCAACACCAAAAGCCCAATTTTTGGCACCTGTATGACAAGTACATGCGATTTCAAATTTGTGTGGAATTCTTACCAGCAGGTCCCGTTCCTGCACCCAGCAAGAGTAACTGTGAGGGGTTACGGTGTTCAGTCACCACCAACACCAAAGGCCCAATTTTTGGCACCTGTATGACAAGTACATGCGATTTCAAATTTGTATGGAATTCCTACTATCAGGTCCTGTTCCTGCGCCCAGCAAGAGTAACTGCGAGGAGTTACGGTGTTCAGGCACCACCAACAACCAAGGCCCAAATTTTCTGAACCTGATTGACAAGTACATGCTATTTGAAATTTGTATGTATATTTGTATATTACATTTTTTCCTTTAGAAATGTCAGTATTGCTGCAGCAGGCTACATACATCATAGAGATGCACTACTTTACAGGCACATTCAGGGGACCCCCCAGTCACGATATTTGAAGGAATTTTTCATTTTTATAGTTTCACTTTAAGCTTCATTAAAATAAGTAAATCACTGATTTTTGACATTCGAGTTCCATAGACTTCAATGGAGTTTGTTTGTTCGAATGAACTTTTCCTCTGTTCGCGGGGTTCTGGTGCGAACCAAACTGGGAGGTGTTTGGCTCATCACTATTAACCACTTCTAGACTGGAAGATTTTCCTCCAGGCCATATTTTGCGATTCGGCACTGCGTTACTTTAACAGACAATTGCTAGGTCGTGCAAAGCTGTACCAAAAAAAAAAACTGATGTCTATTTTTTCCCCACAAATAGAACTTTCTTTTGGTGGTATTTGATCACCTGTGCGATTTTTATTTTTTGCACTATAGACAAAAAAAGAGTGACAATTCTGGGGGGAAAAAACAATATTTTTCACATTCTTCTATATAACTTTCTCAAAAAAAAAAAAAATTTAAAATCAAAATTTTTTTACATTTTAGGCCAATTTGTTTTCTGCTACATATTTTTAGTAAAAAAAAAAAAAATCAATAAGCGTATTTTGATTGGTTTGCACAACAAAAGTTGCGTCTACTAACTATGGGAAAGATTTATGTAATTTTTATTGTTTTTTTTTTTTTTTACTAGTAATGGCTGCGATCTGTGATTTTTAGCGGGACAGCGACATTGTGGCGGACAGATCAGACCCCTAACTGACATTTTTGGCACTTTTGGGGGACCAGTGACATTACTACAGTAATCAGTACTAAAAATATTCACTGTTACTGTAATAATGACACTGGCAGGGAAGGGGTTAACATTGTGGGTGATCAAGGGGTTAAATGTGAGCCTAGGGGAGTGATTCTAACTGTGGGGGGGGGGGGGGCGTTGCTTGTAAAATGATCATAGAGACCTGCGATCATATATAGAAGGATAACAGGGGCTCTATGATCATTCCTGGGAGAAGAACGGTCAGCTGTGTTTACAACAGCCAACTGTTCTTCTCTCTCAGCGGGGAACAATTGTGGGTGTCAGACGTCAGTCGGAGCCACCTGCCCCGTGCATCGGCTTCCCTGCTGCCCAGTGGGGGCAAGAGCGGCCGCCCTGCCACAGTAAAAAGGCGGCAGGCAGTTTGAAAGAGGCTAAACACCAATAAACCAAATAGTGTTTTTAAAGTTGTTCAAAATAAAATAATTCATATATACTGTATGTATATATATATATATATATATATATATATATATATATATATAAATAACATATAAAAAATAAAGCAAAAGATAAGAAAGAAAAATGTGGGTAAGACAAGGACAATCAAGGTTTTTCTTTTCCAAATCTCTAATATTCGGAGATGAATAATGTAACCAAAGGTCGCCCCGTATTTTCTAAAATAATTAGGCAGTTATGTAAAATGTAAGTCAATTTATCGTTTATAACCCAGTTCAACTTCTGTATGACATAATCAAATGTTATTCCATTGATTCCAACAACCTGCAATGGTTATTCTAGCGGCAAGGATTATAGAATAAATTAGGCGTCTGCTTTGTTTAGGTAAACTCATATCAAATTTTGTAAAGAGAGCAATTTCAGGGGATTTAACAATATTCATGTTGATAATTTCATGTATAAAGGCAAATATTTTGATCCAAAATATACGTATTTTGGGACACCAATTGTGTACCATAGAACCTTCTTTAACAAATTTCAAATATTTAGAAGAGACATTTCAATTGATTTTAGATATTCTCAATGGAACCATGTACCATCGCAATTGAGTTTTGTTATTAGATTCCACCAAAGACATATTGACTGATATTTTAGATAGATTATTGATCGTTTTATACCAGTCTGAGAGTTCCCAAGAAAATGTAAGATCTTTTTCCCATTGTTCCATATATGAGAGCTTATGTTCAGGTTCAATTAAAATACTATATGTGATAGCGATACGACCGGTTATTGGATTTCTGATAGTACAAGATTTTTAGAATGGGCAATAAGGGCTTTTTCACACATGGAGTCCACCAGGCGGACTCTGTTTTTCTCAGTGGGGGATCGATCTGCTGATCCCACGCTGAGCAGGCTGTGTGACAAAGCTGTCAGGTCCCCATTCTTCTCTTTGGGGTAATTAGATGGGAATTGACCGTCTGTCCGTTCTCATCCGATCCAATCCGCCAGATGGATGGAAAATAGGGTTTCCATCCGTCCGGTTTTGACGAATGTCTCCGCTGACATTTGATGCCCCATAGGAATGCATGGGACGTCCGTTCAGATCCGCCAAAAAAACTGACGGGCAGATCTGAACGGACTTCATGTGTGAAAGGGGCCTAACAGTGGTGGTTGACTCATTTTACAAAGTTTATTTTTTAAGAAAAAAGTAATCAGATTGTATCGAGACAGTTCTAAGGAATGTAGTTGCAATACGGATCGATAATAATCCAGTGAGTATAATTTATTCCCTGATAAAAAGTTCATAGTACTTGACAAACCTTTATTCTTCCACCACCAAAAAATGAGTGGCCCACTGGAATTCAAAATTATGTTTAAGTAATGTAACTGTAGATTCAGAGAGATTGAAGTTAAAGCAATAGATTTATTCTTATATACCATTAGTCCTGATAATTCCAGAAAGGAGGTTAAAAGTGTCATTAGGTTAGGTATTGTTATATGAGGGGAAGTAATATACATTAAAACATCATCTGCAAATAATGCGCATTTATGTTCATATTGTCCACAATGAATGCCTTTGATATTTGTATGATCACGAATAGCTATAGGAAGTGGTTCTATTGCTATCGCAAATAGAAGGGGTGATAGGAGACAACCTTGTCGTGTACCTCTTTGTATATTTATGGAATCTGATTTAAACCCAATGTTGCCGACCACTCGCCCCACATTTATTGCGGCAAGGTGGCACAGCTGTGCTAATTGATGTACCTGTATGTCGATCACGCCTGCGAGTAGGGGGTGCGCACGCCAGCCGACTTGGCGATGATTAGTTCCAGAACCGATCACTCGTCAGGTCCAGGCCAATGATTTATGGCCTGGGCCTGCTGATTAGTTCTGGCGAATCACAGAACTTCCTGTGCCTGTGTAATGTAAACACTTACTGTACGTGCTATACAAAGCATCAGGAAGAAGTGGATCCTTCCTAAAATTACAGGAAGAGATCATCACAGCCCTTTTGTATCCAGAAGGTGCTGTTGCCCAAATTCACAATCCAAATGCAGTGAGCCGGCTGCATTAGAGGAATTTTCCGGATGTCCTTGGTACCTCTACCAAAAGAGCACCCCAAAGAAGTTGTCGTGTCTGTAAAAAACTTGGATATAGGCGTGACACCTGCTATTTTTGTCCCTCTTGTCCCAGCCAACCTGGTCTCTGCATCCGGGACCGTCTACCACACACTAGTTGAGTATTAGTACAGGTTACAGCACACCACAGTCTAGGGCACACTTTCACACAGAGTCTCAAAAGATGTTAGATGACTATCGCATTTTGAGAGACCCTAGCCTAGAACATTTAAAGTTTTTTAGAGGTTACAAAAAAATGTAAAAAAAGTAAAAAAAAAAAAACCATGAAAAAAACATGAAAAAAAAATAAATAAATAAAAAAGCAAAAATTGTCGTTTTCTTGAGGCAATTTTCTGTTCTTACTGTTTTACTGTACTTTATAATATACTGCTATGCTGTAATGTTTTATTGTTACTGTTTTTCATTGTTAACCATAGTTTGCTTTGCAGATACTGCCATTCTACTGTTTTATTTTACTGTACAGTGCATCCGGAAAGTTTTCACAGCGCTTCACTTTTTCCACATTTTGTTATGTTACAAGCCTTATTCCAAAATGGATTACAATTCATTATTTCCCTCACAATTCTACCAGCAATACCCCATAATGACAACATGAAAGATAGGCCAGAGAGTTCATTCTTTGTTTCATTTGACCAGAGAATTTTGTTTCTCATGGTCTGAGAGTCCTTCAGGTGCCTTTTGGCAAACTCCAGGTGGGCTGTTATGTGTCTTTGACTGAGGAGTGGCTTCCATCTGGCCACTCTACCATACAGGCCTGATTGGTGGAGTGCTACAGAGATGGTTGTTCTTCTGGAAGTCAAATAAATTGTATATGCGCTCCCAGGTCGCAGGATGCCTAGGCGCAAGACTAATGATAGGGGTGCCACATCCTTGAAAATGGAAATTTAAGAAAAGAGGGAAGAAAGATTGGACTTTATTGGCACCAATATTAAAAATATATGTTTTTATTTTGAAACTCACAAAAAACATTTATACAGAACCAAAAATTATTTATAAGATGAAAAACAGACAAACAATTACATACAATAAAATAAGGCAGAAGCCTCAAAACGATGTGCAAATTCCGTCACACAGCATAATATGTAATCTTCAATTGATAGCGACAAGAAAATATATCACAAAATTAGATAAATTCATGAGACGGCTGTAGAAAGAAATATACAACCGTCTCTGAAATCCATCAATACAATGCTGATGAGCAGATGTTGAATTTTATCCAGGTTGCCCTACATGTTTCGCTTATCACTGTAAGCTTCCTCTGGAGCAAGTGGTATATGCAAACATCTGTATGATGACATAGAGAAATAAGTATACCAATGCACAAACATGTGTATAGGCCTAAGCATTTTGATGAAAGTTACATTCCAACTATTAATGTGACAAAGACAACAAAAATAATACATGGTGGTCTGGGGCTAAATTGAGTGCCCTTATCAAACAACAGGGAGAAGGGGGTGGGAAAGGGGAAGGGGAGAGGGAGGGCCCTGGAAGATGGATGTATCCACCGGACAGATGGACATGGATGGGAGCAGACATAGGGGCCACAGCTACATAATATTGTATAGTATGGTGTGGTTCAATCGGATATTGTAATGAAAGACACATAGTATATAACAGTTGTCAAACTATACATACCTGAAAGAAGTTCAGGTGACAAATATCTATAAGGAAAATGCGCCTTATAGGCTGTAATGGGTAACGAGGGGATTTGTTCATTGGAACGGGAGCATACTGCCTAAACACATGCCAGTATTGTCAGGGCTGTGTAAAAATTTGTCATCCTATGACCTGAAATAAATAAAATTCTTTCAGGTATGTATTGTTTAACAACTGTTATATACTATGTGTCTTTCATTACAATATCCGATTGAACCGCACCATACTATACAATATTATGTAGCTGTGGCCCCTACGTCTGCTCCCATCCATGTCCATCTGTCCAGTGGATACATCCATCTTCCAGGGCCCTCCCTCTCCCCTTCCCCTTTCCCTCCCCCTTCTCCCTGTTGTTTGATAAGGGCACTTAATTTAGCCCCAGACCACCATGTATTATTTTTGTTGTCTTTGTCACATTAATAGTTGGAATGTAACTTTCATCAAAATGCTTAGGCCTATACACATGTTTGTGCATTGGTATACTTATTTCTCTATGTCATCATACAGATGTTTGCATATACCACTTGCTCCAGAGGAAGCTTACAGTGATAAGCGAAACATGTAGGGCAACCTGGATAAAATTCAACATCTGCTCATCAGCATTGTATTGACGGATTTCAGAGACGGTTGTATATTTCTTTCTACAGCCGTCTCATGAATTTATCTAATTTTGTGATATATTTTATTGTCGCTATCAATTGAAGATTACATATTATGCTGTGTGACGAAATTTGCACATCGCTTTGAGGCTTCTGCCTTATTTTATTGTATGTAATTGTTTGTCTGTTTTTCATCTTATAAATAATTTTTGGTTCTGTATAAATGTTTTTTGTAAATTTCAAAATAAAAACATATATTTTTAATATTGGTGCCAATAAAGTCCAATCTTTCTTCCCTCTTTTCTTAAATGTTCTTCTGGAAGGTTCTCCTCTCTCCACAGAGAAATGCTGGAGCTCTGTCAGAGTGACCAATGGGCTCTTGGTCACCTCCCTAACTAAGGCCCTTCTCCCCCGATCACTCAGTTTGGCCGGGTGGCCCACTCTAGGGCGAGTCCTGGTGGTTCCAAACTTCTTCCATTTACAGATTATGGAGGCCAATGTGTTTATTGGGACCTTCAAAGCTGCAGATAGTTTTCTGTACCCTTCCTCAGATCTGTGCCTCGATACAATCCTGTCTTGGAGGTCTACAGACAATTCCTTGGACTTCATGGCTTGGTTTGTGCTCACAACATACACAGTAACTGTTGGACCTTATATAGATAGGTGTGTGCCTTTCCAAATCATGTCTAATCAACTGAATTTACCACAGGTGGACTCCAATTAAGTTGTAGAAACATTCCAAGGATGATCAGTGAAACCGGATGCACCTGAGCTCAATTTTAAATGTCAGGGAAAAGGCTGTAAATACTCATGTACATGTGATTTTTTTTTTTCGTTTTTTATGTTTAATAAGTTTGCAAAGATTTCAAACAAACATCTTTCATGTTGTCATTATGGGGCATTGTTTGTAGCATTTTGAGAAAAATAATTAATTTAATCCATTTTGAAATAAGGCTGTAACATAACAAAATGTGGAAAAAGTTAAGCGCTGTGAATATTTTCTGGATGCACTGTATACTATTATGTTGTAATGTATTATTGTTAATGTGTTTTTCGTTGTTAACCATAGTTTGCTTTGCAGATACCGCCATTCTACTGTTATACTGTACTGTGTACTATTATATTGTAATGTTTTATTGTTACTGAGTTTTATTGTTAACCATTGTTTGCTTTGCAAGTACACCCATCAGCTGCAGCACTGATGTGTTTATCCTGACAGCAACAGCATTTGCTTTCAAAATATACGTAAATCAATGATTGCAGTGCTGTAGAAGGTGATTTCACCACCACAGTTAAAAAAAGGGCATTTATGGCAAAGCATAGGGGATGGGGTGGACACAGTGGGCAAATCTCTCCTATGTTTTGCTATATAGTTTTCTCATTTTTCTTGGTAGAGATTTCTTCATCCACATCGATCAATGTGAATGGAGGAATCTGTTATGTTCTTTTTTTTTGTTCGGCCCATGGGCTGAACAAAAGAAAAAAAAAAAGCATGTATGCCCATCTTTAGAAGTGGGTGGATACAGGAAAGTCTAATGGTGGGCATACCAAACACTTTCTGGCAGAGGTTTCTTCATCCGCATCGATCAATGTGAATGGAGGAATATGTTAGGTTCTATTTTTTTGTTCAGCCCCCAGGCTGCATGAGAAAAAAAAGAACATTACAATATATGCCTAGCAAGGACCAGCAACATACTGGTACGTTGCTGGACTTTGAGTGGTCATACTGGGATGATGCCAACAGGTTTTTGCATCATCTGGGTTTTATTTTTTTTTGGCCGGCGCTAATTAACCGCTAGACTGCTTTTACTAAAAGTGTGTGTGTGTGTGGGGGGGGGGGGGGCCTTCCACGGTTTTCTCAGGCTCTGCTATCCCACTGGGTAACCTGTGAATGCAACTGGTTCTGTCAACTGACCATAGAGCTGATGGGAGACCAGAACAGCTCCAAACATCTCTATGGTCTAAGACAGGCATGTTCAAATCTTTAATACGGCCCCACAGGTCATTTGGAAAAATCGATTGTTGTGGCCCCTGTGAATTCCTGTGAATCCCTGAGTGCTGCTCAGGACCCCTAGGATAATATGGCATGCGCGTATCGTAAGAGGAGGGATCTAGAGTCTAATAAGGTGTAAAAATAAAATAAAAAAGCAAAATAAATAATAAAAAATAAATAAATAAAATTGAAAGCAAGTGTCAGTAAAGGCAAGTGGTTAGAAGAGTGGGTGATGTGTGGCATTAACTGCTAATATTGGGCATAATATGCCAAGACAGTTCAAACACCCCCCCCCCAAATTACCCCTTTTTGGAAAGTAGACACCCCAATCTATTTGCTGAGAGGCATGTTGAGTCCATAGAATAGTTTATATTTTGCTACAAGTTTCAGGAAAATTACAAAACTTTTTTATTTATTATTTTTACACAAAGTTATCGCTTAAATTATATATAGCTCAAACATGCTATTAGGGATGGGCCGAACACCCCCCTGTTCGGTTCACACCAAAACATCTCGAACAGGGAAAAGGTTCTAGCAAACATGCAAACTCTATTAAATTCTATGGGACATGAACATGAAATATCAAAAGTCCTCATCTTAAAGGCTTATATGCAAGTTATTGCCATAAAAAGTGTATGGGGAAGTGGGGACTGCCCTGGGGGACATGTATCAATGCATTTTTTTAAATGATAATTTTTAAAGGAACAGTGATTTTAATGATGTTTAAAGTGAAACAATAAAAAGGAAAAATTCCTTTTAATATCGTGCCTGGGGGGTCCCCTTCACGTGCCTGTAAAGTGGTGCATCTGTACAATGTATGGAGCCTGCTGCAGCAATGCTGACATTTCAAAAAGAAAAAAAATTCCTATCAAAATACTTACCGTAATTTTCCTCCATGGCAGCCTACGTGTGGGTTAATCCCACCTCCTCTCCAATGTAATAGGACCCCCCTCCCATAAATTTCAGCCTTTGGACCGAGAAAGTATTCAATATTTTTGCCGATCCAAGACCAGAGGGTGGGAAAAAATCACGGTAAGTATTTTATAGGAAACTTTCAGTTTTCCTGACAGACTCCATGGCAGCCTACGTGTGGGAAATACCTAGCCGACACCACACAGGTGGGAATGCTTGAACAAAGAAAATTTTAATTCACACTGTCAACCGACAAAACACTCAGACCAAAATTAACAGAGGACAAGAATGCCAGCTCCACGCAGTAGTGGGTCATGAAGGTGTTGATGGATGACCAAGAGGCCGCTCAACAGATAAACTCCGGAGCCACAAGATGCGAGGCCGCCCAGGACGTTGAGATGCTCCTTGTCAAATGGGCTGTCACTGCCTCCGGGGGAGCCAAGCCCTTTGCCCTATAGGCCTGTTGAATGGCTGACACGATCCAGACCATTATGGTCCTAGAAGAGGCACGCTTCCCTCTATTGTTGCCAGAAAAGAGGATGAAAAGATTATCCGAAAGTCTGAATGATGCTGTAACCTGAAGATAGTCCCTCAGAGTTTTCCCCACATCCAGGGGATGGGGCCTGGCTCCTCCAGAGGCCCAGAAAGTAGGGAGTACAATCTCTGGTTTTCGTGGAAGACTGAAGTGACCCTTGGATTTGAGTTGAGCATAGGTATAAGAACTACCCAATCCGGAAAGAAGGTAAGAAACGATTCCTTGTGTCCCAGGGCCCCAATCTCAGACTCTGTTAGCAAAGGTGATTGCCACCAGGAAAGCCGTCTTGATGGTGAAATCTTTGATGGAGATGGAGTTGACAGAAGCTGACCCTGAAAGTGCATTGAGGACAAGAGGAAGATCCCATTTAGGAAATCTCAGTTTCCTCTAAGGTCTAAGTCTAGCTGCCCTTTGAAAATTTGTGAATAAGGGCATGCCTGGCCCAGGAGACACCAGTGAAAGCAGACAAGGCTGACACCTGAACTCTGAGCGTGCCCACTGAGAGAGCCAGGTCCAGACCTGACTGAAGAGACTTCAAGACCTCCTGGATCCCGGGATCTGAGAATGATTTGCCCCCTGATGAACTCCGTGAACCTGGCCCAGACTCTGCTGTAGATTCTGTTTGTACTCATCAGGGTGGGGCACCCAAGGGCTTCCAACCTCTCCCTCTCAAAAACCAGACAGTCAACCGCAGCAGCGCCAGGCCAGGGTGCAGCAGCACCCCCTGCAAAAAAAGGTCCGGCCTGAGGGGGAGAGGGACTGGATTCCAATAGCTGAGCTGTAGCAGCAGCGGGAACCAAGGCCTGTTTTGCCAGTACAGAGCCACCACAACCACCTCCACAGCTTCTGCTTGGAGTCTCTGCAGGAATCTGAGAATGCTCAGAATTGGGGGAAAAGGCATATGCTCTGGCGAATTCCCACCAGTCCCAAAAGCTTGGTGAAACCTGCCCTGGGTGTAGTATTTTTCCAGTTTGTGATTGCAGGCAGAGGCGAACAGGTCAACCTCGAGGTAAACCCCCAGGGACAGGATCCACCTGAATGTGTCTGCATGGAGGGACCACTCGTTGCGGTTAAGCTGGGCTCTGGACAGGAAATCCACTTGGATGTTCTGAATCCTGGGAATATAGACCGCTGATATGTAAGCAAGATGAGTTTGAGCCCACATCATGATAGAATCCAATTCCCGCAAGAGGGAAAGACTCTGAGTCCCGCTTTCCCCTTTACGTAGGATACTGCTATGGTATTGTTCGTCCTGAGCAGCACAGACTTTCCCTCCGTCAGATGGCGGAAGGCTTGGAGAGCAAGAAAGGCAGCCGGAGCTCTAGGATGTTCGAGACCAGTGTGTGGGGTTGTGGGGCCCACCGACCCTGGGTCACTTCCGACATGCAGTGAGCTCCCCACCCGGAATTGCTGGCGCCCGTTGTGATGATGATCCAAGAGGTGGGAACTACGGAGTGGCAGTTGAGTTTCTTGTGCCAGAGCCACCAGAGGAGACTGGCCCTCATGCTGGGGGAGATAAAGGATGCGCTGATTGTATTCCCCTGGAACCCACTGTTGGAGAAAGCCTCTTTGAAAAGGGTGCATTCTCCAGAGAGCCCATTTGACCATGAGAGTCGTGGAGACCATTGTGCTGATGATCTTGAGACACTGGGGAGCCTTCAGGAATGAGGAGGAGGGAGCCGGAAGAATTATTTCCCGCACCACTGGGATTTTCTCCAAGGGTAGGGAGTTTGTACCCCTGATCGTATTGAACTGAGCCCCTAGGTATATCAGGCACTGAGCAGACTCCAGATGGCTCTTTTCCCAGTCATGATAACCCGATCCCTGTGTCGTGATAACCTGATCCCTGTGGTGCAGCTGGGCATGGTTGCCAATCGGCATCCACTAAGGGTGCCGATTCTAGGTGTCTTACGTCTTTCGATTTGAACGGATAAAGCTTTGCTAGCTTAGAGGAAAGGGAGGATTTGTTGTCCCCCTTACTCATTCATCCATAATGATGTCCTTCAGTTCCGAGAGAAACGGGAAGTTGGGACGTTCCCTCCCCAGGTGTTTAAAGAATTTTTGTTGCTTCACCTGGGGTGTCACGGGGTCTTCCCACTTCAGGGCCTCCTTAAAGAATTGGATCAGAGGTGAAATTAAAGCAAAGTCAAATCCCCCTGAGGCTTTATCCCCTTCGGAGTCACTCTCTAAAGACCTCCAAGAAGTGTAGCTCGGCTAAGAGGGGCCCTGATCCTCATGGGCATCACCAATAGGAGAGCTGGCCGTACATTGGCTTAGTGTGGCGGTAGTACCCCATTCTTTCAGGGACTGCTGTGCCACTCGTCTTACCAGAGACTCTAGTGGCACGGTGTGCGAGCAAAACATGGCTCGCAAAGGGACTTGTCCTCCGGGGACACGTGCCCCACATCCCCAACAGGCTCTCTAGGTTGGGTGGCTACCGTAGTGGTGGGTGCGGTGTCTATAGGAGGAATTGGAGCATCTCCTCTGATGCCTGCTCCCAGACTGAGACTCGCGATGTATGGATCTAGATGACGAGTGACTTTGCGTCCTAGCAGAGTCCCTATCTTGATGCGTATGGGACCTAGAAGAGCTTTGGGAAGAGGAGAAAAATGGAGGGAAAAAATTATATATATTAACAGCATTCGCAGTGACAACCACCCACCCAGGCCTGAACCAGCATCCACCTGTTACGAGAGGGCTAGCCACAAAAGGGTGGTGATAAAGGGTCCACTTGGTGAAGCTGTCGCAATGCTCACAGAACTCCCCAAGGGAACTGGGGCTGACAGCAGATTTAAATTCCCCGCCGGAGTGACGTCATCGCCTGTGATGGCTGAGATACCGGGGCATGCGCCCAGCAGCTCCGTCCGACAGAGCAGGAAGAAGCGGCGGCCTGGAACGCAGAAGCGTTCCAGCCACCATGAGAGGCGAAAGAAACACTAGAGCCAAGGAAAAGAGAAGGAAATAATAAACATAGAGGACTGCCATGAAGTGGGGGCAGAACTTCAGACACTGCCAGGGCTTACACCATACCACATCCTGTACACCACACAGAGCCAGGGGATGCCAATGCCACCCATGATTGGGTCCCGGGCAGCACAGACACTGAAATTCATGCTGGAGCAAGCAGGACGCTGATCTTCAAGAAGGTATTCCAACAGGGTGTTTGGAGGAGGACAAAAAAAGAACATGGTCTCGGTCGGAAGGCTGAAATTTATGGGAGGGGGGTCCTATAACCTTGCAGTCTTGCAAATCTGCTGTCTGTCGGCCGAATTCTTTACTGACTGGCGAACAATCGGCCGTTCTGGTGTCGGCATACAAACATTTTAATGCTTGCACGACAGATTCTGTTCGGCCGAAAGTGCGCTGTCGGCTGTCGGAAGCATCATACTAACAAGCCTACATTTGGCCGATCAGTCGTCTGCCGAATCTTTTCTGCGACAATCGGTACGTGTGTACGAGCCTTTAGTAGGAATTTTCTTTATTTCCGTTATCCCCTTATACTGCCCAGTCACGATTCATCACGTCTCGTTTAGCTAGTCGCCGTGGGCGTGGTTGAATCGTGACAGATTGGTTTCCTCCCACACTCCAAAGACATGCTGGTAGGTTAATTGGATCCTGTATAAAAAATTGGCCCTGCTGTGTATGTATGTGAGTGATGCCTCGTACACACGTACCGATCGTCGGCCGTAAATATTCGGCCGACGACCGATCGGCCGATTGTATGCTTGTTAGTATGATGCTTTCGACAGCCGACAGCGCATTTTCGGCCGAACAGAATCTGTCCTGCAGGCATTAAAATTTTTGTTGGCCAACACCAGAACGGCCGATTGTTCGCCAGTCAGTACAGAATTCGGCCGACAAACAGCAGATTAGCAAGACTGGGCATGCTCAGAAAAGAAAAAACACACGGAAAGTTATTCATCACATGACATCACTTCTGCAGTCGGCTGTTGTTGGCCGACAAAATTCGTGTGCAGTCTTTTGCAGTTTTCAGCGGACAGGACAGCACCGGACAAAAGACGGCCGATCGGTACATGTGTACGAGGCATTAGGGACCTTAGATTGTAAGCTCCTTGAGGGCAGGGACTGATGTGAATGTGCAATGTATATGTAAAGCGCTGCGTAAATTGACTGTGCTATATAAGTACCTGAAATAAAAAAAAAAAAATATATATATATATATATATACATACATACACACCAGTACATACAGTGTGTATATATATATATATATATATATATATATATATATATATATATATATATATATATATATATATATATATATATATATATACACACAGATATATATGTGATTGTATAGTTAATGTGTTTCTAACCTGCTGTTGATGTATATTTCACTGCAGTAGGGAGACTTTTTACTTTCACTTTTGGGCACGGGGACATTCACAGCAGAGATCTCCTATTTCTTCCTGCTATCTCCACCTCTGAGCTGGAGAAGTAGGAAGAGGAGATCTTCAAAGAGAAGCACAGTGATCAGGTGACATCATGTGTTTCTAAACTGGCCGTTTCTATTGCAGTGAATGCAAGCTGTTTGTGTACTGAGATGAGAAGAGAAGACTATGTTCTCCACTACTCTTCTCAGTATTTTAAACCTGCAATGCTCTGAGACAAGCTGTGATCATCCAGATCTCAGCTTATCTCAGTTTACTAAACGTACACCTTAGAAAGCCTGAAGGCGGTGATTGGTTTTCGGGGTCCTGAACGTGGCTAGACTGCCAAAAAGTCTCACATATGGGGTATCCCCATACTCAGGAGAAGCAACAGATTTCCACATATACCCATGGAATGTGTGAGCAATATACCATTTCAATGACAACTTTTTTTTTAGTAATTTTTTAAACACTTGTGACAAAAAAAAATTAAAAATTAAATGGGCTCAACATGCCTCTCAGCAAATTCCTTGGGGTGTTTACTTTACAAAAAGGGGTAATTTGAAGGGGGGGGGTTGTACTGTCCTGCCATTTTAGCACTTCAAGAAATTAGATAGGCAGCCATAAAATAAAAACTGCGTAAATTCAGTATATACACTATAGTTTGTAGACACTATAACTTTTGTTATTTATAATCAATAAATATACGCTTATTGAGATTTTTTTTATCAAAGACATTTAGCTAAATACATATTGGCCTAAATGTATGACAAAAAATTTCTCTAAATGTTATGTCTTTTTTCATTTATATTGCAAAAAAGAAAATCCCAGTGGTGATCAAATACCACCATAAAAAGCTCTTTTATGAGAAAAAAAGGGCATACATTTATTTCGGATACTGCATTACATTACTGTATAATTACCAGTTAAAGTTGCAAAAAATGGCCTGATCATTAAGGGGTAAAACCTTCCGGTCCTTAAGTGTTTAGGAAGAATATGTGCAGTGGGAATGTGGTGGTATACAGCACACTTTTTTTAGTACTTTTAAAAGCACAATTGGTAAACGGTTGCATCAGAAACGATATACTGTCTTCCAGTGGCTTAATGGTGAATATAATTTTTCTTTTTTTTTATCATGTATAACATGTGAAAACTTTCTTGTCAGATAGCAAGTTAATGTAAATCAATTAAACAAATGTATTGCCCCTTTAAGTTATCCCTTTACTAACTTGATAGCTATTTGAAGGTGAAGCAAATGCGCTGTAATGTTTTCTATACAATGATCAATGGGACTCCTTTCTAGAACGTACTTATGGCACTTGACCTTCACATATGATGGATTATACATATACAACATGCTTTTTCTCTTTAACAATTATAATTAATCATATTGTAGAGATATATAATGCATAAAACTACAAAGGAATTAAAGAGAAGTGCTAGCATATTTTCATTGAGTAACCATTTTGTTATATCTTAGTAGTTAACCTTAACCACTTAAGCCCCGGAGGATTTGGCTGCTCAAAGACCAGAGCCTATATTGCGATTCGGCACTGCGTGACTTTAACGGACAATTGCGGGGTCATGCGACCCAAATGAAATTAACAACCTTTTTTTCCCACAAACAGGGCTTTCTTTTGGTGGTATTTGATCACCTGTGCGATTTTTATTTTTTGTGCTATAAACAAAAAAAGAGCGACGATTTTGAAAAAATAACAATATTTTTCACATTTTTTTTTTTTAATTCTCAAAAAAAAAAAGTAAAAATCAAAATTTTTTAACATTTTAGGCCAATTTGTTTTCTGCTGCATATTTTTGGTAAAAAAAAAATCGCAATAAACGTATTTTGATTGGTTTGCGCAAAAGTATTGCGTTTAATAACTACGGGAAAGATTTATGTCATTTTTATTGTTTTTTTTTAACTAGTAATGGCGACGATCTGCGTTTTTTTTATTTGTGGGACTGCGACATTGCAGTGGACAGATCGGAACCCTGACTGACATTTTTGACACTTTTGGGAGTACCAGTGACATTACTACAGTAATCAGTGCTATAAATATGCACTGTTACTGTAAAAATGACACTGGCAGGCAAGGGGTTAACTTTATTGGTGATCAGTGGGTTAAATGTATCCCTAGGGTGTGATTCTAACTGTGGGGGGGGGGGGGCCTAGCTTGTGATGTAACCACAGAGACATACGATCCTACATAGCAGGATGTAGTAATGTCACCGATCCCCCCAAAAGTGTCAAAAATGTCAAATAGGTGTCCGATCTGTCCACCGCAATGTTGCAGTCCCACTAAAAATCGCTGATCGCCGCCATTACTAGTAAAAAGTAAATAAATAAATAAATAAAAATTACATAAATCTTTCCCCTAGTTTTTAGACGTGATAACTTTTGCGCAAACCAATCAATATACACTTATTAGGATTTTTTTTTACCAAAAATATGTAGCACAATACAAATTGGCCTAAAATGAGGAAAAAATTTGATTTTTAAATTTTTTCTATTGGGAATGTTATATAGCAGAAAGTAAAAAATATATATATTTTTTTCAGAATTGTCGCTCTTTTTTTGTTTATAGCGCAAAAAAAAACAAAAAAAAAAACGCACAGGTGTACCACCAAAAGAAAACTTTATTTGTGGGAAAAAAAGGATATGCATTGTTTTTTGGGTACAGTGTTGCACGACCGCACAAATGTCAGTTAAAATAACGCAGTGCCGTAGCGCTCACTCTGGCATTACACTAGGAAGCAAGAGGGAGTGACTTTGAGAGCATCTTGGAAGGAATGCATCACTCTGACGCAAGATAGCACCTTGACATCCCAGGGCCCCTTATCAATATAAGTTAATTCTGAAATAAATATATCATCAATGTGAGGTTACCCAGAAAAGCTGGCATTGCTTTTTTTTGCTTTGGGGATACTTTAGTGGTAAAGTAGAACTATAGGCAACATTTTTTTTTTTTTGGATAGAGCAAAGGAGGGTTGTAACCCCAGTCAGATTTGTTTTCATCATTTGTATTCCATTGGAGAAAATCCCTGCAAATTAAGGGAATTTCTTGGGGACCCTCAGGTTACCAGAACTAGTGTCCCCACTGGAAGATTGCGTCACTATTTCTTTTCTGGGGACAACCCAAAATGTGTTTTTTCTTTTACTTTCACGTTCAATGATGGTTCAATGATGGTACAAAGGACAGATAGAAAGGGTGGATCTCCCTAACAGGGATGCAGACAGCAAAAGAAACCTGGCAAGTTTTCTAATCCCTAAAAAAAAAAAAAAAACATTTTGCCTTTATTATACTTTAAACATAACTCTGGAATCATCACTCTGGAATGAAATCACTCTGGGAAAGCTCTTCTGTGGAGCACCCTGGCAATATGCAACAAAATAGGGGTATCATATCCCCCTGGGGATACCTTGGCACAACAGGGCATCAATGCAAAACAGATTACTCTGAGGTCACCCTATTTTCTCCCAAGAAGCGCTCTGGTAAAATGATCTAACTCTGGGGCAACATCGCATTATTTGGGGATAATAATATTTTACACAACATTATTATAGCTGTTGGCACTGCTGTGGCTGTTTGAGCTTCCACTATGGCAACATTCCAATCAAATTCTGGAAATATGACTAATAGTGTGCTTGTTAAACAGAGCTGTGCCCCTGATGATATAATGTGTGTATATCATCTTAGGTGGGCTTAGTTTGATTTCTACCCAGGGCCGTATTTTCTCTAAAATTAAAACTTTGTTCTATGCAAACTGTTCTAAAACAAAACAACACAGGTTAAGAATAAAGGAGTCCTTTTGGAAATCAATTTTATGAAACAGAAAAGCTATTTCATGTTAGCCCTGCTACTGCTTTCAACTTCACACAAAAATGTCAGCACTTTTTCTTTTTTTTTTTTACACTTTAAGGTCTAAATAACAATACAGGCTAGTGGGAATTTCTCTGTAGTCACTCTTTTCTTTGACTGTAACCTTCAACCACTGCTTTGCATATACCAGCTGTCTAGAGCATCCCAGGTTGAAGATGAAGCAGATGGTACTTGAAAGTCCAGGTAGGGCTTTCTCAGGAATATCATTTTCTTTGTTCTGATGTCTCACATCTCCAAAGAGGTAAAAATTTCTTCTGTAAACCAAGAGGAAAATAAACAACATTAAAGATAAAATATATGTATATTGTAAGGGGTTTTGGCAGCAGTGAACCATGCACAAGTCAGGGACACCACGGAAAACACAGTTCAATGCAGGAAGGCTCTGTACAAGTCCATAGTATAAACCAAACAAAACATTTGTCCAAGCTACTGATGAAATCTGACTAACAGGGTGCCCCCTAGTGGGCTTTTTAAAACAAAGAAGCAGTCCTGGTACCTTTTTCGTTTTCTGACCACAGTCAGCCTTTTCACCCTGAAGTGGACTCCCTAAGCAAAGAGAGTGAGAAGGAGAGCCCTGAGCATCAGTCAGCTCACATACATAAGGTCTATGAGCAGCTGAGACTAACAACACGGTCTATCTACTAGGTAAGGTGTTATTTACAGCAGGTGACCAGCTTTCCGATAAAAGTGGTCCCAGTGGCAGATTCACCACAAGATCACTTTAATACGCGGCAGGTGTTTTCTGGGTTTACCAGAGCTGTCGTTAAACCTGGAAGCGATCCAGTCTGATCGATAGCTGGGCAGAAAGTCAAGTGATGGCAGGATGGCCCTCACTTGGCTCTAAGCCTTTGGAGGACTAGAGCGACCATGATGTCAGTTCCGGTTATCGGCCATTAACTTTTTTTTTTTTTTTCTTAAAGTCAAAAATTAAAATTTTTTTCTTGTGCTTTTAACCACTTTAGCCCCGGAAGGTTTTACCCCTAAATGACCAGGCCATTTTTTGCGATTTGGCACTGCGTTCATTTAATGGACAATTGCACAAACATGCAATGCTCTACCCTAATAAAATTGATGTCCTTTTTTTTCCCCACAAAGAGATCTTTCTTTTGATGGTATTTTAACACCTGTGCGATATTTATTTATTGCGCTATAAACAAAAAAAGAGCGACAATTCTTTCTGCTATATAACACCCCCCCCCCAAAAAATAAATTCAAAATACATTTTTTAAATTCTTTTAAGTCAATTTGTATTCTGCTACATATTTGTGGTAAAAAAATCCCAATAACCGTACTTTGATTGGTTTGGGCAAAAGTTATCGTGTCTACAAACTAGGGGAAAGAATTATGTCATTTATTTTTATTTGTTTATTATTTACTAGTAGTGGTGGTGATCTGCGACTTTTAGCAGGACCTCTGACATTGCAGCGGACAGATCAGACCCCTAACTGACATTTTTTACACTTTTGGGGGACCAGTGACATTACTACAGTAATCAGTGCTAAAAATATGCACTGTTACTGTAATAATGACACTGGCAGGGAAGGGGTTAACTCAGGGGCGATCAAAGGGTTAAGTGTGAGCCTAAGGGGTGTTTACTAACTGTGAGGGGGATGGACTTGTGAAATCGACACAGAGACCTGTGATCCTAAATAGGAGGATCACAGGCGCTCCGTGTTTATTCCAGAGAGAACAACGGTCTGCTGTGTTTACAACAGCTGATCGTCATTCTCTCTTTACAGGAAGGATCGCGGGTGCCCGGCGGCAATATATATAGTATATCTGCATCAGGTGTTCGGCATGTAGTTAAAGGTAAATGAGAGATTTGGGATCTTTTTGACCCCAGATCTCTCAATAAAGAGACCTGTCATGCTTATTTCTATTACATATTAAGGGATGTTTGCATTCCTTTTAATAGAAATAAAAGTGATAAAAAAAATAAATAAATAAAGGGGCAATAAATATATATAAAAAAAAATGAAAGTGCCACATTCCTTTGTGCTCACGCGCAAAAGCAAACGCATACATAAGTCGCGCCCCCATATGTAAATGGTGTTTAAACCACACATATGAGGTATTGCTGCGATCGTTAGAGCAACAGCAATAATTCTAGTATGAGACCTCCTCTGTAACTCTAAGCAGGTAACCTGTAATAATTTCAAAGCATTGCCTATAGAGATTTTTATGTACCGTAGTTTGTTGCCATTCCACGAACGTGCGCAGTTTTAAAGCATGACTTGTTAAGTATCTTTTTACTCGGCGTAACATCATCTTTCACATTATACAAAACATTGGGCTAAGTTTACTGGGTTTTTTTATTTATTAACCACTTGCCGACCGCCGCACGACTATCTACGTCGGCGGTCAGCCCCTCACAGGCAAACTAACGTAGGGCTACGTTGTTTGCTTGTGAGGGTCTAGGGAGCGAGCGCGCGCCCCCCGGGGCGCGCTCCCGCTCCCGCGTGGTCACGGACCCCCCCGCGCGTGTGACCAGCGGACCCGATGTCCGCCGGTCACTCGGCGATCGGCGGGGGAGAGGGAGAATGTCAGGCAGCTTGTGTAAACAAACTGCCTGTCATTCTCCTCGCTGCAAAGACACTGATAAAACGGATCTGGTATGTAGATCCGTTGATCAGTGTCCTTACAGCTAGAGCCACAGCCAATCACAGTAGAAACCACGCCCCTAGGGACACACACAGCCCCTCCCTTCCAAATAAAGTTAACCCCTTCACTACCAGTGTATTTTTACAGTAACAGTGCATATGTATAGCACTGATTACTGTAGAAATGTCACTGGTAACCCCAAAAGTGTCAAAAATGTCAGTCAAGGGTCCGATCTGTCCGCCGCAATGTCGCAGTACCGCAAAAAAAATCGCAGATCGCCGCCATTACGCGTTAAAAAAAAAAACAACAAAAATGACAAAAATCTTTCCCTTTGTTAGTAAACGCGATAACTTTTGCGCAAACCAATCAAAATACGCTTTTTGCGATTTTTTTTACCAAACATAGGTAGCGTAAAATAAATTGGCCGAAAATTTTTAAAAATTTTGATTTTTACATTTTTTTTGGGGGGAATTTCATATAAAAAAATGTGAAAAATATTGCTATTTTTGCAAAATTGACGCTCTTTTTTTGTTTATAGCGCGTGATCAAAAAATCGCACAGGTGATCAAATACCACCAAAAGAAAGCTCTGTTTGTGGGAAAAAAAGGACGTCAAATTCGTTTAGGTACAGCGTCGCACGACCGCGCAATTGTGCGTTAAATTCACGCAGTGCCGAATCGCAAAATACCCCCTGGTCGGAATGGGGGTAAAATCTTCCGGGGCTTAAGTGGTTAAAGTGTATTTTTTCCAAAAAAAAAAAAAGCGTTTGAAAGAACTCTGCGCAAATACAGTGTGACATAAGATATTGCAACCTATGGCAATTTTTGCCTGTTAAGTGTAAGTGCATTTTTACCTTTAATAAACATATGGTTTTAATATACTGTACTATGAAGTTTCCCCCTCTTTCCACCTTTGCATGAGAGTGGCAGCGAGTCTGTGAATGCATGCCCCTCGATGTACCCATTGACTGCCCTGAATGACACTGCTGCGGAGATTTGAATGTATGTATACCCGCGCTCAGGAAGAATTACTCAACAGGTACATATTTAAATAGCTGCTGCTGATTACAAAGGTGTAAGCCTCGCAAAATGGTTAATGTGGTGTATGGTATCAGTGCTGCTTATTCTACTGTAGGAATATTCTCAATATACTAGTGCTCAAACAGTATATCCTAAAGTGCAATACATTAAAATTATACAATTAATTCTTCAAAAAAAAAAAAATATATATATATATATATATATATATATATATATATATATAAAATCAAACAATGAAAAAGTGCAGAGTTTAAATTGTCTTTTGTGCTTATAAAGTGATAGTGCTTAAATTCATAAATAAATAGTCCTTCTGTGCTTTCAAAGTGCCAGTGCTTGATACATATATCAGTGAATCACTCCGTTCTCCCCTCTTGAGTCTCTACTCACCAACAGTATAACAAGAATCAGCATGTAGTGCTGTATAAGGTGAATATTGTAAATGGTGAATATAATCCTCCTTCTCCTGTATGATATGCGCTTAGTATAGCATTCGTATGTCCATGGTTAGGCTCTCAGCAACATATATAGTGGAAATGAGAAAAGGATTCCCATAGTGTAAAACTGTAGTATTTATTAAAATATAAAAACAAATCCACTTAAAGGTAAAAAAGAAATATCAAGCGATGGTTACTCGTGGTGGACGCCCCCGCGGCGTACGTTCCAACCACCGAATATGACGTCACCAATCGGTCCCCTGCTTTATGCATTTCGCCCCTCCCACTGGGCGTCTTCTGAAGCTGGGGTGGCCTATGGCTGTCTGCCTTTTATATTGTTAACTCCTCCTATTACACCTAATTCTGCCTTCTACACCCGTTCTAATGTTCCTATCTATGGACGTCACTTCCTGTAAAAACTGGAAATGCCGCAAATGCCATCTTGGTACTCCCTCTCATTGTTCTAACTACACCCAATATTGAATAGGACATTATTTCCTGTGTACCGCATGAGGTGTAAAAACACCATATTGGTATATCTTCCCATTAATTCATTATATCTGTCTATTTTTACCCCGTGAATATAATTAACACTAAAAACAAGGAAAGACTAACAGGACATTACTTCCTGTATGCCGCAGGAAGTATAAAAAAACTTTTTTTGATTTGCATAAGTTTGTAAGGAAACTAAACATTAAAAAACATTTTGCACCCAAAACACGGGAAGCATTAAATACAGATTCCCAATTTGAACACAGTGGGCTTAAAATTAAGTCCACATTCAATTCCAAATTTTTTTTATTTTTAAGATAATGGTGGAACAAGATATGGAAGCCATCAACATACACCCTTTAAGAGGAAGTAAACAGTTTAAACAAGGTATAGTGGCTTTAGAAAATAAAAAAAACAATATTTTAGGACCAGCTGATAAAGATGGGGGCATTGCTGTTCTGGACAAAAAAGTATATTTAACATAATTAAATTGTCTAGTGGCAGATACTAGTACCTATGAAAAACTAAGGAGGCACAGGCAATACATTTTAAGCTAAATTGATAAGACAAATTAAGAAAGCACATAAGGAAGGGATTATTGACAAAAAAAGAAACGAAATACCTTATACCAGAAGCCCCTAAAACAGCCATAATTTATCAGTTCCCAAAAATTCACAAGAACCCTAACCAACCTCCAGGAAGACCCATCATAAATGGAGTGGATTCTCTGTTCTCCAGAGTTGGAGAATATTTAGACCACTTTCTCCAACCAATTGCACAGAAATATCCATCCTTTCATAAAGATAGCAGATAATTAATTAACCGTATTAAAAATATCACCATCTCAGAAAATACCATCATAGCCAGCATAGATAATAATTCACTTTACACTAATTTTAAACAAAATGATGCCCTTCAGGCAACTGAATGGGCTCTAAATAGAGAAACCAAATTAAAAGGGACATAAATAAAATTCATGTTGGACATTTTGGAAATGGCAATGGAAAGTAATTATTTTTGGCATGACAAACAATTCTATAAACAGATAAGGGGGGGTTGCCATGGGGGCCAAATATGCCACCACGATGGCCAACATTTTTATGAAAAAATGGGAATCAGAGAAAATCTTCCTTAAACCTTACCCCCACGTAAGGGCATACAGAAGATGTATTGATTACATATTTTTTATTTGGGAGGGTTCAGAAAAAACCCTCAAGGAATTAATTTTACAAATGAACACCAATAAGTATGATATATCATTCACAGCCCAGTATAGCAGTAAAAAAAGTTGATTCTTTGGATTTGGAAATTTTCAAACACAAAGATCATTTGTTCACACGAACAAACTTTAACCACTTAAGCCCCGGAAGATTTTACCCCCTTCCTGACCAGGGCTTTTTTTGCGATTCGGCACTGCGTGACTTTAACGGACAATTGCTCGGTCGTGCGACGCTGTACCTAAACAAATTTGACGTCCTTTTTTCCCACAAACAGAGCTTTCTTTTGGTGGTATTTGATCACCTGTGCGATTTTTACTTTTTGCGCTATAAACAAAAAAAGAGCGTACATTTTAATAATATTTTTCACATTTTTTTATATGAAATTCCCCTAAAAAAATGTAAAAATCAAAATTTTTTAACATTTTTGGCCAATTTGTTTTCTGCTACATATGTTTGGTAAAAAAAAATCACAAAAAGCGTATTTTGATTGGTTTGCGCAAAAGTTATTGCGTTTACTAACAAAGGGAAAGATTTCTGTCATTTTTGGTGTTTTTTTTTTAACGCCTAATGGCGGCGATCTGCGTTTTTTTGCGGTACTGCGACATTGCGGCGGACAGATTGGACACTTGACTGACATTTTTGACACTTTTGGGGTTACCAGTGACATTACTGCAGTAATCAGTGCTATACATATGCACTGTTACTGCAAAATGACACTGGCAGGGAAGGGGTTAACTTTATTGGGGAAGGAGGGGTTAAGTGTGTCCCTAGGGGCGTGCTTTTTACTGTGATTGGACATGGCTACTAGTGTAGGAAATGTGATCAACGGTCCTACATAGTAGAACCGTATGATCACCATTCCTACACAGGGGAGAATGATAGGAGGCTTGTTTATATCAGCCGCCTGCCTTTCTCCCTTCACGGAGGACGATCGCGAGTGACCGGCGGACATCGGGTCCGCCGGTCACACGCACTGACTTCCAAGGGAACAAGCCGGGGCAGGCGCGCGCCTCCGCGGGCTCGTGCTCGCCCGATATTGGCTCACAAGGAATTGACAGGCTAGTGACGTATATATACGTCGCTTTGCCTGGCCAGGGCTGACCGCCGCCGTATATAGTCGTGCGGCGGTCGGCAACCGGTTAAAGAATTATTACGAATGAAAAGGAATTGTGATAAAACAGAGGATTATGAGGAACAATCAAAAATACTAATAAATAGGTTTGTGGAGAAAGGATATAAATGATCATATTTACATAAAGTACAACACGAAATAAATACATTAAATAGAGAAGAACTATTAATACCAAAATAAAAACAAAAAGAAAAATTCAATATAGCTTTCTGCACTGGGTATAACAGACAATATAGACAAATAGAAAAAGTTATTAAAATGCATCGGCCCATACTACTTAGAGATCCTATCTTGGTAAATATTTTGCCAAAAAAAAAAAAAAATAATAATGTTATTTACAGACAACCACCCACTCTTAGGGATAAAATTGTGAAAAGTATTCCAGACCCTCTCAAAAAAATGGTCACTTTTTTGGACCAGGTGGGATTTTTTTAAGTTTGGCAAATTTCTAACCTGTAGAACCTGCAAAAAAGATAAAAAGAAAAAGACTCACATTAGGTCGAATACTACACACAAACTTACGAAATATCTAAATTCATCACATGTAGTAGCTCTCATGTTACCTACTTATTGGAATGTGGGTGTGGACAAGATGTGGGGAGAACCATGAGAGAACTTAGAGTGAGATTAAGGGAGCATGTAAATAACATCAAAAAAGGGCTTTCGCCAACATAGCCTCTCTAACCATTTTAGAAGATTCCACAATAAAGACCCTACTAAATCTTTTTGTGGGATAGACCGGGTAGAAAGGCACTGGAGGGGTACAAACGTGAAAAAATCTATTTCACAAAATGAAACTAAATGGATATACCAGCTGTAGATTATGGCCCCCGCAGGGTTAAATATGGAACTAGATATAAATTATTTTATTATTCATTTTTGACAGATAAATGATAATTTTGTATACTTTTGACACAGCATTGCTCACTAAATGGATAAAGTTGTATTTACTAAATAATATGGTTTTATTAATATATATTAAAAATGTATGTAAATGTAACCAAATAATGAATTTCTATGTGATTGGCACTTAGGCTAGATTAGTTATTGAGCAATAAGATTTCATTAATATGATAATATATATGTATATTTATGCCAGCTAACCCTTGTTTAATGTTGCTCAATTATATGTTTATGGGTTAAAACAGATAGATATAGAAGAATAATGGGAAGGTATACCAATATGGCGTTTTTTATCATTTCTGCGGCATACAGGAAGTAATGTCCTGTTAGTCTTTCCTTGTTTTTAGTGTTAATTATATTCACGGGGTAAAAATAGACAGATATAATGAATTAATGGGAAGATATACCAATATGATGTTTTTACACCTCATGCATTACACAGGAAGTAATGTCCTATTCAATATTGGGTGTAGTGGGAACAATGAGAGGGAGTACCAAGATGGCGTTTGCGGCATTTTCGGTTTTTACAGGAAGTGACGTCAATATATATAGGAACATTAGAACGGGTGTAGAAGGCAGAATTAGGTGTAGTAGGAGGAGTTAACAATATAAAAGGCAGACAGCCATAGGCCACCCCAGCTTCAGAAGACATCCAGTGGGAGAGATTTTAAACACGTAAAGCAGGGGACCGATTGGTGACGTCATATCCAGTGGTTAGAATGCACGCCACGGCAGCGTCCACCACGAGTAACCATCACTTGATATTTGTTTTTGTTTGTTTTTTGTTTTTATATTTTAATAAATACTACAGGTTTACACTATGGGAATATTTTTCTCATCTCCACTATATATGTTGCTGAGATCCTACCCATGGAGATAAGAAGAATGTTTTACTAATCGCATATCATACAGGAGAAGGAGGATTATCTTCACCATTCACAGTGCTTATACAGCACTACATGCTGATTCTTTTTATACTGTTGGTGAGTAGGGACTCAAGAGGGTAGCACAGAGTGATTCACCAATATATGTATCAAGCACTGGCACTTTGAAAGCACAAAAGGACTATTTATTTAGGCACTATCACTTTATAAGCACAAAGGACAATTTAAACTCTGCACTTTATTTCATTGTTTGATTAAATATACTGTGTGTGTGTGTATATATATATATCTTTTTTGATGAATTGATTGTATAATTTTCATGTATTGCACTTTAGGATATACTGTTTGAGCACTGGTATATTGAGATTATTCCTAGAATAAGCAGCGCTGATACCATACACCACATTAACCTGCTGCGGGGATCTGATCGGGATGATCTTATCCTATCTGCTGGGCTCTGTGGATGGTTTATATAGCGAGACAGACCTCTATAGTTTGCGATCCTGTCTGGTAAGAGGCGTGGATTCATATGAGGACGGCAACCTTCTGAGCACATTTCACGCTAAGTTTTATCAGATATAGAACACTTCTTAAGCACTGGGAAATTCACCTTATTATTGGACTGTTTTACTTAAGCTTTATGAACTGTCAGTTCAAATGTGAAACTGGTTTATTGAAGTTTTTCATTACATATTCAGATGCATTTTTTTGTGACCACCCAGAGAAGCGCACTGGTATCTTCATTTATGTTTGTTTTTAGTCTTGTGTTCAGTCTCACTTGGTTGCGGCTCTCTTTGATTTATTTATCACTTTGTACTTTTAGATTGAATTATATGTATTATTATTTGATGTGAGGAGAAGTGCAAACATTTTTCTTTAGTTATAAAATATCGCAACGGCCACCATTTTATTCTCTAGGGTCTCTACTAAAAAATATATATATATATATATATATATATATTTATATATATATAATGCTTGGGGGTTCTAGCGAAAAATACTGATTTAAACCTGTAAACAACACATTTTATAAAAAGCCAGGGTCAGCAAATGGATTGTTTTTCTCCATATCTGTCATCAACCTTACCATGTGTATGTGAGAATCTTATGCAACGTATACAGTATAAACCATCCACAATCCTGCGAACCAGGGCCTCCAAAAATATAAATGCAAGTCCCTTTCCATGTGTAAAAACAGAATAAATGTAACCTCTGTGCTACCCTCCTAAATGAATCCTCTGATTACAATGCCACCTTTATGTGACTTAAAATAAAGTGTAAAAGGTTGTTGTAACACCTATTGTGCTACTAAAAATGTGATAAAAAAAAAAAAAAAAAATGTGATAATGTGTATGATAGTGCTGGTGTCGCACAGCCAGACAACAAAGTGCTATATTCACAATATCCTAGAAATTACCAAAACATGTACACACCCGCCTCTAAATATAGATAAGAATGATAACTAATAAAAATGATATAAAATAATAAGTGCCCATGATTGGTCAACAATAAGTGCTTGGTGTATCTTGAATAATAAGTCAGTAGTCTTCAATCTCTACTGTCCACATTTCTGGGTGAAAAGTCTATGCTGTTGCTCCAAACTTCCAATTAACACAGTAGTGCTCCCAGAACTCTCCCCCAAACAATAATCAAACGTGCCATATAATAAATTAAAATAATCTATTCTACTGCTCTATGTGAAAAAACGTGCTATTACTCCAATCTCCACTTCCCACCTCAGTGCTCACAGAACTCTCATCTTCATTTAAAATCAAAAGTGCCATATAATAAAATCCCAGTGGGTATTCGGATCCTAATAAGCTCCAAATGCTCTCTTTATCCTCCCAGATGGTATGATCAAGACTTGAGTACTGGTCCCTTTAGGGCAACATTTTCCTTACGCTCACCAACATGTTAGGATAAAACATACATAGTGCCTCCCATAGTGTAGTATTAAGATGCCACACATTTATTAGATTAAAAATGCGCTTACCTATTCCCCTCTGCCCCCCCTTTTTTTTTCTTTTTCTCGTCTTCTCCTCCGCTCCTCTCTTTCTCTCCTTCTGTTATTCTCTATCTTCTTTGCTTTTTTCTCTAACATTAAAAAAAAAAAAGTTATGGGAGTGGGCAACTCCTCACTGCTTTTAGCGTGGTTTTCCTCCTACAACTTATGAGATGTTTGATGTTGGTATTTGAACGTTATGACGAATATAGCATGTTAGTTTTCTATAACTTCGATGATTCTTCATTACCTCAACTTGTTTTGATACTATACAATTAGATGCGTTGCTGTTTAGCACTATTGTTGTATTGGTTTGGATTTGCCTTTTCCTGAATTAAATAAAATATTTGAAAAAAAAAAAATAAAAATGTGCTTACATTAAACAAATTTTAAAACCGCAATAAAAATCAACAAAGTACTCGGCAGTAACTGCCTCTCACATTACTCCTGGTCCGCTATCTGCTCCGAGAAACCCTATGCATTACGTCACATCCGCTGAAGAAGTCACGTGGCGTGACGTAATCCGTAGGGTTATACAGTATCTCACATAACTGGGTACACGCCTCACATTTTTGTAAATATTTTATTCTACCTTTTCATGTGACAACACTGAAGAAATTACACTTTGCTACAATGTAAAGTAGTGAGTGTACAGCTTGTATAACAGTGTTAATTTGCTGTCCCCTCAAAATAACCCAACACACAGCCATTAATATCTAGCCACTGGCAACAAAAGTGAGTACACCCCTAAGTGAAAATGTATAAATTGGGCCCAATTAACCATTTTCCCTCCCTTGTGTCATGTGACTCGTTAGTGTTACAAGGTCTCAGGTGTGAACAGGGAGCAGGTGTCTTAAATTTGGTGTTATCGCTCTCACTCTCTCATACTGGTCACTGGAAGTTCAACATGGCACCTCATGGCAAAGAACTCTGAGGATCTAAAAAAAAGAATTGCTGCTCTACTTAAAGCTGGCATAGGCTATAAGAAGATTGCCAATACCCTGAAACTGTGCTGCAGCATGGTGGCCAAGACCATACAGTGGTTTAACAGGACAAGTTCCACTCAGAACAGGCCTTTCCACGGTCGACCAAAGAAGTTGAGTGCAGGTGCTCAGCATTATTTCCAGAGGTGGTCTTTGGGAAATAGACATATAAGTGCTGCCAGCATTAGCAAGAGAGGTTGAAGGGGTGGGGGGGGGGGGTCAGCCTGCCAGTGCTCAGACCTTACGCCGCACACTGCATAAAATTGGTCTGCATGGCTGTTGTCCCAGAAGGTAGCCTCTTCTAAAGATGATGCACAAGAAGCCCTACAAACAGTTTGCTGAAGACAAGCAGACTAAGGACATGGATTACTGGAACCATGTCCTGTGGTCTGATGAGACCAAAATAAACTTATTTGGTTCAGATGGTGTCAAGCGTGTATGACGGCAACCAGGTGAGAAGTACAAAGACAAGTGTGTCTTGCCTACAGTCAAGCATGGTAGTGGGAGTGTCATGGTCTGGGGCTGCATGAGTGCTGCCTGCACTGGGGAGCTACAATTCATTGGGGGAACCATGAATGCCAACATGTACTGTGACGTACTGAAGCAGAGCATGATTCCCTCCCTTCAGAGACTGGGCCTCAGGGTAGTATTCCAACACAACCACTGCCTTGCTAAAGAAGCTGAGGGTAAAGGTGATGGACTGGCCAAGCATGTCTCCAGACCTAAACCCTATTGAGCATCTGTGGGGCATCCTCAAACAGAAGGTGGAGGATCGCAAAGTCTCTAATATCCACCAGCTCCGTGATGTCGTCATGGAGGAGTGGAAGAGGACTCCAGTGGCAAGCTATGAAGCTCTAGTGAACTCCATGCCCAAGAGGGTTAAGGCAGTGCTGGAAAATAATGGTGGCCACACAAAATATTGACACTTTGGGCCCAAGTTGAACATTGTCACTTAGGGGTGTACACACTTTTGTTGCCAGCGGTTGAACATTGTCACTTAGGGGTGTACACACTTTTGTTGCCAGCGGTTTAGACATTAATGGCTGTGTGTTGAGTTATTTTGAGGGGGCAGCAAATTTACACTGTTATACAAGCTTTACACTCACTACTTTACAGTGGTGATCGAAAGTTTGGGCCCCATAGGTAAAAATTTGTATTAATGTGCATAAAGAAGCCAAGGAAAGATGGAAAAATCTCCAAAAGGCATCAAATTACAGATTAGACATTTTATAATATGTCAACAAAAGTTAAATTTTATTTCCATTATTGACACTTTCAAAATTACAGAAAACAAAAAAATGGTGTCTGCAAAAGTTTGGGTACCCTGCAGAGTTAATATCTTGTACTGCCCCCTTTGGCAAGTATCCCAGCTTGTAAACGCTTTTTGTAGCCAGCCAAGAGTCTTTCAATTCTTGTTTGAAATTCAACTCAATTGGCACGCAGTGGCTGCACAGGCACAGCCGCTGCTCCCAGCCTGACATCCGTGTGGGTGTGGGTGCACGCCCCCAAAGGCAGACAGCGTGAGCTCAAGGACATGCAGTGGGACCCACAGGGATGTCAAATTGTGAGTAGCAGCCTCTGCCTGGACAGTTGCTACATCCTAATTTCCATCAATGAGACTGCCTTCCCAGGTACTGATTGCTCACTATGTTCACAAATATTTACCAGCCTCCCTTCTCCATCCTGATAGTTATCTTCAGCCTCAGCTGATAGTTATCTTCCCTGTCAACTGGTGGGACAGGGAAGAGGGACAGCCGCCAGCAGGGAATTGATGGGGTGGCAATACAGTGGTGGGCAAAATGCTGAGGGAGATAATTGTATTATTTGTTTATTCTCTGTGGCTCCTGTGCAGCTCCTAAAGCCAGGGGAGGGCAGAGGAGGGTAGACAGCTGCAGGGAAGCTACAGCCACAGATGAACAGTGTTGTGGGTGGGGGGGGGATCAGTGCTGGGGAGGGGGAGGGGGCGGGGGGAGGTTGTCAAATGGTGTTGTGGGATCGGTGCAGGCATAAGGGGAAAAGATTAGCTGACTGCACTTTGGGGGAAAGCAGGGGGGAGAAATGTCAGTGAAGTGGCAGCGAGGGCACATTTTAGGTGAATAGCTCTGACCAGCAGATTGTTATCTGCTGATCAGAGCTGTCGATGTGTTCAGCAGAGTCTGCTAAACAGTTTGCTATACGCTCATGGTGACCATGAGCTTATAGCAGATAGAGGAATGTAAGATTTTTATGGCGTACAGACCTGGCCAGCTGGAAGCGGGTTAAACCGCTTTACCGGAATTAATTGCATTAATTGAAATAAACCAGCCAGATTTGCTGCAAAATTTGACAGATGCAAGGTGGAACTTTACTCAGAAGAAATAGGTCCTGCTAGATCATTTCAGGTTGGCCCCTTTTGCAAGTACAGCTATATAGAATTATTAAGAAAAATGACCTATACTGTTTAAAATTCAGTAATTCTCTGTCTCACCCTGCTCTGCACATGCTCAATTACTCTTTATTTTTTGGCACTGTGCTGAAAATCAGATCCACTAGAGGCTGATCTGCTGACAACCTATACATTTACTGTTGCTCAGGGGCTCTGGGCTTCAGAAAAATGGCAGCCTCTGGCAAGAAGGAGAAATGCCGGAGGCAATTTACAGCACACATTAATTTTGGTAGCATAATTATTAATGTGGAATGCATGTTTCTTGCTAAAGAACATTATTTTTTATCAAGTTTTTATGGGTAAAGTTCCGCTTGAATTCATTTCTATCGGCAACTAAAAAATAAGTACACCAAAAGTTACAAACAGCAATTGTTGTTTAACTGGTTGAGATATGCAAAAACACATACTTCTGAATAAACTGTAATTACCCATGACTTGGCTGTTGTCAGGATAGCCAATTATCACTTATTTTCAACATGATATTTTCTCTAGAGTATGTCTTTCAAACGAAGTTGACTATATTACTCTGATCATAATGACAGTGATGTCTTCTAAAGGTTACTGCTTTCCACGTCTTTCCCAAAAATATTTGGGTGGAGAAACATTTTAAAATGCTTAAAAAGGGGGGTTATTCATTAATTATACTTAGAAGGCATGAACAATTTATAGAGAGGAAAATTCTAGAAATTGCCTGCTGAAAGGTGTCATTTGTGAAAATAGTAAGAATTAGACATCTGCCTCTCTTTTTCTTCACAATAAAATCATAGGTAATATGACAAGAAACTGTTCAGCCTGAATGTCTCCGTGATACATTTCATGCCATGATCATTTATATGCCTAACGTCTTGGATGTAGGGTATGCCTATTGTTAGCCTTATCTCTGCCGGAATTACTTATTAGTTTTGAGCACACATACTAAAATGCATATTTTTTACATGAACATGCATTTTAAATCCAAAAATATTTTATATTTTTTTGAAAGCAGAAGCAGAGACCTGGGCAGAATGAGAGAAATGTAAGCATGTATGGCTAGCCTTAGAGCCTTTTGTTATCTGCTGGTCACATAGAGGATCTGAGACAAATACAGATAAACATTTCCCAGTTCAATTTGCTAACCAGTTTGCTTACCATCCAAATTAACCTGTCTAACAGTTTGCGTCAAAACAGGGGTTTAGTTAGCACACATTTGCAAATGCATGTGTAAGCTGTAAGGCCACTCCATGGCACCCTGTATTACCTGCAGTCCTAACTCTTGTAAATTTATGAGAGTCTACACAGTGGAAGCACATGCAAGCTAATGGATAGATAGGGGGCAGATGAGCCTGGAGGTGGCCCAACCCTCTTAAAGGTACTTGGGGGCACAATAGATGCCCAGCCAATAGCACAACAGCAAAGGCATCTAGTGTGTTCGCTTACGAGTATACATGAACAACAAAGAAAATGGCCTCTACCCCCACCTACAGCTGGCCTTCATAGCAAAGAACACATGGAAGGGCAACACACATGAGACAAATACAGATAAAAATTTCCCAGTTCAATTTGCTAACCAGTTTGCTTACCAACCAAATTAACCTGTCTGACAGTTTGCATCAAAACAGGGGTTTAGTTAGCACACATTTGCAAATGCATGTGTAAGCTGCAGGGCCACTCCACGGCACCCTGTATTACCTGCAGTCCTAACTCTTGTAAATTTATGAGAGTCTCCACAGTGGAAGCACATGCAAGCTAATGGATAGATAGGGGGCAGGTGAGCCTGGAGGTGGCCCAACCCTCCTAAAGGTACTTGGGGGAACAATAGACGCCCAGTCAATAGCACAACAGCAAAGGCATCTAGTGTGTCCGCTCACCAGTATATATGAACAACATAGAGGATCTGCCTAAACCTCAGTAACTTATACTGCCAAATACTGACCATACCTTTCTGAGTAGGCTTGTGCGTTGGTCTGAGTGAACACCAGCCAGTCCTGTATATAACATTGTTTCTGCATTGTATATTTTTGGAATGTCTTCCTTTAGATCAAGAACAACAGAGATCTGTACATCACTGGTACATAGTTGATCTAGAACTTTTTTCAATTTTAGGAAGCTGTAGTTTTAGGCCAAATAGAACAAATACCTCTTTGGTACCAAAATGTTTTTCCCTGTAAGACAGAACTCTTTTAGGTTGAAGATATTGCTTTCCCGTCGGATAAATTTAAGGCTTTATAATTTTTTCTAACATAATCTCAATGAATTCAACACTCTCAATCAGGCAAATAGCAGGACTATCCTAAACACACCAAAAAAATAACGCAAACACAAAAAACAAAATAGCACCCATTGCACATAAAAGTCAATTTTAAATGATCCAAAAAGTTTCTGTGTAAGTCTTCCCTTATATCATATAATCTTCTCAGCACACCTCATGCTTCAGTGTCACCACTTCCCTGTAGGATACACACTCACCAGATTAATTTGCCTCACACTCTCATATTTGGCAAAATGCACTTTAACCCTGAGGTTAATAACTCCACCATCTGCAATCTCCAGGACACAGTTTTCATAGGTCAAGCATTATATCTCATATGGAGGAAAAAAGAAAGCTCCAATAATGTGATATGTTAAAAACACCTTTAAATCGTCACTTATCTCACATTCATTTCACATGCCACTAAATGAATAAGTAGCCTTGAGATAAGATACACAATCACTATCGTGACCGAATACTAGTAGGGATCCCTGGACATAGTCAGGATGACAAAACACATTGGGATGTGGCTGTACGGCAACCGGAAATGATGCATCATGCTTTACCCGAAGTGATGACCCAGGAGAGATGGGCCAGCGGCTAGGTGGGACACAGATCATAGCAACCTGACTACTGGTATTCAGTCACGCTACTGATTGTGTATCTCAGTGTTTCTCAACTCTGGTCCTCAGGGCACACTAACAGGCCAGGTTTGCAAGAAAACTGAAATAAACCACAGGTGATATAATTTGCTGCTCAGTGATTGCAGTATTCTAGTCTGCATCTCCCCAAGGTAATACTTCAAATCTGGCCTGTTAGTGTGCCCTGAGGACTGCAGTTGAGAAACACTGGTGTATCTTATCTCAATGCTTTTATTCATTTAGTGGCATGTGAGATGATTGTGGGACGAGCAATGAATTAAAGGTGTTTCTAATGTATCACACTATTGGAGCTCTCCTTTTTTCTCTATTTGAGATATAATGCTTGGTTTATGAAAAATGTGGCCTGGAGATTGCTGAAGGTTATTAACCTCAGGGTTAAAATGCATTTTGCCGAACAGGAGAGTGTTAGGCAAATTAATCTGGTGAGTGTGTATCCTATGGGGAAGTGACACTAAAGCACGAGGTGTGGTGAGAAGATTGTATAATAAAAGAGAAGATTTACACAGATTTTTTTTGGATCATTAAAGTGGACTCTATATGTAGACTTTGTTTTTTTTTATTCTTTTCACTTCACTTTTAACACTGGGTGCTATTTTTTTTTGTTTGTATTTTTTTTAATATTATTTTCTTAGTTTGTTTAAGACATTGCTGCTATTTGCCTGATTGAGAGTGGTGAATTCATTGATATTGTCTAGTAGTTTTTAAAGTGGAAACGATCAAGATTAGAATTATATATAGTTTTATATTCTTATTTTTTTCAGAATATTATTTAATCTGTGGCACAAAGGTGGGATTGTTGCACAATAGGTGATGCTATACAATGTTATTTGAAAGTATTCTAACATATTGTGTGTTAATATATAGAGAAGGTAAGATTAAGATTAAGACTTTATTTTTATTTTTAAATATCATATTCACAAACGTGTTATGTTTTATTAGGGAAACTAGAGGGAATACAATTTTATAAATGTTTCTCAAAAGTATTTATATTTAACTAGTGGAGCAGCAAATACTTAATAAAATAAAGGTGGCACATAAGTATGATTTTTTCTTAGGGTTCCAAAGCGTTAAAGTTCGAATCTCGGTGGGTGCAGCTGGAACTGGCCGAGATTCGTACCATTAATGGGCAGATTGAATGTATCAAAATGATCAATCTATTAACTTGGGTATAGCCAGCCTTGCACATTCTCTTGCAATAATCGGTAGTGGCTGTTATAACCGCTAGCAATAATCACGGTCTTCACCCGGTGGGGACAGCTTCCCCGGTCTGTCCCCGCCTCCTCACCAGTAAAAGGCAATTGCTGATTCCCCTGTCAGCACTGTCTGTGTTGATGGGGGAATCATGCAAATTTATTTCCTGCAACTCGTGGTTGCAGGAGAGGCATTCGCACCCTTTATGGCCAGCCTAACTTCATACAGGTTTTGATAAATCTCATCCCTAGCTAGAAGTTTAGGCCTGGACTAACAAACCATATTTTTGTCAAAGGGTATGGGTGGAGGAAGAAATGCACAACAGGCAATGCTGCCTATAGGACAGAGGGAGAGGGTAGGGGGCAGGAGTTTGCATGATAAATTTAGAACTTAAAAAATAAACAACCATACGGTGTAAAAAAAAAAAAAAAAAATACTAAAATTAATAGAAAGCTGTAGCATTTTTTCCCCTTTTTTTTCTGTGTTTTAAAATCCTCACAATCTGCATAGTGACTTTGTTATGCAATATGTATTTTTATAGACACATAACTGTCATCATATTTTAAGTCTAACTTGTTTTATTTCAGTAAAGCCTTGCTTTTCTAAATTCAGCTGAATCTATCTTTTGCTACAAAAAGAGTATACCTGCAATGTAAAAATACATTTTTGACAATTGCATCCTCCTAGCAGCATACTTCCAAATTCAGTAAGTGTCAGGATGAAGTCTTGTCTCTTTTTATGTCTTTTCTTTACCGGACGCCTTAGCACTACATATTTCACTTCTAAATTGGAAGTAAGAAACTTCCCTTTCCGCCAGAGTGGCAATTAAAAGTTTTGGCAGAAAAATAAATCATGTTATTATGTCATTCACAATAGGACATACACATATGCCTAGAGCAGTGCAATGTAGCTTTCCTTAGGCCATTAAATAAAATCATAGTGAGGACGTTTGAAACTTCATTGTATACAGTATGTCCAAAATATTAAAGAATCTTTCCAAGTATTACTTGTTATGAAACCAGATCCTGATAGGGGAATTTAGTAATCTGGGTACACCTTGGTGTAGAATAAAGGTGTCAGCTCTGTTAGTTTGGGGATTTTATATAGTTTGGACATAAACATTCAGGCTTCATGCACACTGGACGTTATAAAAACGGCAGTAACTATGTAGTGATTTTTTCAGCGTTTTTCAGCTTTTTTTGCATTGCCGTTTTTCAGCGTTTTTTGGCGTTTTTAGTTAAAAACCACCTGTCTGCTATTTTAGTAACTCCCCCTTTCCCACAATGAATCTCTGCATAGCCTTTGGTAATTGTTTAGTCGCTATTTTCAGAGCAGAGAGAGAAAACTAGAGGACAGAAGAGCACTGCATTGTTCAAGAGCGATTAGGTGTGAAGATAAAAGGGTCCTACAACATTTTGGTGCAAATGTGATGCAATTTGAGCCATACAAAATATATGGCTTTAAATCGCATCGACATGTGATGTGCAGAGGAATGCGGTGCATTTTTGGTGCAAATCACATGCGGTGTTTAGCATGCACCAGTGTGAACCCAGGCTATGTTCCATAAACTACACCTCGAAACAGAACCCAGGCTTAAAAAAAGCAATGGAATCAAAAACATTAAAAACACCAGTTTGCAGCGTTTTTTGGTGATTATCAGTGTTTATCTGCACTTATCGACGTTAGAACGTTTTTACAGCTGAAAAACGCCAGAAAACGCCCCTCCCAAAAACTGCTTAAAACAGCCTATGTATGCATGGACACATAGGATAACATGCTGGGGCATTTATTGGCTGTAGAAAAAAACATCTAACGCCAAAAACAGCAGCTGTAAAAACATCCAGTGTGCATGAGGCCTTTTTATTTTTTTTGCAGATTCATACTTACCTAGGTGGATGCAGCATCAGTACGAGAACACTGAGAACCGAGCGATTAAACACCACTGATCGCTCGGTTCTGACAGCTCCCTGAGCAGAGAGCTGCTAACTGTCAGTCATCACGCTCTGCTCTGCTCTGCCCCCCCCCCCCTCGCTCACTGGAGTGCTGGGCTGTGGAGAGGCAGGAGCGGCCAGCTCAGGCTCTCAGCAGCTCATTGAGAGGCTGAGATGGGTGCTGGTCCAGGCATTGGGTGGACCCCGACTTTATTATCGTGATCTTGCCTGAGCCTGGACCGGCTCTGTGATGTCAGCACGCTGTCTGCTTAAAATGGGCCACTGGAGTGCAGAACCAATTGCACTCCTGTGATCCACAGAAGTAAAACCAAATAAGCTTTGACTGTACTTCTCCTTTAAAGTTTTACCACATTAAGAGAAGTGCTATAAGAAGTACTATAAGATATACTGGCAGACACTATCTGTAGGGGGAGCAGTGTCGGAAGTAATGACAGCTGACAGTATGTGCAGGAAAAAAGTGCTGGAGGGTATGAAAATAGTCAGTATCTGCAGGAGAAGAGTGCAGAGGGTATGAGCAGGGCAAGCATATGTGGGAGAGGAGTATAGAGGGTATATGCATAAGAGGAGTGCTGGGTGGTAGGACAGCAGGCAGCATGTGTAGGACAGGAGATCATCTTTGGAAGAAATTACTCTAGCCTACTGTTTCAGTAACAAATAAGTAATGAAAACTTGAGTCAAGTTCTAACCCTTACCCACTCTATCCAAACCTTAGATACACTTTAATACTTGTAAAGCTTACAAAAGAAACTGTAACCCATTTTCCTACCTTAGACACCTACAGTATTTCTTAAACCTTTCCAGCTGGTGGGAGCCAACAAATTTGTAATGCCAGAGGTAGTACATGGGCTTTCCAGTCATATGATTGTCTGTTACAGTAATCTTATGATTGAGAACCCACCCCACTGACAGCCATAAACAGTGGCTGGCAGTGACAGTGTAGTCACTCTATTGGGGGCCACAAGTGAGTGTACTCCCAGTACAAACAAGAGATGCAGGCTGTCCACATATACAGTATATGTTTGCTCCCCTGGCAACCAGAACGATCATCCCATCTCCGTTGCTCCAAATTGAGGGCAGGCCTTCAACGCTACTCACAGTGTTGGATTGCTAGTCCTCCATTGTACCACAGAGTGGGAAGAAAGTGGAAAGAAAGTGGCTTTGGGAAGAAGTTGAGAGAAAGACTGTGAAAGCATAGGAATAACGTAACTATAGTAGTTTTTATATTCCCCCCTAGGCAAAACAAGAATTGAACCCATGCAGTGCACAGGAATCCCCATTGCAATGGTCATTTTTTTTGTTTTCCCCAGAGCTCAGATTTAAAAAATGTCCAGGCAAACTTTTCAGAAGATAGAAAGTGAAGGAAAATCTCTAACAGCAACACAGACATCAATAAAAATTATTTTTATTATTAGAGTAGGAAATGGATAGAATCCTTGTCAACTTTTTTTTCTGTAATTTTGTCTCTGTTCCTATTACAGATTTTTCCTTCTTACTGTCTGGAGAAACTATTGTCACCATGACAGTAATGCTGACCATACACTATAAATCTGCTTAGACAACTTCCTTTACATCTAGCCTAAACTCTGTAGTGCAAGGATTTGCCTGATTTGTTGATACTAATTAAATAGATTTTTTTAGGTTTGTCCTAATATTACATTATTATTTAATATATTAAGATTAGTAAATCTAAAGGAGATTGTATAGTGTAGGGCCAGCCAGGAAGCCCTATAAGACTGGTAACACTGTAGCTGGCAGGATCAATAGTATCATGACACAGTAAAAACTCACCAACGTTCATGTGTCACACACTCGTTGGTTGCTTGAGCAAAGGGCCAGCCCCTTGCTGCTTGAAACATTGTAGAATGTAAATTACCAATGAACAAGCGACACATGAAATCTGGTGAGTATTTCTCCTACCCTGTTTATCCCACAATAGCGATCTTATCTGTAGTGGGTTCTTGCCAGTGACAAGATCACTAGTGTGAAATGGCTCAAAGTGAAGGGAAATGCCTCTAACTGACCCCCAGGAGTAGGAAACCTTATGGGTGTTCTAATCCTTTCCCACCCTATCAAAGAAAAAAAAAGTTCTGCCTGGACAATCACTTAACCACTTCCCACCCGCCCGCTGTCAAATGACGGCTGAGCAGTGCGGCTCTTTTTATGGGAGGACGTCATATGACAGCACCCAGTTTAGTCGCAGGTGTTCCTGGGACACGGTGCAACCCCAATCTCGCCAAGGAGCCATGGCAGGGGCTCTTTACCCATGTGATCGCCTGTGTCCAATCACAGCCGATCATATGTAAACAAGGAAGTGCCATTTATCGGCTTTTCCTCTCTCACACTGACACTGACAAAGTGTGAGGTGAGGAGAGCTGATAAGCAGCATCTCCTCACAGGAAAAATGTGTAAGGCTCCGTTCATATGTTAGCGTATGGATCACGGGCAGAACCGCCGCGGTTCCGCCCGCGATCCGGAGATTATTGCAAATCGCGGGACGCCTGTGCATTGCCCGTTGATTTGCAATAGCCCCCCAAACGCTGAGCGATGTTGCCGCGATTTCCACCTGCCGAATCGCAGTAACATCGCGCAAAAAAAATCACGGGACGCATTACGCCCAAAAAAGTACAAGAGCTTCTTTGGAGCGTATTGCGTCCCACGATTTTTCTTGCGCGATGTTACCGCGATTCGTCAGGCGGAAATCACGACAACATCGCTCAGCGTTTGGGGGGCTATTGCAAATCAACGGGCAATGCACAGGCATCCCGCGATTTGCAATAATCTCCGGATCGCGGGCGGAACCGCGGCGGTTCTGCCCGCGATCCATACGCTAACATGTGAACGGAGCCTAAAGGTAATCAGGGCACTGATCAACAGTACCCTGATTACAATGCAGCCCCAACAGTGCCCATCAGTGATGCCACTCTGTGCCCATCAGTGAGGCCAATCAGTGTCCATCAGTGTCTGCCAATTAGCACTGCCCATTAGTGCCCATCAGTGCCACCTATCATTTCCCATATGTACTGCCTATCAGTGCCCATCAGTGCTACCTATCAGTGCCCATCAGTGCTGCCTATTAATGCCCATCAGTGCTATATATCAGTGCCACCTATCAGTGCCCATCAGTGCTGCATATTAGTGCCTCCTCATCCGTGCCACCCCCTCAGTGCCCTTTAGTGCCACCTCATCAGTGCCCATAAGTGCTGCCTCATCAGTGCCATCAGTGCAGCCTCATCAGCACTGTTGGAGAAAAATTACTTATTTAAAAAATTTGCTGACAGAAACTTTTTTTGGTCTTTTTCCTTTTTTTTAGCAAAAAAAAAAAAAAAAAAGTGATTGAATACCAACAAAAGAAAATAATAAAAAAATAATTTGGGTACAGTATTGCATGACTGCGCAATTATCATTCAAAGTGCGGCAGCACTGAAAGCTGAAAATTGGCCTGGGCAGGAAGGGGGTAAAAGTGCTGTGTATTAAATTAGTTAAAGTGTAACTCCACTTTAACGAAAAACAATTCCCTCAGGATGATCAATGTACATTGCAAAAAATTTTACCAAACGTTGTTGCAGATTCTTATCTTTTCTGTTCCAAAGACAACTGTTGTTTGTCTCACCAAGTCCGTTCCAGGCTGATTCCTGAATGGGAGGCTCTGTATTATAATCCCCTGAGTAAATCTCAGTGTTATAACAAAAAAAGCTTCAGTGACTGCATCCCTTTAGTATACAAGCCTTGGAAAGTATCTCATCCAAAATTGCTATAGGAGGAGACGCTGCTTGTATCTTGGGGTAGAGAAAATCAGTCAGCCAATTACAGAAGAAGGAAATTTCATTTCTGGTGGCATCTTGTAAACCACAAAACACCACCAGGTTGCCATATTGATTTGAAATTTTTATTTGTTTCGGAAAATTACAGCGGTTGCAGATTGAATGGTTTTGCAATTTTATACGCTATATTGTTTTTTTTTTTTTTAACAACGGTGGAGTTTTCCATTACAATACCTGAAGGATACTTTAAAAACTAGGAAAACAGTAAAATAGTTGCTTCGCTCAGAGCTAGCATAGAAGTTATTCTTTCCCTTCTCTTCACCACTGCTGGAAAAATATCAGGATTTCTCTTTCCTGCTGTAGGCAACATTATAGTCACTTTTAATTATCAGGGATTTAAATTATTCTTAATAGAAATATTTAACAGACAATTGTTCAGTTGCATTCATATACAACTTTTAGCATTATGAGTTCTTTCAAAGAGATTTATACCTGCAGAAATTGTAAGCATGTAATAGGTTAAAATAATGCTTTCTACAGAACAAAAAAATCACTCAGATGGTAAAATAAATGGCAGGACTGTAATCAAACTGACTGGAATTACATAAGGATGTTTTCTGTCAGATTTCAGAAAGTACTTGATTTTAAAATCACCAATAATTTGCTTCCCATTATATGGCAGTGACATTTCAGTTTTTGAGGGCTTTGACAGTAATTGTTTTCTAAATAATGCTTTTCTTCAGGACGTAACTGCAGAAGGTAATGGAGAAGGGTGGAAAAGTTCAGGCATTTTCTAATCCATACAAACAATCAATGCTTTGATCACTATTTCAGAGAACATGCTTGGCGCAATCTTCCAGAAACACTCTGTTCCCAGTATTCTTTAGTCGATGGCTTCTTATACAACTTTAACATGCACACAATCAAGAATCTATGCTTAGTGTAATTTATAAGGTCAAAGTACAAAAATAAAGGGGTGAGATCAAAACAATTTACGATCCAAGATTAAAAGAAAAGAACTTTAGGAAAAATCTGAATGAGGACCTTTGGTAACACAGACAGCTTTTATTTAGGATAGTATTTATTATACTGCCCCAACATAAAAATTAAAGGATATAAAACCCAAAAACCAAATTGTAATATATTTCAACCTACAGTCCTTAGATGTGGTGGCTGACTTTCCAAGTTAAGAACACTTTCAGCAAGTACAGACCTGTGTGGGACCATGCTGAAGTTATAGTGCCCAGACCTGCAAGTTATGGTGTCCAGATCATCCATGTCTTTTTGGACCTTGCTTTGTGCACTGGTCCAAATCATTTGATGGAGGGGAGATTATGGTGTGGGGTTGTTTTTCAGGGGTTGGGCTTGGCTCCTTTGTTCCAGTAAAGAGAGCTCTTAGGGCATCAGCATATAAGGACATTTTGGACAATTTCATTCTCCCAACATTGTGGGAACAGTATGGGGTTGGCCCTTTCTGTTACAACATGATTGCGCACACACCAATGCACAAAACAAGGTCCATAAGTTCATGGATGAGCAAGTTTGGGTGGAGGAACTTGACTGGTCTGCGCAGAGTTCTGACCCCAACCCAATAGAACACCTTTTGGGATGAAATAGAGCACAGACTGTGAGCCGTCTTTCGAACATCAGTGTCTAACCTCACAAATGCGCTTCTAGATGAATGGTCAAACAATCTTATAGACATACTCCTAAACTTTGTGGACAGCCTTCCCAGAAGAGTTGAAGCTGTTATAGCTGCAAAGGGTGGGCCATCTCAATATTGAAGACTGGGATGCCATTAAAATTCATGTGGGCGTAAAGGCAGGCATCCCAATACTTTTGGTAATATAGTGTGTGTGTGTGTATACGTGTATGTATGTATGTATGTATGTATATACATACAAGTACGGCCTATTGAATCATTACATTTGCCCAATATACAACAATGGTATTTATTTTCTCATTGGAGGATAGCAATTGTTTGCTTACACAAAAACACTGATGTGTACTAAAACCAACATATTTCTATGTGTATATATATATATATATATATATATATATATATATATATACAGTGGCGGCTGGTGCTCAAAATTTTTGGGGGGGCGCAAAAAGAAAAATGTAATTGGTATTGCTTCACGTCAAAAAACGCAGTAAAAAATTGCGTGACTTTGAAGTCATGGTACAGGCATGGCACAGGTGATGGTACAGGAGATGGTATAGGCATGGCACAGATATGGTATAAGCATGTCACAGGTCATGGTACAGGAGATGGTATATGCCCCCTTTCAATGCAGAGACCAGCGTACATGCCCCCTTTCAATGCAGAGACCAGCGTACATGCCCCCTTTCAATGCAGAGACCAGCGTGCGTGCCCCCTTCAATGCAATGAACACTGTGCTATGCCCCCTTCAATGCAATAAACACTGTGCTGTGCCCCCACAATGCAGAGTTCAGCGTGCATGCCCCCTTCAATGCAACTGTGCTGTGCCCCCTTCAATGCAATGAACAATGTGCTGTGCCCCCTTCAATGCAATGAACACTGTGCTATGCCCCCTTCAATGCAATAAACACTGTGCTGTGCCCCCTTCAATGCAATAAACACTGTGCTGTGCCCCCTTCAATGCAATGAACACTGTGCTATGCCCCCTTCAATGCAATAAACACTGTGCTGTGCCCCCTTCAATGCAATGAACACTGTGCTGTGCCCCCACAATGCAATGAACACTGTGCTGTGCCCCCTTCAATGCAATAAACACTGTGCTGTACCCCCTTCAATGCAATAAACACTGTGCTGTGCCCCCTTCAATGCAATGAACAATGTGCTGTGCCCCCTTCAATGCAATAAACACTGTTCTGTGCCCCCTTCAATGCAATGAACACTGTGCTGTGCCCCAACAATGCAGAGTTCAGCGTGCATGCCCCCTTCAATGCAATAAACACTGTGCTGTGCCCCCTTCAATGCAATAAACACTGTGCTGGGCCCCCTTCAATGCAATAAACACTGTGCTGGGCCCCCTTCAATGCAATAAACAATGTGCTGTGCCCCCTTCAATGCAATAAACACTGTTCTGTGCCCCCTTCAATGCAATGAACACTGTGCTGTGCCCCAACAATGCAGAGTTCAGCGTGCATGCCCCCTTCAATGCAATAAACACTGTGCTGTGCCCCCTTCAATGCAATAAACACTGTGCTGGGCCCCCTTCAATGCAATAAACACTGTGCTGTGCCCCCTTCAATGCAATAAACACTGTTCTGTGCCCCCTTCAATGCAATGAACACTGTGCTATGCCCCCTTCAATGCAATAAACACTGTGCTGTGCCCCCTTCAATGCAATAAACACTGTGCTGGGCCCCCTTCAATGCAATAAACACTGTGCTGTGCCCCCTTCAATGCAATAAACACTGTTCTGTGCCCCCTTCAATGCAATGAACACTGTGCTATGCCCCCTTCAATGCAATAAACACTGTGCTGTGCCCCCTTCAATGCAATGAACACTGTGCTGTGCCCCCTTCAATGCAATAAACACTGTGCTGTGCCCCCTTCAATGCAATGAACTCTGTGCTGTGCCCCAACAATGCAGAGTTCAGCGTGCATGCCCCCTTCAATGCAACTGTGCTGTGCTCCCACAATGCAATGAACAATGTGCTGTGCCCCCTTCAATGCAATGAACACTGTGCTATGCCCCCTTCAATGCAATAAACACTGTGCTGTGCCCCCTTCAATGCAATAAACACTGTGCTGTGCCCCCTTCAATGCAATGAACACTGTGCTATGCCCCCTTCAATGCAATAAACACTGTGCTGTGCCCCCTTCAATGCAATGAACACTGTGCTGTGCCCCCACAATGCAATGAACACTGTGCTGTGCCCCCTTCAATGCAATAAACACTGTGCTGTGCCCCCTTCAATGCAATAAACACTGTGCTGTGCCCCCTTCAATGCAATGAACACTGTGCTGTGCCCCCTTCAATGCAATGAACTCTGTGCTGTGCCCCAACAATGCAGAGTTCAGCGTGCATGCCCCCTTCAATGCAACTGTGCTGTGCCCCCTTCAATGCAATGAACACTGTGCTATGCCCCCTTCAATGCAATAAACACTGTGCTGTGCCCCCTTCAATGCAATGAACACTGTGCTGTGCCCCCACAATGCAATGAACACTGTGCTGTGCCCCCTTCAATGCAATAAACACTGTGCTGTGCCCCCTTCAATGCAATAAACACTGTGCTGTGCCCCCTTCAATGCAATGAACACTGTGCTGTGCCCCCTTCAATGCAATGAACTCTGTGCTGTGCCCCCACAATGCAGAGTTCAGCGTGCATGCCCCCTTCAATGCAACTGTGCTGTGCCCCCTTCAATGCAATGAACAATGTGCTGTGCCCCCTTCAATGCAATGAACACTGTGCTATGCCCCCTTCAATGCAATAAACACTGTTCTGTGCCCCCTTCAATGCAATGAACACTGTGCTGTGCCCCAACAATGCAGAGTTCAGCGTGCATGCCCCCTTCAATGCAATAAACACTGTGCTGTGCCCCCTTCAATGCAATAAACACTGTGCTGGGCCCCCTTCAATGCAATAAACACTGTGCTGTGCCCCCTTCAATGCAATAAACACTGTTCTGTGCCCCCTTCAATGCAATGAACACTGTGCTATGCCCCCTTCAATGCAATAAACACTGTGCTGTGCCCCCTTCAATGCAATAAACACTGTGCTGTGCCCCCTTCAATGCAATAAACACTGTGCTGTGCCCCCTTCAATGCAATGAACACTGTGCTATGCCCCCTTCAATGCAATAAACACTGTGCTGTGCCCCCTTCAATGCAATGAACACTGTGCTGTGCCCCCACAATGCAATAAACACTGTGCTGTGCCCCCTTCAATGCAATAAACACTGTGCTGTGCCCCCTTCAATGCAATGAACTCTGTGCTGTGCCCCAACAATGCAGAGTTCAGCGTGCATGCCCCCTTCAATGCAACTGTGCTGTGCCCCCTTCAATGCAATGAACACTGTGCTGTTCCCCCACAATGCAGAGTTCAGCCTGCATGCCCCCTTCAATGCAACTGTGCTGTGCCCCTTTCAATGCAATGAACAATGTGCTGTGCCCCCTTCAATGCAATGAACACTGTGCTATGCCCCCTTCAATGCAATAAACACTGTGCTGTGCCCCCTTCAATGCAATGAACACTGTGCTATGCCCCCTTCAATGCAATAAACACTGTGCTGTGCCCCCTTCAATGCAATAAACACTGTGCTGTGCCCCCTTCAATGCAATAAACACTGTGCTGTGCCCCCTTCAATGCAATGAACACTGTGATATGCCCCCTTCAATGCAATAAACACTGTGCTGTGCCCCCTTCAATGCAATTAACACTGTGCTGTGCCCCCACAATGCAATGAACACTGTGCTGTGCCCCCTTCAATGCAATAAACACTGTGCTGTGCCCCCTTCAATGCAATAAACACTGTGCTGTGCCCCCTTCAATGCAACGAACACTGTGCCGTGCCCCCTTCAATGCAATGAACTCTGTGCTGTGCCCCAACAATGCAGAGTTCAGCGTGCATGCCCCCTTCAATGCAACTGTGCTGTGCCCCCTTCAATGCAATGAACAATGTGCTGTGCCCCCTTCAATGCAATAAACACTGTGCTGTGCCCCCTTCAATGCAGAGTTCAGCGTGCATGCCCCTTTCAATGCAGAGCGCCACAGCATTGTCCCCCAATAATTGCAGAGCGCCACAGCATTGTCCCCAATGATTGCAGAGTGCGCCACAGCATTGTACCCCAATGATTGCAGAGTGCGCCACAGCATTGTACCCCAATGATTGCACAGTGCGCCACAGCATTGTACCCCAATGATTGCAAAGAGCCTAAGCATTGTCCCCCAATCACTGCAGAGTGCCACAGCATTGTCCCCCAATGATTGCAGAGCGCCACAGCATTGTTCCCCAATGATTGCAGAGCGCCACAGCATTGTCCCCCAATAATTGCAGAGCGCCACAGCATTGTCCCCCAATGATTGCAGAGCGCCACAGCATTGTCCCCCAATGATTGCAGAGCGTCACAGCATTGTCCCCCAATAATTGCAGAGCGCCACAGCATTGTCCCCCAATAATTGCAAAGCGCCACAGCATTGTCCCCCAATAATTGCAGAGCGCCACAGCATTGTCCCCCAATAATTGCAGAGCGCCACAGCATTGTCCCCCAATAATTGCAGAGCGCCACAGCATTGTCCCCCAATGATTGCAGAGCGCCACAGCATTGTACCCCAATGATTGCAGAGCGCCACAGCATTGTACCCCAATGATTGCAGAGCGCCACAGCATTGTCCCCCAATGATTGCAGAGCGCCACAGCATTGTCCCCCAATGATTGCAGAGCACCACAGCATTGTACCCCAATCACTGCAGAGTGCCACAGCATTGTACCCCAATGATTGCAGAGCGCCACAGCATTGTCCCCCAATGATTGCAGAGTGCCACAGCATTGTCCCCCAATAATTGCAGAGCGCCACAGCATTGTCCCCCAATGATTGCAGAGCGCCACAGCATTGTACCCCAATGATTGCAGAGCGCCACAGCATTGTCCCCCAATGATTGCAGAGCGCCCACAGCGTTGTACCCCAATGATTGCAGAGCGCCACAGCATTGTCCCCCAATAATTGCAGAGCGCCACAGCATTGTCCCCCAATGATTGCAGAGCGCCACAGCATTGTCCCCCAATAATTGCAGAGCGCCACAGCATTGTCCCCCAATAATTGCAGAGCGCCACAGCATTGTCCCCCAATGATTGCAGAGCGCCACAGCATTGTACCCCAATGATTGCAGAGCGCCACAGCATTGTACCCCAATGATTGCAGAGCGCCACAGCATTGTCCCCCAATGATTGCAGAGCGCCACAGCATTGTCCCCCAATGATTGCAGAGCACCACAGCATTGTACCCCAATCACTGCAGAGTGCCACAGCATTGTACCCCAATGATTGCAGAGCGCCACAGCATTGTCCCCCAATGATTGCAGAGTGCCACAGCATTGTCCCCCAATAATTGCAGAGCGCCACAGCATTGTCCCCCAATGATTGCAGAGCGCCACAGCATTGTACCCCAATGATTGCAGAGCGCCACAGCATTGTCCCCCAATGATTGCAGAGCGCCCACAGCGTTGTACCCCAATGATTGCAGAGCGCCACAGCATTGTCCCCCAATGATTGCAGAGCGCCACAGCATTGTCCCCCAATGATTGCAGAGCGCCACAGCATTGTACCCCAATGATTGCAGAGCGCCACAGCATTGTCCCCCAATAATTGCAAAGCGCCACAGCATTGTCCCCCAATAATTGCAGAGCGCCACAGGATTGTCCCCCAATGATTGCAGAGCGCCCACAGCGTTGTACCCCAATGGTTGCAGAGCGCCACAGCATTGTACCCCAATGATTGCAGAGCGCCACAGCATTGTACCCCAATCACTGCAGAGTGCCACAGCATTGTCCCCAATAATTGCAGAGCGCCACAGCATTGTCCCCCAATAATTGCAGAGCGCCACAGCATTGTCCCCCAATAATTGCAGAGCGCCACAGCATTGTCCCCCAATGATTGCAGAGCGCCACAGCATTGTCCCCCAATAATTGCAGAGCGCCACAGCATTGTCCCCCAATAATTGCAGAGCGCCACAGCATTGTTCCCCAATGATTGCAGAGCGCCACAGCATTGTACCCCAATGATTGCAGAGCGCCACAGCATTGTACCCCAATGATTGCAGAGCGCCACAGCATTGTCCCCCAATGATTGCAGAGCGCCACAGCATTGTACCCCAATCACTGCAGAGTGCCACAGCATTGTACCCCAATGATTGCAGAGCGCCACAGCATTGTCCCCCAATAATTGCAGAGCGCCACAGCATTGTCCCCCAATGATTGCAGAGCGCCACAGCATTGTACCCCAATGATTGCAGAGCGCCACAGCATTGTCCCCCAATGATTGCAGAGCGCCCACAGCGTTGTACCCCAATGATTGCAGAGCGCCACAGCATTGTCCCCCAATGATTGCAGAGCGCCACAGCATTGTACCCCAATGATTGCAGAGCGCCACAGCATTGTCCCCCAATGATTGCAGAGCGCCAGCATTGTCCCCCAATGATTGCAGAGCGCCCACAGCGTTGTACCCCAATGATTGCAGAGTGCCACAGCATTGTCCCCCAATAATTGCAGAGTGCCACAGCATTGTCCTCCAATTATTGCAGAGTGCCCACAGCATTGTCCCCCAATGATTGCAGAGTGCCAGCATTGTCCCCCAATAATTGCAGAGCGCCACAGCATTGTCCCCCAATGATTGCAGAGCGCCACAGCATTGTACCCCAATGATTGCAGAGCGCCACAGCATTGTCCCCCAATGATTGCAGAGCGCCCACAGCGTTGTACCCCAATGATTGCAGAGCGCCACAGCATTGTCCCCCAATGATTGCAGAGCGCCACAGCATTGTCCCCCAATGATTGCAGAGCGGCACAGCATTGTACCCCAATGATTGCAGAGCGCCACAGCATTGTCCCCCAATAATTGCAAAGCGCCACAGCATTGTCCCCCAATAATTGCAGAGCGCCACAGGATTGTCCCCCATTGATTGCAGAGCGCCCACAGCGTTGTACCCCAATGGTTGCAGAGCGCCACAGCATTGTACCCCAATGATTGCAGAGCGCCACAGCATTGTACCCCAATCACTGCAGAGTGCCACAGCATTGTCCCCAATAATTGCAGAGCGCCACAGCATTGTCCCCCAATAATTGCAGAGCGCCACAGCATTGTCCCCCAATAATTGCAGAGCGCCACAGCATTGTCCCCCAATGATTGCAGAGCGCCACAGCATTGTCCCCCAATAATTGCAGAGCGCCACAGCATTGTCCCCCAATAATTGCAGAGCGCCACAGCATTGTCCCCCAATGATTGCAGAGCGCCACAGCATTGTACCCCAATGATTGCAGAGCGCCACAGCATTGTACCCCAATGATTGCAGAGCGCCACAGCATTGTCCCCCAATGATTGCAGAGCGCCACAGCATTGTACCCCAATCACTGCAGAGTGCCACAGCATTGTACCCCAATGATTGCAGAGCGCCACAGCATTGTCCCCCAATAATTGCAGAGCGCCACAGCATTGTCCCCCAATGATTGCAGAGCGCCACAGCATTGTACCCCAATGATTGCAGAGCGCCACAGCATTGTCCCCCAATGATTGCAGAGCGCCCACAGCGTTGTACCCCAATGATTGCAGAGCGCCACAGCATTGTCCCCCAATGATTGCAGAGCGCCACAGCATTGTACCCCAATGATTGCAGAGCGCCACAGCATTGTCCCCCAATGATTGCAGAGCGCCAGCATTGTCCCCCAATGATTGCAGAGCGCCCACAGCGTTGTACCCCAATGATTGCAGAGTGCCACAGCATTGTCCCCCAATAATTGCAGAGTGCCACAGCATTGTCCTCCAATTATTGCAGAGTGCCCACAGCATTGTCCCCCAATGATTGCAGAGTGCCAGCATTGTCCCCCAATAATTGCAGAGCGCCACAGCATTGTCCCCCAATGATTGCAGAGCGCCACAGCATTGTACCCCAATGATTGCAGAGCGCCACAGCATTGTCCCCCAATGATTGCAGAGCGCCCACAGCGTTGTACCCCAATGATTGCAGAGCGCCACAGCATTGTCCCCCAATGATTGCAGAGCGCCACAGCATTGTCCCCCAATGATTGCAGAGCGGCACAGCATTGTACCCCAATGATTGCAGAGCGCCACAGCATTGTCCCCCAATAATTGCAAAGCGCCACAGCATTGTCCCCCAATAATTGCAGAGCGCCACAGGATTGTCCCCCATTGATTGCAGAGCGCCCACAGCGTTGTACCCCAATGGTTGCAGAGCGCCACAGCATTGTACCCCAATGATTGCAGAGCGCCACAGCATTGTACCCCAATCACTGCAGAGTGCCACAGCATTGTCCCCAATAATTGCAGAGCGCCACAGCATTGTCCCCCAATAATTGCAGAGCGCCACAGCATTGTCCCCCAATAATTGCAGAGCGCCACAGCATTGTCCCCCAATGATTGCAGAGCGCCACAGCATTGTCCCCCAATAATTGCAGAGCGCCACAGCATTGTCCCCCAATAATTGCAGAGCGCCACAGCATTGTCCCCCAATGATTGCAGAGCGCCACAGCATTGTACCCCAATGATTGCAGAGCGCCACAGCATTGTACCCCAATGATTGCAGAGCGCCACAGCATTGTCCCCCAATGATTGCAGAGCGCCACAGCATTGTACCCCAATCACTGCAGAGTGCCACAGCATTGTACCCCAATGATTGCAGAGCGCCACAGCATTGTCCCCCAATAATTGCAGAGCGCCACAGCATTGTCCCCCAATGATTGCAGAGCGCCACAGCATTGTACCCCAATGATTGCAGAGCGCCACAGCATTGTCCCCCAATGATTGCAGAGCGCCCACAGCGTTGTACCCCAATGATTGCAGAGCGCCACAGCATTGTCCCCCAATGATTGCAGAGCGCCACAGCATTGTACCCCAATGATTGCAGAGCGCCACAGCATTGTCCCCCAATGATTGCAGAGCGCCAGCATTGTCCCCCAATGATTGCAGAGCGCCCACAGCGTTGTACCCCAATGATTGCAGAGTGCCACAGCATTGTCCCCCAATAATTGCAGAGTGCCACAGCATTGTCCTCCAATTATTGCAGAGTGCCCACAGCATTGTCCCCCAATGATTGCAGAGTGCCAGCATTGTCCCCCAATGATTGCAGAGCGCCACAGCATTGTCCCCCAATGATTGCAGAGTGCCAGCAGTGTACCCCAATCGATGCAGAGTGCAGCGTGCGTGCTCCCTTCAAACTTACCTGGCGGCGGCGCGGCTCAGCTTCTTCCTCCTCTTCTGCGGCGGGTCCTTCTCCCTCGTCTCGCGGCGGGAACCGGCAGGCGGCCTCTCCTCTTCTCTGAGCGGCGGTGACGGTGAGTGATTGACGCACGCACCGGCACCGCCCCCATTCGACGTCAGCGATATCCTGGATGATGATTGGTCCAGGCTGGAGACTGGACCAATCACAGCCAGGATATCACGAAGGTGGGGGTGGCCAAGCGCTGTTTCCTGCGCCCAGGTTACGCCCCCAGAAGGCAGCCAATCGGCGCCTCTTCTGGGTCGTAACCCCCACCCCCCCTTTAGCCACCACATTGGCCGGCGAACCGATTTTTTTTTTTTTTCCGAACTTTATTGTTCTTTTTGTCTTTTTTTTGTTTTTTTTTTTCTTCTTTTTTTTTAGGGGGGGCGGCGCCCTGGCGCCCCCTATGCACGGGCCGCCACTGTATATATATATGCATAGAAATATGTTGGTTTTAGTACACATCAGTGTTTTTGTGTAAAAAAACAATGCTGTCCTCCAATGAGAAAATAAATACCATTGTTGTATATTGGGCAAATGTAAATGATTCAATAGGCCGTGAACACATGTTTAGCTCCTTTCATTGTTTTATTGGAGTTCTGGTCAAACATCGCACCCAGGCTACATCAATAAAAGTCAACAATAGCTTATCCAATAAGTGTCATCTAGAGTCTGAGTTAAAAAATTGATGTATAGGAAGATCCCGCGCTATGAAACTTAGGGAAAAAGGGGGAAAAAAAGGGGCTGCAGCCTTCCTAAAATATAGCCAAAAGGCTATATCAAAAGTAAAAATAAAAAAGGTGTAGGTAATATGGCGCTGCCTAGTAGGTGTTGGATAATAAAACAAATGGACTCAAGTATAGCCAATAAATGGTGTATAGGTAAATGGTCTGTTAAATGTTTCCAAATGAATTAGTAGAGGAAGTGTGCATTTAGCCAATAAATAAATATTAAATGAAGAGGATGCTAATAAAATTCATATACATCCAATAACACGCTAGCATAAATATGTTAAAATACATAAAACAGTGTTATAATCATAAAGTTCTTGGTGCTGTAACCTAATAAATAAATCTAAAAAGTGATCCAGTGGTATAAGGTGCGGACATATAAAAGTGATTATGGTGGCTAATATACAAAATTTATATATGTATATATAAAAAACAGTATATATAAAATACAGTTAGAGGTAGATAGTACAAAATTAGAGACACAGCTGAATTTATATATATATATATATATATATATATATATGCAATAGTGGATAAGGCAAATTGATAAGTGCAGTGATATGGTGGAAATAAACAATAAAGTGAGGTGCAAAGTGGAATATATAAATCAGGGATTAAAGTGCAAATGCTTTTATGCACAGTGAAAATTATGCACAGTGAGAGTGATCCAATAATCAGTGCACAAATCTTAAATCAATGTCCATAGGTGGTGGTGCTTAATCTTCATATGGCAATCCCAAAGATCTTCTTATTATAGGGGGGTGCCCAGGGTCATTATAAAATAGATTGCACTCACCAGAGTGCCCAACCCCACACAGGGGTATTAGGCAGGGGTATATATAAGCTGTATACCACAGCATAGAGATGACTGGTCTTGGGGGTCCTAGACACTGTTTCCACATCTGTACGTCTCAGGTACCAAAGAGGGTGGGGGAGTAAGTGCTGTTCCACAGCCTTCAGTATCCTTCCTGTCTCACAGAGCAGCCACATAGGTTGTGAACAAAAGGGAAGCATTTTCTGTGAGGGGCTCCAAAGCAGCGAGAGGCCCTTAGACTAACATCTTTGTTAAATTCTTGCTTTTTTCATGTTGGGATTACGAAATTCTGTTTGGGGTGTTCCAACTAACTGTGGGCCCAATGCCAGCCATTGTAAGCTATTTTCCACTGGCCACTGGGATGGTGATACGGAGGGACTATGTCTTTATAGCCCCATATGTATCTCCCATATCTAGGGCATCTCCCTAAGTCAGGGTGGAGAAAGTCTAAATGTTGCCCTTAAACAAGGTTGTGGGGTAACCATTATATGTAATTCTGTTATGATCTCATATGTAAATTGTACTATTATATTCAATGTTTATGGTCTCTGATTTGCTACTCTTTATTCATATTTTTGTTGCCTCATTCTGCTGGGTGCATTGCCCACATAAACAACCCCTCAGAGAGTACTGTACTGTCCACTGGGTCACTTACATCTGAAACAGGGCATCCCAAACATCTTTCAGAAGTAAGTTCTACATACAATAGGTTTTTTATATCTGGCTGAAATCCAACTTTACTCTATAGTGGTGTATCACTGTATTTATATTTGGGAAACATTTAGAAAGTTAGCTATTATGGATAAACACCTTCTGGACAATCATTTTTGTTTAAATTCGTGGGAGGATATATCATTTCAGCAGCGATAACTAAGCCTGAAATGATATAATAAAGGACATATTATATAAAGATTGTATAATATAGGATATAGGATAGGATATGGTCCTAAAGTCTAAAGTTTTTTTTACCTTAGTGCATTCTCTGCGTTAAATTTTAAAAAAAACTTGTTAATATGCCTGTTCCCCCGCCTTCCCCTCCCTAACACCTACCTGATTTCTATATTAATCCAGCAATGCGGCCATCTGCAGTTCTCTCCCCTTTCCTTGCTCTCACAAGCTTGGCTGAGAACAGCAGGATTCATTGGCTCCTGCTTCTGTCAGTCAAATCCTGTTAGCAGAGAGTGTGTGTAAGTGCCATGTATAAACCTGTTTATTATTTTAATAAAAAAAAAAATAGACTTTACAACCACTTTAACCTCCCTTGGCGGTATGAAATCTGTTGCTTTAAATCGTAGGCCTGTAAATCTTAGGGGAAAAACAGTAAAAGTAAATAAAAATTATTAATACATTATTATTAAATTAATAAATAAATTAAATTAAAAAATAAATCAATTATTAATAAAAAATTAATAATAAAAATTAATAATAAAAATAAAAGGAATAAAGGGAACTTGACAAAACACTAGAGACAAAACTGAGGTGAAATGGTTTCACACAGTAATGTAATCCTAACAGATTACAATGTATCTTGTCATGTTTGGTGTACTTTTTTTAATTCCCCGCCCGCTTACACCCCCCTGCTTGGCGGCGCTCGCAGGGAAGGGAACCCGGAAGGCAGATGCATCAGCCGGAGGACATCAGGGGATGGTAGGGACAAGGTAAGTTTTACTACAGGGTGACTAGGCCACCAGGAATGCCAATCAGTGCTTATCAAAGATGCCACTCAATGCCTATTAGGGATGCCAATCAGTGCCCATTAGTAATGCCTGTCAGTGCCTCCTCATCAGTGCTGCCTATTAGCGCCATCTATCAGTGCCCATCAGTACCGCACATCAGTGCCCATCATTGCCCATCAGTGCCACCCATCAGTGCCCATCGGTGCCGTCTAACATTGCCCATCAGAGCCGCGTATCAGTACCCATTAGTGCCACCTATCAGTGCCCATCAGTGCCGCCTATCTGTGCCCATCAGTGCTACATATCAGTGCCACCTTTCAGTGCCACCTATCAGTGCCCATCAGGTCTGCATATCAGTGCTGCCTACCAGTGCCCATCAGTGTTGCATATTAGTGCCTCATCATCAGTGCCCATCAGTGCAGCCTCATCAGGGCCCATAAATGCAGCCTCATCAGTGCTCAGTGCAGAAGAAAATGTACTTATTTACAAAATTTTATAACATAAACAAAGAAAAACTTTTTTTTTTTTTTTCATAATTTTCTGTCTTTTTTTATTTGTTTAGCAAAAAAGAAAAACCCAGTTGTGGTCAAATACCACCAAAAGAAAGCTCTATTTGTGGGGAAAAAAATTATAAAAATTTAGTTTGGGTTGTCATTCAAAATGCGACAGCGCTAAAAGATGAAAATTGGTCTTGGCAGGAAGTGGGTGAAAGTGTCCTGTTGGGCAGAGACCTCAGATAAACAAAAACACCTCTATAGTGGTTCAGAACACCCGGCAACACATATTCATGGGGAAGGAACCACAGAGGATATAAGGACTAAAACCTGTCACCCAGTCCAGGGCACACAGCTATGCTATACGAAACAATATACATTTGGGAGGTAAACAACCACATCTTGTTTCACATCTGTTATTTATTAAAAAATCATAATTTGGGAAACAGCATTATATCCTTTGGATAAGTCCTTACCTATTATTGTTCCACTGATGCTCATAGGGGGATTACAAACAAAGGTATGTTAGAGATTACCACATTTGGTGGGACCCTTTTATTAATACCACATCATTATTGGCTCCATTTCCTATATGCTTTCCAGTGCCTCACATTCCTTTTTCATCAAAGGAGTGGTAATAGGTAGTACTCCTCGAAACAATATAATTCTCTGGCATCTTTGTTTGGGCCTTTCTTGAGTACAAGAACATAAATGTCTAAAACCAATAGCCCCATCATCACATAGTGGATATAATCCTCCCACAGTGTAATGATGTAGCCATTCATTTTGGGAGCTTAAAACAGGACTCTTCTAAAAACAAATTAACAGTTCATTAAAACAATAATAGCAACACACACCTTCAGTTTATCGCTGTCTTCTCTTATATTTCTTTTCTGCCATGAGACGTCCTCAGGCTTTCAGGCTGCATGATGGCCCACATCCTTCAACCGACTTTCTCTGAGCTCAGTAAAGTAGAAACAGAACAGTGATAAGCTAATCTCGGTCATTTTGTTTCTCCTGTCAGTATACTCCTTGTCAGCACATAAACTGTGTGGCTTCTATCTTTCCCATCAGGAAGCTGTATCCAAGACCACATCATCAAACTGATGCATGAAGTAATCCTACAGGTTGGGTAATAGAATTTCAGAAGGATTCTTGAAAATGTAAGTCACACCATCTGCCTCTGTACATGAACCACAAAACCATTTTCGATATATCCCAATTTAATTGTGTGACGGTACTCACATTCACTGGGAGTGAAAGACAGATACTTAATGGACACAGAGAATATGGTTTGGATTACTTCAAATGGGTTCTGAGTTTACACTTATGATAATGTGTATTGTACTTCAATGTCAGAGACAGACAATCTGTCACTGGCGGTCTTTTCCTATTGTCTGTATATTGAGGTGTGATGTTAAGCTTGTCTGTCCCATTGTTAATTGTTAATGAACTCACATATTGTTTCTGTCCAGGTGGCTAGATAATTAGTTCAGGTTAATTCTATTTCTGTATACAATTTCATCTGCATATGATAATGTAATCAGGCAACCCCTGACCTGTGTGTGGTAATCTGATCAGGAGGGGGATGTCCATGCTGTATATAAACTGTGTGACTGTTCAATAAAGAAGAAGGTTCTAGAACAAGTTAAGTTGTCAGCTCGCTTTGTATGGGGGCAGCTGGAAAATCTGATATCTATGTTCAAGACAGAAGGAAGCCATATACTGATGGAAGCCCACAAACACAGTGTGGGTCGTGGGTCGTGGTTCCATTAAAAATTGTAACTATTATTATTATTTGCAGAGTTTTAACAAATTTGCTGTTGCATTATTTTGTCAATGTTAGTAGGTAAGAGATTCAATAGCTGTGGGAACATGTAAGGAAACCTGTCTGTCACACCACAGGCATCACTTTTTATTATTATTACTATTATTATAAAGGATTTATATAGCACCGACAGTTTACACAGTGCTTTACAATATAAAAAGGGAGAAAATACAGTTACAATACAATCAAATACAAGAGGGTTAAGAGGGCCCTGCTCATAAGAGCTTACAATCTAAGAATGTTTACTTAGCTGAACATTCAACTTAGTTTAATGTTTTCTATATTGGTGACTCCAAAATACCCTTTCTGTTGACTAACTAAACTCCTTACCACAGCTATGTTATGCTCATATGACAATGTCCATGAAATCTAATTTTATTCAATTTACTTACTATACTTTGGTTGTGCAGAAGAATCCACATGATGAACACTAATGGCATAGCTATGTATTTCATTTCATATTTAATATTAACAAAGAATAACCATACTGCAGGGCCAACACACCCAGTGCACTCGGGGCCTTTACTCTCTCTTTTTCCTCCGGTGTATGCGCTCACCAATGCCTGGGACCAGGCAGGGCCGTGTTCATGTGAAATTCAACATTGAAGTGGTATCCCTACTTAGAAGTGAGTCGTACACCTGGTGATCTGTATCATACCCTGAGGCTTTACTGCGCACCTCCCAATGTCCCATGATACATACACCGGTGCATAGAATGAGACATTTTGAAGGGGACGCCGCTGCATTTGTGTTCTATTCCACCAGTCCAGCTTTACTATCACCTCACTCCCAGCGATAGAATACAGGTTCCACCATGACACAGGTTACATGTGGCACCGACTACTCGTCGGGAGGGGATCAGTGAACCAGTCCCCCTGCTATTCAGAGAACCGGTCACCCCAGCCAGTATCATACTTCTGTTGTCTGGCTGCCATATTATTTTCTTGTGTTGGTTACTGTTTGCAACTATATGTCCTCCTTTTCACCCTGTGTGTTTGTAGACCCTGTTCTTTGCAATACGCCATAGGCCACCATGCACCCCTTTGTAGTAACTTCAGACCAGGCATGACACTGTTAACAGTTTTACTGAAGATTCAGCAACACAATTCAACAGCCCAGAACACATGAAACAGACTCCAGCCCCAATTAGCTAATGCAGGCTGCCCAGACTGGTCCAGGGAAAACCCCAGAAGGATGGCCCAGAAGAGAGCCAAGTGCTACAGTAGGACTACATGTTACAGCAGATCTTCCTCTGTATATCCCATGTAGTAGAGAGAGGTTGGCTCAGAAACCCTCGGAAAAGAGTCTAGACACAAGGAATGATAATAATAATGTGGCACTGACTACAAACATGGAAATAAAAAAGTCCCAAAATCACAGCAGAATTCAACAGTCCATGAGTGTTCACTTCAAGAAAGAGGTGTAGAGAACCGCAGGCCCGGAGAACCACCACCAGACACACTATTCACACTGCCTCTTACCAGAAGTAGATGACCCTCATTACAAAGGTCATATACAGCCAAATGATCACAGTGCAGGTACGGTCATCCTCTCTCATGATTGGCACAGGGTTCACAAATCAATGGAATGTAGGCTGCCAAGGAATTTGTATTTTTGTCCATCCAGTCTTTAGAATTACACTGCCCTATCAAACAGCACATCCAGTCGGGTGACACCACTTACAGTTTCAGAATATCCATGGTGTCCTCTCTCTACCTTTCTCGGGACAGCAGAGAGGGCAAGGGCTCATCAGTCTGCTGTTTCTCTTTCCTTGTCCAGTCAGCAGGTTGGAGGTAGAGAGAGGACACCATGGATATTCTGAAACTGTAAGTGGTGTCATCCGACTGGATGTGCTGTTTGATAGGGCAGTGTAATTCTAAAGACTGGATGGACAAAAATACAAATCCCTTGACAGCCTACATTCGGTTGATTTGTGAATCCTGTGCCAATCATGAGAGAGGATGACCGTACCTGCACTGTGATCATTTGGCTGTATATGACCTTTGTAATGAGGGTCATCTACTTCTGGTAAGAGGCAGTGTGACTAGTGTGTCTGGTGGTGGTTCTCCGGGCCTGCAGTTCTCTACACCTCTTTCTTGAAGTGGACACTCATGAACTGTTGAATTCTGCTGTGATTTTGGGACTTTTTTATTTCCATGTTTATAGTCAGCGCCACATTATTATTATCATTTTTCTGATCTGTTTTCTTATTCCAGATTTGTGTGGCTGCTTTCTAATTGTTTATTTATTCATTTTATGCATTTTTGCGCAGCAATATTGGTACATACTGTAACTAAGGAATGGCTTAGGGTATAGTGTATATGACTGCATGCATGAAGGACACATACTGTAGATGCAGATATAGATTAGACACATATACTGGAATAGTGGTATGTCTATATCCTTGCTAAAATATTGAACAGAAGCGTTTAGTATTCTGAAAGGGACTCATAAGGATTATGGTAATGTATTGTTATGTATATACTCTGTTGGACTTGTCATCTATTGCTGGGAGCCTACACTGCACTCTCTGGAATTTACTTAATGTTGCGTTCTACACCGTATTATTATTATTTACAACAATATTAGTGGAAGATGTTGCATTTTTTGTTGGTCTTATCAAGCAATATGCTTGTTTTTGGTCAGTTTTAGAGCCGGTTCACACTTCTCCAACTTGGGACACGACTTGTGTGTCCTCAAGTCGCCCCAAGTCTCTTGTCATCACAAATTCAATGTAAATGAATGAGAGCCGTCTTAATATGCACTACTGAAGTTGCTCCGACTTCAGAAAAGGTTCCTGTACTACTTCAAGGTGACCTCTATCCGACTTGTGCACATAGACTTCAATGGGAGTCGCCTCTAAGTCGGATCCTTATCTATTTTTAAGCGACTGTGATCAGACTTTCCAGGAAGAAGAAAGAGATTAGCCAGGCATTCCCCACAGACAAAGTCGCCTATTGTGTAAGTCTCTTCAAAGTAATGCACAAGTCTCTTCCAAGTCTCTAAACAAGTCTCTTCAAAGTCAGGCTAAAAAGTTGCTCCTTCGTGGGGCGACTTTCTGGTCGCGGTAGTGTGAACCGGCTCTTAAAGTTCCTTAGAAAATTCTAACACCTGTCAAGATTTACAATTACATGGGCAGTTAAAGCATTATTATGTTTAAGCTGAATGCCAGGCAGATTTAAAAACATAAATGAATGCAGGTCTATATTATTGCATTATTATATTTATTTTTTAAATGCAAGCAGTACCTTGATTTGACTTGGTATCATCCTCTTGTAGTCAACTGTGCAACACAGTGCAGACAATCAGCCAGTCAGTTGTGCCACAGTGCTCATGCAATAACAAGTGATGAGTTCATCCAGTGCAACTTTTCCTTTCACTGTGCAGTTACAGGCTGGGGGAGGGATACGACTTGTAAGTGTTACTTGACTGCAGAAGAGAAAATCAGATCAGAGAAAAATAAATCTAGGCAGGTAAACTTTATCTGTGTATTTTCTTCAACTTCAACTTGTAAATCTATGCTGTTGTGCTAAATTGTGTAATTAAAGTATATGTTGTCTTTTTTAAACTGTATAGTTAACATCTCAATTTAATTTTAATTTTTTTTATACCTATCTGTTTTCCCTGTGCTGTATAGCACGAAAACCTAAATGGAAACAAGGTTTATGAGAAAATTCCCTATATTTTTCAAGGCCTCTTGTAAAGTTAAAGTGCTTTCCTTAGTGATGCCGATTATACATTGCCCCTGCAGGAAAATTAATCTCCATGGAACTGCCAAGTAATTAAGGAAATTGTCTCCAAAGGTCTTCTTAAAGGATGATCCAAAAATGGTTTCAGGTCATTAATTTCAGAAACACTCTTGAATATCAAAGTAAAAAGCATTACCGTAGTCTTAGAGCTGGAGTGGTGCAAACATTTCTTTTTCCATTTCATGCCATGAAGAAAATAGAAAAATATTCCATCCTCGAACTGGAAAAGACATGAGATGAGAGTGTAATTTTACCCCATATTGCTCCATTGCCTGTGAAGTTAAGGATGACTGATAGAGAAGAAGCTTTGTATTGAGACTAGACAAGAAATAGTTATTCATTGAAATTCACAAAACTACACCTTAAAGATTGGATTGATTATAGTTTCATCAGTAGCATGCTGCCTTGGTAATTATTTCAGGGATGCTGACATTTGAACAAAAGAATCCACAGAAAACCTATTTTCTTTTGTATGAAGTCTCTAGAGCACAAGCATGAAGGAGAGATCATAAATACATTGCAGGAAATGGAGGTTATACATTGAATGGGAATTATTCTACATCTCGTCGCCAGCACAGTTTCTACCTTAACATATACAAGCCATATTCTAGAAATGGATGAATGCACATATTTATCTGGATGGATGTTTTTGTTCTATTCATATCCAGTGTAATGTACCCATCTGTATCAATTGGTGTTTCAGGTTATAATAAATTGTTTCACTGTGAGATGTCAGAAGAGATTTAAATGACTACTGAATTTATTTTTTTTAGTTTTCCAATTACTTTTTTTTTTATTACAAAATGTCTGCATATTTTTAATACATTTTAAAATATTTGGTAGAAGCTGAAAAATAAAGTATTAATAAAAATTCCTTTAAAATGTGTTATATCATGTTTCAGTGGCAGGAGTTAATGGTCATCCAAATAAGGAGATCTTCACAAGCACTTTAAAGTAGGTATAATCACAGTTTTTAAACTCTCATATAGGCTTTACAGTGTTAAAATATAAAAAATGCAATTTTATTCCACCTTGACTAGAGAAGAGGAGAGAAAAAAATTGCTGTTTCTTTTTTTCCCCATTAAGGAGACTTCTCTTCACTGCCTGCCCCAATGATTTAACAGGACGTTAAATGAAGGCCTTTCAATGTGATATGAGATATCTCATCTCTTAAACAGTTATCTTAAAACAGTTGTCATGGGAACAAGTGTCTACATTGAAATATTAATTCTCACTTTCATTCTGATAACATTGATGATCAGGAGAGAGTATTAATCTCCTTAATGGGTAAACAGACCACAATAAAAACTGGCAGTGGTTCTAACCCCTCACCTCTCTATCCAAATCGAATGTTATATCAAAAGCCAATTTCAAAATGTTTAAATCTACAGCATCTATTGAAAAATACTTGGTGATCCTGCCATAAGAGGCGGTTCACACTGCCACGACTTGTCAGGCAACTTGGTCGCCTGACAAGTGGCGCTCCATTCTGTGCAATGAAATTGTTCTAATCAGAGCGACTCAAGTCGCTCCGACTTAGAAAAAGGTTCCTGCACTACTTGGGGGCGAAGTCGGAGTGGCTTGCATTGACTTCTTTTAGAGAAGTCGTTTGCAAGCCGCGATGAAGTCGTGCTGCACGTGTGGCTTCAAAGTCGGGTGACTTTGAGTCGCCCCGGTGTGAACCGGCTCTAAGGGTCCTTGTTGTTGTTGCAGTGTGACATTGCTCTGTCCCTGTCTTCCAACTGTGTGTCTATTGCCACCTTATCATTTGGGTTTCCAATGTAGACTACAGTACAAGTTGTCATTACGCAGACATGGCCCACTGTTGTCACCATCAGGAAACCAGCTCTGAGAAATGCCATTCAATTTTTAAAAAAAATTGCAGTTGTTTTTGCTACATGGTGTTTTTAACAAATGAAATGTCATTCAGTCAGTGTTTACATCTACTGTGACTTTTTTTTAATGCAACCTACCTGTATAACTTGGTAAAGTTATTTAAAATGTTACAACATATCCTCACCTTTGACCAAATGTTCCTGACAACTATATAATCAATACATATGAGTCGGGTCATTTTGCTGTAACCAGTAACATATTACATCTTGACGATTTGTAGAAGCCTATTTCATTGCAGCTTAGTTTATCTGGGAACCTCTTTCTAAATGTGTAAATAAAAAGCAAAAATAGGAGGCAGCCATTCAATTCAAATATGTATTAATTGAAGCTCAACTCATGGTAATTAAAAAATTTAACCTTGCATTTAAAACCCCCACTCCTGCACTGAAAGGGTTTAATGCTCATTTAGCCAGGATAGATAGAAATAAGCAGTAATGCTTACCATCTTCCTTGCTCCCACAGGCTTCCTGGTCCCAGTGACTTGAACCCACGCGCAAACAATCTCTGCTTGGTCAATTACATCAACAGAGATTTTCTCCTGCGATATGAAACAAGTCAGAGGCGTAACTAGAACCTTCAGGGCCCCGATGCAAGAAACCATGAAGGGCCCCCCAGACCCCTGGCCGGGGCCCTTCCCTTCAAGCCCGGGGCTCTTCCCACTAATCCTGGGGCTCTTTAATCTCATTGCATGGCCTTTTATTATGGTCCCGCATCAGGATCCTTTCACAAGTTCTGCAGTGGGCCCCCTTCCTGCAATCTTGGGGCCTCCCCACAGTGGTGAAATGCCAGGGCCCGGTCGCAAGTGTGACCTTTGAGATCCTAGAAGTTCACCCACTGGTTTGCTACCGGGCCCCCTGGAGCATGGGGCCCGGTAGCGATTGCAACCCCTGCAACCCCTGTAGTTACGCCCCTGACAAGTGCAATAGGATCCAAAAGGCTGCACACTTGAAAACTGCATCCACTTTAATAATAATCTTCAAAACACCATATACATAAAACAATGGATTTTCTCCTGTATTAATACAATGAGGGGAAAGGGTGCTTCTAGATTTTACTATAAGCCCCCCAAACAAACCCCTCACATCCTTTTTTTAAGGGGCTGAGATGTGGGGAAGAGGAGATGGAGGGTCATATTAGAATATCCACACCATTTTTTCCATAAAAATATTTCTTTAATTTGTGAACACATCTGCCCTTAGATCAGGAGTGTGCTTAGTTGAGAAAGCCCCTCTTCCAGATGAAAGAATAAAAAATGCCCACAAAGACTCCGGGGATGTTTGATATCAGTTTGGCCTAGGCCAGAAACCAGGAAGCAACTGACGAAATGTAAAAAAAAAAATGTATTAAAACAAGTAAAGATAATATACTTTCCTATGTATTTGCTAAGGATAGCAGCAAAAGAATTAAAAATAGGAAGTGCTGATTTAGAGAATAGATACGGCAGCCCTCAAAATTTCCACTCTCCTGCTTCCAGTTACAACTGCAACACCAAATATATTGTTTATGTTATCACATGCAGTGCGTGCTCTGTACAGTATGTTGGAAGAACCATTCATAGACTTAGAGATCGATTTCGTGAGCATACTGAGCATATAGGTGATCTCTCATTGGTTCAGGTACAGGTTCTAAAAAGATTGAAAACACCCTCAAGAGCAGGAGATGTATTTAGCCTCCTCTGTAATGCTGGGTTCACACTTATGTGAATTGGATGCAGATTTCCCCACATCCAATTTTCATGACGGGATTGAGTGACTCTCAATGGAGCCAGTTCACACAGCTCCGGGGTGGCCGTGGTCTGCACTGGAAAATGGTTCTGTGAATCTTTGGCTCTGTTTCACGTCCGAATTCAGGCAAAAATTTGGACCTAATTCGAACCTGAAATGGTGAACGGGGACGCACCGGACCCCCTGCTGCAAGCCGTGCCACAGATAGTGTGACCCCAGCCTAAAAGAGAGGTGTTTTGGATTTTTAAACTTCAAATGAAAATCCCTAATCAGTTGAATTTTGAGTGGGATGTAACCCATTATTATAAATAATTTTTATGCTTCCTATTTTTCACCCTTTTTGGGTATTCTCAGGAGTTTATTTATCCTTGCTTAATGATTTATAATATCAGCTATATATAGCGTTTGTTCTTGACCTTTTCATCCCATGGGAACCATCTAGTTTGTTATACATTTTTTTGGTTCTATTAGTTTTTCCTGCTATATTCCTACATATTTTTATTCCCTAATATTGAGCTTCAGATAGGGTATTTACTATGATGGATTTTGTTTGTTTTTTTCAATAACTATACATTTTCATTATAATGAGTATAAACGTTTATATGCATTTAGTTTTTTGTACTGTATATTATATTCAGTATATTATTATTATCATTTTTGTTTGCATACATACCATTGACTGGTCATTTCTAGCCCTTGTGAGTGTTGTCACGGTATGGGACATTTACATTTGTTTTGTTCGTGTCTTTGTTCAGGCTTCAGTCACTGGTTTATCTAGTCATTAAATGAATGCTTTGAAAGTCCTTTTTTTATTAGTGTTGTTGTTATAATGATAGGTGTGGTGTCAAGTCTATGTTTGTCTGGAGCAGTGTAATCAGGCACTTATTTCATCCGGCTGCTATATGGCTATTTAAGGGTTACTCCTATAAGTGTTGCTGAGATTAGGATTAAGCAAATTCCTTCTTGAAACGCATCAACAGGCTGCTTTTTGTCCCATGTATCGTATCTTTTTGATGTCCTAATGGGTTTTATGAAATAAAGCTACATCTTGTCTGAAGATTGGAGTGCGATCATCTCTTTGTAAACTTGCCTGTTGTATTCAGACCGTGGACTGGACCAGCACCTGCATTGCAGAGAGGGGATTTCATCACCTGGAGCGGGTTTGCTCTTTGTATCATCATATTTGGCGAGTGGAAATAGGCTGAAGTTGAGTGTGGAGCAGGGGCAGACTGGGCCGGCGATTTCCTGGCTGATCACTTCTGGCAGAAGCGATGTGGCCTTTTTTACAGGGCAACATTTTTTTACAATTGCCTCCCTGCCCCCTGGGCCGCTCTGATGCCCTGTAAAAAAGGCCGCACCACTTCTGCTAGAAGCGATTAGCCAGTAAACTGTTAGAAGGAGAGCCAGCCAAATCACACAGAGAGAGAATCTCCCACTGTGACACAGTTTGGATCTTAAATGCCAGTTGCTGTCAACAAAGTCCCGCCTCCTGGACTGGCTCCTATGATAGACAGCACACTGGTCCAATGCCAGAAAATTGAATCAGTGTGCTATCTATCATAGGAGCCTTTCCAGGAGTCGGGATTTTGTTCCAGCTGTGTGATCTGGCTGACTCTCCTCCTGATTCCTCACTGTAATCCTCATGCAGTGATAGGCTGAATTGATAGGCACTGATGAGGGTGCACTGAAGGCACTGATAGGCTGCACTGATGGCCACTAACAGACTGCATTCATGGGCAATGATAAGCACTGATAAGGCTGCACATATTTACACTGATGAGGCTGCACTGGTGGGCACTGATAGGCTGCAAATAATGGGCACTGATAGTCTGCACTGATAGGCTGCATTGATGGGCAATGATAAGGCTGCACTGATGGGCTCTGATGAGGCTACACTGATGGCCACTGATGAGGCGGCACAGATGGCCACTGATGAGGCAGCACTGATAAGCTGCACTGATAAAGCAGCACTGATATGCTGCACTGATAAGCATTGATATGCTGCACTGATGGGCAGTAATAGGCTGCACTTATGGGCACTGATAGGGTGCATTGATGGCCACTGATGAGGCTGCACTGTTGGCCAAATGAGGCTGCACTGAGGGCCACTGATGAGGCAGCACTGATGGCCACTGAGGAGGCGACTGAGCACTGATAAGCTGCACTAATGGGCACTGATGAGGCTGCACTGATGGGCACTGATAGACTGCACTGATGGGCACTGATGGGGCTGCACTCACGGACACTGATAGACTGCATTTATAGGCACTGATGAGACTGCACTGATGGGTTCTGATATGCTGCACTGATGGGCACTGATAGGCTGCAATGATGGACACTGATAGACTGCACCGATGGGCACTGATGAGGTTGCACTGAAGGGCACTGAAAAGACTGCACTGATGGGAATGGATAAGGCTGAATTGATAGGCTGCCCTGATGAAGCTGCACTGATGGCCACTGATGAGGCTGCACTAATGGCCACTGATGAGGCTGGAATGATAACCACTGATGAGGCTGCACTGGTGGGCACTGATAGGCTGCAAATAATGGGCACTGATAGTCTGCACTGATAGGCTGCATTGATGGGCAATGTTAAGGCTGCACTGATGGGCTCTGATGAGGCTACACTGATGGCCACTGATGAGGCGGCACAGATGGCCACTTATGAGGCAGCACTGATAAGCTGCACTGATAAAGCAGCACTGATATGCTGCACTGATAAGCATTGATATGCTGCACTGATGGGCAGTAATAGGCTGCACTTATGGGCACTGATAGGGTGCATTGATGGCCACTGATGAGGCTGCACTGTTGGCCAAATGAGGCTGCACTGAGGGCCACTGATGAGGCAGCACTGATGGCCACTGAGGAGGCGACTGAGCACTGATAAGCTGCACTAATGGGCACTGATGAGGCTGCACTGATGGGCACTGATAGACTGCACTGATGGGCACTGATGGGGCTGCACTCACGGACACTGATAGACTGCATTTATAGGCACTGATGAGACTGCACTGATGGGTTCTGATATGCTGCACTGATGGGCACTGATAGGCTGCAATGATGGACACTGATAGACTGCACCGATGGGCACTGATGAGGTTGCACTGAAGGGCACTGAAAAGACTGCACTGATGGGAATGGATAAGGCTGAATTGATAGGCTGCCCTGATGAAGCTGCACTGATGGCCACTGATGAGGCTGCACTAATGGCCACTGATGAGGCTGCAATGATGACCACTGATGAGGTGGCACTGATGGCCACTGATGAGGCAGCACTGATGGCCACTGATGAGGTAGCAATGATGGGCACTAATAGGCTGCACTGATGGGCACTAATGAGGCTGCACTGATATGGTGCACTGATGGGCACTGATGAGGCTGCACTGATGGGTACTGATATGCTTTATGTTAATATGGTTAAAGTTGTTGTTTTTAATTCCTTTTTTTGTAACTTAAATCTGCATAAAACATTTAACAGTGTCATTTCATTAGATAATTAACAAGGGCAAGTTTAGGGGTGGGATTAGGAGCAGGGCAGGATAGGGATTGGGTAAAGCTTACTTGTAGGTAAAAGGAATGTCTCCTAAACGTGCACTGTTTAGGAGATATTCTAAGGTGCAGCAGTTGGTGACGTCACCTGCGCATGCGCTCTGAAGAAAGGGCATGCACGTGCTGTTCCTTCAGAGCTGTGTTCTGTGATTGAGATCCCTGCTGGCATGCATAGGGGTGACGTCATTGTGGCTCGGCCATTCAAGCGACTGAATACCGGGCGAAGATGGAAGCCTCTGCAGCCATGACAGCGTCTCTGAAGGGCTTTGTTCAATGTAAAGCCGTACGATCTGGTAGGTATGAGAAACATTTTCATGTTTGTCCCTTTGGAAAATTTCAGATGAAAGCTGTGTACTAATGATCACATTATCGTACGATTGCGTCGCAAGCAATATTTTTTGTATGATATTCTGATCCTGTGTACCCAGCTTAAGTCTCTCATAATGTGCATGCTAGCACATTATGACATTGCCTTGCAGGAAGAAACTTTTTTATAACAAGAGTTTACCACCACTTTAAAGTACATGGAAACCCTATTACATAACATCTTATATAATGTTTAAGATGTTAATGTCATTTCAAAGGTAATCCTCAATATTTTAAATAGGCAGCATTTATTAAAATATTACTTGATGATCCTGGCATAAACTTTCTTGTCTCCTAATTGGTCTCCTGCATTGTCACCCTGCCACATGGGCTTCTGAGTCACCACTTCAACACACACTACACAGACATGCCCCATTTTTGTCACTGCCAGGAAACATGTAATGGGAAATTCCATGCAGAGGAGTACATGAATGTAGACAGTAAGTGGATGAAAAACTCTGCAAGAAAATAGGACCACAAAGATGCAACAAAAGGGGGAAAAAGGTATTTTATTAAAGCAAAAAAAAAAAAGGCAATTCTTTATGATGTGCAGTGCTATAGCAAACTACGGTAAATGTTATTCAAGTAGGGGTAGCATCCACTTTAATTGAAAAATATAAAAGAACACCAATCCTAGGGTATCAAGACTTCAATTACCATTTTGAGGGGGAAATCTTATTACAGGTAGTTGCTGCTATAGACATTAGATAGAGACTGGTGCACTATGTACACCAAAAACAAACCACAAAGTGCAATAAGCTACCTGCAAACAAATAATAGCAAAAGGATATAATACTGTACTACACTATAATACTCTACACACCCCTATGATTAAGCTACGGTGGGCGGGGTGAAACATGTTGGGGGTGTGGCCCGAGGAGCAGCATTACCTGAAGCTTTCACATGTATACATTCCCACTAGGATCCACTATGGTGAGTGGCGGTTTTATGTTTAAATGCAATCAAATATAAGGTATGTCTACATAGATGTACATTTTAATAGCAAAAGGATATAATACTCATTCGATTAGGTTGATCTGTATGCTTGATATTTTGTATTATACGCTTTTGCCATTAAAATAAGGTGTGGATACATATCTTATATTTGATTGCAGGTAGCTTATTGCGCTTTGTGTTTTATTTTTTTATTTAATTGAAAAATGTTGCTCTCTATAAAGCAAAACTCTACCCAAAAGGGAAATTTCTGCTTTAAGCACTCCCCCACCCCCTCCTATGCCACATTTAGCATGTTTTTTTTTTTGGGGGGGTACCTAGTTTTGACAGGTATCCGCTCCCACTTCCGCTCAGTTCTCCTCTCCCTCTTCTGGGACACGTCACAGGTCTCAGAAGATTGCCAAACCATTCAGGAAGCACAGCGTGACCCATAGTTGTAATGCGCCAGGGAGAGGAGAGGGAGAGAATCCCCCCATCCCCTCCTATGCCACATTTGGCAAGTTATATTGTTTTGGGGGGGGGGGGGGGAGTGGGTACCTAGTTTTGACAGGTGTCCGCTCCCACTTCCGCTCAGTTCACCTCTCCCTCTTCTAGGACACGTCACAGGTCCCAGAAGATTGACCAACCATTCAGGAAGCACAGCGTGGCCCATAGTTGTAATGCACCAGGGAGAGGAGAGGGAGAGAATCAAAGGTTCGGGCAGCCACATCGCAGGATCCTGGGACAGGTGAGTGTGTGTTTATTAAAAGTCAGCAGTTACACTACACAAAAACGACTGGAGCTCCGCTTTAAGGTCAAAAGCTCCCCAGAATTCTACTTTTTGTGCCTTTAAAATATATTTTTGGTATATTTTATTTATGGTGATAAAAGGTTATAGCAGAGGAAGTTGAGGTGCATTTCAAACGTTTTATAAAACTTTTATTAAACGTGAACCCAAGTATCACCAAGTTAACATAACTCCAGACAGGCATACTGTATATGCATAGAATATGTTCTAATATTTTATGTGTACAGTTGAGATCTGGCAGCAATGTGTCTAAGCTCTAATCCTTGTGGACCCCTAGCAGCAGAGATTTTAGACTATTCCTGTCTATGCACAGTTAGGTTAATTAGTGGTTTATTTAACAACCTTAAAAAATCTACCTTGTTAGTAAGTAATCCCTACAGGCAGTAACTGAGAAGAAGTGCCTTAATACCTTAACAGCGTATCTGGCAATAAACCCCTTGCCAGTCAATTAGAGAAATGAGTGTACTGACATTGATACTTGTTAGACTTTTCCTTATGTGGTGTTTATTGGATAGAGAGAGACAGAGAGCTTATTTTTTAAACTTAATTTCTGGGGATGCTTAGGGCCGCAGATAGTCAATAAGATCTATGATGATGCTACTCGTGAGCGAGATATAAGGAAGGTTTTATTGTTAAAGCCCAGGTTATAGCACATATACACCCAGGAGTTAATGGAACTAGAAGAACTGAGCTGATCATATTAAGTGTTGTAAGGAAAAGAAAAAACAGTAGAAATGTAATATAAACTGGATAGTTTTTATACTATAATAGAATGTTACAGTTATCGTATAGTTCATTATTTTAGTTTTGTGCATTTTTATTACACCAATTTATACACCAGAAAATTAACAAACAAAACGAATAAAAACTATTATTAAGGAATAGAAATAATATAAAGCATCAGCAGAAAACGAATAGTGTGTGTTTTCATAATGGCCAGGGCTAAAATATAAAACCATTTTTTTTCCTTATAGAAATAATAATATCTCTATGAATATTTTATATTCTCATTTCCAGGCAGGAGATGGAGCATTTGGTAGCTTTTCACATGTTTTCCAGGATATCCTAATATTTGCTCTTTTTTTTTTTACACCTCTTTAGCGAAAGTTTGATTTTATATCAGTATAACACTCCACTTTCAAATAAACTCATAAAGTAATAGATGAAATTGATAGTAAAACCATTACAGTTTCTGTTTAACAGTTTCACGCTGTTATTGCATAGTAATCATTGTCTAAACTTTTTATTTTTTTTTAATATTGTCTTTAACACTGTCTACAGTGGCCCTACTGTAATTTAACATCTTCTTGGGCAGGTCTTCATGTCAAGAAGACAATAATTAAAATTGCTTTGTTTGTGTAGCTTCATATTCCAGAGATCACTCTGATTTCTGGCACAGGGTCACCAGAGAACCCAACCTGTTGATTTGTAACCACGGGTTGCTATTGGTTGCCAATCAGAGGATCACCATGATTTGCTAATAATTAGATTGGTGTGAAAATACATATGTTTCTTTTATTCAAGGTGGCTAAAAACTTTCTGTTAAGCAAACTGATACATGCTAAAACTTCAAAACTTGCTCTAATCGCTAAATTTGTGATTACGCCTTGAAGGTAGGTGAAAAATACAGTGGGAGCTTTAAACTGGCATGTATATATGCAGGGTAAGACATTAGTGTTCACATACTGTACATAATTGGCTGTATGGGCAAAAGACACTACTTAAAGTGGAACTACTTTTATTTTTTATAAACAAGAACTTTTAAGGACAACGCAAGCCAAGAAGCATATCTGTCAATCAACTATATGTACACATTCCTAAGAACACTTATGCCCATTAGATCTGTTTCTTCACAGTGGACAATACAAGCTATGACATTTAATAGTTTAATGGCAGTTTAGCAGCAGAAGTGAGTGTGAGTTAATCTCAATTTTAGAAAACTCAAGGCCCTTTGTATTGTATAGCCTGTGTCTAGTGCCTCGTACACATGCAACGATTATCGGCCGACCGATCGTCCGACTTTTGTCCAGAGTGGTGTTTTGTTGGTTGGAATGTGCCTAGACTGCACACGAATTTTCTCAGCCAACAAAAATCTACTTCAGAAGTGATGTCATGTGCTGGTTTACTTTCCGTGTGTTTTTTCTTCTCTGAGCATGCCCAGTCTTGCTCATCAGATTTTTGTCTGCCGAAATCTGTACTGACTGACGGAAAATCGGCCGTTGTGTTGACGGCCAACAAAAATTTTATAGCCTGCACACCAGATTTTTTTTGGCCGAAAAGTCGGAGTCGGTTGTCGGAAGCATCATACTAACAAGCCGAAAATCGGCCGATCGGACGTTGGCCGAAAATTCCCAGCCAATAATCGATGCGTGTGTACGGGGCTTAGGACCCAAGGGAGCTCCACAGAAAAAAAAGGATTGTATTGAACACTTCAGAATTATTTTAGCATAGATATTTTTTTTTAGAGAAGAATAGGTTCACTGTATTAAAGAAGTACAATTGATAGTGTACTAAGCTTTATTTCCTCATTTAACAAACAGCACAATACTTGTCACTGCCCTTTTGTCAGACCTACTGCATTTTAAACAGCCTTAATAAGAGAGAGCTCCATGCAAAGCACAACATTCCCTGCTATATAGGTTAAGTGAAAAGCTGTTTACCTGCCTTCTTCAGTTATGTTTATTTCCATATTCCAAAAAAAAATAATGTTCCAAAAAGCCTTGAGTCTGCAACAGAAAATGAAGCCTCTCTCAGAAAATGTCCTGATTTGGTGGTTCTGAAAATCATATCAGCCATCAGTCACAGTGTACCCTAAACATTGAGTCTGCCCCTATCTACACCCTCTAATTAGAGGAAGTTGCTTCCACCTGCCACGTGCGAACTTGCAGAATTTATCATGAAGGTACTACTGCAACTCTAAATTAGTTGGAGGAACATGAAGTACACACAAACTGATACTGTGAAATATTTTAAGTTTTTTATCTTGACTTTTTTATTTTTTTTAGAAGTTTTTAAAAGTTTATTATTTAAATTATGCAGAGAATGTTCTTTGTTCTCCTTTTCTTGCACAGTCTTTGTGGCGTGCAGACTTCCAGTACGATGATCAGCAATAGGACCGACTTTGCGATCAGCTGGAGCATCTCTTCTGATAGTTGAAGGTTTGCCAATGTGTTGATGTTTACCACCACTGAAGGAATATTCTACAGGATTCATAGCCACACCACGGACATGTGGCCAGCAGTTTCTCTTAGCCTTATATTTGTGGTAAGCACAACCTGCCTTCAGGTTGAGCTTATTAATACGTCCACCACCAGCAACGACTCCACCAATTGCTCTGTTTGCAGATGAGATAATTTTCTTGGAGCCAGATGGCAGCTTTGCTCTGGTGTTCTTTGTTTTAGGATTGTCGGAGGTGTCTGTAGCATTGTTGCCAGATGCACAAGACAACTTGCCACGATCACCTGGCTTCTGCTCTACACAAGCAATAGTTCCTTCGGGCATAGTGCCAACAGGGAGGACATTACCAATGTTTAGCTGACCTTTCTTGCCACAGTACACAAATTGACTGGTATGCATACCCTCAGCCCCAATGAAAAGTTCAGTCCTCTTTTGAACCTGTAAGGGTCATGGAAGGCAATTTTAGCAAGTGGAGCACCCCGGCCAGGATCGTGGATAATGTCTTTCACAATGCCCTTGATGTAGCCATGCCTTTCTGTGAAGTCTACAGCCCTGAGCTTAGCAGGTCCTTTCCTGTGCTTTACATGGGCTCTGAAAACAGACCCTGCACCTTTTCTCTGTCCCCTGATTACACGTCTCATTGTGTACTAGGCCTGGGCTGTCCACAAAGAGGCTGGAGGACCCTTTTAAAGTGTTTAATTTAACTTAAAACGCTTTAAAGATGACTGTCCTGCAAAAAAAAAAAAAAGACCTTAATATTGTTATATTCACCTCTTTTGGGCTCAGCGTTTCCTACTTCCTTACATTCCAGTGCTGCAGTTTCCATCAATGCCTTTGGCATTTGACACTTCTTGGAGGGTCGAATGCCTGTTTCCCCACTGTTGCTCTGGGACACTATCTGGGACACTATCGATATAGGACACAGCAGTGACGTAGGGGTTGGAGGAAGGAACCAAGGCACTTGGTGGGTATTACAGGTATCTGATACTTCTGGAGGTTTCAGAAGCTGTAGACACTGACAGAGGACGCAGTGCTGGAATGGAGAAGTCAGAGACATGGTTCTCCGGGGATTATAAGGGCTCTTATTTTTACAGGACACACTCATTTTGTATTTGTGCTTTGAATAATCAGAGATGAGAGACAACATAAAATATCTTGTTTGTATATTCATGATACATGGCCTATGTAAAGTCCAGCTATGGCTTTATAGTTATACACTTAACATTCAGCTCATTGTGTTGCCTTTGTGCAAGCCGAAGAACAGCACACCACATGGTATCTCTGGCATCTCATTCTTGACCCATGGGACTGAGGTAATGACAGCATATCAGCTATTTGTAAAACAGTCCTAACTTTATATAAAGATTATCAATAAAGTTTGCATGAGCTCTTATCATAACCAGTTATGCAAATATATATCAGGTTGGGAAGGCTGTGTCATGCCAAATGGGGACAATATTCATTTTTGTGACAGATGGTTACAAGGCAGTTATTACTTATGCTGAAATGATACACAGAATGCATTGCATTACATCTTTATGTAGGCAAGTGAAATAACAAACCAGAGGCAGGCCAATCACCCTGTCAGCTTACATATGTCTAAGGAAGAGTTAGCTAAAATGATATTGCGGTTTCAAAACAGACTTTCTCAGAATGCACAGCTATCTAATGGTTGAGTGGCAGTATCATCGGTTGCAGCAGTCAGGGTCATTTAAAAATAATCTCTTTCTTATTAGATGAGGAGGGAGGTAAGTAACATTGTAGAATAGCGAAGCGCAAGCATTGTACATAGCACCAAAGGCCCTCACTGGGATCATTAAAACAGAACTCCTTTTTTTTCCAATGCACAATTTCTTGAAATTCCAACTTAAAAATAGCTCATTCATGCACAGTTAAAAACGATGTGTTTTGTGGCTTTTTCAGGTCTACTGACTGCTGATACAGTGTAGGACCTGGGATTTTCTATGACCTCTTGCGGCTGAACAGCAGAGAGTTCAAAGACTTTCCACACCTCCCTTTTGGTATTTCATTATAGTCCTGTATGTGCATATGGGGCAGAGATCATCACCACAGAGAACAATGTAACTTTTCCCAGGCTTGTCATATGTTCTTCCTGCAATTATTGAAACAATTTACAACTGGCTGATGATAGAATTGGAGAAATGGAGGTAAAGGGGATAATGGTAACATCCTTAAATTACCTCCCACTAATACTAACAACAGACTAGTAAAGATGGTACATAAGGTAGCACAAATTTTCACATTTGCATACATGCAAAATTTTCCCTTTCAGAGTGTTCACATTAAAGAAAGATAATTTAATCTTTACAAGATTAGAATGAGGCGTAGCAGAAATGGGCCTGAAGGTGGGCCACAAGCAAAAAAGCAAAATTTGTTCTCGGTAAGAAGGATGACATAGGAAAGGTAGAGTAGTTTAATGTAGCCAATCATGAATTTTATGGTAGCTTTATGTACCCTGGATTGGTGATCACTGAGAATAATAGTTTGAGAGAAGAGATTTAAGAAGAAGTCACATTTAAGTTTGTACCCAGGAGACAAAGTATATGTAGTACTGTTACGGAACAGGGCACCCCTGAGCAGGTACCTCCGTTGACAGATGCTCCTAGTGCTTCCCGAGGGCTCCAAGCACTCCACCAGACACCGTAAGCACTTCAGACTCCACGAACCGCCGCAGCTTGGTTAGGGTCTTGGCATCTCCTACCCACCCTGGACCAACGACAAGGCCCCAGGATCCTGTGGGTGAACCTCTCTTTCCCCAGAGAGTGCAGCAGAACAAGCTCTTACACAAGCTCTTACAAGAGCTTAGTGATTCTCTAAGGGAGTATGGAAGACCATAGCAATCCCTGCAGCAGATTCCCCCAATAACGAGACAAAGCTCCGAGATGAGGGTAAAACAGGAACAACATTTATTGGAAGAACAGAGCACACTTTTATACAGAAATTGGAACATCCTTCCCCCAACAACCGCTTTCCCATTGGTCAATTGTAAAGTACTTGCAGTTCTCACTAAGATCCTCTCCAGCATATGCAAATGAGGGCTTAAAAATGAGTCAACAGGGATTGGTCAGATAGCTTTGACCAATGCAAGGAGACAGGAGCCCCAGGGGGCAATCAATGTACACAATAGTCAGACACAGAACAATGGTTCCCTAACGAGCCCTCAATACACATTACTCTGAGTGTCAATAGACCGCCCGTCTCCTCAGAACTTCCTGTAATGCCCATATTAGGAGTTGGCTTCCTGTTCCTTACAATTTACAGGAATACGTTTTAGCTTCCAGGAGAGGCAAGGCTCCATTAGCCACATATTTAAAGAAACACAAAAAGACACAAAAATGCATAACTCCCAGTCTACTGAACAGAACCCCTACATTCAACCCATCCCCAGATAGCCTGGATCTGAGCGCTCAACATATCCAAACAGCGCTCAGATGCCACAAACACAGTCAAATTTCCATGGGGTTTACGTTTAGCCTGGGCTCATGAGAGGGTCCATAGTCCCATTGCAGGAGGCGAGCAACCAGGCTTCTCCAACGCCCAGTGGCGAGATTGGTCTCGTCACATCTCTCCCCCTTTCCAAAAAGACTAAGAGGGTACCTGACCTCCTGCCGGTCAGTGCCCTTGTTAGTCCAGCAGCCCACCCACAAAGCAGAAAAAACAGTACGGCCCACCCACAATAAATGGTTACTACACCTGGTTAGAGGAGAAACTTGTCCATGCCCAGGTGCCTCACCACGGCTGTGTAGGGGACTGGTAGGCTGCCTTGGTGGGTTGCTGAGTGGGCAGAGACCAGCGGTACTCTGTCCTGGTGCCAGCACTACAACCGGAGTAGTCTGGTTGGAGCCTGGTTGCTGGAGACGGACTGTCTCCCCCTTAGGTGCATAGCTCTGCTGTGGAATGGGGAGACCGGTTGTCTCCCCCTTGGATACACAGCTCTGTCGTGGGGGGGTAGGACCGCCCATCCCTACCCCCTGTGTGGTAAGTGCAGAGACCACGGTCCCATCTGCACCGGTGGGGGGCTTACAGTCTCCCCGTGGTACATTAAGCTGCTGCTGGGGAGAGGGGGTAACAAGCTCCTCTCCCGATAGAACACTCTGCCCATTAATGATCCGCCGCTGGGGAGAGGTGGTAACAATCTTCTCTCCCATACATACTTCCAGTCTTTGCGGAGGGAGACCGACTGTCTCTCCTCCCAACACAGAGTCCTGCTGCTGGGGAAAGGAGACTGGGCTCTCTATTCCCTGTAGGATACTCTGCCGCTGGGGAATGGAGACTGGGCTCCCAATTCCCTGCTGTATCTCCCGCTGGGGAATGGAGACTGGGCTCCCAATTCCCGGCAGGACCGGTGGAGAGACCTTGGTCCCATCTGCACTGGTGGGGGGCTTACAGTCTCCCCCTGGTACATTAAGCTGCCGCTGGGGAGAGGGGGTAACAATCTCCTCTCCCATACATACTTCCAGTCTTTGTGGAGGGAGACCGACTGTCTCTCCTCCCAACACAGAGTCCTGCTGCTGGGCGACAGGACCGACTGTCTCTGCCCCCTTTAACTCAGCCTGCCGCTGGAGAATGGAGACTGGGCTCCCAATTCCCAATAAATCAGGCTGCCGCTGGAGAATGGAGACTGGGCTCCCAATTCCCAATAAATTAGGCTGCCGCTGGGGAATGGACACTGGGTTCTCCTCTTCCCTTAACTGTACCTGTCGCTGGAGTTCCTCCCAACGTGCCAGCTGGCCCTCTCTCTCTGCCCTGTCTAGCAGAGTCCCGAACACAAAGTTCTTCACAAACCGCTTGGATCTCTCCAGTGGATTGGGTCCGAAAAAGTTCAGCCGTAACCACACCATACGGTCATATTCTCTCAGAGAGTATCTGTACTCCACTGCTGGTTCCATCCCGTCGCTTGCCACCAATTGTTACGGAACAGGGCACCCCTGAGCAGGTACCTCTGTTGACAGATGCTCCTAGTGCTTTCCGAGGGCTCCAAGCACTCCACCAGACACCGTAAGCACTTCAGACTCCACGAACCGCCGCAGCTTGGTTAGGGTCTTGGCATCTCCTACCCACCCTGGACCAACGACAAGGCCCCAGGTTCCTGTGGGTGAACCTCTCTTTCCCCAGAGAGTGCAGCAGAACAAGCTCTTACACAAGCTCTTACAAGAGCTTAGTGATTCTCTAAGGGAGTATGGAAGACCATAGCAATCCCTGCAGCAGATTTCCCCAATAACGAGACAAAGCTCCGAGATGAGGGTAAAACAGGAACAACATTTATTGGAAGAACAGAGCACACTTTTATACAGAAATTGGAACATCCTTCCCCCAACAACCGCTTTCCCATTGGTCAATTGTAAAGTACTTGCAGTTCTCACTAAGGTCCTCTCCAGCATATGCAAATGAGGGCTTGAAAATGAGTCAACAGGGATTGGTCAGATAGCTTTGACCAATGCAAGGAGACAGGAGCCCCAGGGGGCAATCAATGTACACAATAGTCAGACACAGAACAATGGTTCCCTAACGAGCCCTCAATACACATTACTCTGAGTGTCAATAGACCGCCCGTCTCCTCAGAACTTCCTGTAATGCCCATATTAGGAGTTGGCTTCCTGTTCCTTACAGTTTACAGGAATACGTTTTAGCTTCCAGGAGAGGCAAGGCTCCATTAGCCACATGTTTAAAGAAACACAAACAGACACAAAAATGCATAACTCCCAGTCTACTGAACAGAACCCCTACATTCAACCCATCCCCAGATAGCCTGGATCTGAGCGCTCAACATATCCAAACAGCGCTCAGACGCCACAAACACAGTCAAATTTCCATGGGGTTTACGTTTAGCCTGGGCTGATGAGAGGGTCCATAGTCCCATTGCAGGAGGCGAGCAACCAGGCTTCTCCAATGCCCAGTGGCGAGATTGGTCTCGTCACAAGTACTATGTCCTTTCTTTACTTTGCCCCCTGGGGAAAATAACTAATTAGTCAAAATAGAAGTGAAACCTTTTCTTTAGCAATTAAATAGCTTGGATAACCCAGACTTCATGCCAGGGGTAAGAGACACTTGCTTTGGGAACTTAAAGCTTAAGGGGTTTACCAAATTCAACACTTTATTGTCAATGGCTAATGAATTTCCAGGTACTGATCAAACCGTCAAGTCTATCTCTTTTTGGCAGAAGGTGCAATTAGCACATTTCTTGCGGTCGCTGCCCCTGGCGGCTTCTTATGTTAGGCGCCTCATGCCTTTCGAGATCTTATGCATGGAGAGCTCCCCTTTGCGACATGCAATCTCATTGCTATACCAAGTATTGATAAACCACGTGCCTACGTATTGGCCCCCATATATCGCGCGTTGGTAACGAGATCTGGGATTATCCTTTATGGACTCACAAGTGGAGAGACTCATGTTCTTCTCTTACAAAACCTCTGTATGCTCTAAACACCAGGAAGCAGGATACAAACTCTTGACTAGGTGGTATTATACCCCAACCAGAATCCATAAGATGTTCCCACTCTGTTCAGACCTTTGCTGGAGATGTGGGGAGGAGCCTGGTTCCCTCCTCCACTACTTCTGGTCATGCCACCTTCTGCAATCATATTGGTCCGCGGTGTTGCAGCTCACCCAGAAATTCACCGAACATAAGCTCACTTTGGACCCTGCACTCTTTCTGCTGCATCATCACCAGTTTCCCAGGGCGTCCTACAAGAAATCCATCTTGCCGATACTGATTACATTGGCTAAGAGCTGTATCCCCCTGTTCTGGAAGTAGACTCAACCCCTCTCAGTGGCCATCTGGCTAAAAAAAGACTAGCCTATATCAATGAAATGAAAAATCATGTTGCCACGGAAAGCAGCTTGAGGGACCAGTTTCTTGATCGGTGGTTTTACTGGCATGAATTTGTGTGCTCTGAGAAGTACAGCAATCTTGTAACTTAAATCGGCTCTCATTATACGTCATGACATTTCTACCCCCCCCCCTTTTTTTTTTTTTATTCCTCATCCCCCCTCTCCTCATTCCTATCTTTCTCTTTTGACTGTCATACTGCTTATCTCTGCTTTTCTTCATTTCTGAGTACTTTTTAGTGCTCTCTTTTTCTATTTGCTATTTGAAAAAATTTGTTCTCGGGTATGCTTACCGTCTGGATGACACTTTTGTGCCTGTGCTTGCAGTCGCCCATTGGGCTGTGTTCCATAGCCTTCGTTTGCAGGCCAGTAGGTTTGTATATGTATGTATATATCTTGATGCATATTGTATTCATACTATCTTTCTCTTTCTAGTAATTGTACTGATGCTTGTGTAAACCCTCAACTGCCCCTGAGGAAGCGGCTTCCGCCGCAAAACATGTCGGGCTACAGTTTTGGGCATCATCCATCTTCACACAGATGCTAACCAGGGTATTCTTCTGGCTGGTAATGGGTCTGTAAATTCCTACAAAGACCCCTGTGTAGAACACAATATACTGATGGTATGCAATTACGAAATGGCTTGTAATTTCTATGTTTTTAAATCTATACTGTAATACTGATTTCCTTTCCGAAATACAGTATACATTTTACAATTGTTGGGTTTTTTCAATAAAATTATACCTTTTACATTATATGTTTCCAATATATATTGTCTCATGATGGCACCCACTTAAAAAGTCCCCTATACACGCCCCCTCCATGTCCTTTTTCTCCTGGATGGATTGATGGATGAACAGGAGAAGGGACTGAAACCTCTGCAGCTCCCGCAGAAGATCTGTGTTTTCTTCCACATTGGTAATCTATGGCTTACAAACCTGAACAGTGACATAATCTGATCAGTAACTGCTAAGAAAATGTGAAAGAAAGATAGTCAAAAGAATGTTGGCTCTATATTCGAAGCAGGATGCTGTTGAATTAGAAGGAACAGGGAACCCGGAGATCTATAAAACAAGCCTTATATAATATCTGCCATGGTAATAGACTGAGGTGGCTAGGGTTTCTAGAGAAGATGACAGGTAATAGGACTGTAAAGAAGGTATTTTACAAGAAACTGGGGAAATCCCGACAGAGGAACAGGCTCTAAAAAATTGGATGCATTATGCAAAAGAAGACTTCAGAAAGCTTGAGGTCAGAAGATGTAGTTGCATAATGTTGAAGAGAAAAGTAGAAAAGCCCTGTGTATCATAAACAATTACTATGTTTTAAATAAAATGCTGATTATATAATATTTGTTTTCATCGTATTTGCAACTAAGTGCTACTGATCTTTAGCCTTTTTGTAGCAGTTTTTAATACATGCAAGCACTTCAGCAGTGGATACACATCATTGCTCTGAAAGAAAAAAAAATGCAGATTTTAAAAGACTGAAAATAAATTTTAATTATATTAAATTTGCATTACAAAGCTTATATAAGATTTTAGAGGTTTGGTTAAGATTTAGTTTAAAGATTTCTAAATTCTGGTAACATTTTCATAGAGGGCAGAGGCAAAGGGTAGGCAGGAGGGATGGCTGCCCCTGCCACAGAGATTTCATGTGGGGGGCACCATGTGATGAGCTGCACCCTCCTAATCACATGCATGCCCTACCTTTTGTTTTGACTGTGGCTGGTTCAGTGCTAATTACAAACAGAGCAAGAAGACTGGCAAAGGCAGAGAACAAACAGCAGGAAGGTCCCAGGATGTTAATGTGCTCTTTCAGGTCTACATAAAATCTAAATGGTGGACCCTGAGCTGTGCGTAAATACTGAGACAAGCTGGCGGCAGATAGGAGTAAGATACCAGCTGCAGAAGACAATTGGACATATACATCATGGCATCCCTGAGCACTGGATGATCTTTTCCTGACACTGCTCTGATGAGCCTTTGTAGAATTTGCTATTGACTGCCTAGCACTTTGTATACTCCTTTAAATCTTTTTTAATGGTTCAGATGAATGACAAGCCATATAAAAGATATTTAGTACAGTAGCAATTAAATTTGTTTTAAAATAAAAAGTGACAGTAATCAACATTTATAAAGGTTATATTAAAGTCTAAAATATTTGAGTGATTACTATGTAATTGTGCTCAATGGGGTTCATTTACAAAACATGGAAAGAGCAAAATATGGTGCAGCTCTGCATTGAAACCAGTTAGCTTCCATTTTTTTTTTTTGTCAAAGCTTAACCTTTTTCCACCTGCACTAATGAAAGGGCTTACATTGCTGAAAGGGCATCCATGGACGTCCTCCTGTGATTGCACTGCCCACGCGCCCCCCTGGGGTGCATAGGCGGTGCACTCTGTGTTGGGGTAAAGAATCAACCACAGCGGGCCTTTACCACGTGATCAGCTGTGTCCAATGACAGCTAATCATGAGGTAAACACGAGTCAGTTATCGGCGTTCCTTTCCTTAAGCTGACAGTGTGAGGAGAGGAGGGGAGAGGAGAGGAGGGCTGATACCTGGCTTAAAAGGGACATCTACAGTGATAATCAGGGCACTGATTATCAGTGTCCTGATTATCAGTGCAGTGCCCACCAGTGCTGCCTATCAGTGCCCACCAGTGCTGCCAATCAGTGCCCATCAGTGCCCAACAGTGCTGCCTATCAGTGTCACCTATCAGTGCAGCGTCATCAGTGCCTCCTCATCAGTACCCACCAGTGCCATCTCATTAATGCCCATCAGTGCAGCCTATCAGTGCTGCCTCATCAGTGCCCATCAGTGAAGCCTATCAGTGCATATCAGTGAAGCAAAAAAATGACCTGTTTGCAAATTTTTATAATAAATTTGCAAACATGTTTTGACGCAAAAATAAAAAACACAATGATGATTAAATACCACCAAAAGAAAGCTCTATTTGTGTGAAAATTATTAAAATGTCATATGGGTACAGTGTAGCATGACCGCACAATTATCATTATGACAACGCTGAAAGATGAAAATTGACCTGGACAGGAAGAGGGTAAAAGTGCCCAGTAGGCAAGTGGTATATTGAACAAGCTGAAGTTAGAACCTGATTGACTACCATGCACAGCTGCACCAGATTCAACCCCAGTGGCAATCACTTTGCATATAGCACATACAGCATGAGTTGACTGGCAGCAAAAGGTTAAAAAGCTCAGTAGCATGAGATTAAAGTCACCACTGTAGTCGAATCCTAAAAGTCATATCGGACTCATCAGTGAAAATCCAGACCTAGGTGTTACATGGTGTGTGAATAAAAATATCAGTTTTCTTTGTACCTTTGGAGCGCCACAGATAAGATCGGACAGTCAGAAGTCAAACACCTTTCTGGTTCCAATGCCATTAGTGTTGCGTTCCGCTTTGAGCCTGTAATAAATGAAAGCATCTGTGAAAAATCCTTCCGTACAAACTGGCACAATTACCAGGAGGTATAAACAAGAAAACCAACACACGTACACACAGATAATCAGTGCAGGTGTAGCAAATTAATCTTGTAACTGGTAAAGTCTTTCCGGATAAACAAATATTCGTCTAGCATCGAGCCTGCCGAACACTTCAAATCTTTGTTCATAGTTTCATTTATTCATTTTTGTCATGCTACCAAAAGTATCCAAAGCGTGTAAGGATAATATACACTGATGAAATTAATTTGACTAGCCAGCGTAAATAATTTGCTAAAGCCTGAAAATGGTAATGTGTCTGCAAGCTGCCAGCATAAAGATGTGGCAGAGGTGTAGATTAAGATGACTGAGTTTTATTATGATTCAAGGTACTAGCTAGTAGCATGTATTGATTGAATATTTTTATGCACTAATCTTATATCAAATTTCAGTTAACATTGTACCATGGTGCCCTGAAATCTGATTTGTATTTGATACCTGATATATCTGAGATCTTTGTAGAAAAGGGTAAAAAAAAGACAGGTAGGTCAAAAATAATTTAATTGTACCATTAATAGGTAAATACGATATTTTTACATTGAGTCAATTCTCGATACAATGAAAGATATTTGTCTTATTAACCACTTGCTGACCATATAACTTTCATATACTGCGGCAAAGTGGCTCTGCTACGCCGGATCACTTACCTAGTACATGACTTGACACTTCCAGGACTATACACTGCGGGAGGTGATCAGCGGGTACCATGGACCCGATATCCACCGACAGATACTTCGGTACAGAGGGAGAACAGAGGTCTGCCTCTGTAAATAAGCCTGGACTTCTAGAAGATGACACCACATTGTTTACCATTTTGACATCGGCGGGTTCCCGTGAAATTCTATAGGTGTACCAGTTTCGGTACATCTACAACAGTATTTGGGACTTCCAGGGACGGAGTCCTTTTGGTCTCAGTGATACCTATTTTCCTGATTTGTGGCTTTTCCACAGAAAATCCAAGGAACATTATAAGATCATAACTTTATGCCATTGTCTTCTTTCTTAACAATCCTCCATACAGCATGTCAAATATTGGGTGGACAGGCAGAAATACCAGACCATGTTTTTAAGAAGATACATACAATATCCACATGTCTTGCTCTGTGATTGACTTGCAGTGATACCTCCCATATCCCTGATGAAGGAGAGCTCTTTCTCTGAAACACGCCGTGTGCAGGAAGTCACAATTTCACCACTGCACCCTCCACAGTCGGTGCATTTTCAGTTCATTACTATTGTGCTGTATCTATATCTACACTATTATGTATCTTGTGCATTTTTTGTATCTTCACTTGCATGTGCAACTATTTTATAATCTTTTTTATATTTTTCTATGCATTAATAAACAATAGCTTTATTTACATTTTTTTTTTTTCATTTGTCATGATCCAATATACAATGCCTTAAAAGTCTTAACACCAAGGGGAATTTTCTTTCTTCTATAGTATACAAGGGATGTGGCATAGGCAGAGTCTAATCACCAGCATCTCTGGACATTTAAATAAGGCAGATCTCCATTCTGTCAGTAGGGAAGGCATGGATCCTGTGTTCCTGGATCCATACCTCCCACAGTACACAAAATCACTAGCTAGGCACATAAATAACCCATAATTAACCCTGATGTTAACCCCTTCCCAGTCAGTGTCATTAGTACAGTGACAGTGCATATGTTTTAGCACTGATCACTGTATTAGTGTGACTGGTCCCCAAAAAGTGTCAAAAGTGTCAGTTAGTGTCACGTTAGTGTATCGCAGGCCCGCTATAAGCTGCTGGTCACCACCATTGCTAGTAAAAAATAAATAAATAACAGATCCTGTAGTTTGTAGACGCTATAACGTTTGTGCTATCAATATACAGATTATATGGATTACAGATTATATGGACTACGAATATTGGGATTTTTTTTTACCAAAACAATGTAGCAGAATACACATTGGGCTAAATTCATGAAGAAATTATATTTTTCCAATTTCTTTATTGGATGTTTTTTTTAGCCGAAAGTCGAAAATATATATATATTTTTTCAACATTGTTGGACTTTTTTGTTTATAGCGCAAAAAATAAAAACCACAGCGGTGATCAAATACCAACAAAAGAAAGCTCTATTTGTGGGAAAAAAAAAACCATACATTTTATTTGGGTACAGTGTTGCACAACCGCGCAATTGTCAGTTAAAGTAACGCAGTGCCCCATCGCAAAAAATGGCCAGGTAAATCTTACGAAGGGCAAGTGGTTAAGAAGTTCTTAAATGTCATCAAAATGTTTATCTGCACATGTACACATTGATGTAAACCTTGTTCTTAGGATTAGGGAACCTTTTGAAGGATCCATAATCAAGGTAAATATTAATCTCATAAGCCTTTGATTGAATATACCATTGTCTTATTCACATTGTATATGCTAGTTCTGGAGCAGTTAAAGTGGTAGTAAATTCATGCTAGATAAAGTAAAACCCCAGAGTTCTCTTCTGTCATAAATGTCTCCCCTGCCTGTCAGCAGATAATGTGATCTGAGCCACACATGTGCAGCTCAGGTCACATTTACAGCCCGCTCTGTGTGCTGCGGTGACGTGACTCCCATGTGCATGTGCAGGAGTGAGGTCCCCGCAGCTCAGCCATTCAAGCAGTCAAAGATAGGAAACCCAGAAAGAAGAATGGGCGAAGATGGAAGCACCAGGGGAGCCGTGATAGCACTGTGACGGATGGCTCTGCTTGCAGGTAAGTCTATCATAATGTGCTTGTATGCAGTGCATACTAGTACATTATGACTTAAGCCTGCAGGGAGACTGGATTTTTTACAAATGAATGTACTACTGCCTTAAGCCTCTGTACAGCATTAGACCTTGTTTACACTTAGTGGTGTTGGGGGATCTTGTAAAAATAGGCGGTTGAACCAAATTTTATTAACCCCGCAACCAGTAAGCTGTAAGGAGGGATAAACATGACCATGATGCTTTGCACCACGGTGCATCACAAATAATCACCCTGTCAAGTGAATGGTACTTTGCCACAACCACCTGCAATGCATGTGGTTGCAGCACAGTGGTGAGGGCTTTAGGGAGTTAAAACAGGTGGTGAGGCGAGAACATACACATACTCACCGCCTGTCAAATGCCCTTTGAAAAATAATCTGCCGTGGATTGCTATTCAGGGGTTTTAACGCAAGTGTAAATGAACCCTCACAGTAAATGAAGTGACTGTCCAGAAACTAGTATAGAACCTGTGAGATGCGCAATAGTGTTTTTTTTTAAGACTTTGCAGACAGGTTTTCATGAAAGAATGCCACTAAGAGGGTTTAGGGTCATTTTTGTCTTTTAAATCAGGTCTCCCACCTGGTTCTGGAGGACGTATTTGCCCAACTCATGGAACTGGTGCTAGGTCAGGGGCAAGCAGGAAACAGATGGAGGCTGCTTTTTTCTTGTTCCAGGGAAACAACACTAACACTGGAGATAACTCGTGACGATTAATATTTTGAATACTATGATTTTCGGCTTGTTGGTATGATGCTTCCGACAGCCGACAGCGCACTTTCGGCCAAACAGAATCTGTCATGCAAGCATTAAAATTTTTGTATGCCGACACCAGAACGGCCGATTGTTCGCCAGTCAGTTCAGAATTCGGCCGACAGACAGCAGATTTGCAAGACTGGGCATGCTCAGAAAAGAAAAAAGACCAGGAAAGTTAACCATCACATGACATCACTTCTGCAGTCGGCTGTTGTTGGCCGACAAAATTCGTGTGCAGTCTTTTGCAGTTTTCAACAGACAAGACAGCCCTCAGCCAAAAGACGGCTACATTCACATCTAGGCGTTGCTATTTTTTCAGGCATTTTACAGGTGTGTTTTTTTTTTCTGGTGTTTTTGCAGCGTTTTTTCAGCGTTTTTAGGTTGACAAGTAACCAATGAAAAAAAAGGCCTGTAATCTGCCAAAAAAGAAGCTCGTATACTTTTTGAGCGACTGGTGTTTTGCTTAAGGCGACAGAACGCTCAGATGTAAACAGGGGCCATTGAAATGAATGGGATTTGTCTTGTTGGGAGTTTTTAGAGATGGGGCTTAGGCTAGAAAATCGCCCAAAAACGCCTAGATGTGAATAGAGCCTAAGCCATGTTGCTACTACTGAACTCTGAATTTGTTTCTCATAAAGGTGAATCACTGTAGGTTGTCCAACTTTTTCAAAATGTCTTTGCATTGCTCAGGATATTCTATCGTACACACACCTGATGTCAGACTTACTAGTCTATATTTTATAACTTTATCTTTAAATACTGATACGCTTCTTATTTTTGTTAAATTCAAGGCCCATTTTTGATTGAATTTACAAGTACAAGACATACCTCCCTCCAGTACAATATACACTTATCAGCTACTGCCACTTTCTAAAAATGTATCAAAATATAACTTAGATCACTGGAACTGAAGAAGTGGCTTTGAAATGTCTTCAACATTACAAAATACATCTAGTACTGACCTGAATAAATGAGAACCTTCCTAGACAACTTATATCACTGTGCAAATAATAAAAATGTAATGTGTAATATTGTGTCTTGAAAAACAAATTATGTGCCAACAAAGAGCGAACACGCTGATTATTGACCCTTGTAAAGGCAGCTTTTGCTTAGTGTCACACTCAGATTAAACTCATATCCTTCTTTCACCTCTGGTCTTAGACATTTGTGTTGCTTGAAAGAGCAAGCTGAAATTAGCAACTCCACTTAAAGTGGTCATGTCAGGAGATAGTGGTAATAAGTCAACCGTTTTCTGGTCTGTGCAGAACAAATTGTTTTCTTGTCGTTAATCATGAGATGATATTAGATTTTTGTAACAGATATATTGTTATTGAAAGGCAATACTGTAGAAAATAAGCCTGTACTTTTGATAACTCGGTATGTGCCACAGCATAGTACTATGAAATTATACCATAACACTTTAGTGAAAAGTCTGACATTTTTACTAATTTTATTTTACAGTAATAGCTTGGTTTGCGAATAACGCAGTATATGAGCATTTTGTAAAACGAGCACAATTTTTTTTTACATTTTGACTTGATATGCGAGCGCTGTCTTGATATATGAGCAGTAGTTTTAATGTAAAAAAAAAAAAGAATTACACTCACAATTACACTTTTAATGAGTCTGGAACTCATCCATGTAAAGCGGCTGGTGTACAGAATACAGTACTGTAAGTGGCCAGAGGAAAGAGGGCGCTGGTGGCTCCCAGCGCTTCTTGGAGAACTCTGAGTTACTCGGAGACACTCGGACACACTTGCGGCTGGGTGGGGCGGGTGTAACGTGCGTTCGGAGCACCTGGAAGTGTCAATAGTTCCTGAGTGTCTCTGAGTTCTCCAGGAAGCATTGGGAGTCACCAGCGCCCTTTGGCCACATACAGTACTGTACACTGTACACCAGCCGCTTTAGTGTACATATACACCAACGGCTTTACTGTACTGTACTGTTTACAACAGTGGCTTTACATGGATTAACACCAGACTCCCTAACATTGTGAGTGTGATTCTTTTTTTTTACATGAAATCTGTCATCCTTCTAGTTTTTTTTTTTTTCCACTACAGAAGTAATGTACAGTACTATACAGCAGCCGTCACTAAATGGTGGCCCGTGGTCCATTGACGGACCGCACGATGCTTCCGCCTGGACCGCGAGGCTGCCTCCTGTTATCAGTCATTGGTTTGCTGGGACCGCGGGTGTCCCAGCAACCAGTGACGTGCTGTGTGCGCGCCACGCCCCTCCTTACCGCGGCTTCCGGCTCACTCCCAGCCGGTGTCCTGTCGGGCCGCGAGTAGGGGAATGACTTCACCCGCCCCCTGCTCCTGACTGCGGCTCCCATTCAGCCCAGCAGTGAGTTGGGGCGTGACATTATGTGCGTGCCCCGCCCCCCTTCTGCTCACGGCTCCAGGCTCAGCTACTGGCTCCAGGTATGTGGAGCACAAGGGGAGAAAGCAATGTGGTCCCCAATTTCATAGCTGAACTTGTTAAATCTGATGAGTAGGCCCCTTTCACACTAGTGCGACTTGTCCCGCGATTTTGGACCGCAAAATTGCATGACAAGTCGTTTTCCATTATTTTCAATGAGCCCCATTCATATCAGTGCGTTTTGAAGTCGCACCGACTTCAAAGTAGTTCCTGCACTACTTTGCCATGATTTGATTGCGTTTTGAGCCATAGCCATAGCCATTGCTTTCAAAATCGCATCAAAATCAAAATGTGCCCATCAGAGTGCCCCCTAACATAAAATGTGCCCATCAGCGTGCCCCTTATTTTATGTTAAGGGTCACGCTGATGGGCATATTTTATGTTAAGGGGCACTCTAATGGACATATTTTATGTTAAGAGCAATGCTGTTTTAAACGTTTTGTTTTGCCCATCAGCGTGCCCCCTAACATAAAATGTGCCCATCTGAGTGCCCCCTAACATAAAATTTGCCCATCAGCATGCCCCTTATTTTATGTTAAGGGTCACGCTGATGGGCAAATTTTATGTGGTGGTCCTGCCCTAAGGTTAAGAGATTTTGGATTCGGGTTTACAATTGAATTTATTCACTCACGCAAGTTAATCTACCCAAATCCCCCAAACAAGCTTTGCTTGGACACTCCTCTGTGAAGGTGCTGTGCAGGGCCAGGAAACTGGTGGCATTCATCTTCACAGCTGCCAGATTAGCAGTAGCCAGGTCATGGAGGTCCCCAACCATCCCGTTTGATCTTGTAAAACATAAGCTAACGTGGATTATGCTCAATGAACGCCTCTCGGCCACCCTTCTGGATAGACAACCTCAATTCGGCAAAATGTGGGAACTTTGGATCCAATATCTATCAGCTCCTTTGTAGCCTGTGTTCGCCTGAGCCCCCTTAGCATAGCAGCATTTGCAATAACCCGCTCATTCTTGGACATTTGCCTCTTTTCTCTCTTTTTATTTCTGATGCTCCTTTCTCTACTGCTTTTCTCTCCTATTTTCTTCATGTTTTCTCCCTCTTGTTGTTTAGCCATGACAGGGTTAGGGGTCGTTGAACCCCGCTGTAGTTTTTGCTGTGGCGCTCACCCTCTTACCCTAAGACCCTACGATGATTGAGGTCGGGGGGGGGTGAGGGGGGCATCACGCACCCTTCCAGGGTGCCTGGGTGGCAATCGCCCAGTTGGTGGCTGGGCGCTCTGGGCTTCACGGATCATTATGATGATGGGAACGGTCTTCATTGCTAGCCTTGTTGAATGTGTACTGTTGTACTCTCTTTGATTTGATCTTAATCTAATGCTTTTTCTATGCCCTGCAGCCCCCTTTATTGTTTGTAATGTTTAGATCTGCTCTGTTTTACTTGTTATTGCTCGATTTGGAAAAACCCAATAAAAACTATTAACAATGAAACAGAGCAAAAGATAGGAAAGTGTCAAAGATGGATAGAGGAGAGGGAGAGAGAAGGGGTAAAAAGGGGGTGGGTAGACAGCCGGGCATCGCAGACCTCTCTGATCTTGTCAGGTCCATATTAGGCTTATGGACCAGGGCTTCCCATGGATTTTGGCTAGAGCTTTGTTAATGTGCAAATCATAGTGTATACTCATACTCATACTCATAGGTTCCTGGACTGTAGGGCATTGCCTTCAGATATGAAATAGTTTGCCCTGGTAACAACATCCTCGGAAACATAGGGAGAGAATGAGGATAAGAGGCATGAATTTTGCAATCTGCTCTGGAGTCATGTACCAACAGAAAAGTCATTTTGGGGCATTTTCCTGTGCCAAGGCATTGATGGAACAACAGCCTGCAGCTAATCAAATTTTGTCCCATTCTGAAATGGCAAGAGATTCCTCCATATTGCATTCCCAATCGTGGATATAATTAAGTTTAATGTTGTCGTGAGGAGAAACTAGAGCTGCCTATAAGAGTGATATTAGACTGACTGAGTGTGGATTATCTTTACATCTATTCTTGAAAGGGGTCATGAGAACTGGACAGGTTGTTGTGTTCTTAAGAAGCATGCAAATTAAAGGGGTTATTTGAAGCAGACAGAATGATTCTGATAACGGAAGATGCCAAGGTTCCCGAAGGTAGTAAGACAATTTGAAACTGTCTAGTGTTAGAAGTTCATGTACATATTTTATGCATTTTAGCGACCACCTTGCAAAAGCCAACAGATCACTGAATGCCAGGGGAAACACATGATCGGAAAGAATCCAGAGCCTGGGGACTCCTCCCCACATAGCACATAGCTGAGATCAGATTATTTTATAGACACAGCCTCAAGCTGCACAGTGTGTAGCTGGCTACTGCAGCTGTGCTGCCCTTCCAATTAAGGAATTTAATATGTCAGAACTGCAGCAAAGCAGCCACCTACACAATGTGCTGATTGGCTGTGTATGTAAATGAATCCGTTCTCTGCTATGTGCTGTGTGGGGAGTTGGAGATTTGTTGAGTGCCCCATGACCTGTGTGATGTGCGCGCAGTGCTAAGACAAGGTCATCTAGCACCCAGGGCGAAGATGAAAAGTTGTTCCCCCTGATGTGTGAGCATCATGTCTCAGCATAAGTCTCTCCCCCTAAAAAAAAAAAAAAAAAAAAAAAAACACTGATCAGTGCACTCACCCCCTAAGCATAAATTGGCCCACAGATCCTGCCCCCCCCCCCATGTGAAGTAGGGGTACAACATTTTTAAAAGTAAATAAAAACACAAAGATAGTTTTTGACAAGTCCTTTATTAAAAAAAAGAAATAAACATTTCTCTTTCCAGATTCCGATAAGCTACCCCTCTGTATCTCCACAACCACCAAGGCTGTGGGGAAGAGGCCCTTGTCCTCATCAACATGGGCACAAGGTGCTTTGAGGTGGGAGCCCCCCTCCCTTAAAGCACCCATGTTGAGGGCATGTGGCCAGATATGGTTCAGGAGGGGGGGCACCTATTGTTACCCCCCGTGTTCCCAGGACAATTCTCCCACCTGTAAGTTCCACCTCCCCTTTCCCCTCCAAACTTACATGAGGGAAATCCCTACAGAGCGAGAGGAGGTGCAGATAGGCCTACTCCTTTAAGGACAGCTCTCATCCATAAAGCAGATATCACAGGAGCGCTCTTAGATCAGACTGCACACACAAGGTTTGATTACCCAACTCCTATCTCTTCCAAGAACTGTTTTTCTCCCAGAAGCAGAAATGTGAGTGGGGGGCAGGTAATCAAATCTTTATAGTCCAATGTAAGAGCGATCCTGTGTCATCTGCGAGAGGTACACTGTTCTGGCAGGTGGGGGAGATCGCAGCCTGCACCGACACCTCCTCCTAGAACAGCAAGAAGGAAGTGTATTCAAATGATATAACCATTCGGTAGCCTGGGTGGCTTCAACCATAAAAGAAAATAGACTGAAAAATCTGAAGGCCGTCCAGATGCCTTGCGTGGGTAACTCATCTAGAGGGGAGGTATAAAAATGGAGGCCTAAGCCAGGTAGTTGATAGATAGGCAGCCTGAGGTGACCAACCGATCAGTAGAGTAAATTGAGTCTTACAAGCTAACCAAACATAAGAGAAACACAATAAATGAGAAGCTCACTGGAGCAGGCCCTAAGTCTGGGGCAAAGAGTCAGCCAACCACAGAGTATGGGAGGGTGGAACATAAGAGTCTACAAGTAATAATATAATAATGCAAAAAGAAAACAAAGCCTAATAAGAATTACCACCGGTGTATTAAACAATTATAAAACGGAGGCTGAGAGTACTCCATCAGGAGATGGGAACAACAAAGGTAGGTCAAAATAAACTGGTTTTGGTGTTAGATGGGGCTGGGAAGATAGAGCAAAAAAGAAAAAAAAAAGATAAAAGGGGGGAAATTTGGGGGAAGCTGGAGAAGCGGGGGGAGTAGGGGACATACCTGAGGTCGTAATAGTTAACATAGACAAATAAATGCCTGGGAAAGCAATCCCTAGCCAGTAAAGTGTAAGTGGTGTGAGGCAAACCAATATAAAATATAGTGTGGAATATGCCAAATAACAAACAATTAGTCATAGTGCAACAGGATTGGCCATAGTGCAATAAAAAATATGGTATGAGGCAGTCCCGTTGGAGGCAGTGGGTTAAGTATGTGGGCCAATCCATATTAGTCCAAGAAGGGCAGCGTTGGATCCTGGTAGAATAATTTACTACAATAAACAGGCAAAAGTGTCATGGCATAGTGACATACAAGAAAAGTTTAAATTGTAGAGTGGATCAGCCTTTGCCAACTGGTCGAAAGCCCTGAGATCACTGTCTATGAGTTTCTGTCTTGGTTATTGTCTTTGCAAGTTATTTGCACATCAAGTGTACATTAAGATCCAATGCAAAAGGTCCTCAGCCGCAGAACACCGGCTCGAGGACAATACCAAATTTGTGCTGACACCTCCATTTCCACCAATTCCCATAAACCCACCGTTAACTGTGATTACACAGAGGAAGCCATACCAGAGACGGGTCCTTACTCTGATGTTACACAGTAAAAATGGATGCCTCCAAGGACCCCAACTGCCATGCCACAACAACCACCAACAGGTCCCCCATCCACAGGGTGGGACGGTGTGAAGTTTCTTTGTCGTCCGTTGCCTCAAAGTGCTCTCAGACCTTGCGTCCCTGCCTCCACTTTGTTGCTGCCCCTCCCTAACCATTAATGCCACCAATCAAGGTATGTGCCCCTTATCCTGAACTCTTGACCATGCTATTTATTTAACCCTCTGACTCCTGGACTCTCCTGCTAGCCCAGTCATGCCTACCCTTTGCCTATTTTTTTTTTTTTGCTTCAGGCATATCTACCTATGGTATAAATTCACAGAAAGCATAAAAACTGTTTGTGGATTTTCCTACATACAATTCTATTTTTTTTAAACCATTCTGTGTTGTTTGTTTCCAGCACACGAAACAACTCAGCAAGAAGCATTCCCATTGGAATTATCTTAATATGTTAGCCTTATTGCCTTTTGATTGAACTGTATGCATTGTTAGTATAGACTGTACTCACTGGTACATCACTTCACTGCAGTCGCAACAGTATCACCTGCATAGCCTTGTATCAGAGACCCTGCTGTTCCTTATTAAATTTTAACACAAAGAAAGGTATGGAATTAACTTGAATACATTTTCTCCCTTGCATTTTACTTTATTAGATGGAAAGTTTCATTTAAAATTAAGTATATGAAATTTTTGTGGTAGACGACACCTGAAGAAAAAGGTTTTCTATTTTCCTCCTTACTTACAAAGTAGATATGCTGTAACTGTATAATTCTTGTATAAGCATGGCTGAAATTTTTCAGCACAAAAAGGCCTAAGAAAATTAAAGGGTATTGCCTTTCTGCATTTCATATAGTTGCCCGTAGGGATAATGGCCAGACATTTTTGACTATAATTTGTATTCATAAAGTAAAACTTGCTTCAAATATAAAGAACTTGTTCACTGACTTATGTTCTTCAACTGCAGCTGTTAAAACAATCATTATGAAAAAAAATGAAAACATTTAACATGAAAAAACTTTAAAGGCTTTATAGTCTCTTTTCACCTAATGATGTGGCTAGTAACACACCTCCTGTTCTAGTGAGAAACAGTTCTTTAGAAATGAGCGAAAGAGAAACAGCAGACAGCAGCATTGTCAGTGTGGGGGGAGGATAGTGTTAAATATATTAGCAGATTTAGATACACTAACAATATTGAAGCCAAACTCCAGCTCACACTTAAAGCGGAGCTTCAGCCCCCCCACCAAAAAATTAAAAGTCAGCAGCTACAAATACTGTAGCTGCTGACTTTTACTTTTAGGACAATAACCTTTCCAAGGATCTTGCGGTTTTTCCAAACCAAACCGATTCTTGAATTGGCTCTCAGGTGCTGGCGCCACCATCTTGGGTAAGGGAAATCAGCATTGAAGCTTTGCGGCTTCACAGCCTGTTTCCTACTGCGCATGTGTGCCTTTTTGGCTCCAGAGAGAGAAGAGATAACATCTACAGTGAGTACAAGCACTACACTGACACCAGAACACATAGTTAGGCACATTTAGCCCCTTGATAGCCCCTCCAGTTAACCCTTTCTCTCCCTGTCACAGGGTCACTAGGTACAGTGTGCAGATTTTTTACTGATTATTGTATTAGTGTCACTGGTGACCCTAAATAGCATTAGTGTCAGTCCCAGATAGGTTTAAGGTACCCACCACATATTGCCTAATAAAGTTTAAACCCCCATTTAACACTTTTACTGCCCTGTTACAGTGTCATTAGTACAGTGTATAGATCCAAAAGGCCAGAGGTTAAAGGATGGGAAAGTGACATCTTATGTGTGTCAATAGTGACTACTGTGCCAGAATATCTATAGTTACCTTGGGATCAGGTCCTTGCCCAGGCACCCCAGACCTTTTCCAATTTCTTGGGGCATTTTTGGCTCATATACGTGAGTTTTTATAAGGGTAGGACAGATTCAACCATCGACCTCCATTGTGAGACCGTGGGAGTGTAACGCTCCTGCGTTTTTGTAGTAGGCTGGATTTGCAGCTGCAGAATCTCCACTCAGTAGTCATGTAGAGATGTGTTGAATAACCAGATCCAACTCTCCAGACTCATCACTGTGGGCCTGTCAGCTTCAGCATACAGATATACACACTCAATAAGATGTTCCTGGAGTGATAGGATGTATATGTTAGTATGAAGATGATGTGCTGAAGGGACAGGTGTGAACAGTGACAGAGATGGTAAGCACTTGATAGAAATGTTCAGGAGAGTATTAGATGGTATTAGGTAGAATGCAGATAGGTTAGTAATCGAGTATGGTAACAGGTGGTAAGGACAGCAGATGACAAATACAGGATAGACTAACCCAGTGCAAGGATAGATGGTAGTAGACTCAAGAGCTAGCAATCTATGTAACAGTGCAGATGATAGAATTAGTATGCATAGATAGTAACAGTCCTTAATGTGCAGAGGTAGATAGTGTAAGTAAGGTTATGGAGGATTCCCCTGTGGGGTACTTATCACTAGTAAGGTTAGTAGTAGAAGGGTCCAGGAATGAAGGAGTGATCCAGTAGCGAGATACAGGGATCAGTAGCGAGGTTCCGGTCTGTTTCCAAGTAAAAGAGAATAGCTGGAGGTTCCGGTAGCAAGGCAAGCTTGTAAGCATGTGGACACACGGCAGGTTGAACGAACAATGTGAGAGAGAACGCCGGCGGTTGAAATAGCCGCTCTGCGGCGCTCGGCGATGACGTCATCCGTCTTAAAGGTCTATGCGTACCACCTAATTAGAAAGGTGGGACGCATATTTGAAAAGAAAATGGAAAATAAGGGTACCAGAGGTACCAGAATCTTACAGTACCCCCCCCTTAAGGCCGGCTCCGGAAGGCCTATAGCACTGGTTTCTCCGGGTATTTCGAGTGAAACCTTCGTATAAGCCTAGGTGCGTGAACATCAGTGGTATCCAACCAGGTGTCGTCTTGGGGTCCATAGTTCTTCCATCTTATGAGATACTGGAGTCTTCCTCTGTGGATACGAGAATCCAAAATCTCCTTAATCTCATATTCTTCTCTGCCTTCAACTTGTACTGGAGGTGGAGGCAAGATGGTAGGCCTTATTCCTTGATTAGGAACATGGGGTTTCAGTAGCGACACATGGAAGATGGGATGGATCTTGAGATCTGCTGGTAAGGTGAGCTGTACTGCTGCTTTTCCAATAAGTTTCTTAATTGGGAAGGGTCCCAGAAATAAAGGTCCAAGCTTTTTGCTAGGGATCTTTAATCTTAAATTTCTTGTCGATAGCCAAACGAGGTCCCCAATAGCATACTGAGGAGAAGGTTTTCTACGTAGGTCGTAGTACCTTTTTTGTTGGCTGTGGGCGTGTGAGATAGTGGTATTAAGTAAACCCAGAGAGTCCTTTATTTGGGTAAGATAGTCTGAGGCTACTGGGTTACTTGATGGTAGGATGCGTGGTGGAAGAAGTGTGGGATGAAACCCATAGTTCAAGTAGAACGGACTTTGCTTAGTAGTACTGTGGGTTGCGTTGTTATAAGCAAATTCCGCCAGAGGGAGAAGGTCCACCCAATCATCCTGTAGGTATGATGTGTAGCAACGCAGATATTGTTCTATACACTGGTTGACTCTTTCAGTCTTTCCGTTGGTCTGAGGGTGGTAGGGAGAAGTGAGCTTTCGCTCAATCCGTAATATTTGACAAAGAGCTTGCCAAAATTTGGAGATGAACTGTGAACCACGGTCGGATAAAAGAGTCTTTGGAATTCCGTATAACTTGAACACATGTTTCATCAGTAGTTCCGCTGTTTGTTTAGATGAAGGTAGTCTACGGATAGCGATGAAATGTGCCATCTTTGTCAGGTGGTCCACTGACACTAGAATGGTATTAAATCCTTTAGAAGGTGGTAGTTCTACTATAAAGTCTAAGGACACAACTTCCCATGGAACCTGGGGTATTGGTAGACTGCAGAGTAGACCAGATGGTTTTGTAGTGTCAATTTTGGACCTTGCACAGATGTCACATGAAGATACAAATTTTTGTACAGACGTCTTCATATCAGGCCACCAAAACTGCCTAGTAAGCAAATTAAGGGTTTTCGTCATACCCATATGTCCTGCCATGGGCACATCATGTGATAACTCCAAGATCTTGGTATGCATAGTAGGGGGTATGTAGAGTTTGTCGTTGTAGTAGAGGAAGCCTTCTGCATCAGTTTTTAGTTGTGGTGGAGGTGAATCCAATCTTATACTGTGCAAAATCTCTTCCTTCAGGGAACGAACAACCCCAATAATACGTTCATAGGGTATTATAGGAATAGAAGGGATTTCAGCGCAGTTATCTTCGGTTAATCGTGATAGCGCATCCGCTTTTTTATTTTTGTCTGCAGGCGTGTAGGTCACTAAGAAGTTGAATCTTAGGAAAAATAATGACCATCGTACCTGCCGGTGGGAGAGAGGTTTTGTTAGTCTGGAGGTATTGAAGGTTTTTGTGATCTGTATATATTAGTATTGGTAACCGGGTACCCTCAAGTAGATGTCGCCAATTCTCCAGTGCCAGTTTTATGGCAAGCAACTCCTTTTCACCCACTGGGTAATTCACCTCTGGGCTGCTTAATGATTTTGAAAAGAAAGCAACTGGGTGGAGTGGTGAAGTATTTGTTGGTCGTTGGGAGAGAACTGCTCCTACTGCCATATTTGACGCATCTACCTCCAGAATATATTGGAGGGATGGGTCTGGATGGCGTAGTATGGGAGCAGAAGTAAAGCTTGATTTTAACAAGCAGAAAGCTCGATTTGCTTCTTCTGACCATTTGAATGGTTTCTTTATACTTGTCAGTTGTGTGAGAGGTCTCACAATGGCAGAAAAGTTCTTGATGAACTTCCTATAGAAGTTTGAAAATCCAAGGAATCGCTGTAATGCCTTACGAGATGTTGGTATAGGCCAGTCCAGAATACAGGATATCTTGCTCATATCCATCTTAATTCCGGTTTTGGATATGATGTATCCTAGGAATAATATTTCTTCTTTATGAAATAGGCATTTTTTTAATTTCACGTATAGATTGTGTGCGAGTTATCTGGATAACACAAGTCTTACATGTTTTATATGTTCAGAGAGAGATCGAGAATAGATAAGTATATCGTCCAGATATACTACAACACAGACATCAAGTAAGTCTCTAAAGATGTCGTTTATGAACCTTTGGAAGGCTGCGGGAGCATTACACAACCCGAATGGCATCACAAGATATTCGAATAATCCGTATCTGGTTCTGAATGCTGTTTTCCACTCATCTCCGTCACGGATTCGGATTAGGTTGTATGCCCCTTTCAGGTCTAATTTAGAGAAGTAAGTAGCCCCACGCACTTGTTCAATAAGTTCAGGGATGAGCGGTAAAGGATAGCGATCCTTTATTGTAATCGTATTTAATTGCCTATAATCGATAATAGGCCTAAGACTTGAATCCTTATTGCGGACAAAAAAAAGTCCTGCAGCTGTGGAAGAAGTAGAGGGTCTGATGAACCCTTTTGTCAAATTCTCATCCAAGTATTCCTTGAGATGAGAAAGTTCATCCTGTGAAAGAGGATAAACATGACCGAAAGGCAATTTGCTGTTAGGGAGGATCGATAGTGCAATCATAATCCCTATGGGGAGGCAACATTTGAGCATTTTTTTCAAGGAATACTTCGGACCGATCCTGATAGCATAGTGGTGCAATCTCATCTGACACCACAGACATGATCTTTCCATAAGATGGGAGGTTACACGTAATCTCACAATAGTGAGAAGGGAAAGACAAAGTCAGTTTTTTCCAATTTATGATTGGTTGATGTGTGTGTAACCAGGGGAGTCCCAAAATAATAGAAAAATGGGGTGAAGATAGTATATCAAAAGTGGTGGTCTCCATATGAGACTCGTTAGTAGTGACGAGGAGTGCTTGTGTCTGGTTGGTGATTGGACCAGAAGATAGTGGGATACCGTTAATGAAACTAACAGAAACAGGTTTAGGTTTTGAAATAATAGGTATTTTATTTAAGGTAACAAAACATGTATCAATATAGTTTCCACAAGATCCGGTGTCGATCATAGCCTTGGTGGTAATCCTAGTCTGGTCCCACTGTAATGTCAAATGAACAAAGAGATAGGGGTTAGAAAAGGAAGTCGTTAATCCTCCTAGCAAAACATGTGAACACTCACCCTCTTTTTTGCGGACAAGGGGACAGACACTTATCAAATGATCCGGGGATGCGCAGTACATGCAGAGGTTTCTGGATCTTCTTCTGGCTCGTTCAGTAGTTGATAAAGGTGGGCGTATGGTTCCTACCTCCATGGGAGTAGGGTCAACGGCCGAAATCCGAGAAGGACTAGACAATGGCATTCCCATTTTCTCAGCCCTTCTTTCACGCAGTCGCCTGCCGATGTTGATACTGAGTTGTATTAAGGCATCCAAGGTGCCAGGTAAATCCGCTCGGGCGAGCTCGTCTTTAACAGCTTCTGACAACCCGAGTCTGAATTGAGTTCGCAGAGATGTATCATTCCACCCTGAATCAAGGGTCCATCTTTTGAACTCAGCTGCAAAGTCTTCTACAGGTCTCCTTCCTTGTTTTAAAGCCCTCAATTGAATATCAGCAGTACTCTGCCTGTTGGGGTCATCATATAAACTAGCGAGTTCCGCTAGTAATAAAGAATAGGAGTTCAGAAGCTGATCATTTTTCTCAAACAGAGAGTCTGCCCAGGCCCGTGGATCACCCGTTAAGTATGAGATAACGGTACAGACTTTAATTTGATCATTAGGGTATGTACGAGGTTTTAACAAAAAAAGCAATTGACATGCGTTTTTGAATTCACGAAATTTTTTCCGATCACCTGTAAACACTAGAGGAGGGTTTATTTTAGGTTCAGGGGGTTGAGCAGCAGTGAGCCGTGAAAGACGGGTTACCTGCTGTATCAGAGTCTGATTTTCTTCTTTTACTTCAGTAAGAGCAAGCATTAATGCATTTACTTGTTGTGTTAATTGTGTCACTTGAGTGGGTAATTCTGCTGAATCCATTTTTTAGGTTCGTTCAATCTGTAACGCTCCTGCGTTTTTGTAGTAGGCTGGATTTGCAGCTGCAGAATCTCCACTCAGTAGTCATGTAAAGATGTGTTGAATAACCAGATCCAACTCTCCAGACTCATCACTGTGGGCCTGTCAGCTTCAGCATACAGATATACACACTCAATAAGATGTTCCTGGAGTGATAGGATGTATATGTTAGTATGAAGATGATGTGCTGAAGGGACAGGTGTGAACAGTGACAGAGATGGTAAGCACTTGATAGAAATGTTCAGGAGAGTATTAGATGGTATTAGGTAGAATGCAGATAGGTTAGTAATCGAGTATGGTAACAGGTGGTAAGGACAGCAGATGACAAATACAGGATAGACTAACCCAGTGCAAGGATAGATGGTAGTAGACTCAAGAGCTAGCAATCTATGTAACAGTGCAGATGATAGAATTAGTATGCATAGATAGTAACAGTCCTTAATGTGCAGAGGTAGATAGTGTAAGTAAGGTTATGGAGGATTCCCCTGTGGGGTACTTATCACTAGTAAGGTTAGTAGTAGAAGGGTCCAGTAATGAAGGAGTGATCCAGTAGCGAGATACAGGGATCAGTAGCGAGGTTCCGGTCTGTTTCCAAGTAAAAGAGAATAGCTGGAGGTTCCGGTAGCAAGGCAAGCTTGTAAGCATGTGGACACACGGCAGGTTGAACGAACAATATGAGAGAGAATGCCGGCGGTTGAAATAGCCGCTCTGCGGCGCTCGGCGATGACGTCATCCGTCTTAAAGGTGTATGCGTACCACCTAATTAGAAAGGTGGGACGCATATTTGAAAAGAAAATGGAAAATAAGGGTACCAGAGGTACCAGAATCTTACAGGGAGGCTCTGTTTGTTTTCACTTAGACAGAGTGACCATTCTAGCATAAAACACTACATAAAAAACAAATAACTGCTTGTGCATAGTGGGGGAACCTGTATCGAAGATACCGAAGAGGAGTATTCTAGGATCTATGTCCACAGACAGATCCCTTATGGACTATATCTCTGCCACTATTGCATGCCAAAAATTCTGTATAAGTGGACAGGACCACACAACATGCATAAAGGTGCCAATCTGGGCATTGGTCAGACTGAGTAGGGTATACCCTGGAGAGTCTCTGATGGGTGTAATATGATCTGCAGAGGAATTTAAGTTGAATGTACCTGTCCCTGGCTGATATCATCAGGGGAATATATTGCTGAAGTATGTCTTCTTTCCAGACATGAAACAAACAGGTGTTCTTCCCAGTATCCCTACTAGAAATACTTAGGTACAGGGAAGAAAGGATTCGGTCTGCATTGCTTGTTATAAGGAAGCGCTCTACTACATGTGGGGTCAACGTTACCTCAGTAGGGAACTGCAAATGAGTTGCATGTCGCAACTGTAAATAGCGTAAGAGCATCCATGAGGGGAGGTTGAATGTGGCTCTTGAATGATAATAGTTGTCCCTCTGGCATAATATGCTGTAACTTCTTGATATCATACCTAACCCAGAGACTAGGGTCAATAATGGATTGGAAATGTTGCAATTGAGGATTGCCTCAAAGTAGGGTGTGAGAAGAGATAGAATTAGCCGCACTCACCATCGCCGATACCTGTCCCCACACCCTGAATGTTGTGCGCATTGGTATTGTCATCACATGATGTGTCTTCGGACCCCTAAACACAAAATTGCTTAATGCAGAGTAGGAACCCAACACGGCAGCTTCCACGTTCACCGCTGGGTTTATTTGCGACTGGGTAAACCACCAAAGTACTGTTACCAGCACAACTGCCCAGTTGTACTGAGGGAAACATAGTAGCGCCAGTCCGCCAAGAGAAAGAGGCAGCTGCAAGGTAGATTTAGCAAATCTAGGGGTGGATCCTGTTCAGATAAAGGTAGTCACAATTTAGTCAAATTTGTTGAAAAAGGAGTAAGAAATTTGGACTGTGGTATTACAGAAAACATATAAAAATTTAGGAAGGAATGTCAAGGAAGCGCTCTACTACATGTGGGGTCAACGTTACCTCAGTAGGGAACTGCAAATGAGTTGCATGGCGCAACTGTAAATAGCGTAAGAGCATCCATGAGGGGAGGTTGAATGTGGCTCTTGAATGATAATAGTCGTCCCTCTGGCATAATATGCTGTAACTTCTTAATATAAAAATTTAGGAAGGAATGTCATTTTGAGCAGATTTCAGATAGAGTGGTAGGAACCTCCATGTCTGACATCTAAGAGCTAACTGTTGTAATAGAGGGTATATATTATCAGTTAAGTATAGTAGGGGATCCCTCTGAATCTCAATCCCCAAGTAGCGAAATCTGGAGACCCGGGTCAAGGGCGAGGAGGCAAGGTAGGGGGGAGGTGACTGTGAGAGAGAAAATAGAAGCGATTTGATCCAAATAATTCGGACACCCGAGAGATACTCAAATTGATCCATGGTTTCCAAAACCACAGCTAAGGAGTAAGATGCTTCAGGTAAGTAGGTAAGTACAGGAGAGTTTCATCTGCATATACGTTTTTTTTTCTCTTCATGGGCCTACCTGAAGACCCCTAATTGCAGAGGAAGATCGAACCAGAATAGCCAGAGGCTCTATCGCTTGAGCAAAGAGACCAGGAGATAACTGTATTCATGTCTAGTGCCTCTCAGCAAGCTAAAAGATGGGGATAGAATACAGTCATCACTAGCCATGGGAGCCTTGTATAGCAGCTGTATCCAGGAGATAAATTTAGGCCCGAAGCCAAAATTCCAGAGCACCTTCCACAGGAACTGCCACTCCACAGAGTCAAAGGACTTCTCTGCATCAAGAGAGGCCACGACTCCAGGAGACCCATTGGTACCAATATGGGAAAGGTTGGTGTAAAGGCGTGGTGTACAGGTGGCGGAGATTGATGTCAGTGCCCTTACCTGGCATTAAGCCAGACTGATCCCCATGCACCAGAGATAGGATTACCGAGTTAAGGCGGTTGGCCAGAATTTTTGTGAATATCTTGTCATCAATTTTGATGAGAGAGGTTGGCCTACAGGACCTGCACAACTCAGGATCCTTTCTGGGCTTGGCCATCACAACAATCACAGCCTCCGACATTGATGGCGGTAGGCAATTTTCCTCCAGCACAGTCTGCAGCAGCTTGTGGAGATCCGGGACTAAGACCTCTGCATTAGTCTATCTGGACCCAGGGTTTTACTCATCTGGAGTGAGTCAATTGCAACCTGAACTTCCTTAACCATGATTGGGCCATCTAAACTCCTTTTAGCCAAGTTTGAGAGTACTGGAAAGTTTATGGATTCCAGAAATGTGGTTAGCCTTTCTTGGGAATAGTCTATTTAGGAGGCATAAAAGTTCTCATAGAACTGTACAAATTGGGCATTTATCTGTACTGGGTCAGAGTGTTGAGAGCCATTCCCGTCCTGAATATTGGTGATATGTGATGTGGTAGAGTGTTCCCTCTCCAGCCAGGCCAGGGGCCAACCCTCCTCTCTCCTGTTCAAAAATCTGCTGGGATTGGGACAGGAGAAGCTTCCTACAGGCCATAGTACGTATCAAAGCTATTTCTTTATACAACATTTGCAAGTCCCTGTAAGTTCCTTCCTGTTTGTCATTTACATATTGGGATTCTAAAGCTTTCGCCCTTGTTTTGGCTTCCTCTAAGGAGACAGCGGATTCTTTGAGAGCTTTACCAATAGCAGCTTGATATTGACCACTCGCATGTGCCTTAAAGGCATCAAAGCTATTTCTTTATACAACATTTGCAAGTCCCTGTAAGTTCCTTCCTGTTTGTCATTTACATATTGGGATTCTAAAGCTTTCGCCCTTGTTTTGGCTTCCTCTAAGGAGACAGCGGATTCTTTGAGAGCTTTACCAATAGCAGCTTGATATTGACCACTCGCATGTGCCTTAAAGGCATCCCAGGTCACAGCTGGAGCAGCAGTACCTTTGTTATGAACCCAAAAACTGTACAGAAGCAGGACAGCCTCTGGAGGCTAGGACCTGGACCCATGTCCTTTTGGAGCTGGAGGAGCAGTGGGGCATGATCTGATATGCCGCGGGTCAGTATGGTTACATCCTGTGTACAGGAGAGGAGGGGGTCAGTCACATAAATAAGGTCTATACTGGAATATGTAGCATAGGTCACAGAGTGGCATGTACACTGCTCTTCCTGTGGGTGCTTCCACTGCCTCACGTCACATAGACCAAGAAGCTCAGCCCACCGGGACAAGGGAGAGTCAGTAGCAGAGTCTAGGTTGAGTTTATCTAAACCAGGGTTTGGGGGCATATTAAAATCAGCAGCCACAAGGACATTTGCCCTGGGGTACACCGCCAGAGTTGGTGCCAATTTATGCAGTAGGGAAACATTATCCGGGAGGGGTATAGATCCCAACAATTGCCAGCTCAATATTATCACAGATAGCATGCATGAGAGCATAGCGACCTTTGGGATCCAGGTGAAGATCCAAGAGACTAAACTGTAGAGACAGTGCAAGGATGCATGAATAAATAAAACCTGATCATTTAAATGACCCCTGCCAGTGTTAGGTGGTTTGCCTTTTCCATGTAAATTAATACATTCTGCTGGAAAGCTTGAACGTATGAAACACAACATACTTGCTAGCTGAATCACAAGATGAAAATAGAAGAAAGAATGTTTAATAAGAAAACAAAGCCATCACATCTAACAATTTGTAAGCTCCAATATATTAAATATTTAGTTTTTGGTTTAATACTACTTTAAATTCTTTAGAGCAAAGAAGGATTAGGAACCCCATTTTGGGGTTTTCAGTGCTATTGGGGGCTTTCTTAGTGAAAGATTTCCTCTCACCTATTGACCAAATGACAAAGACTGCATCAGTCAGAAAATGAGGGAAAATTAGGAGCAACAAAGACAGAAATATATATATATATATATAATCTACTGCGGAGCCCCACATATCAGTAAAAATCTGGTGGGGGTTCTATATCTACTCCATTCTATCCAAAATTAAAAATACTTTAACAGAACATATATTTTATATTTTTTAATCCAGGTGTGTAAAACAAAGAATTCTGTTATTTGCTAGGGTTTACTGAACTTTACATGCAGACTTTTCTGTAACAAGTGTTATTTAATCCTTGTGGACAACTTACTGCTGGTGATCTATTGTTAAAACTCCTTCCATTTTTTTAAGATACTAACTTTTGCCAGTCCTAGTCTATAATTTTGCACCTTCAGGTGGTGAATTGTTGATGTTATCATCAATATCTATTAATTCATATGGAGGAGTGACCCTGCATGCTTGTCATCACATACATTTACTGTGCATTTAGTTCCCTGAAACTTAAGATTGTAGCCTAAAATATTCCATTTTTTTGCTGCCTGCCAAATTTAATAAACTTCTAAGTCATTAACACAAGTAAATGCCTGCATTTAATAAAAAAATATTTTCAAACGCTAGCCAATGTAATTGTGGTAGTGGGGATGTAAAGGGGAATGCGATCATGGCCAGGGAGGGGCAGCATGGTAATTGATCAGGGCTAGCAGGGGGTTAGAGAGTTGATGGTGTTCAGTAGGAGAGTGAATGTTTTTTGGGGTCAGAAGAAGGGAGAATGATAGCTAATCATGGCTGAAAGACAAAAATGGGACCTGATCATGGGTGTAAAAGGGGGGTGGCAGACCATGACTTAATCATAGCCAAGGAGGGAGGCTGGGCAGGACTTGGTTATAATGGAAAGAAGGAAGGGGTTCATGAAAACCATTGTAGGGGGACATAAGAGAGGAGCTTTACGATTTTTATTCCCCTATTAGTTTATGAAATGAGTCAGACAAGAGGCACATGGCTGTGTAACAGATTTTTTTTGTGCTGCATGCTGTGTTTCTAGAACTTGTACTGTACTGCTGGGAGCGTGATGATAATGCAAACTGGGCACTCCAAAAACTGTGTAAGAAGACACTGGGCAGCCATGATGTTCAGAATTCCTAAGTCAGCAATTACATTTTTTAGAATAGGAGACAAAAGAGCAGCTTAACCCCATAGGCAGTGACCCCCCTCCCAAAACATACCTAAATCTGTAAATATCTAACTGAATGGCTTAACAGATGGTCTGGAATTGAACACTTCAGTATGTCAGGTGTTGCTTATCATCTCAAAGTCTGTTAACAATAAACATTTACAAAGGTTATCAGCATTTCCCACTGAGTGAAGTGGGGTTAACCATCATAAACCCCATTAACAGAACCTAGCATGATACACATGCCTGTCCTGCTCTAAAAAAAAAACCTAAAAGTCCAAGCTTAAAGAATAAGTTCACCTTTTGGAACAGGTTACATATGTTTAGGATGAAACATGTAACACGTTCCAGCAGCTGCAGCCATGCCCCCTCTACCCCCCCCCCCCCCCCCCGGCGACAGGGCGGTCTTCTTCTCCGGGCGTCGGCTGTCAGTTTTTGAAACTAACATGTCTGTGTGCGGGGCGCCGCCACATTGTTTATTCACAATTCTCTGTGAATAGGAAATTACATGTCCTGATAGCTTTTGCGGCTGTTGGCTTGTAGTTCTCAATGATCTACTACGGCGTAGTTGAGCACTGTAGTAGTTCATTCATTCTTCCTGCCAGTGAGCATCTGCTTACCCGTAGGAGGTACAAGCAAACAGATAGCTGATTGCTGGTGCAATAATTTACAGGCTCCCAAAACAACAAATAGTAAATGCTATTTTTTTTACCTGCAAATAAATGTGCATTTATTATTTTTTGCTTAAAGCTCTTTCTGTCCACCCCTTTCTTGAAAATCAAAACTTTAGGGTATTACATAACTCCTGAGATGATAACATTACAGCCAGATTAAGAGCATATTTACCTGTATCAATAACTATCAGCATTTTAAGTCCAAATACCACAACCCTAGGAGGTAGCGTAGGAGGATTAGGCCCATTACATCTCCTAGATGAAATAGCCATGTGATATCCATCATATTTGTATTCATTTAAATGGAAATTTCATGCTGGACATTGACAATATTATACAAATGATTAGAATAGTATAAATTGGTATTCCAGGATATTAAAGTATGTATAAACTAGTATTTGAGGAAGTGGCAGCTGCATAGTCAGAAACGCTTGTGACATCCCATGTTTTGTGTCAAACATGTCAACCATCTTTTGTCCCTGGTGTTTTACGTTCAGCTTTATTAGGGTATAAATCATTGCAACTATTGGTATTTTTCTGCAGTGTGGGGCTACTGCTTCCCGTTAATGTCTCTTTGAAGGGTGCTACTATATTGTAAATCTCTGAATATTCCTGTATTCCTAGGTATTGCAGATGTTTACAGTATTTTAGGCCATAACTGTAATACTGTGAACATTAATATTTATTATAAATATCTGATAGCAGTGCTTTAGGGGTATAAAGGGTTAATTGCATAGTTAACCAAACCCATTGACAATCGCTCTCAGTCTGCTACCATTAATACTGACAATTTATGTGATTATTAAAATCGGTGTACATAAATATCCAAAATTGTCCAATAAATAAAGGTGTATCTTCAATCCAAATAGAGACGATTCAAAAGGTGCATTTGTGCAAAAAATAGTGTGACTAATTTCCTCCACCTGGTGTCACTTCTAGGTGCTCTAAATTCTCATCTCAAATAAGGGAATAAAACGCCTGTGTTTATGTGTCTTTCCTCTAGCGTGGTTCCTTATAGCTTCTGGGACCTTCCTAGGGGATCCTGTGTATGTTTCCGATCGTTGGTGTATCTCTGGGGCTCCTTACTTAGGGCTCCTTGTGATGCGGGTTCTTTGGTTAATACCACCACCTCTGGGGCTCATTGAATAAAAAGGGCCATCATGGTGTAGTATTATGAACACTTTTTATTTAAAATAAAGTATTGCACTTACAGTTATCTTGCTTGTTTTTCGGCATAAAAACAGTCTGAACAGCGCTGCGGGGACACCGTCCCGTCCGTCACGTCACTTCCGGTTTATTGGTACCTCCTCAAGAACAATTTTGGATATTTATGTACACCGATTTTAATAATCACATAAATTGTCAGTATTTTGTTGTATTTTGTAAGAAATAGATTTGTAAGCACTGAGCACTTTAGATATTAATTTCACTACGTGTTTTAAGAAGAATTTTATCACAATTTTATATTGAAACACATTTATAATTTAATTGGATTTATTTCATTCATCCTTGAAGCGCACCATCACCCCCCTTTTTTAACCGATTCTTAGACTGTTTTATAGTATCACTATTGTGGTGCAGCATTAGGGAATGATTTATTTCCAGGATAGCGCAGGAAACATTTATACATATACACCTGCTACCATTAAGGTTGTTGCCCTACGAGCTGTAAAATTTGTGCAAGGTGAGGCTGAGATGCTGAAAGTTTACGAGCTGTAAAATTTGTGCAAGGTGAGGCTGAGATGCTGAAAGTTTACGAGCTGTAAACTTTGTGCAAGGTGAGGCTGAGATGCTGAAAGTTTACGAGCTGTAAAATTTGTGCAAGGTGAGGCTGAGATGCTGAAAGTTTACGAGCTGTAAACTTTGTGCAAGGTGAGGCTGAGAGTGTCAATATCGCACATAAGTGACAGCGTATGCGAGTTTGACCAGCCATTCGTCACACGTTGGAAAGACAGCTACCACAGACAATGAAGGAAGAGCAGATATTGTCAAGGCTGCAGAAAGTGTGTAGAGACGAGGACATCTTAAGAGTCTGTGTAATTATGAAAGAACTTTTTCAGTAAGTAATTTGTCAAAAAGAAGGTTTACCTTTAACTTTTGCATTACATTTAATAGGTGAAATATAAATGAATGTACAATGTTCATATTTACAAAAAAATAACCATAATGATAACTGATTTGATTTAAAATTACTGTTAATAAAATGCCTAGAGCTATTTCTCCAGTCACAAAGTCACGTATAAAAAAATGTTCTTTGCAAATAGGCTTTTTTAAACACATTTTTTTATACATTTCACAGGAGCCATCCTCAAGGTTAGTACACTTAAATGGCTCTACATCATGGGTAGCATAGCAACATAAAGCATACATGAAAACTGACCTAATTTGTCCTAGTTTGTCCTCTGCTCAGGATTAATCAGCTTGTTGTAGTTAAATGGCTATGCTCCATTTTTGTAATTGGCTTTTCTGAAATATAAGCAACAGTAATGAAGGAAAATGTAATGCACCACTCCAGAAATTACAGCTAGCATATTTGTCATAAAAGTGCTACTTCTGACAAATCATCAAAATACTTGGCTGTTTTCATAAAAAGCATAGAGACACTTAAAGTAGTAATATCACTAAATGCTGTATGTTTTGATGCTTCTGAAAATGATTTAAAAAGGTGGATTAAAGGTAATTTCTGCCGCTATAAGAAAAATTAGACTTGTGTGTTGTAGATCACATAGTGTGTGAAAGGCATTAAAGGTTATTTACCAATTCCCAAATTTACAGAGCTCAGACCAATCTGTGCAAACATACCAGCTGTCCAAAGCAAACATTCACTTTTGGAAGCTGCCACTAATGTATTTTTTTTTAAGATAGCAGACCCATTTGAGCACTGTGAATACCTTAGAGATAGAGGAGAGAGAAGCATAACTTTGTAATTGCTTGTTTATTTTATATATATATATTTTGTTTAAATGGAGCAACAAAATGCCTTTACCAAAGCAACAAATCAGGATTTTGCATTAATTTTTCTAGTGTTCCCTAGAAAATGTCAGCTATGTTTATGAAGGGCTTTGTTTTATTTTCCTTTGTCTTAGTTTTTAAAAAATAATCACATTACTTATAGAACATGTCAAATTTTCATAAAGTGGCTGACAACTATGTGTTTGGAAAAGTATTATTTGTAGAAAGGCTTCATGAAATATAATGTAGAGTTTAAGCATCATCATCTATATCATTGTCTCCTGCATGCTTTGGTTAAACCTGTAGGATGTGAGTACAGGAAATAGTTTTGTAAGATATAGGGCTTGGGTGCTCTCACAGTTGGAAATTAGTGATAATATTTTTCTATTGGTGGTTTAGGAGAGTGATATACATTGCTCAAAAAAACTAAAGGAACACTTGGAAAACACATCAGATTTCAATAGGGAAAAATATTATGCTGGATATCTATACTGATATGGATTGGGTAATGTGTTAGGAATGAAAGGATGCCACATCGTTTGATGGAAATGAAAATGATCAATTTACAGAGGGCTGAATTCAAAGGCCCCCCGAAAATCAAAGTGAAAAAAATGATACAGCAGGCTAGTTCATTTTGCTGAAATTTCATTGCAGCAACTCAAAATGGTACTCAGTAGTTTGTATGGCCCCCACGTGCTTGTATGCATGCCTGACATTGTCGGGGCATGCTCCTAATGAGACGACGGATGGTGTCCTGGGGTATTTCCTCCCAGATCTGGACCAGGGCATCACTGAGCTCCTGAACAGACTGAGGTGCAACTTGGCAGCATTGGATGGACCAAAACATATTGTCCCAGAGGTGTTCTATTGGATTTAGGTCAGGCTATCATGGGGGCCATTCAGTGGTATCAATTCCTTCATCCTCCAGGAACTGGCTGCATACTCTCACCACATGAGGCCGGGCATTGTTGTGCACCAGGAGGAACCCAGGACCCACTGCACCAGTGTAGGGTCTGACAATTTGTCCAAGGATTTAATCCCGATACCTAATGGCAGCCATTGTCTAGGCTGTAGAGGTCTGTGCGTCCCTCCATGGATATGGCTCCCCAGAACATCAAAGACCCACCACTAAACCGGTCATACTGAACAATGGCTGCATAATGTCCTCCACGGCTTCTCCAGACCCTTTCACGTCTGTCACATGTGCTCAGGGCGAACCTGCTCTCATCTGTGAAAAGCACAGGGTACCATGTGCAGACCTGCCAAGTCTGGTGTTCAATGGCAAATGCTAATTGAACTCCATGGTGCCGGGCAGTGAGCACAGGGCCCACTAGAGGACGTCGAGCCCTCAGGCCACCCTCATAAAGCATGTTTCTGATTGTTTGGTCAGAGACATTCACACCAGTGGCCTGCTAGAGGTCATTTTGTAGGGTTTTGGCAGTGCTCATCCTGTTTCACCTTGCACAAGGGAGCAGATACTGGTCCTGCTGATGAGTTAAGGGCTTTCTATGGCCCTGTCCAGGTCTCCTAGAGTAACGCCCTGTCTCCTGGAATCACCTTCATGCTCTTGAGACTGTGCTGGGAGACACAGCAAACCTTCTGACAATGGCACGTATTGATGTGCCATCCTGGAAAAGTTGGACTGCCTGTGCAACCTCTATAGGGTCTAGTTATAACTCATGCTACCAGTAGTGACACTGACTGTAGCCTAATGCAAAACTAGTGAAAAACAGTCAGAAAAGATGAGTAGGGAAAAAGAGGTCAGTGGCATCCACCTGCAAAACCATTCCTGTTTTGGAGGTTGTGTCATTGTTGTCCATCTAGTGCACCTGTTGTTATTTCCATGAACACCAAAGCAGCTGAAATTGATTAACAACCCCCTCTGCTACCTAACTGACAGGATCAATATCCCAGGAGTTTAATTGACTTGATGCTATACTCTGATTAAAAAGTGTTCCTTTAATTTTTTTTGAGCAGTATATATAGTATTGCTAATGTAAATAGTTATACTCCTTGGAATGGTCCTTGGAATGGTACAGTGCTATAATATAAGCTTAGCTGCATTGCAGACGGAGGAGCAGCAGTAGCCTTTGTAGACCGGTCTGCCTGCCAGTCTCCCTTTGTAGACCAGTCTACCTGCCATTTCATACTAGCAGTACTGTAGCAATGACCTCAGATGTAGCTGCTGGATTTTAACTGACTCTCCTGCTTTCACTACTGGTGATCTGCCCTGTAACTGCACCCAGACCATCACAGACCCAACAACAGTGACAGACAGGCAGACTTCATTATGTTCAATCCTGTTCTTGCAATTTATTGACTCAAATGGGTCAGGGGTACAGGATAAATATAGCAGCAAGCAAAAAATCTCTCTGCACAATAAACTACTCAGTCGTTTAACCCAGGGCCGGGGCAAGGGATGGGCAGGAGGGCCGGTTGCCCTGGGCGCAATGGTTTATTGCAGGGATGGGGGTGCCTTGATCCTAAACCTAAGGGAAGGGGGGGCGCACTTTGGCATCCTTGCCCTGGGCGCTGGATTATCCTTGTCCCGGCACTGGTTTAACCCCTACCTCAAGTCATCTACTGAACTCTGCCTCTGTGACAGATTAATGTGCACTTTGTAGCCCAGACATGACTACTGTACCATTAGGTATCTTAAGTCTCTGTCACAGAGCAGGTTAGATTTATTCAGACCTCTCTCGCATGTCAGTTGGGGAACTTTAAGCTCAGACAGGCACCTATCTGAAAAGGACTTGTCTTCAGATTATGCTTCCTCCCCAGACAAAGAGCATAGAAGGCAAAGATTGGACCTCTCTGGAGCTATACCCTTCCCAGGCAACAGACCTAGGAGGCAAGGCAAGGACATCTCTACTAGGAAAAACATAGGGGGAAAAGATGGCTCTAGAAGATCTCTCCAAATATTTATGCTTTCCAAGCTTACATCACTGGCATACACCCCTGATTAGCCAAGGCAGAATAAACATGTATTCACTCATCAGAAACAGGCAGAAGCAATCAATGTTCTTGGGCTAGGAAAAACCCAATGAACACAGATAACATAAACAAAGCTCAGGTGGCTACAATCAAACAGCAAACAGTAAGGGTCCTTTCACACGGCAGACAGATCGCGTCCACCTGTCAGTTTTCCAGGCAGACTCGATCGGACCCTCCAGTCTCCTCTATGGAGCAGCAAGTGTCAATGGATGTGTGTCCATTCACACTAACCGGCATCAAATAAGATCCTGTCCTCTAAAAAGAGATGGATGGGGATTTGTTCCCCATCCATCTAGCGGATCAGATGTCAGATCAGAAGTCAGTCGTGTGTAAACGGACAGGCGGTCTGTGTCTGCTCTACATAAGCAGAGGGAATACAGGTCAGCCATCTGACAGATTCCCCGCTGAGCAGGCAGACTACAACGGAGCCCACCCTGTGTATAAGGCGCCTTGCTTTTGACTAGGCATGCTCCAGCTTAAGACAGAGATCTGAATTTTGAATTTGATTTGAATTGCCACTGTGTTCAATGCATATTTTCATATGATATCTATTTTACAAATCAATCACAAAACCTGAGTTTCTCTTCAGGTTTAAACAAGCTCACCCAAATAACTTCTTTATGAAGTCTAGGTTGGTCATTGCCAGTGCTAAATCCTGGCAGTAATATTATTTTTAAAATAAACCTCCACGGCCTCTCTCTCTCATGGCCATCAAAATATTCCATGTGGAAATACTCTGTTGCACTCTGGAGGGATGGAGCCTAAAATCCAGCTGTCAATTTTCAACTGCTCAAAACATATTTTGTACTTTTACTGTGTTCTATGTGATGAACTGTTTTTATATTTATAAAGTCTCAAAACTCTAGCACAGTCACCACCACTTGTATCCCACTTCTCATGTATCAGCAAAGGAAATACAAGTTTATTATCAGACGTATCAGAGCAACATGTTGCAATGGGAACAATGTACCCATACTTAAGCAAGCTCCTTTTTGCTTTTGAAACTTACAATTTTATTTCTCTTTCCAAGTTTTAGTAGACTCTACATATTTTAGTATTTCCGCTTCAAGTAATACATTTTATACAATATAAAATTATTTACATGCTATTTGAGTTTAACCAGTTGCTGACCACCCGCCGCACATTTACTGCGGCAAGGTGGCACGGCTATACAAATCGAAGTACCTGTACATCGCTCGCGCCCACGGGTAGGGGCACGCACCTGGTGATCGGATTTGTTTCGTTTCAGACCCGATCATTTATCACGTCCAGGCCAATTATTTATGGCCTGGACCTGCTGATCGGTTCTGCCGAATCACAGAACATTCTATGTCTGTATAATGTAAACACATGCACAGGGAATTATGCAATCTCCCCTCCTGAAGCCCTTTTCGGTTCCAGCGAGCGAGGAGAGAGCATCAGACAGTGAGTACACAAGCACTACACTGACACCAGTACACATAAGCACATATTTCAACTGCTGATAGCCCCCCCCCCCAGTTAACCCTTTCACTGCCTGTCACAGTGTCACTATATACAGTGTTCAGATATTTTACTGATTACTGTATTAGTGCCACTGGTGACTTCAGTTAGTGTGAGCAGCAGTTAACAGTAGTTAGCATCAGTCCTAGATAGGTTTAGGGTACCAGCCATATTTTTCCTTATACAGTTTTACCCCCTGATCACCCCCAGTTAACCCCTTTACTGCTCTTTCACAGTGTCATTATTAGCATACAGATCTTTTTCTTGATCACTGTATTAGTGTCACGGGTAACGTCAGTTAGCATCAGCTTTAGCAACAATCCAGGACAGCGTCAGATTGCATGCCACATATTCAGTAATTCATTTTAACCCTTTGATTGCCAGTGACACACACAAACAAACACACTAAACACCTCCATTATTAGTATAGTGTCTGAATGGATCAATATATTTGATCAGATCAGAACTTTACAAGCATCCCCATAATATAGTATAGTGTTCCCAAAATGCAGTGTTAGCAGGATCAGCCCCAACACCTGCCAGCACCTGCGTTTAGCCCCTCTGCCCAGCCCCCAAGAAGTGCATTATCAGTAGATCTCTATCACTTCTGATACACAGCACACAAAACTGCAGTGTTAGTAGAGTCAGGCCTGATCTCTGCTAGCGCTAGCAGTTACATTTTTTGCTAGCATTTCAAACAATCCTTGACAACAAGGTGCTTTTTTACCTGTGAGTCTCACTAGGTACCTTTAAGTTTATTGGCCAAAATGTCCAAATAGAGGTACACTAGTGAAGAACAAAATAAGAGGGGTTCCCCTAGTGGTGGGACATTATAGGCACTTCAAACGTAGAAACAAATCATAATAATATAAATGGAACTTTACTCAATAAATATACATATAACAATGTTAAAAATAAGCAAGCAGTGTACAATATATATCACAAAATGCAAGAGATAACCACAGTGGACAGGAGGTAAGTACCCAACGCGTTTCGAAGTGACTAACAACTTCTTCTTCAGGGGTAACCTTGGGTGGTTTTCTGTTGATAATTAAATACAATCACAAACATAGTCTATTTCATTTTAAATCCCATTGTAAATAAACATCTGAATATGCATATAAATAATGCTTATTATCAATTGTCAAACACTTACATCATTTGCTTTTTTGTGGAGTTATACTGCTTGCGAGAATTAAAAATCAACCAGGTTTTGGAGAGCCTGACTGGTAAACCGTGGCCAGAGCAACAAAGTATAGATGGTAGGTGGTGGTCCAAAAATGGCTATCACAGGTGTGTGTTTCCAGCATGAGCTGGTGGGGGCAGCTGGAGTCCAACAGAGCTAGAGATCCTGCTGAGCAGAGATAAAAGGAGTATGATAAATTCTATACAAAAATTAGAAAGATATCTACTTATTAATTGAAACTGAAAAAAAAAATCAGGTATCAAAAAAAAAAAAAATGATATGGAGGGGTACAAAGACCTATTTCCACCCATATATCCTACCCATATATCAACAATGTGGTCTAAGGTTGCAATACATAAAAAGGAAAAAAAGGAAAAACGGGGAAAAAAAAAAAAAAAAAACAGCAAAAAAAAAAAAAAAACTGTTTTTCACAGAAGATCTGTACAGATCTATAGTGACCCAAAGCAATTTATTAGCCGATCAATTTATTGCCGCAAATTCAAATTTGACCCTTGCCAGGGATTTAGAACGAAATGTATCACTGTTTCCGAATTTAGAACCTTTCTGGGACTATCCCTCATCATTGGCATTACTAAAAAGAGTGAATTGCAGTCATAGTGGTCTACTGACCCAATTCATCATATGCCCAAGTTCTCTGTCATAATGGCCAGAACTAGATACGAGAAAATCTTGCGGTTTATGCATTTCAATGACAATGAAATCTGTTGTCCTCGGGATGACCCTGGATATGACTGGCACCACAAAATTCGGCCCCTCGTAAATCACTTCAACCAAAAATTTGTAGCCTTGGATACACCCCAAAACGCTCTCTTTTGAGTTGATGAGTCCCTGATTAGGTTTTCTGGCTGCCTTGATTTCAAACAGTTCCCCCCCAAGCGTGCCAGATATAGGGTCAAGATGTATAAGCTCTGTGACAGGGCATTAGGCTTTACATGTAGTTTCCAGATTTACAAGGCAAAATATAGAAATGTGGAGCCCCCTGACTGCCCAGACTACATAGGGAGCAGCGGCAAGATTGTTTCGGACTTGGTGTCATCCTTATTCGGAAAGGGGTACCATTTATGCTTGAACAATTATTACACAAGAATGCCGCTTTTTAGTCACTTTTTTTGATTCTGGAATTGGCGCATGTGGCAACATGCGGCCTAATCCCCGGGGCTTCCCCCAACGGCTTGTACATGCCCAACTTAAACGGGGGAGAGAGCCTGCTTTAAGTGTAATAAATTGTTTGCAGTGAAGTGGAAGGACACACGGAATGTTTTCGTGCTGTTTTCTATTCACGCAGATATGACAATCCAAATGACCAAAAAACGGCCGCTGGTGGTGTTGAGAAGCCCCTCTGTGTCCATAAATACAACCTTAACATGCACTTAATTGCCCGTAAGGCCAGATGCTGGTGTGACACCCGCTATTTTTATCCCTACTGTCCTGGCCAACCTGGTCTCTGGATAGGGGACTGTTTTCGTCCCTAACACACACTAGTGGAGTATTAGTATAAGGTACAGCACGGCACAGTCTAGGGGACACTTTCACACAGGGTCTCAAAAGATGTTAGATGGCTACCACATTTTTAGACACCCTCGCCTTGAACCCTTAAAGTTTTTTACAGTTACAAAAAAAGTGTATAAAAAAAGTTAAACAAAAAAAAAAAACATAAAAAAATAAATAAATAAATAAAAAAGCTAAAAACAGTTGTCGTTTTATTGAGTTAATTTTCTGTTCTTACTGTTTTAGTGTACTTTATAATATACTGCTATACTGTAATGTTTTATTGTTACTGTTTTTCATTGTTAACCATAGTTTGCTTTGCAGATACCACCATTCTATTATTTTACTGTACTGTACACTATTATATTGTACTGTTTTATTGTTACTGTGTTTTATTGTTAACCATTGTTTGCTTTGCAGGTACACCCATCAGTTGCAGCACTGATTTGTTTATCCTGACAGCAACAGCATTTGCTCTTAGCATATAAGTAATTCAATGATTGCAGTTCTGTAGGAGGTGATTTCACCACTGCAGTTTAAAAAAGAGCATATATGTCGAAACATAGGGGATGGGGTGGACACAAAGGGCAGATCTCCCCTACACTTTTCTTGGAAGAGATTTTTTCATTCACATCAATTGATGTGAATGGAGTATTCTGTCATGTTCTTTTTTTTTCGTTCAGCCCAAAAAGAACATTGCATGTATGCTCTTCATTAGAAGTGGGTGGATGCTGGGAGGTCTAATGGTGGGCATACCACACACTTTCTGGCAGTGATTTCTTAATCCACACCAATCAATGTGAATGGATGTGAATGGAGGAATCTGTTAGCTTCTCTTTTTTCGTTCAGCTCACAGGCTGCATGAAAAAAAAACAAAAACATTACAATATATGCCCAACAAGTACCAGCAACGTAGTGGTACATCACTGGAAATTGAGTGGTCATCATCTTTGTATCATTTTTTTCAGCCAGCAGTCGGCTTCCTTGTAAAAGCAATCCTAGTGGCTAATTAGCCGTTAGACTGCTTTTACAATCAATGGGAGGGGCCTCCCCCCTCCTTCCGCCTTCCATGGCTTTCTTGGCCTCTTCTGTCCCATCGGGTAACCCGAGAATGCAGCAGGTGGTTCCAGAATGGCTCCAATCATCTCTATGGCCTAAGATACCAGAAGCTATGAGCATTTTATCACTTCAGTTTTGCCAGATATAAACAGCGCCATTTTTAATTTGGGAAGGCATCTTATCACACTAATCTTGGTGTGGTTGGATGCTTTAAGGGCAGAGGAGAGATCTAGAGTCTAATAGACCCCACATTTTCTAAAAAGAGTCACTACTTGTGACTACCTGACACTACTATAATAGTGGATATGTATATCCCTTGTGATTAAAAAAAAAAATAATAATGGGAAGGTGTAAAAATTAAATGGAAAATACAAATAAATAAAAATAGATAAAAAAATTAAAGCATCCTGGTCCCCTTCGCCCAAAGGCGAACGCAAGCATTGGTCTCGTGTCAGTAGGTAAAAGGAGAGATATATGGCACCACACACTGGGATTGTAAGAGAAATAAATACAATATAAATGATCCTCTATATCACACCAACATAAACCATGGGTAAATAGTAGAAAAATTGTAAAGTGCTGAATACTATAAAACTGATCAAGTGAAAAATGTATGTAAAGGTGGGGTGATCGATATATTAGCATGACCAAATGCAACAAAGATAAATTAATACAATATAAATAATCCTCTATATTACATCAATCATAAATCATGAATAAATTGTAGAAAAACTATAAAGTGCTGGTCCTCTCCACCTCTCCTTTTACCTATTGATTATTATATATCCCGTTGGAATATATATTAGAGGTAGGCTGCAACTCAGAATTTCTTATATATTATCCTAGCGTGGGTTTTTTCCCCTTTTTTATTGGTCTCGTGTCGTATGTAAACAACAATTGCACCATGCATGTGAGGTATCACCACGAATGTCAGATCGAGGGCAATAATTCTAGCAGTAGACCTCCTCTATAACCTTTAAAGGCTTTTAAATGCTTTTAAAAATTTATGCAGTTTGATGCCGCTCCACGGTCATGCTCAATTTTAAAGCATGTCATGTTTGGTATCTATGTACTCAACATAAGGTAATCTTGATATTTTACCAAACAATTGAGTAATATATTGTGTTTTTGTGCATTCGATTTTAAAAAAGTGTTTTTTCCCCCCAAAAAATTGCGTTTGGAAAATCTCTGCGCAAATACTGTGTGACAAAAAAAAAATTGCAATACCCATCATTTTATTTTGTAGGGCCTCTTTTTTTAAAAAAATATATAATGTTTGGGGGTTTCATGTAAACAAAAAGTGTCCTAAAAGGCTTGTTGTTGTAGTTAGAAGAGTGGGTGATGCATGGCATAAGCTTCTAATATTGGGCAGAAAATGCCAGGACAGTTCAAACAACCCTCAAATGAACCCTTTTTGGAAAGTAGACACCCCAAGCTATTTGTTGAGAGACATGTTGAGTCCATGGAATATTTTAAATTTTGCTACAAGTTTGTGGGAAAATTACACATTTTTTATTTATTTATTTACACAAAGTTGTCACTAAATGATATATTGCTTACACATGACATGGGTATATGTGGAATTACACCCCAAAATACATTCTGCTGCTTCTCCTTAGTACAGTGATACCACATGTGTGAAACTTTTTAGGGGCCAAGCGGTGTACAGAACCCCGAAAACCAATTACCACCTTCAGGCTTTCTAAGGGTGTAAATTACTAATTTTACTTCTACACTACCTATCACAGTTTCGGAGGCTCTTAAATGTCAAGCTAGCACAAACCACCACCCCCCCCCCCCCCAAATGACCTAGTTTTGGAGAGAAGACACCCAGAGCTATTTGCTAAGAGGCATGTTAAATCCATGGAGTATTGGAAGCTGTGTGTGTGCTGAGTGTGTACGCGTGCAGCATGTGCGGCGAGTGTGTGATGAGAAGGAGCTGCGGGGGAAGCCGGGTGCGGGAGACGTGCGGGAGACCTCCGGGGGAAGCCTGTGACCACCGGTAGTAAAGTACCGAACTGCGGCGACGGCAGTGGCGGTGGACGGTCAGGAGGGCTGAAGATCTGGGAGTGAGCTGGTGACCCAGAACAGCATCAGGGATGTGAGTAGGTGACCGATCAGCTGCTTGGCAGCTGGTGGGGGGGGGAACCAGAGGCGAATAGCTAGTGACTGTGGGCGACTGACTGTGACCTGACTGTGACTTGCGACTGTGACCTGCAACTTACTGTGACCTGCGACTGACTGTGCTCTGTGACTGACAGTGCTCTGCGACAGACCGAGTGCTGCAATTGACCATGCTCTGCGACTGACTGTGCGCTGCGACTGACCATGCTCTGCGGCTGACTGTGCACTGTGACTGACTGTGCACTGTGACTGACTGTGCTCTGCGACTGACTGTGCTCTGCGACTGTCCGTGCTCTGCATGTTCTGCGACTGACTGTGCTCTGCGACTGACCTTGCTCTGCGACTGACCGTGTTCTGGGACTAACTGTGTTCTGCGACTGACTGTGTTCTGCGACTGACTGTGTTCTGCGACTGACCGTGTTCTGCGACTGACTGTGTTCTGTGACTGACTGCGACTGTGAGTACCGGTGAGTGTCTGTGAATACCTGTGAGTGTCTGGGGTATCTGTGAGTACCTGAGTATCTGTGAGTACCTGAGTGTCTGGGAGTACCTGTGAGTGTCTGGGAGTACCTGTGAGTACATGAGTGTCTGAGAGTGTCAGTGAGTGTAGCGGTGTACCAGAGGGAGAGAAAGCAGAGTTAGGAAGCTACACAGGATAGACCTAAATTACTGGATCCCCATTAGATTAGATTAGTAGGTACAATGCCCAGCGGGTGTGGAGATGTGATTCGGTGTACATCTTGTGGTATGTATACGTTCCTTGATCATGCAATCGAGGGCGAATAAAAATGCACAAAATGTAAGCACGTTGCTTCCCTGGAAGCTCAGGTCCTGAATCTAGGGAAGCAGCTGGCAACACTGAGACGAATGTCCATACCAAAAGGAGAGCTGGGATTGTACCTGACAGGGGCAGGCTGGAGCCTGGACTGAGGTGGGCGGAGAGACGGAGGTGCATGCATTAGAGCAGAGTAGATGGGTGACAGTTAGGAAGGGTAGAAGGGAAAAAGGCAAGGAGGCCGATCCTGGGCTGGAGCACCCCAATAAATATGCCCCGTTGCATGATGGTGGGGTAACTGGTCAGGGACCAGCATTGCTGGAGCAGAGCGACGCCCCTAGCTGCCAGGGGAAGAACTCTTCCAGTGAGGCCGGGAGAAAGGGAAAGGAAAGACAGGTGCTGGTGGTAGGGGACTCAATCATTAGAAGGACAGACAGTGCAATCTGTCACAAAGACTGTGAGCGCCGAACAGTCTGTTGTTTACCGGGCGCTCGGGTTCGGCACATCACGGATTGGGTGGACAGATTATTGGGTGGGGCTGGGGAAGACCCAGCTGTCATGGTACACGTGGGTACCAATGACATAGGCAGAGGAAGATGGAGAGTCCTAAACGATTTCAGGGACTTAGGCACTAAGTTGAGGAGTAGGACCTCCAAGGTAGTATTTTCAGAAATACTACCTGTACCTCGAGCCACACCAGAGAGGCAGCGCGAGATTAGGGAAGTTAACAAGTGGCTGAGGAGCTGGTGTAGTAAGGAGGGTTTTGGGTTCCTGGAGAACTGGGCTGACTTCTCAGTCGGCCACCGGCTCTTTGGTAGGGACGGATTGCACCTAAATGGGGAGGGTGCAGCCGTACTGGGTGAGAGGATGGCCATAAAGTTAGAGGGGCTTTTAAACTAGGTGATGGGGGGGAGGGTACAGATGTAGAATTAGCCAGCGGGGAGCAGGTTTCAGAGGGCACAATTGGGGACATTAGCAGTAGGGTGTTCAGAGCTCCTAAACCCAAGGTGGGTATGGGGAAAAATCACAAGAGCAGCCTAAAAACAACATCAGACGAGGATATATGCAACCAGTCAAAATTACGAGGTTTGTATACCAATGCCAGAAGCCTGGCCAACAAGATGGGAGAGCTGGAGCTACTGATGCTTGAGGAGGACTTAGATTTTGTGGGGACAACAGAGACTTGGTTTGACAGCTCTCATGATTGGATGGCGACCATTCAGGGGTATTCCCTTTATCGCAGGGATAAAGAAGGTAAAAAAGGGGGAGGGGTATGTCTGTATATTAAGAACAGTGTACAGGTAAATATGAGGGATGATATTAATAATGGAGCTATGGACGAGTCAGAATCCCTATGTATAGAACTTAAAAGGGAAGGCACTATAGGGAAGGTAATATTGGGCGTATGCTATAGGCCCCCCAACCAGAGGGAGAAGGGGGAAGCGGACCTCCTTTTACAGATAGGATTGACAGCAAGGATGGGAAATGTCATTATAATGGGGGGCTTTAATTATCCAGATATAGACTGGGCAGAAGGAACCGCACATTCAGCCAAGGCTCGGCAGTTCCTAAATGTTTTGCAGGACAATTTTATGGGTCAGATGGTGAACGCACCGACAAGAAACAATGTGGTACAGACCTGATCACGGATATAGAAATATGGGGCAACTTAGGAAACAGTGACCATAGGTCAATTAGTTTCAGTATTAATCATAGAAATAGGAAATACAAGGGTAATATAAGGACACTGAATTTCAAAAGAAAAAATTTCCCAAAACTGCGCTCTCTGCTAGAAAATATCAAATGGGACAGAACCCTAGGAACAAAGAACACGGAGGAAAAATGGGAGTGCTTCAAGAGCATACTAAACAAAGGGATTGGCCAGTGCATTCCAAAGGGAAATAAATTTAAAAGAGCAAAACCCTGGGTGGCTAAACTTCAACATAAAAATGCATATTAATACTAAAGAAAAGGCCTTCAAAAAATACAAGACTGAGGGGTCATTGGCAGCATTCAAGCATTACAAAGAGTGTAATAAGAAATGTAAAGATGAAATCAAGGCGGCTAAAATAGAACACGAGAGACATATAGCGGAAGAGAGTAAAAAGAACCCCAAGAAATTCTTTAAGTATATAAACAGTAAGAAAGCGAGGCCAGAACACATTGGCCCCATAAAAGACGACAAAGGAAATATGGCCACAGAGGACAGAGAAAAGGCGGAAGTGTTAAATAATTTCTTCTCTTCAGTCTTCACAAAAGAATAGGGGGGGCTACACTAACCCAGCTTGTAAGGCTAAATTAATAATACACCTCAGGAAGTACCACCATGGCTAACAGAGGATAGACTGAGAACTAAACTAGAGAAACTTAACATAAATAAATCACCGGGACCGGATGGCTTGAACCCGAGGGTTCTTAAAGAGCTCAGCCAGGTGATTGCCAGACAATTATTCTTGATCTTTAAGGATAGTCTACAGACGGGTATAGTGCCAGCTGATTGGAAAAAACTAACGTGGTACCAATATTTAAAAAAGGGCCGATATATATTCCGGGTAACTATAGGCCGGTCAGCCTAACATCAGTAGTCTGCAAGATTTTGGAGGGGATGTTAAGGGACCACATACAAGATTTTAGTAATGAAAACTGTATTATTAGTAGTAATAAGCATGGATTCATGAAAAATCGTTCTTCCCAAACCAATCTATTAACCTTCTACGATGAAGTGAGCTGCCACCTAGATAAAGGTAAGCCTGTGGATGTGGTGTATCTGGACTTTGCAAAGGCCTTTGACACCGTTCCCCACAAACGCTTACTGTACAAACTAAGGAAGGTAGGTATGGACCATAGGGTGAGTACCTGGATAGAGAACTGGCTCCAGGGGAGAGTACAGAGGGTGGTGATTAATGGGGAGTACTCGGATTGGGCGGGTGTTGAAAGTGGGGTCCCCCAAGGTTCTGTCCTGGGGCCAATCCTGTTTAATTTATTCATAAATGATCTAGAGGAGGGGATATCGAGTACAATCTCAGTATTTGCGGATGATACTAAACTAAGCATGCCAATGTCGTCTATGCAGGATGTGGAAACCTTACAAGCGGATCTAAACAAAATAATGGGGTGGGCAACTACATGGCAGATGAGGTTTAATGTTGAAAAATGTAATAAGTAATGCACTTGGGCGTCAGAAACACGAAAGCAAGCTACTCACTGGGGGGGAAACCTCTGGGTGAGTATAGGATGGAAAAGGACTTGGGGGTACTGGTTGACAACAGGCTTGGCAGTGGCATGCAATGCCTAGCCGCTGCAAGCAAAGCCAACAGAATACTGGCATGTACTGTATAAAAAAAGGGATTCACTCCAGAAATAAAGAGATTATTCTCCCACTCTACAAGACTCTGGTCCGGCCACATCTGGAGTATGCTGTCCAGTTCTGGTCACCGGTCCTCAGGAAGGATGTGCTGGAACTGGAGAGAGTCCAGAGAAGGGCAACAAAAATAATTAGGGGAATGGAGGGCATCGGCTATGAGGAAAGACTACAATTACTGAACTTATTCTCTCTGGACAAGAGACGATTGAGGGGGGATATGATATCAATGTACAAATACTGTACTGGCTACCCTAGCAAAGGAACAAACTTTTCAGAGAAAGGGAATACAATAAGGCACGTGGCCACTCACTAAAACTTGAGGAAAAACGGTTTAACCTTAAAATACGTAAGGGGTTCTTTACTGTAAGAGCAGTAAGGATGTGGAATTCTCTTACACAAGCAGTCGTATCAGCAGGGAGCATCGATAGTTTCAAAAAACTATTAGACTGGCACCATAAAGACCACAACATTCAGGGGTATACAATGTATGGTTAACAGCAAACACGCACACACATCATAGGTTGAACTGGATGGACTGGTGTCCTTTTTCGACCTCGTAAACTATGTAATATAAGGACACTTACCTGTCCAGGGATCTATCGATGTCCTCACCTGAGTCAATTCTTCAATCAGTTTCGGATCCAGGCATATTTTGTAATGCCACGCTGCACTTTGTGAATGGTCCTGTAGTCTTCTGTGGCCACATTTGGCATGTCATTTTTTTTTGGGAGGGGCAGGTACCTAGTTTGGACAGGTACCCGCTCCCACTTCCGCTCAGCCCGCCTCCTTCCCTGCATCCTTCTGGGACATGCAACAGGTCCCAGAAGATTACCCGGCCATTCAGTGTGACTTGCTTTTAGTAGCTGCTACACTTTAATGCGCAGCTCTGTTGGGAAAGAAGATGGTTTAGAAGTTGGAGTGGCTTTAAAACTAGGTGTTGGAGAAGAGGTCTCAGAGGAAGGGATAGCTGGCAGTGAGCAAAAGACCGAGGGTACTAGTGCATACACTAGTAATATTATACCTGCGCTCAAATCCCAATAGCTTGTTCATCTATTTGAACTATGAGGTGCTAAAGGGGTGTGAACACATAGTAACACTACAAATTCTGGATGAACCCTCTGTACACTGCTACACCCTTTCCAGCAAACTATGCAATGAAAAACAGGGATATAGTTCACATATATTGCAATACATGTTTAAGCTGACCAACTGCATCAAAGTTATCCCTCTTCTGGCCAGTCCTACACTGCCTTGCCACCGCAAATGCTTCGGTGGACACCATGCCAACATGGGGCATTGTATGGCTGTTACTTATGCAACTGAAAAAATATGAAAAATAAAATGTATTCCACTTGCCTAACTGATTTCCATAGAATGACCAAGTGCCTCCATTATGAAAATGGATCTCTTGCATTTTGTTCAGAACACTTCCTGATGAAGTACTGCTGTATTGATTTGGGCACTAGGGACTGATCATTATAACAATTCAGTAGCTACAACGTAATGAGTTTCCTGAGCAAAATCTTTATCTAGTGGTCACCTAGTTTGAAAAGTCTTAAGGTTATTTTGAGCCAACTCAATAAAATTATATAATCCCATTCTCTGCTCTGTGACTTATATTGATTTATTATTATGAAAGGCTGCTTCAAGACTACATTTCATTAACCCTTTAATTGTTGAAGGTTATCTAAAACACTATCTGTATATAATCTGAGACCTTCTTTCATGCTAGGTTAATTTCATCTAGTAATTAGATTACAGAACTGCATGAACAAATTATAACAATAAACTCAATGAGCAAGTAAGGAATTATGCACAGCCATTAACTGCAGCTTGTGCTTTAATAACCAGTCTACCTGAAACTAATATTTCTTCTTTTTTTTTGTTTTGGTTTAGGTAGATGGCAGATGGACAGTCATAATAACACAAACAGATCTTGCTGCTTAAATTCAAAATAACCTAAGAAGCCCTTGGTTAGTTCAGGTGTCCAGCATGACAAACGGAAATATCTGTTTTAAATTTATTTTATACTCAGCAGAGCTTAAAATCATTTATTCATTGATATCCAACCCATCCCAGTTCACAGAGCTGATGTGATTAAAACCCTTCCAAATACAGGGTTTGACCTAGCTGTATGTATTATGGAACAAGAAGCCGGTCAGGAGAGACTGTGCGATTGCTGACCTCTACTTTGAAAAACGAGTTGCCTGGCTGTCATGCTGATCCTATTGCTCTAATACTGGGAGGCACTGGAAGAGAGCAAAAATGCAGAAAAGGACTTTTTATTTTTCTCTGACTTTCCTAGCCTGCATAATTGTTCCAGTTCAGTGAACCAAAAGTACTGAATCAATTAGCATTTTCAGAAGGAAATCACCAATAGCATATCCATATTTCTCATATCATATTATAAGATAAGTTTATTTTAAGGCTAGACTCCAGGATAACAGATCAGTAGAACATTAACAAGGCAAGGTTGGTTGATTAGCAAAGTCAATCTTGACTATTCACTATTGCAATTAAAAGAGAAGTATGGGATTTTTCTTTTAAAAGAAGCATATTTACCTAGGTGGATGCAGCGTTGGTCCGATGCTGCATCTGTCCCCCGCCAGCTCTAAGAATGAGAACCAAGCAATCAAACACTGCTGATCCCTTGGTTTTCAGAGCTCTGTGAGCAGAGAACTGTCAGTCAACGCTGTCCGATCTGCCCCCCCCCCCCCATTGCTCACTGTAGCTCTGGGCTGTGGAGGGGGCTGGAGCTGGCTCTTAGTGGCTTGCTAAGAGGCAGAGCCAGGTGCCAGTCCAGAGTTGTGGGCAGATCCCAACCATATAGTCGTGATCTTTCCCCAGCCTGGACCTGCTCTGTAACGTCAACTGACAGCGGGCTTTGGTCCACTGTCTGCTGAAAACAGGTCGCAGGGGTGCAGAACAAATGGTACTCATGTGATTCACAGGAGAAGTATAGCCAATCAAGCTTTGGCTGTACTTCTCCTTTAAGCAGTAAAACAGGGTCACCTCTCCATTCTCATCCTGTGATTGGACAATGCAGCATGAGATTATCCTTCTGCTCATTCTGCTCCTTTCACTTACTCCTTGAAACAACAACATCATTTTCTTTGTCGTTGCATGTGTACACGAACCCCCATTGCTGCTCCTCCATCTCCAAAGCTTATTTCTACAATACAGGGAAATACCAAGACAAATTCAGATACTTAGACTAGCTGCATTCAAAAATACATGAATGATTTTATGGATACATAACTTCATTAATTGTTTTTTTTTTTATAACTTCCTAGGGACCATGACATCTTTAAAGAATATAAAGGTAATTGTATAGCAGACATTCAAAGATTTCAGATCCTAATTTCAAGTGCCAACCCACTTCCCTAGTGTACTGTTGGAACCCCCAAAAGATCCTGTTTTCTAGGGCTAAGCATACTTCTCTTACCATTAACATGGTAGTGTTTCCGAATTGGTGATTGGTCACTCATGTATTAAGCACCACATGGTAGGAAGCAGAGAAGGTGTGCCTGTGCTCCATACCTAGAAATGTAGGTTTTAAGGAGGCTCCAGCAGCCAACTGGGAGGTGACTCTTTACTAAAGTTGGCCATACATGGCTCAGTTTTTTTCATTCAGTCAAAAACTGAATTGATTCCCCCATCCACACATTCACAGTGGATGTGGGAATCCTCCCCGCTATGTCACTGTATTTTTACAGCAGGACTCCCCTGCCATCAGAATACACTGGTCAGTGCTGCAGCCAATTGGTTGCATGCAATGATCAAAGCAAAATGTTTCAGCAAGCCGGTTCATGAGAAGTCCATCAATAGAATGACTTCTCATGGATGGGAATGGCCATAGATGGATTGAAATTCAGCAGGTTCCTGCTGATCCAGCCAAATTTCGATCCATGTATGGCCAGCTTTGGAATATAAACATAAGTTCTCAGATGCTAAGATGAAGTTGGTGCCTTTATTATACTCTACATTATAACTACATTTACCAAAATTAGGCGTTTCACTTTAGTCCCTTATCATCTCCATGTAAATTGACGTTACAGAGCACTGTAAACTTTAAAGTAGGTCTAAACCCAAAATGGAGAGCATGTAATTTGATAAAGCACAGTGTAATCCAAACAATTGCCATGTATATATATTTTTTTCATAAAATACTTGTTTTCACCCTTTTTGCATAATTATTTTAGTATCAGTGCTGCTGAATCCCAGCAGCCTTGTAGCAGCCTATGTACATACATTCCTGCATTGGCAGCTTGTCTTATCTCTAATGATGACAACAGTAGACCATGTATGCATTCAAACATTGACAATTACTTTTACAATGACATTTCCATGTCAAAGACTTTAGTAAGTAGGTTTACACATGCTTCAATCTGGCACAATAGCATATATCTGATCATTTTTATACTGTAATTATTATCATATCTTTATTTCTTGAGCAGCACATTGTTGCTTGCCAGTAGGAAAAGTGATTTATCTTTGTATTTGAGTTGCACGACCTTTGTTCTTGGCTTTCAGTGCTTTGCCTTCATGCATTAATCACATATCATGCCAGAGATATTTTTAGATGCATAACTGTGTACATTAGATGTTGCTACGCTCTCTGCATGCAACTCCAGTGCCCTAGTCAGTGCTCAAGCGTATCTAAACACAAGAAAGAAACACTGATTGCAGCTTACATGTCTTTATATGTGGTGGCAGCATTCATTTTCTTTTTTCATGGTTTTCCCTTTATTTTAACCTGGTAATCATATCAATAAATGAGTTCTGTGGTCACATTATGCACTTTTATTGAATAACATTGTAATAGCAATACAAACAGTAGTAATTTTTGACAATCAAATATTAGCTTACTTGAAAAATCTCCTTTCATGTTGTGAGTTCTGCCTGTCTGCTTGTCATGTGTTTCCACAACAACTGCATGCCTTGAAGCCTTTCCTCTGCTGTTTACTTTCCGTTTCTAAGGACTACAATTCCCATGGTACTCTGCTCCCAGTGAACAGTGATTCCTGTTCTGATTCCGCCTCCTGAAACTCCTTCTCTCAGCATCTCTTTAGTTTAGAGGGCAGGCTCTGTGAAATGTGTGACACAGAAGTGCCTACTCTCAGGGCATAGTGAATTTGTGTCACAGTGTTCAAAGAAGTAAATGTGTGGGGGTCTTCACAAAGTATGTTTACAAACTTCAAGGTCATTCTAATTAAACCTGACCTCCAGGAATTTACCCACTTTGTAAAATGTGCTGGCTTACTATGAGTTAAGTTTTATTTATAAGCTGAAAAACAGGACATTGATAGGGTGTATACTAGGGAATCTCATAATGAAGCTTAAACAGCCCAATACCAGGGGAACACCAACCCAGTAATTCAAGAAAAAAAAAAAAAAAAGGAGGCTTTATATTTTGTAAATGTGTTCACATAATACAAAGTGCTCTGTTGGGCAGGAGGAAGTGAGAAGCAGGTAGAGCAGCTACATGTATCCCTGCAGCTACAGAAGCTGACACCAGAAGATCCAGCATGGAATCACTGGAAGTATAGCAACAATTCTAAATTAAAGTGATACATTTTAAATTACCTTTTTCACACCGGTACCTCATGGCTCTTTAAAGATTTATGACACCGAGAGGTGGGGCGGAGCTTAAAGCAGAGAATTTTACCTAAAAATACCCCCGGGACAGTCAGGGCTAGTGCATTTAAGCAATGATAGCCTCTGAACTGTCCCCTGTTTTATTTACCTGTAAGAAGAAATACTTACCTTGAAAATATCTTGTCCAGCGCTGCCATCTCAGGTGTGGGCAGCTGAAGCCGGAGCGTCCCTCTTCGTGTCCTCTTCCGTGACGTCGGAGTCCCAGAATGTCTTGCTCGTCACTTCCAGGGCAGGTGCGTCATCCCTGCACATCTTCTGGGCATGCCTAGAAGCTGTTCAGCAGGGAATGCCGCGCCTAAACCGGAAGTGACGAGTGACTCCCGTGCAGGCGCATTGACTCCTGGGATTGATGATGCTCATCTCCCAGGAGTCAATGCAAGGAGGAAGTGACATTGTGCGCCGTGTCCGCAGAGGGAGGAAGAGGAAGGACGGTAAGTATATTTTCATTAAAAACAAAGTAAGTGAAACAAAAAATTTCTTTTAATTATCCAATTATTTTTTAGGTTTGTGTAAGCTAGCGGATGGTGAAATTTTTTTTTTAGGGTGAAACTCCGCTTTAAGAGCACCTGACCGCCGTGATTGGCTGTCACGGCGGTCATGTAATCAGAAAACTTCAGATCGCAAGCAGCGATCGGGAGCTTTCAGTTAGGCGGCAGTAACTGTGTCGGGAGCGTGCAGTGCGTGCTCTCGGCACAATTGTTTGTGCAGCTATTACCGCAAAAATGCATACTTGCTTGCAGCCGGCGCAAAGGGGTTGAAGGGATAAGTCCATGAGTTGGTATGTACCTCGTTGGACTTACAGTGGATGTAAACCTGATTCATGAAATTTGTCTGTAGTGTTTACTTATCTCTCTTTAAAGCCCTAAGTCCCGTGGATTTCTCCTGCTCTGTTCTTCTGTTATCAGCATTATAACTTCTGACAAGTTCTCCATCAACTGAGATAAAACCAGGCTGAATTTTGTGTCGGGGAGGTTGCTATAAATAGATTAGCAGAGAGCTGGTCTATTCATAGCACAGCTCTTTCTGCTTCTGCCTATGTGGAGAGGGACCGTGTGCCTTTCCTCCAATCAGCTATTTCAGAGTGTATTTCCAAACTTCCCTCCCATAGGTGAATCAGGAAGAGAAAATTCTAACAGGACCTGCACTTTCTAAACAGTGTAGAAAGCTGAAGAGGGCACATATACAAGTAAAACTTATGTAGGAGGATTTGTTTCATCTCTGTGTATCATCTGTGAGGCTGTGACGCTGTGAGGCTGTGAGGCTGGTGACTTCACTGGATATATATGAGTGTTTACATCCACTTTAAAGTTAGATAACAACCTGTATCCTAGTGCCTGTGCTATATAAAAAAAAAAAAAAAAGAAGCAGATTCTATCTGTTTTTTACAGTGCCTCCCGGTGCTCATGTGACTCCCGGCTCTCTCCTCTCTCTGTCTGAAATCTCAAGCAGGCGGGGCCAAGAAATTCCTCTGAGGTCAGCCGGGGAGGCGGGGAGGAAAGGAGTAGAGAGATAGGAGTCACGTGAGCACGGATAGGTGCTGTGAAAACAGGTAAAAATTGGCTTTTTTTTAATAAAGCACAGGTACTAGGATACAGGTTGCTATCTAACAGAGGGGATGGTATAAAGATGAGATTGTTTTTCAGTGGGGAGGGGAGCAGAACGGAGTGAGAGCTGACAGGCATGGAGGGAATGGGGGAGGAGGACAGAGGAAGACAGAGAGCTTCAGATAGCAGCGGATGACAGAGGCACGTACACTGACCACCATGTCAGGGCTCAGCAGCCATGATATACTATGGTCAGTTACCTTTGGGGAGGGCCAAGCCAGGCAGGATCAGCCAGGTTTTTTAGGCGATACAGGGGGCCAATTTACACAGCACAAGCACTGTGTTGTGTAACATGCTTTATCCTCCTCCCACCCAGCCATTGCACCCTATATGGCCAGGTGGGAGCTTCCTCCTTCTAAGCGGACTTTCAGGAACGTCCTTCAGAAGGAGGGATATCGCGCAGCTGCGTGCACACGCAGCTTCGCGATCTCGATGTGCCTGTATCCCTTGGACACAGCGCAACATTATTCGGCAGGTGGGCCCTGTGATTGGCACTCTGATCACATGACGGCTGCATCCAATTACAGCCATCATGTGATGTCAATAGAGCTGTTTTCACGGAGATCAGCTCTCCTTCTCCTGACATAGTGAGGAGGAGGAGAGCGGATCAGTGCTGGCAAGCGGCGATCAGTGAGTATAGAGCTGTTTTACTGCTCTTTACTCACTGATCACCCTGCTAGTGTCTACACACAGTGTCCCCAACACACCAATACAGTGTCCTCAAACCCAGTAAAAACACCTGTCACACATCTGTCCCAGTACAATAATCTGTTACAGTGAACATCTGTCCATGATCATTTGTCCCATCTGTCCATGATCATTTGCCACATCTGTCCATGATCATTTGCCACCTCTGTCCATGATCATTTACCACATCTGTCTGTGATCATCTGGAGCACATCATCTGCCACATCTGCCAGTGATCATCTGGCGCATCTGTCCGTGATTATTTATATTTACCACATCTGTCCATGATCATTTGTCACATCTGTCCATGATCATTTACTACATCTGTCCATGATCATCTGGCGCAATCTAGAGTACATTATCTGCCACATCTGCCAGTGATCATCTGCCGCATCTGTCCGTGATCATCTGCTGCATTTGTCCGTGATCATTTGCAACATCTGTCTGTGATCATCTGGTGCACATCATCTGCCACATCTGTCTATGAACATCTGGCCCTCATCATCTACCACATTTGTCCGAGATCTTCTGGCTCACATCATCTGCCACATCTGCCAGTGATCATCTGGCGCATCTGTCTGTGATCATCTGGTGCATCTGTCCATGATCATCTGCCACATCTGTCCGTGATCATCTGGTGCACATCGTCTGCCATATCTGCCAGTGATCATCTGGTGCATTTGTCCATGATAATCTGCCACATCCGTCCATGATAATATGCCACATCTGTCTGTGATCTGCCACATCTGTGCCAGTGAACATCTGCCACATCCCAGTGATCAACCTCTGTCACAGGGCCTTCAAAAATGTGATTGGCAATGAAATGTGTACTTTATGCCCCTAGAACGCCTGAAGGTGCTACTTGGTTGTTGGGCCTGTGTATGTGGCCAGGCTGTGGCAAAGTCTCACACATGTGGTATTGCCATACTCAGGAAGAGTAGAAGAATGTATTTTGAGGTGTAATTTTTGCTACGTACATGCTATGTGTTAGAAATATCTTATAAAATGACACATTTGTTTAAAAATAAATATGTTTTCATTTTCTTTCCACATTTTCCAAAAACTTGTTGAAAAAAATGACATGTTCAAAAGACTCAATATGCCTCGTAGAATATACATTGGGGTGTTTGCTGTCCAAAATGGGGTCATTTTGTGGGTATTTCCATTGTCCTGGAGCTCCAGGACCTTCAAAAATGTGATAGGTACTCAGGAAATGAAATGTGTAATTTATGTCTTTAGAACGCCTGACGGTGCTACTTGGATGTTGGGCCTCTGTATGTGTATATGGCCAGGCTGTGGAAAAGTTTCACACATGTGGTATCGCCATACGCAGGAGGAGTAGCAAAATGTATTTTGGGGTGTAATTGTAACTTAAGTTTATCTATGCCATGTGTAAGAAATAACTTGCTAATATGACAATTTTGTGAAAAAAAAAAAAATCTTCATTACTCAAATTATTGTGGACAAAAAATTGCAACTTAAAAAAACTCACTATGCCTCTTACTAAATACCTTAGACTGTCCTCTTCATAAAAAAAGGGGTAATTTATGGGGTATTTGTATTGCCCTGACATTTTAGGGCCTCAAGAAATGAGATAGGTAGTCAATACCTCAGGATTTATAAATTTTCAATGATACGTAGCCTAGCTTGTAGGCTCTATGACTTTCACACAAACCTTTTATCATACATTATCAGGGTGTTTTTTACCAAAGACATGTAGCAGAATACATTCTGGCCTAAATTTATGATAAAATGTGATTTTATTGGAATTCTTTTGAAACAGAAAGAAGAAAATATTGTTGGTTTTTTTTTCAAAATTTTCGCTCTTTTTCCCCTTATTTCGCAAAAAAAAAAAAACAGCGGTGAATAAATACCACCAAAAAAAAAGCTCTGTTTGTGTGAACAAAATTCTAAAAATTTAATTTTGGTACAGTGTAGCATGTCATTCAAAGTGCGAGAGCACTGAAAGCTGAAAATTGATCAGGGAAGGAAGGAATAACTTTACGACCGCCCGCAGTTATACTGCGGCAGGCAGCTGCTCCTGCGCAAACCGCCGTAGGTATATGTCAGTCGCGCACAGGCAGCTAGGGGGCGGGCGGGCCGTCGGTGGGGCGCTCCCACCCCTGCTCGTCAGTGGGAAGCCGATGCATGGGGCAGGTGGCTCTGATTGCCGCCTGACACCCGCGATCGTGCCCCGCTGAGAGAGAAGAAGTGTTGTAAACACAGCTGACCATTCTTCTCCCTGGAATGATTATAGAGCCCCTGTGATCCTTCTATATAGGATCAAAGGTCTCTATGATCATTTCACAAGCCATGCCCCCCCACAGTTAGAATCACTCCCCTAGGCTAACCCCTTGATCACCCACAATGTTAACCCCTTCCCTGCCAGTGTCTTTATTACAGTAACAGTGCATATTTTTAGCACTGATTACTGTAGTAATGTCACTGGTCCCCCCAAAAGTGTCAGTCAGGGGTTCAATCTGTCCACTGCAATGTCGCAGTCCCGCAAAAAATTGCAGATCACCGCCATTACTAGTAAAAAAAAAAAACAATGAAAATGACATAAATCTTTCCCCTAGTTAGTAGACGCGATAACTTTTGCGCAAACCAATCAAAATACGCTTATTGTAATTTTGTTTACCAAAAATATGTAGCAGAAAACAAACTGGCCTAAAATGTTGAAACATTTTGATTTAAATTTTTTTTTTTTTTTGAGGTATGTTATATAGCAGAATGTTAAAAATATTGTTTGTTTTTTTTCAGAATTGTCGCTCTTTTTGTGTTTATAGCGCAAAAAATAAAAATCGTACAGGTGATCAAATACCACCAAATAAAGCTCTATTTGTGGGGAAAAAAAGGACATCAATTTTTTTTTAGGTACAGCGTCGCACGACTGCGCAATTGTCCATTAAAGTAATTCAATGCCGAATGACAAAATATGGCCTGGTCATTAAGGGGGCAAATCTTTCCGGACCAGTATTCCAGCACCTGTTTCAAAGTGGTTAAATTCCTGGGGTTCAGCTGTAAAGTGATGGTAAAGGTTGTTTTTAATTTATACCTACAGATAAACCAATAATAAGGCTTACCTGTAGGCACAGTAAATATCTCCTAAACATGCACCGTTTAGGAGATATTTACTCGTACAACGTAGGTGACGTCTCCAGCGCATGCACACTGCTGTCCATAGAGAGAGCCGCACCGCTGCCATGACTCCTGCATGCATGCACGTGAGTGACGTCATCATGGCTCTGCCAGTCATATGGCCACAGACTGCTAACCCAGAAGGAAGACTGGATGAAGATGGAAGCCCTGTCAGCGGTGACAGCGTGCCGCTGGAGGGCTTCATTTTATGGTAAGTCTTTCATAATGTGCTAGTATGCAATGCATTTTAGGACATTATGACATTAATTTGCAGGGAGTTTTTTTTTATTATTATTTTAATAGAAGAAGGCTGTAAATAATTTAAATAAAATATGGAAATAAATATGTGATTTTATGTATTGACCATAGATACAATTTAACCAGTTGCCACCCGCCCACCGTCAAATGACGGCGGAGTGGTGCGGCTCTTGTTCTGTGACGACGTCATATGACATCGTCCCAGAACAGCCACTCTTGCACACCCGCTGGGGTGTGCAGTGCAGCAATCGTGGCTGCGCTATGTTCCTAGGACCCAGTGTGACACTGATCTTGGTAAAGACCCAATGATGTGGCTCTTTACCCATTTGATCGGCTGTGTCCAGTCACAGCTGGTCACATGTAAATGCGGAAGTGCAGTTTATCGGCGCTCCTCGACTGAGACTGTCAGAGTGTGTGTCGAGGAGAGCCGATCAGCATCTCCTCCTCGAAGGGGAGTCCAGGACACTGATCATCAAAAAGAAAAAAAAATAAGCAGACTTTACTTCCCCTTTAGTCTCCTCCTTTACTGTATTTTCCTTAATCTTAAAGGGGAGTTCCACCTAAAAGTGAAACTTCTGCTCATTTGCTTCCTCCGCCCCCTCCATGTGCTACATTTGGCACCTTTCAGGGGGGAGGGGGGAATGGGTACCTGTTTTTTACAGGTACTCTCCCCCACATCCGGGAGATGGCACCACGGCGCTGTCCTTCAGAAGTTTGGCCCCTCCTCCTTCCCCTGCCGCTGAGACAATCCGAATGCGCAGCACGCTTTGTGCATGCGCATTAGGAACCCCCCTTTGAAGCCACAATGCTTCACTGCCGGGTTCCCTCACCGGCAATGGCGGCGGCTGGACTCCAGGACAAGTAAGTGTCCTAATATTAAAAGTCAGCAGCTACAGTATGTGTAGTTGCTGACTTTTAATTTTTGGAGGGGGAGAGGGGATGCTGGAACACCGCTTTAATTTTCTCCTTTACTTTTTCTTCTTCTGAATTTCCCCCTGTATTAATCCCTCATCTGAATTTACTCTTTTTATGTTTCCTCTGAATTTTCTTCTTTAGTTTTCCTCCATCTGAATGTCCTTCTTTATTCTTCCTACATCTGAATTTCCTTCTTTACTGTATTTTCTATTAATCTGAATTTCCTCCTTTACTTTTTCTTCATCTGATTTTTCCCCCGGTATTTATCCCTCATCCGAATTTCCTCTTTTTATGTTTCCTCTGAATTTCCTTCTTTAGTTTTCCTTCATCTAAATATCCTTCTTTATTCTTCATACCTCTAAATTTTCTCCTTTACTGTATTTTTCCTTCATCTGAATTTCTTTTAGTTTTCCCCCATCTGAATGAACTTTTTTATTCTTCCCACATCTGAATTTCCTCCTTTACTGTATTTTTCCTTATCTGAATTTCCTTCTTTAGTTTTCCCCCATCTGAATATCCTTCTGTATTCTTCATACCTCTGAATTTCCTCCTTTATTGTATTTTTCCTTCATCTGAATTTCCTTCTTTAGTTTTCCTCCATGTGAATATCCTTCCTTATTCTTTATACTTCTGAATTTCCTCCTTTACTGTATTTTTCCTTCATCTGAATTTCCTTCTTTAGTTTTCCTCCATCTGAATATCCTTCCTTATTCTTCATACTTCTGAATTTCCTCCTTTACTGTGTTTTTCCTTCATCTGAATTTCCTTCTTTAGTTTTCCTCCATCTGAATATCCTTCCTTATTCTTCATACTTCTGAATTTCCTCCTTTACTGTATTTTTTCTTTATCTGAATTTCCTTCTTTAGTTTTCCTCCATCTGAATGTCCTTCTGTATTCTTCCAACTTCTGAATTTCCTCCTTTTCTGTATTTTTCCTTTATCTGAATTTCCTTCTTTAGTTTTCCCCCATCTTAATATCCCTCTGTATTCTTCATACCTCTGAATTTCCTCCTTTACTGTATTTTTCCTTCATCTGAATTTCCTTCTTTAGTTTTCCTCCATCTGAATATCCTTCCTTATTCTTCATACTTCTGAATTTCCTCCTTTACTGTGTTTTTCCTTCATCTGAATTTCCTTCTTTAGTTTTCCTCCATCTGAATATCCTTCCTTATTCTTCATACCTCTGAATTTCCTCCTTTACTGTATTTTTCCTTCAACTGAATTTCCTTCTTGAAGCTAAAGAGCGATCTCAGAATGAAGTGCATCAATTAATAAACGAAGACATTAAGCAATCATTTTTCAGGCTTGACTATAGCGCTGGGTAGGCTAGTGTGTAATGGGAAGATGAATGCTCAGCGCTGATGTATGGTAATGTGCAATAGTACATTCCCTAGCACTACCTCTATTCATCAGGGAGCTTCGGTAAGGGGAGTCATTTGTTATTGGCTGGCTCTGGTCCTCAAGGATAACATTCCTGCCCTTTGATTGGTCAGCCGACTGCTGCAAGATTCTAAGCATCTTATTTTGATGATAAATATGAAGGCATGCTAGGCTGTGCAGGAGTGTAGTGTGCAGGCACAGCTCCTCTCCTCCACTCCAGGACTGACAGGCTGTGTCTCCCAAGCCCTGAACAAGACAGGGGAAGAGGCAGAAAGTTGTGATGCTTTTCTTCACTCAGTGCTTTGGGGCTGTGTTAGATCTCATCCACCTAAGGTTTCAGCATTACCAAGCCAAGCGGGTCTTCTCCTCTGCTGGACAATTGGTGTGTGTGGTGAACCCAACACAAAACTCAAAGGTGAGTTGTCACATTGAGATCAGAGAGCAGACAGCTCTTCCTAGAGCTTCCAGTGCAGACTGACAAACAGCAGATTCTCCATTCTCCTGGCTTGCACTGAGCTCTACTATTGATTCATTGCTTCTCCTGGTGTCTTATGTAACGGGTGATTTTACAGCATTCCTAATAGGATTCATCGTTTGCATGCAAAACACATCTGTAGGGCAAATGTGTTATCTTAATGTGGGAAGCAATTAGATGAAGTTTTCTTGGTGCGATGGCGTACACAGGATGTGTTTGTCTAGTTGCTGGAGATGCATGTTATGTGCTGCTTGTGCTGGAGGCTGCGATGCACCTTGTAGATGCAGGATGGATGGGAAGGTCAGCCCGGCATAGTCCACCAAAGAAACCTATGGTAGGGGCTCCAGCCTGAACACAACTTTGACCAATGGACAGGCTGAGATGTCACTAGAAAGGTACATGTGCAAGTGCGACTGATTGTACCGATCTCTGTAGCCTGCTATACAAAGGCTAAGAACCAGAGGGTACAAAGTGGGCATGGTGATTATACCAGGCAGATGCTAAGAGAAGAACCCAGGATGAAAGATGGTGGGGAAACTAGTTACTAAGGACAACAACTGTATTTCCCACAGTTATATTTATCTACCACTTTATACATGTTACCAAGTAACTAATACTAATAATAATACTTTATCAACATCATCATCATCACCTGCTAAGGACGACTGTACTTTATAGTAATCTACTACTTTATACATGGTACCAAGTAACTAATACTAATAATAATACATTATCAACATCATCATCATCAGCTGCTAACTACGACTGTACTTTATAGTAATCTACTACTTTATACATGGTACCAAGTAACTAATACTAATATTTTATCAACATCATCATCATCACCTGCTAAGGACGACTGTACTTTATAGTAATCTACTACTTTATACATGGTACCAAGTAACTAATACTAATATTAATATTTTATCATAATCATCATCACCTGCTAAGGACAACTGTATGTTATAACTATCTACCACTTTATACATGGGACAAAGTAACTAATAATAATATTTGATCATAATCATCATTACCTGCTAAGGACAACTGTATTTTATAGTTATCTACCCCTTTATACATGGTACCAAGCGTCTAATATTAATATTTTATCATCATCATCATCATCATCATCATCATCATCATCATCATCATCATCACCACCACCTGATAAGGACAGCAACTGTATTTTATAGTTCTCTACCACTTTAAACATGGTACCAAGTAACCAATATTAATAATTTATCATCATCATCACCTGATAAGGACAGCAACTGTATTTTATAGGTCTCTACCACTTTAAACATGGTACCAAGCGTCTAATATTAATATTTTTATCATCATCATCATCACCTGATAAGGACAGCAACTGTATTTTATAGTTATCTACCACTTTATACATGGTACCAAGTAACTAATACTAATATTATTATTTTATAATCATTATCACCACCTGCTAGGGACAACAACTGTATCTCCACAGTTTTAGTTTTCTACTACTTTATACACTACATTGTACCAAGTAACTAATAATAATAATATTTTATAATTACCATCATTATCATTACCTGCTAAGGACAACTTTTTTTTTTTTTTTTTTTTTAGCTGTTGATATGTAACTAACAATATTTTATAATCGTCATCATCACCAGCTGCTTAGGGCAACAGCTGTATTTTCTTTAGTTGCATTTATCTACCACTTTTGTACATGTTACTGTGTAATAATATTTTATCATAATAGTAATACTCATTATCACCTGCTATGTACAACAACTGTATTTTTTACAGTTTTGTTTACCTACCAGGCTATACATGCTACTATGTAACTAATAATAATCATCATCATCACCTGGTATGGATCAATGAGTGTTCTTCAGTTCTATGTAACTTATCATCATCACCTGCTAAGGACAGCAACAGTATATATATATATTTTTTTTTTTTTTCATTTTAAACATGTTATTCTGTAACTATAGTAATCATGCTCACTTGCTAAGGATAACACCATCTTCTGAAATTTTATTTGCCTTCCACTTTAAACATGTCGCTATATGCTAAAGGCAAATATACTGTGCACTGCAAGTTCAGTTGCTCCAGAGCTTAGTAAATGGGGTAAAGCTTCCCTTTGCAAAGGATACTCAATCACATGCAAGGAAGATAATAAACATAATTTTTGTTTGTACACAATTGGATAATAGAAACCAGCAGAGCTTCCCTTCATTTCAGAGCTTCCCCTAAGATCTAGAGCAAATCCATTTAAAGTGTACAGTATATTTGCCTTTAGTAAATCAACCTGTATGTAAGTAATGCTAATAATAAGTGGTACTATGAAGATGGGTGATGAATAGACAGGACAGCTCCTGTGTGTATGGGGAAGGCAGGGCTGGCAGGAGCTGTCCAGACAGGAGGGTGCTGAAAGATGATCGCTCCCTACTCGCTGTACTCGCTGTGTGCCGCTGGAGAGATTCCTCCACACTGATCAGAGGGAAAACAGCTGTTTACATGGTAGCTGTGTGTAGACTGTGCTGTGATTTATTATTGGTGTATAGCTGTTGTCAGGAATAGACTGAGCTCAAGATTTATCGCCTTTTAGCTGCAGTTAGGATGTTGTTAGGCAAGTGCTGAAACATTATCTGAGATACTCTGTAGATTAGGTAAGTTTTCAAGTTTGTGATTTAGCTGCTAGTAGTAAACTACATCCAGATGGTTGGGCAATCTATATGGGAGGTGGTGTTAACAATTATGATTAATAACCCTAATGCAGATAATGACTATGCACTCTGGCTTACACTGACACAGGCAATCACTATAATCGACTGTGAAGTGCAATTTATGTCACAATAATTAATTATGTTGTTAGTATTGGGATTTAACAGAGATCTGCACATTGCTTTATGGTAATAATGGGAAAGCTCTTTCAGTCATTTTTTAACCACTTTACTACCGGAGGATTTTGCTGTCTTATGTCCAGGCCACTTTTTGCAATTCGGCACTGTGCGACTTTAACTGACAATTGCGCGGTCATGCAACGCCGTACCCAAGCGAAATTTATGTCCTTTTTTTCACACAAACAGAGCTTTCTTTTGGTGGTATTTGATCACCTGCGCGATTTTTACTTTTTGCGCTATAAACAAAAAAAGAGCGAAAATTTTGAAAAAATAACAATATTTTTCACATTTTTTTATATAAATCCCCCCCCCCCCAAAAAAAAATGTAAAAAATCTAAATTTTTTATCATTTTTGGCCAATTTGTTTTCTGCTACATATTTTTGGTAAAAAAAATCACAATAAGCGTATTTTGTTTGGTTTGCACAAAAGTTATTGCGTTTACTAACTAAGGTAAAGATTTCTGTAATTTTTGGTGTTTTATTTTTTAAAGGAGTAATGGCGGCGATCTGCGATTTTTTAGCGGGACTGCGACATTGCGGCGGACAGATCGGACCCTTGACTGACATTTTTGACACTTTTGGGGGTACCAGTGACATTACTACAGTAATCAGTGCTATAAATATGCACTGTTACTGTAAAAATGACACTGGCAGGGAAGGGGTTAATTTTATTGGAGAGGGAGGGGTTAATGTACGCCTGGTGCTTACTGAAATGTGTGGGGGGAGGTGACTGAGTGACACAGGGACAGATCGCAGGTTCAGCTATGCTGAACCCTGCAATCTGACCCTGCCTGTCACTTAGGAGATCCGCCCGCTTTGTTTACACAAGCAGGCGGATCTCCACACTCGATTCCCCGCCGATCGGGGAAGAGCGGCGGTGATCACCGCCGCTCCTCCCCTGGCCCGACTCCCGCTGTGACTGAAAACAGCGGGAGCGGGCCTCCGGCGGTGCGCGCGCGCCGCCCACAAGGGCGTTATCGAGCCACATTGCTGCAGTAGCAGCAATGTGAGCGGGGCTAAAGTGGTAAAAACTCTGTGTATAGCTGTGAGTATAAACCACATGTGGTTCTGCTTTGTACAAAATATGCATTTTATTTATAAAAAATAATGACTGCTCCCTATGTGTACGCATAGGTGTGCGCAGCCTATTGCTTAAGGGTGTGCACCTGAAAGCTCAGACACACATGCCTTTCTCTGCAGCCTCAGCTGCACTGGACAGTAAATTAATGGGAGGTGCCCTGTTCATTCACAAACTGAAGCATTGTAAACAGTTTACTATGTTTCGGTTATAAATAAAAACATGTAGTGTGTTTACTGTATTCATTTAGAAATGGAGGGGGGCAGATAAATGGCATATTTACTAGCCTCTTCCCCCACTGTCCATTCTGAAACATCCCCCACAGCATCTGGGGGGGGGGGGGAGAGAAGAGGAGGGAAGCCAGCATCACTGCTGGGGGAAAAGGTGCAACACGGGGGAAGCCTGGGCAGTAGGGGGAATCTGCATGTAGTGGTTAGGGTGTGCCGAGGCTTAGCCGATACCCCTCTGTGCATGCCTATGTGTGTATGGTATATAAAACAGTTAGAGATCCAGTTAGGTTTAGCTCTCCATCTCAGCAGCATAGCAGCAGTTTTCCAAGTTCTGACATTTCTAGTAATACCAAAGATTAGAGATGTAAATAAAGAGACACAGGTTGCTAGTCTTTATTCATGGCATGCAATAATACCCATATATTTCTTTTATTGGAGGCTTTGGAGTAGCGAATTTATGGAGAAGGTGCTTGCCAACATTTCATCTAATTTCTAACTAGATACAGACTATTATATGGAACACTACATAATCACCTCTTATGATAAGCATACACTGTAAATACTAGTTTTAGGGAATTAAATTATATAATTAAGAATAAGTCAGAAGTTTGCATTGATTATTCTTTTTTCTTTTATAGGCATAGCAATTTCCTTTGTTCTTAAAATAGCTTCCTTTAAACTTGTCAATAATGCATGTTGTTCTACCACTGTTAGCATACTTAACATACACAGTAAAGCACCAGAGCTTATTTAACAGTTGTCTTCAAGGCTCCAGCTGTTGCTAGTTTGATCTCTGCTGTACACCTCTTTGGATCTTTGTTCACATTCTTTACTTTGCTTTTAACAAAAAAATGACAATGCCAATAAGCCTGATTTATTAAAATGTAAAGTACATAAAAAAAGAAGTGATTCTGGGTCACATTTACTAAAACGTGAAGTGCAGAGATCCAGATTTACTAAAGTCCTCCCTGCTCCTCCCTATACCTCTTGCCCTCTAGCTCCCTTGTCTCCTCCTCCCATTCCCACCTCCAGGACTTCTACAGAACCTCCCCATCCTCTGAAACTCCTTATCAAAATCCATGTCCAGCTATTTCGTACTTTTTCTATCTTCTAACGAAAGTGCCTGTGATGATCAGTATCCGCGGATTGTCTGCAGTACTGTCTCCGTGGAAGCCTATTGAGGAGAAACGCCGCGTCAGAAGTAGGAGGAGCCGCTCCGCCACTCTACACACCGCCAGTATTGTACTGCAGACAATCCGCGGATACTGATCGTCACAGGCACTTTCGTTAGAAGATTGTTGTAAGTGTATTTCATCTTTTACAATAAATTTTACTTGGGGATAATGCACTATTTGTGGCCTCCCTTGCTTTTCTCTCATATGTGGAATTGCTGTGGATGGTAAACCGAGTGCAAGTGCCAGGAGAAACTTTCCCATCATTTCAGTACAGGAAGAAAGAAATGTTTTGAAATGCTCTTCATTTACATCTGGTAAGGAGCTGCCTGAACACTTGGTGAAGGGAATATTGATTCACCATGAGTTTTTGAGGTGCTATCAGAAGTTTCTTGAAAACGACCATTTATATGCCCTTTCTATCTTTTAATCTGGTAAGAAGCACATTCAAAAGGTGGTGGGAAACTGTCACACCTTGTCGAAATCACTTCATCACCAGCTTATTTTCGTCACATTTCTACATCACCATTTTCTTTGAAAAGAGATTGAGTTTGTTCAGCACTCATTTTGGACATTTATTGTGTTGTTAAGTTGTTGTTCAGCACGTGTATGAACACTCACCACTTTTCGTTTAAAATTGTATTCACTTGGTGGATAATTATTTATTGATTTTTTTGTTTATATGTATATATGTTTATATGATTTATATTAATAATAATAAGCGTAAAACTAGCTAAAATTAAACGTTGCTCTCTTTAAGCATCCATCCTATGTAGGGAAATCTGAAGGAAAAAAAAAAGAGATTCTCCTTCACATGATTGGATATTTGAAGTGAGCACAGCCTCACATCGGTTCTTTTCCTATCTTAGTAAATCAGGCTTTGGAATCACTTCACTGCACTTCACTATACTTCACACTGATGTGTCATCAGGATACAGCCCTCTTCAAAATAGGCAGCATGCTTTATAGAAATGGACACTTCAGGTGTGCTTGATAAATTTCCATTCTACCGTTAGTAATTATCAGCCATGGCTAGAGTGAGTGTTTTTTTTCCCATGGAGAAAACAATTATTCTAGTGTTGGTTGCCAAGCAGTAAAGGCAGTGTGCTGATTGAAATCACGAACTAAGGTCATGTTTTGCTACGGGATTAACAAAAGTCTGTATTTAAATCCAAATACTCCAGAACTCACTAAAATAAAGGACCTATGGATGAAAATGGACCATACTATAGGAAACACTGATATATCCTTATGTTTCTCCTTCCTGGTTCCAAGCCATAGTTAAATTCTGCCTTAAATAGGGAAATAAAGGGCTTCTTTTATCTTGTTTTAGCTGAATGAAAGGTAGTTGATATTTATATGAGCCCATTCAGTCTCCAATATACAGTTGATTATCAAAGTTTAAAACAGAAACTCCGGGCAAACATTTTTGCTCCTAAAATGTTTACCACTTTAAAGCGTAACTCCACTTTGGTTGAGAAAAAAACATTCCCCTCTGGGTGATCTATGTACATTACAAGGATTTTAACAAACTTTGTTGGAGATTCCTACCTTTTGTTATTCAGAAGAAATCATTGTTTGTTCCTCTGTGCCTCTGTGCTAAGTGGGTCAAATAAGAGTGGTTTCATAATTATCTGTCAGCTGTGGCAGCTGCAGGGCTCTAATGAGGAAAGCTGCTGGGCCTGCATCCCTTTAGACATGTTCCTATTGGGAGTATCTCACCAAAAATGAAATTTTTGTTGCAGGGGATGCCAGAGATCTGAATTGTATTAGGCAGACTTTTCGGAAAATTGGTGAGCCAATCACACAAGCAGGAAATGATGCTTCTAGGGTGTGGTCAGTACACATTCTGTGTACAGAACAGCTCCAGGTAGTCATATTGCATTGCATTTCCAGAAAATTACAACAGCTGCAGATTAAAAAGCAAACTTATTTTTTTAATAACATTAATTTACAATATGATTTGTGTCGCAATTGTATACGCTATATTGTTTTTTCTTTATTTGCTATTTTTTTCCCCACAAAAGTGGAGTTATCATTTAAGGTTTGCTACCCTCTATTTATTTATGCCAGATAGTATAGCTGCATTGTCACTCTTCTCTTCATACCCATTCATACCCATTCATACAGTGCCTTGTGTTCTATGAACCAGATTAAAATAATATAAGTGGTGCGCTACTCAAAATGTGAACATAATCAATTGTCTCCAGTGATAAATAGTAATAAATAAATAAATGTGGAATAAATACAAAATTAAATTACACAACATATATACATATAACAACTGTAAAAATAGTGAAAAAATCATCCACCAATAAATTCATCCACCAAAAAAATTATCAAAAAATGAATACAATGTTATTGTAGTGAGTATAATGGGTAAAAGTCTATAGTCCAAAATTGTGCAATATGTGTATATCCTTCAAACGATGACAGTGAAAAATAGTGCAAACTTGATATATATAAATGGTGAGAACGTACCAAAACCCTTTCACCAAAAAATAGCAAACACCCATGTGTTGAACCATTCACAATATATAGAGTATTCTGTGAATGGACAAGAGGAGAGGAGGGGTGGAAAAATGAAAGTGTGGCTTATGTGTCTGAGAGCCACAACACTTATTGTCTTAGTGCCAGAAGTATAGCAAAACATGTACTTTTGGTGGCACTATCTAAATCTTTTTTTTTGTTTTTGTTTTGTTACACAACAGATTTTAAGAAAAAAAATGGTTTACCTGGAGTTTTGATTTAAAGTTAACAGAACAAGAGGTTTATTCAATGTTAAAGTGATTGCAAAGTCTTTTTTTTTTTTTTTAATTTTATTTATTTATAACAAAGAAACAGAGGAGGTTTATTTGAACAACATTCACAAAGTCTGATCCATTATAATCATTATGCCAGCATATATCATTATTATACATCTATTATTATCATTATTATACATTATACATCTATATTAAGTTCCTCATCGCTTATCTTATCAGGGCCCATAATGTGGGTGCCTAAATGCCTATTTTCCATGTCTAGAACCTCTAGAGTATTCTCATATTGGGATACCGGGGGTACTTATTTTTTTTTTTTTCACAAAAAAAGTGCTTTATTAAGGTAATAAAGAATGAACAATAAAACATAAAAGTTCAGTAAAGACTGTAAGGGGTACTTCTTAGTAAGAAAAGTGGAGTGGGAGAGGAGAGAGAGGGAAAAAAAAAAAAAAGGGGGGTCAGGGGGAAGTAAGGGGGTTAGTGAGGAAACCCCCAACTGTGCAGAATATTTTCCCACTGGACTTATGTATAAATCCTAGATCCTATATACTGTGTCTTTGTGTCTGTGTTCGTCTCGTGCCCTTCTTTCAAACCATCTCATCTTTTCATCTTGTGTCACACCACCTCGTATTTAAGTGTAGCACTACCCCCTAGAGGACTACTAAGAATTGTACTTTCTGGATTCCCCTGGGTTACCCGTAGCAACAGTCTGTGGAAACATCATTTTAGATGCTTAGCTCAGACAATGAACAGTCCAGGGGCTTTTGTTTTTGTGTTTTATTTAGAACTGGGATAGGAGAAGGGATGAGTGGGATACTCCAACTATGAATTATGCAGAAATCTTAGGACAACTAGCTGTAGTGTGCGGCAAGGCCGCTGCTTCACCCCGTCTCTGAAGTGAAGATAAAAAATATGATCCTGTTTTAGTTTCTCTTCAGGGTCCTAACTTGGCACCCCCTTTCTAACTTGCTGTGCTTGCTAGCCCCTGTCCACTGACTCTCCACTGGAGTGGTCCCCTTCCTGGGCAGACCCCTGGCAAGCTTCCCGGTACTCATGGACACTGTTTTTCCCAAGGTTGCTCTGCCTCCAACTCCACTCGTCAGCATTCACTGGATCTCCTGGCTCAGCACCGCACTTCTGGCTCACTAGGCCGACCGCCTGTGACCACCTTCCATACAGACAGGAGGAGAGACAGCCATCACCCTCCTCCTTGGACCTGGCTCCCCGCCCAAAGATACCCTGTCACATGTGCCTGTGGCTTTTATAACATACCCCAGGATGCACCACTGTTTGTGCCAACCCAGTGGGTCAGTTACAAAGCCTGTGTGTAACTGACTGGGTTTCCTCCACCGTCCAACATGCTCCCCTATTGGATACAGTGGGGACACTCCCTCAGCCCAGATGAATCACACATGGACACATGCAACAGGCATAACAATTGATCAGGCTCCCCTGATAAACAGATGAAGCAGACTATGATTTGCCTGCTGCTCCCCTGTTAAGCAGGCAGAGCAAACTATTCTCCTTCCTAGCACCTATCTAGGAGGGTGCTACATCAGCATCTTTCAACCACCCTAGTACATCAGTGCTACAGCTATCTGTCCAAACCACCTGGATGCCCATCACCAAGGTAAATTTTCATTTAGGCACACTTCCAAGTGGTTAGGTTGGTGGAGTAAAATTCATAAGAATTATCCATATTGTTCAAAGAAAATACAATCTGTATGCTTCTACTATAATAATGATTGTTCATGGTGACATTTGTCAAAGGGGTTCACTAAACAAATGACATAAATCATTCTATTTCAAAACACATTATTAACTTCTTCTGTAAATGTAAAATGCATTTTTATTTCCTAAAAAAACAAAAACAGCGGTTTGGTACTGCAGTGTTTATCAATTCCATTTATCAAGAAGTTCCATAACAGTGGCTGAGCTTGTAAGATAAATGGAGAACGGCCTTTTCCTGGAATGGTACATCTATCTCTGCTTGTACATCCACAAAAATAATTCTTATGCATAAACTCCTGCTCACTCTGACACATTCAGATCTTTTGATTTAGTAAACCTATTTAAGCATTATAGGCAAAAGTATAACGTTTTAGGATAAAACACTTTATCAAGTTACAACTCTAATGAGGAATACTACTTACCAGTTTTACCATTAATAATTAAGCACAGTTTGATGTTCTTTGTAGAGGAGAAATGGGAAATAAAATGTCTTTACTGAATGTTTTCTGTATGTTAGGGACTACTCTAAACTCCAGACTCTTAGGTACTTCTATATATATTTGTCTATATGCTACTGCTCATTATTTGAGTGTTGCATGTCACTATCCAGAATACAAGCACATTTAGAGACACTGGACCTGATTCAGCAAGCTGCATTGGCCCTCACATTTACCCAATGAATTGGCAAACCTTGGGTGATACACAGAGATGAAACAAATCGTTCTACATTTGTTGTATCTGTTTGTCTGAAGCCCTCTCTTCTCTCCAGCCCCTAAAACACACAGATCCAAGGCTATTTTTCAGCTCCAGTGTGCAAGGAGTGGGGATTTGACATCACATAGAGAGGAGAGCTAAGTGTAATCTGAGACCTGAGTGGAGGGAAAGGACATACCCCTGTCTACACATCTGAAGCTGTCAATCACCTTCTGTGTGCTGGGGGTGGGGTACTGTGTTCTGAGTTTCTGTGTTGTCAGGATAACATGTCAGAAGCAACTAAAGCAGATAGCAGAAGGAAGAGAGGGGAGACAGAAATAATACTTCGCCCTTTGGAATAAGACTTGTACCCATTATAGAGGGATATGCTCTGTTTATTTTTAATTTTTAGAGGTTTACAATGAATTTAAATTTTATTTCCAGATATGAAAATGTTTATATAGTTATATTGGTCCAGGATAATCCCTGGAAGCCAGAGATCACTGTAGTAGACACTGCTACTACAGTGATCTCTACTAGTCTCCAGATTCCACGATGAGTGGCTGCCCTGCTATATTGTGAACACATGAGGTCACTGTATTAGCTTTGCCTACTGCAGTCATTTTCAGCTTCTCTGGGAATCCCACAGCTATGATGGTATATGCATATTTACATTGGTCCAAGCTGAACTAATGTAACTATGTAAAAATATAGATTAGTGATCGACCGATATAGTTTTTTTAATGCCGATACCGATATTTTGGTCATCGGATATCGGTATAGGCCGATATCGGCCGATATTTTCGGACATGTAAAAAAATTTTTTTTTTCTGAAGGTACTCCTTGTGGAGGGATCTGGGGGTCTAAAAGACCCCAAACCCCTCCTCGGCACTGAAAAGCATTCAAAACGCCAAGTTTGGCTTTTTTAATTCGGCGCAGAGTACCTGGAAGTGATGTCATGACATCACTTTCGGCTTTTTTTACATGGAGACCGGCGCATGCGCACTTGCAGCAGGGATTCTGGCTTTCACGGGGACACATCTTCACGCTACACGGGTCTTCTCTTCAGCGGTGGCGGTGGAGGTAGGATACCCGGGTCTCCCGGTGGCACTGGAGACCCGGGTGACACTGGAGACCCGGGTGAGCCGTGGAAGGTGGCGGGAGGGGGGGGGGGACGTCCCCTCTCACTCCTTGTAATGACAGCCGAGCGGCTTCTCAGCCGCATCGGTTGTCATTACAAGTCAGCCGACCGTTGGCTATGGACACCGGTACCGGGGTGATGCCTCTAGCTGCCGGCATTACCCCAGGACTTTCCCTAATTATCGGCAATATTGGTAACCTCAGGGGCCGATTCCGATATATCGGGGAAAGTGCATATAGGCCCCCGATATATCTGTGTTGCCGATAATCGGTTGATCTCTAATATAGATACCTGGAATCTATCTAAAGAGATTCTTTATTGTACTAAAATACTTTCAGAAAGGATATACTTGCCAAAATGAGGCTAAATACTTACCTCTCCTCCTGTTTTTGCTGCTTAAGGCTGCTTTTTGCAGAGAACTGGTTCCCTGAAGTCAGCCGAGAAACGTACACTTTCTGGGGAGATCTTTTTGATCTCCATGGTCCTCTGCAGCTCTCAATGGTTCTGCCCCCTGACTTCACATCACTGTAGAATACAGTAATGAAGTGAGGTCAAAGAAAGGAAGTTGTGAGAAATGCAGCGGACCATGGAGACCAGCAGACCATGGAGACTAGCACCTCTGGAGCAGTAATTAGAGCACTTGATTGTTTTCAGGTAGGTATTAAGCCTCTTCTTTACAGGTATGTAATTTAATGAAAGCATTCTAGCACATGATAGAGTCTCTTTATTGCACTGGGAGTGCCATTATTGCATGTGATAATATTGCTTAATATACCAAAGTAATATAAAGCTACAGTATGTGCCAGCAAACAAATAAAAAGTGAGCCTTGAGATGCATACAAGGAATGCTTCCTAAATGCTCAGTAGTTAAATTAGAACTATGGGCAAGCCCGGCAAGACAATAAAGGATGGCACAGGGGCTTAACTACAGGGGTTGCAGGGGTTGCAATTGCTACCGGGCCCCATGCTCCAGGGGGCCCGGTAGCAAACCAGTGGGTGAACTTCCAGGATCTCAAAGGTCACACTTATGACCGGGCCCTGGCATTGCACCACTGTGGGGAGGCCCCAAGATTGCAGGAAGGGGGCCCACTGCAGAACTTGTGAAAGGATCCTGCTGCGGGACCATAATAAAAGGCCATGCAACGAGAGTAAAGAGCCCCAGGATCAGTGGGAAGAGCCCCGGGCTTGAAGGGAAGGGCCCCGGCGCCAGGGGTCTGGGGGGCCCTTCATGGTTTCTTGCATCGGGGCCCTGAAGGTTCTAGTTACGCCTCTGGGATGGCATATATGTGGCAGCCAGTCAATAACCTTGACACATAGGGGTTGATTTACTAAAGGCAAATAGCTCCAGACCTTAGTAAATGAGGAAGAGCTCTGCTGACTTCCATTATCCAATCATGTGCAAGAAAAAAATGCTGTTTTTTTTTTTTTTTTTTTTTGCATGTGATTGGGTGTTCTTTATAATTTGAAACTTGACCTCATTTACTAAGCTCTGGGGCAACTACACTTGTAGAAGTGCATAGTCTATTTGCCTTTAGTGAATCAACCCCATTTGCTTTTGTTTTTTCTAGAGTTCTGCTTTAAGTTATTTATGCAGGTATTGCTAAAATGTACTGGCCAGCCCTGTATATTATTTTAGTAATCTGTTGATCTGTGAACCCCATGCTGTGACATCAATCACCAGGTTATGTAAGGCCTAGATTTTGGCTGCTAGGCTCAGACACCATCACATGGGGAGGCATTCTTGCAGGCTAAGGGGGAGCAAGATGCTAAGAGTGTGCAGGTAACATGAATATATGGGGATCGGGGAAAAGAGGGGTCCTTTCCAGGGACACTGTCATCTTTTTCTACATGGGCAAGGTGACAGTGCCTTTTTAAGATGAAGCAAGGTCCTGTATTACTGCAAAAAACACACAGGAGGGTGAAACCACCTCATGCATTACCATTGCTAATATTTATTGAATCCACACAGACAATTGAATACTCACATGCAAATAAAAAACATTAGGCAAAACAGAACAGATCTGCTTCAGCCAGGACGCACAGCTGAGGAAAGGGGCGTGGCCCCAGGAACATGTCAGCTGTCCAACCGTTTATTCCCAGGACGAGAGATAGTGAGTCCCGGCTGGAGCCGATCTGTTCTGTTTTGCTTAATGTTGTTTATTCGCATGTGACTATCCATTTGTCTGTGTGGATTAAATAAATATTATCAATGGTAATGGATGAGGTGGTTGCGCCCTCCTGTGTGGTTTTTGCAGTGTGTTCAGAGGATTTCCTGGCCGGAGGAGGGCTGCACCCTTGATTGGCATTTTGGAAGAATATTTTGCCAGAAAATTCCCCCTGGGTTTAGCGCTAGAACCTTTGTTTTAGGGCCAGCATTATCTAGATTAATATTGCACGGTATTCCATTACAGTTAAGCCAGCCATACATGGAACAAAATTTGATCTGTTCCTGCTAATCCAGATGAATTTCGATCCATGTATGGGCCGGCTGGCTTTACTCACGTCGATCTACTGATTGACTTGTGTACAACCAGTCAGTTGGAACTTTTTCTCTTAATTAGTGCCACCGGCCGTGCTGATGTGTGTATTCTGATTTCGGGAGCAATCTCCCTGTTGCCAAAACACAAAGGCTCATTGGTGATGGTAAGAATTCCCCCATCTGCACTGAGTGTGTGGATGGAGGAATCAAGTCATTTTCTTTCATTTATCCAGCATGTTTAACAAAAGAAAATGACTTGCTTTTGGCCAGCTTTAGCCATTAAAGGCATTATCCTCAGCTATGTTTGCTATAGTGATAAAAAGTACTGTTCTGATTAGCATTTAATGCTTACTGATTGGCTTCACTTCGTAGACCTTCTGGTGGAACTGGAGCAATGCTACATTTCCCAGCATGTTGTAATGTGGACATATAATGCCCACCCATGGTATACATATGGTACAGAGCTAGAACTTAATGTTCTTGCTGACAGATAATAGGAGCACCACTTCATATGTGTGCCTAATTATTTATTAAAGGTACTCTGCTTAACTTCAATGTTACATATAATAAGAAAGCTTGATAAACTATTAAAATGCTATAATAAAAATGTCATTTAGCACTAAGCGTGATCAGCAGAAATATGAAACCAAAAGTCCTTTCGGAACTGAAAAATCAAAATGTATCATTTCTTAATACAATATAATATTTTTTCATTGTACATGTTAATGTTTCTCTGTCAGAGGGAAGCACAAGAGAAAGAGAGCTAATGGCATAAAAGAAGTGATTTGAAATGTCAAGGTTGTGTCATAGAATTGTATCATTACTGTATGCTGAGCTTTTTTTTTATCTTGTAAGCCTTTTATATTCTACTATACTGTACCCTTTGTGTAAAACTAATTTTCATTTACATAAATTACAATCATTCTGATGAGACCCATAAGTCACAATACAATGGAACCAGGCAATCTGAATCATATATGATTAACAAATTACTGTAGGCTGAAGCACTTATAAAATAAAAGGAATTATATAGGATCGGCTTAATTGTTTATGTGGCAGGAGCCCTCCCATCGTATTTATTTAAGAATTCCACCCAACTTATTAACTAAGAATGAGTTTAGGTTGCCAGGTAAACATGTTGTTTGTTCTGTCAGTTTACTTTTAATACACAAATTCATTGATTGTTTTCAAAGGGCTAATATAGGTCACTTCCAGAACTATTGACCACAATTTAAGCAGAACTCCAGCCAAATATAAAAAAAAAATGGAAAGCCCATTAGGACAAACATAAAATAACAAAACCAGCTTTGCTACAATATTCAGCTTCAGTTTGGAGTTTTCCCCCACAGTTCCTTTTTCTGCCACTAGATCTCCTAGATATTTGATGTCCAGCATAATTTTACCCATTTCCTCTGAGCTTATGTCATCCTAAACCTACTCCAGCCTGTTACTGGACAGTCAAAATAAAAGCAGCATAGTAATTAGCTCATCACTATTACACTCCATTTCTTTTCCTATCAGCATGCTCCTTGTCAGAACATGAACATGGCTGATTATGATATTGCTTCCTTTCATATTCTAGCTTTGACATATAGGGACTGCGGGACTGACACCAGTTCAAATCCAACTTGTATGGCATTCATTTTTTTTTTTTTTTTGGGTGTAATCTTTACTTTATTTCTAAAGAAAAGTAACATGAAGATAACATTACATGAAAACAATATCAGCATTGCCTGGTCAGGAACCACATATATTCAACAGCCCTGTGTATGCAATCATAAATCTGGTATACAGAGATGACAAATGGAAAAGAAAAGAAGAAGAAAAAAAAGAAAAAAGGGGTCATTCTCAAACTTATTTAAAAACTTGTTTGCTGACATTCCAGGTTCCTCTGCGTCAAGAGCTTGGCTCTGCGGTACCTTCTTGTTGAGTGATATCAACCCAGGCAGAGACAGTGCAACCCCCCCCAATTCAGACCACAGATATGGCGTGGTGGTCCCCACCCATAGCGACTGGCCATTGGATGTGCCCTGAAAGTCACCATGGAGGAACTGCCACGCGACGACGAGAACCAATATATGTCAAGTAACATAAGCGTATAAGACAAATAAACTCACCCTTCCTGTATGGGTAATTCCAAAAAGGGGGGAGATATTGGGTAAAGGAGAAGAGTATGGCATTCATTTAAATAATACATTTAATGATGAATTAATGGCTACATAGACACAATAGTTTTTCTCTTTTCAGTCTGCTTAGAGTTCAGATTTAAAAATGGATTTGAGTTTATTAAATATACGTGACTTGATACTATTTTCTCCAACAAACTGCATTTATATTTTAGATGTCACCAGTGAAGTAAACAAGTATTCCACTTAGCCACTAAGCTTTTAAAATGTCATTTTTAGGTCAAAGGACGGGAAAGCACTCCTCTGAATGTGACAGAATGATTTTGTCTAGACAATTTACTGCATATTTTGTCCAATTTTAGCTTTGTGTTGATAACTTTAGCATTAAATAATGTTAGAATGTAAATATCTATTTTGACATTGCTAAAATGAACTGATGGCTGTACTGCAACTTTGCTTCTAGTTGACTTTGTTTCATTTGGTACTAAGGGTCACTAAGGGCCTCTTTGAAGTTTTTTCACTATATGAAACATAGCCCATTTTAAATACCAGTGCTGCGTTTTCTTTATTCGAGGCATTCTACTGATGAAGTTATATTAATATTTTCCATGGCTAGCAATCATTTTTGGGAATGTAATGAATTAGTGTTGTTTTTCTTTTTTTGTCATACTGTTGGTGGCAGGCAATTTCTGCACATGCAAACTTCAAGTTCCTTACATGTATGAAGACCCTAGATCTGGGCACAGCATCTGATGATTTCCTGAGAGCCATAATCTGTCTTTCACAATAGAAATAATTCTTAAGTAGAAAATAAGAATGATACCTGGAGGTTAGAGCAAAACATAAAATGAAAGACTGCATGACCGAAGATTGATGACCTTGACCCAGACCAGAGATAGTTTAAGCATCACATTTGGGATTCTGAGGGATAGGTCTCAGTTAATTGGTCACCTAGTGTCAAAATGGAGAGGTTAACAGTAGAGAGATACTGTATGGATGTTCTGTTTTACTTAGTACAGTTGCAGTTTATGCTTGCACTTATTTGTCCATCTGTCTAATTGTAATCATTGCTACCCAGGACACAATTATATAGGTTAATGATAAAGAGGCCATCTCTGGCACAATTGTGTCAATGTGGTATATTTTCATTAATGATGCTTTCCTTGTCTTTAGTATCAGAAAACTGGAGCTTGCATTTTCAAGAACAAGGCATAAAGGGCAGCTCCATTTTTCTATTCTGACAGGTTCTTTTTAAGTAAGCGCAGCTTTACATTAGATTGTTTTTTGCTAATGTCAGTACATCATATAAGCTGAAGCTACCCACACTAATACTACTCTACAGGTCCCATAATTGTCATTCCTTTAGGTATAGCTGAAAAGCAATGTCCCTATTGCAACAATAATGTCTTCCCTAAAGAAAGCTATAATCTGGAGGGCTGCAAACTCTAACTTCACTGTGCTGAAGATCTAGTGGAATCTTCAGTATCAAGCACACTTCCTGATATACAACCCCTGGCAAAAAGTATGGAATCACCACTCTTGGAAAATTTCAATTCAATTGTTTACCGGGTAGAAAAAAAAACGAATCCCAGATATGCATCAAAACTATGTTAATTTACCATTCCAATCTTCTGACTTTAAGTAACATCAAAAAAAAATAAAGAAAACTGTAGTCAATTGTAATTGGTTTTGCAGATCAAACAATGGAAATATATGGAATCACTCAATTCTAAGGGAAATATTATGGAATCACCATGTACTTTGCAGTTCTAAAACAAACATCTGCATCAGAATACATCTGCTAATTATTCTGAAGTTTAACCAGTTCTGGACTGGAAGGATTTTCCCCCTTAATAACCAGGCCACTTTTTGCGATTCAGCACTGTGTTATTTTAACCACTTAAGCCCCGGAAGATTTTACCCCCTTCCTGACCAGGGGGTATTTTGCGATTCGGCACTGCGTGACTTTAACGGACAATTGCGCGGTCGTGCGACGCTGTACCTAAACTAATTTGGCGTCCTTTTTTCCCCACAAACAGAGCTTTCTTTTGGTGGTATTTGATCACCTGTGCGATTTTTTGATCACGCGCTATAAACAAAAAAAGAGCGTCAATTTTGCAAAAATAGCAATATTTTTCACATTTTTTTATATGAAATTCCCCCCAAAAAAAATGTAAAAATCAAAATTTTTTAACATTTTCGGCCAATTTGTTTTATGCTACATATGTTTGGTAAAAAAAATCGCAAAAAGCGTATTTTGATTGGTTTGCGCAAAAGTTATCGCGTTTACTAACAAAGGGAAAGATTTTTGTCTTTTTTTTTTTTTTAACGCGTAATGGCGGCGATCTGCGATTTTTTTTGCGGTACTGCGACATTGGGGCGGACAGGTCGGACCCTTGACTGACATTTGTGACACTTTTGGGGGTCCCAGTGACATTTCTACAGTAATCAGTGCTATACATATGCACTGTTACTGTAAAAATACACTGGTAGTGAAGGGGTTAACTTTATTTGGGAGGGAGGGGCTGTGTGTGTCCCTAGGGGCGTGCTTTCTACTGTGATTGGCTGTGGCTTCAGCTGTAAGGACACTGATCAACGGATCTACATACTAGATCCGTGTGATCAGTGTCTTTACAGCGAGGAGAATGTCAGGTGGCTTGTTTACACAAGCTGCCTGATATTCTCCCTCTCCCCCGCCGATCGCAGAGTGCCCGGCGGACATCGGGTCCGCTGGTCACACGCGCGGGGGGGTCCGTGACCACGCGGGAGCGGGAGCGCGCCTCCGGCGGCGCGCGCTCGCTCCCTAGACCCTCACAAGCGACGTAGACCTACGTTAGTTTGCCTGTGAGGAGCTGACCGCCGACGTAGATAGTCGTGCGGTGGTCGGCAAGTGGTTAATGGAAAATTGCGAGCGGTCGTGCGACACTGTACCGAAATAAAATTGATGTCCTTTTTTTTACCCACAAATAGAACTTTCTATAAGCGTATTTTGATTGGTTTGCGCAAAAGTTATTGTGTCTAAGTACAAACTAGGTGAAAGATTTATGTCATTTTTATTTATTCATGTTTTTTACTAGTAATGGAGGTGATTTGCGATTTTTAGTGGGACCGCAACATTGCGGCGGACAGATTGGACTCCTAACTGACATTTTTGACACTTTTGGGGGGACCAGTGACATTACTACAGCAATCAGTGCTAACTGTTACTGTAATAATGACACTGGCAGGGATGATCAAAGGGTTAATCGTTAGCCTAGGGGAATGTTTTCTAACTGTGGGGGGAGGGACTTGTGAAATGACCACAGAGACCTGTGATCCTATATAGAAGGATCACAGGCACTCTGTGATCATTTCAGAGAAAAGAACAGTCAGCTGTGTTTACAACAGCTGACCGTCCTTCTCCCTCAGTGGGGAGCGATCGCGGTTGCCCAGGCAATCACGGATCGGCATCCCCACTGCCTAATGGGGGTGGGAGCATGCCGCCGGTGGCGCACGCTCGCCCCCCCCAGCACCACTCCCGCGACCGATGTACCCTTACATCGTTTCACGCAGCCGAGCCAACCTGCCGCAGTAAAACTGCGCTAGGCGGTCGGCAAGTGGTTAAAAAGAGTACTTGCACACCTTGGTGGGCTGTTGCACCAACCTGGTTGACATGAATTATGGCTCCAACACAAGAGATGTCAAGTGAAACAAAGGAGAGGATTATAAAACTTCTTCAAGAAGATAAATCATCACAGAATGTTGCAAAAGATGTTTTTTGTTCCCAGGCAACTGCGTCTAAAATCTGGACCAAGTACAAATCAAATGGAAGGTTGTTAAAGAGAAGAGTACTGGTGGACCAAGGAAGACATCAAAGCATCAAGATAGAAAACTTAAAGTAATATGCCTTGAAAACAGAAAAGGCATAACAAAACAAATGAGGAACAAATGGTCAGAAACTGGAGTCAATGTCTGTGACCGAACTGTAAGACATTGCCTAAAGGAAAAGGGATTTACATATAGAAAAGCCAAATGAAAACCATCATTAACGCCTAAACAGAAAAAAACAAGGTTACAGTGGGCTAAAGAAAAGCAATTGTGGACTATGGATGACTGGATGAAAGTGATATTTAGTGATGAATTCCGCCTCTGCATTGGGCAGGGTGATGATGCTGGAACTTTTGTGTGGTGCCGTTCCAATGACATGTACGAAGATGACTGCCTGAAGAAAACATGCAAATTTCTGTAATCATTGATGATATGGGGTTGCATGTCAGGTAAAGGTACAGGGGAAATGACAGTCATTAAATCTTCAATAAATGCACAAGTTTATATTGAGATTTTGGACACTTTTCTTATTCCATCAATTGAAAAGATGTTAGGTGATGATGAAATCAATTTCAGGATGATAATGCATCTAGCCATAGGGCAAAAGCCGTGAAAACTTTCCTTCAAGAAAGATATATAGGGGTTTATTTTCTAAAGCTAGAGAGGGCAGAATTTGTCACAATTCTGCAGAGAAACCAATGAGCTCCCAGGTTTTATTGCTAAAGCTTTATTAAACAAGCTGAAGTTAGAAGCTGATTGGTTTCTCTGCAGAATTGGGACTCATTTTGTCCTCTCTAGCTTTAGTAAATAAACTTCATAATGTCAACGGCATGGCCTGCAAATAATCTGGACCTCAATCCAATTGAAAATCTATGGTGGAAATGAAATAAAATGGTTCATGACAAGGCTCCAATCTGCAAAACTGATTTGGCAACTGCAATAGGAAAAAGTTGGAGTCGGATGATAAAGAATACTGTTTGTCAATAGGTAAATCTATGCCTCAGAGAATTCAAGCTGTTATAAAAGCCCCATAATGTCAATAATATGGCCTGCAAATAATCCGGACCTCAATCCAATTGAAAATCTATGGTAGAAATTAAAGAAAATGGCCCATGACAAGGCTCCAACCGGCAAAACTGATTTGGCAACTGCAATAGGAAAAAGTTGGAGTCAGATGATAAAGAATACTGTTTGTCAATAGGTAAATCTATGCCTCAGGGAATTCAAGCTGTTATGAAAGCCCCATAATGTCAATGACATGGCCTGCAAATAGTCCGGACCTCAATCCAATTGAAAATCTATGGTAGAAATGAAAGAAAATGGCCCATGACAAGGCTCCAACCGGCAAAACTGATTTGGCAACTGCAATAGGAGAAAGTTGGAGTCGGATGATAAAGAATACTGTGTGTCAATAGGTAAATCTATGCCTCAGAGAATTCAAGCTGTTATAAAAGCCATAGGTGGTGCAACAAAGTACTAGTGATGTACTGTAGTGTTTTTTTTTTTTCATAATTCCATAATGTTTTTCTTAGAATTGAGTGATTCAATTTTTTTTTTCTGCTTGATCTGCAAAAACAGTTGTAATTAACTATAGTTTTCTTTCTTTTTTTATTTATTCAACAGTTTCATAAAGCCAGGAGATTGGAATGTTAAATAAAAATAGTTTTGAGGCATGTCTGTGATTCGTTTTTTTTTTTCTACACAATTAAACAATTGAATGAACATTTTCCAAGAGTGGTGATTCCATACTTTTTAGCAGGGGTTGTATGTCTAGGTGTGTGTTGGATGCCTCGATCTCCACTGTGCTCAATGGTTCCATACACTGCCCCCTACATCCACTACTTGACATTGTTGCGATGCAAGGGCCAGCAGATGAAACTGCAGCATGTCAGGTATCCAACAAACTCAAAGGCATGTCAAATGATGAATATTCCTTAGTTGCCGGGTGTTGCAGAGTGGGATCACTGGGTGCAGCGGAGTCCATTCAGATCAGACATTGTGGAGTAAACAGGAACTGGCTTCTTTATTGGAACATAACACAGAAATCAAAAGATGTCTCCTTCTTGTAATAAGAACAACAGACAGGAAAAGATAACCAACAAGTTCAGTACAGTGTACAGGATATTATAACACATCATAGAAAATGCATAGCATATCACTGAGCATTAGCGACATCTAGTGTCCTATTTGTGAACTGCAGTTAATCTGCTAAGCTGAAAGCTGTTGTATCTCCAACCCCGCTTTGGCACATTGGAATTAGAGTTCACAGCCTACTAGAAGGGTAAGTAATAATACTTTTTTCTTCTGCGGGGAGCATTTTTTTGTGATAACAGTGTAATTTTTGGTGTGTAATAGCCAAGTACACACTAACAATGGGTTGCACAAAAAAAACCTGTCAGCTTCAGTCAGAGACACTGTACTAACTATGCGAGGTTGGTCCAGCGATCTCCCCTTAACTGAGCTGTTGTGTTGTGACATGGGATGACCCGTCCCACTAGAACACTCCAATCAGCGCTCTCTGCCATTGGCTAAGAGCCCTGATCAGGAGTGAGTCGGTTGCTGGTTTTCCAGCATACACTTCCGACAGAAGGGGGCCGGAAGGCTGGCTTCTGTCGGACAGACCGACATGAACTAGCAAATGTCTCCCGACATTGGGCCCGTGTGTATGGGGCCTAAGGAGGTTCCCTTAAGCATATAAATACATGTACACTCATTGTTTGTTCTAGCTTTGATTTGCAAAGCTGTTTATTCACTTGAATATTTGCTTACAGCTCAGTCTGGGCAGCAGAGAATTATACAATTCCAGGAACACATAATTCCTGAGTTGTACAATTAAGCACATTTTGAACTAATCTGTATGCATTTATTCAAATGAATCAAGAGTGATAATTTGTCCATTCAGATGACATGCAGATGATAATAATGCTGTCCACCAAGTTCAGCATAATTAAAACTCAAAATCCCAGTTAATTCAGAATAGGGTAACAAAAACAGTGGAGTATGGCCCAGTTTACTATAACAAGGAAAAAAAAATCCCTTTTGATTTTTAAAGGCAATAGAATAACTACTCAGATCTTCATGCTACAATGTGTTATAATATTAGTAGCCACTTATTGTGCATTTAGAAACAAATTCAGTTCTTTTTTTACTACTAACAATCAGGTCAACTTGAACCAGTTCATGTGGATGTGTATTCCACATTTTCACAGCTCTTACAGTAAAGAACACTTTCTTTATGTAAAGATAAAACCTTTTTTCCTTCCAGTGCCAAAGAGTGTCTTTTGTGCCTTAACATGAACAGCTTTTAATATGACTTTACTATATGGGCTATTTATGTTCTATAAGAGGTGATAGTTACCTTTAATTCTTCGCAGGGGGGATAAATTCAGTTTAGTTCATAGTTTTTTCTAGCTGAGGTCATTCATGCCCTTTAACAATTTAGCCTCACTTCTTTGTATCCCCCCCAGATTGCATTTTTAGCCCCCAAGTTTATAACTTTACATTTATCAACATCAAACTGTAAAACCTAACTCCAGGCAAAAATAAAAATTAAAGTGCATTGTGCATTAATTACCTAATTCCCCAGTCTTCATTCCAAATACTAGAAAAACACTCTCAGGCCCATAAATAGGGGGAGATACAGTATCTCACAAAAGTGAGTACACCCCTCACATTTTTGTAAATATTTTATTATATCTTTTCATGTGATAACCCTGAATAAATGACACTTTGCTACAATGTAAAGTAGTGAGTGTACAGCTTGTATAACAGTGTAAATTTTCTGTCCACTCAAAATAACTCAACACACAGCCATTAATGTCTAAACTGCTGGCAACAACAGTGAGTACACTCCTAAGTGAACATGTCCACATTTTGCCCAAATTGTCAATATTTTGTGTGGCCACCATTATTTTTCAGCACTGCCTTAACCCTCTTGGGCATGGAGTTCACCAGAGCTTCGCAGGTTGCCACTGAAGCCCTCTTCCACTCCTCTATGATGACATCATGGAGCTGGTGGATGTTGGAGACCTTGCATTTGAAGATGCCCCACAGATGCTCAATAGGGTTTAGGTCTGCAGACATGCTTGGCCAGTCCGTCACCTTTACCCTCAGTTTCTTTAGCAAGACAGTGGTCGTCTTGGAGGTGTGTTTGTGGTTGTTATCAAGTTGGAATAACTGAAATTTGGGCTACACCAGAGGCATAACTAGAACCTTCAGGGCCCCGGTGCAAGAAACAATGAAGGGCCCCTCCCTCTAATCCTGGTGCCCTTTACTCTCATTGCGGGGCTCTTTATTATGGTCCTGCAGTGGGACCCTTTCACAAGTTCTGCAGTGGGCCCCCTTCCTGCCATCTTGGGACTTCCCCACGGTGGTGGAATGCCAGGGCCCGGTTGCAAGTGTGACCTTTACGATCCTCGAAGTTCACCCACTGGTGTCAGTAATTTAGATTTTTTGGTATTTTAATTATATTATTTTTTTATTATTTTATTTTATTTTTTACAATGTCACTGATTATGACTCTGTCCATTCAGAAAAGGAAGGAGCTGGTAAATTACATATTTACCAACCCCTTCCTGGTTCTCTATTGTGACACAACCCCTGCAGCAGCCGGGAGGAGAGGGGAGGGAGCACAGTTTGGAGGGGGCAGCACAGTGGGGGGGGGGGGGGCTCAAGGGAGCGTACAGGGGCCCAGAGACAGTAGAACACAAGTGAACTGCAAAGGAGGAGTGGTGGGGGCAGCATACAGAGGAACCAATCTCCTCCATTTTCCTACTGCAGCTACAGGAGGAAAAAGGAGGACAGCGATTTCTCTACTTGCTGTCCTCACTGCCCCTCCTATCCAGGTGTACAGGGGAGCCGCACAGGCTGCAATTGCAACCCCTGCAACCCCTGTAGTTACACCCCTGGGCTACATCACTTACAACCTTATTCATTTGGCATAAACTATTATTCTTGAATCCCTTATTTTTGTATTTAAGTACATTTTTTATCCCTTTACATATTTAATTTACATCCACCATCACCTTTTGTCTACATTTATGCTTGTTCATAAAAGATCATTTTAAAAAGAAAAACAAAAAAAATGTTTTTGTTTGTTAACTTCTGTCTTTCCTAAGGCTCCATTCACATCTGAGCATTCCACGAACATGTGCAAAAGTGAGATTTTTTTGCGCACATTCACAGGACATGCATTTGTGGTGCCAATTATTGTGGCAAGCAGACATGTGTTTTCATGCATCAAACCATGAAACCATGAAAAGATACAGAAGCTTTTTGATGCATTTGTTGCACGTAGGGTTGCCCTATATGTGTAGTGCAAAAACGTACAGAAACCTGCAAAAATGCACCAAGTGCTGCAAAAAACTTGTTCACAAAATGCTGGGTGTCAACCTAGTCTAAATCCAGGCTGACTGAATATTGTTTTCTAACAGATGCTTATTTATATGGTGTTTTTTCAGATCTCTTAAGTATCTGCCCTACAATAGAGATTAAAGCTCTGGAAATTAGACAAATTGACCCTTACAGTGCCCCCTGCCCTCACACTACAAAGGTTACAAAGGTTAGCTAATCATTTAGTCTAGGGTTTCAAGGGTATGGTGTATTACTTACCATATTCCTGACTCCAGCAGGCTTCTTCCATTTATGCGATTGGTCCAACTCGGGGTCATAAGTAAAGCACTTCAGGGCAGGCCATAGTCCCAAGCTCACCTTCTTATATGCAATGTGGGGTAATAGCCCTGCACTGTACCTGATCTTACCAAGGGGACTGCCTTACCAAATTTCCAGTTTGAAAGATAATGTTTTCTAGTTGGGTCTTCTATTTTCTGTTATTTAAAATCATCCTGTAATACGTTTATAAATGTCTGTCCATTTGCTGCACTAGCAGTGACATTTTACTGGCTAATTAGGATAATTAAAATCTTTGCCTGTTACTACTACCCAAGCTTGTGCAGCCATTTCTATATGAAGCCAAGTATCTATCCCAATAATAGTGGAAGCTGTAACATACTTCAACAATAAATTTTAGTTGCATTTACACCTGTAGGTAACGTCACTAATCCTTAAAGGATAAGTCCACCCTAACACTAAAATCCCTGCATCTATAGATCTCCATGATCTAACACTAACCTATCTAGCACTGTAAAGAAGAAACCAGTATACTTAACTTTTTTGAAGCCGATCCGACCTGATCTTACGCTGAGCTGTTAGTGGCAGCTTCGCTGTGGAGGCGGGTGCAGAGGACACAGCCGACAAAGGAAGCCCCATAGTAACTCTATGGGTGACGTCACTTCCCATTTTATTTATTTTTATTGTCGGCCGTGTTGTTTGCAGAGCGTCCGATGCTGGAGACCAGATTGGATCGGCTAAAAAAAAAGGTATGTATACTGATTTCTTCTTTACGGGGCTAGATAGGTTAGTGCTAGATTGTGGAGATCTATAGAGTCAGGGATTTTAGTTTTAGGGTAGACTTATCCTTTAAGCTACCTCATACTCTCCATTACCAAAATCCTCTTTCACAATCTCTCTTAAATCACTTCCTACATACAGACATACACCAATGCCTTTTCTTTTTACCCTGCCTGTCAAAAAAAAAAAAAAAAAACATAGCCAGAGATATTAAATCCAGTAGCATGATGCATTAGGCAAAGATTCTGCAGTACCAGCTAAATCATATTGTTCTTCATGCAGCAAAACTTCAAGTGCTCCCCTTTTACTTGACAGACTTCTGGCATTTGCAAATCGATTGGCTCATCACTAGTTCTTATCCAAGCAGCTTCCTCATGTACAATATGCCTGGCAGAGCTGTACAGACATGTCAGACTTACTGCTTTAACATGATGCATGAAACTTGAACAGGCTTGCTTAATAAGGCTGCCAAAAGGGCAATGATGATGTGCCAAGTACAGCAACCTATAGCAAGCAGTCATATTTCTGTTAATTACATCCAAACTGGTGATAGATGAACCCCCGATGTAAAGAAATATTTGTTTAATAAGACTGTGAAAAGGGCAATATAAATGCAAAATACTTAATAGCAATGGGGCATAAATATACTGTATACACATGCATAGATAACTTTTAATATAAAAATAACGGTGAATGTAAACCATACTGGCAATCTTACTCTTAGAGGGCCCTTAAGTACTGTGCAATTTACAGTAACCATAAGGCTTTGCAGGTATTGATCCACTGAGTTTGGAGAAGCTGAATTGTGGAAGCACAGGCTCAATTTCTTGCACTCTCAATTAGCATATTTATGTTACTATTTTTGTTACGATTTCCCCTAAGAATTGAAGGCATTATATTCAGTCTTACTTATGTCATCAGTTCCTCACTGAATTTCTGCTGTGATAGTAATGTTTTTATAGCAGACCAGTTTTCAGTTAGGTGACAAGTGAGGCAAGGCTGCCAAAGTCTGGGACAGCTGTTTATTTTTAAGACTTTATTATTTTCTGTTAATGTGCTGATCACTTTCAGTAAAACTTTACTTTATAGGCTTTTACAATGATTACAAGTCAGCACTTTGATGCTGGTCTGGATGATTGTAGAAGAGGAAACCACAATTTACATTACACAATGTCACATAGCTCTATCTGAGGTCTCTCAAATAAAATGTTAGTGTACTGCATCTGATTTAAATATAGCAATTTTTATGTAAGAAGTGGAAAAATAGGGTAACAAGGCCAAAGGGTATGCCCACGTAATCTGAATTCCCATTTTATAGCAGATTATTTTCAAAGAGTATAAAAGTGGCCAAACCACAACTTTGGAATCTATTGCTCGTGCATGCAAGCAGTCCCTAGGTTACAAACAAGATAGGATCTGTAGGTTTGTTCTTAACCACTTGCCGACCGCACGCCGCAGATGTACGGCGGCACTCTTGCTCTCCCAGGCAAAGTCCCGTACATGTACGGCCCTCGTCTGGGAGGAGCTAGAGGGCGACCGCGCACCGCCGGAGGCGCGCTCCCACACCCGCTGTTCAGCGGGGAAGCTAGTGCGTGTGGCAGGCGGCTCCGATGGCCGCCGGCCACTCGCAATCTCCCGCCGCTGACAGAGAAGGACGGGCGGCTGATGTAAACACAGCCGTCCGTACTTCTCCCTGAAGTGATCACAGATGTCATGTGATCCTGCTATATAGGATCACATGACATCTGTGATGACTTCACAAGCCACGGCCCCCCCACAGTTATAATCACGCCCCTAGGGACACATTTAACCCCTTGATCACCCATACTGTTAACCTCTTCCCTGCCAGTGTCATTGTTACAGTAACAGTGCATATTTTTAGCACTGATTACTGTAGTAATGTCACTGGTACCCCCAAAAGTGTCAAAAATGTCAGTTAGGGGTCCGATCTGTCCGCCGCAATGTCACAGTCCCGCAAAAAAATATGGCTTATTATATTATTGCTTCGGCACTGTAAATGTAAAGGTGCCACATGATGTTTCCACAGCTGGACCTCAACTTACAAATTTCTAACGTTTGATGAAGGTTAGATCTTGCTTTGTGTCTCAAAGTTAATGGTCTAGTCCAGTGCCCAGGCTTGGTAATGGTGTTGATTTACTGAAGACAAATTTACTTCAAAAGAAGTTGCACTCTACTAGGGCCCCAGAGCTTAGTGAATGAGATGAAGCCAGCTCTGCTGACATCTGTCCCCCAAACTGGTGCAAGCAAAAATGCTGTTTTTTGTTTTCCCTGCATGTGATTAAGCTATCTTTATATGTAGTAAATCAACCCTATTGTTTCCACAACTGGGCCTTTGTCAAGTATGCAATGTTTATTGCAGTGAAAAATCCCTGGGTGTTTTTCAGGTGTCTGGCACTGAAAAATACTTTTGACTGTTGTCTTCCTGATAATACACTCTAATTTTTATTTCAAGACAAAACCTGACTCCAATTTCCCTCTTATGTTGTGTCCTTACCAACCAAACTGCTTACATAGTGGTTGATTTACTAAAGACAAATAGATTGTTTTCTTTGCAAGGGAAGTGGCATTTTGCATGGAAATTTTTCCAAGAACCTATAAACAGTAGAAATAAGCTTAAAAGTACTTAATTTGGGTTAGTGTGTTTACAATCTCCGTAGGCAACGAGGACCGAGGCTTAATCTATAAGCAGTTGCTGAAAATCAAGTGAAAGCGTCTTCAGATATAGTTTCTTCTGGCTGGCACAGACCTTCCTTGGTGTTAAGTCATTATGGAGTCCTCCTTGTCAGCTTATGACAACCTTTTTTTAGGAAAATTTACCATCCCCACATGGACGTGGCCCCTTTCCCAAAACGTGTGTTTCAGTTATAGAATCATTCTCAAATTCTACCTCAAGATGGCACTATGATATTGTACATGCCATAGGTTATATACAGTATGTAAAAAAAGCCAGGCTATTTTTTTCCCAAGTTACAAACTTGTTTACCGTTGTTACAGAAAAATAGACTGATCCAACTGTCAACTGAAATGCAACAATGGCATCTAAGTTCCCATTGTTTGAGGAAAGCCTGTGTAATTGTTACCAAGGCATTTGTTTGAGAAGTACCCCTCAAACAAACTTGTGTTTCTATGTCTAAACAGATTCTTTTTAAAACATGTCTGAGGAAAAAAATCATATAATTATATATGTACAGTATATATTTATCAAACGCAGCATAGTATTTATATACTGTCCAACCATTGTTCACAATGTATGGCAATTGCCTCTCAAATAATAAACTGTAATGTTTTTACAGATAAAACCTGCCTCATCTCTCCTCTTACATTGCATCCTTACAAAGCCGCTTACATACTGTCCAGCCACTGTATAATATTTGTGACTTATTCTCTCAGATACAGTAGTACACTGTAATGTTTATTTCAAGCTAAAACCTGCCTAGTCTCAACCTTTTACATTGAGACCTAACCAAAAGTTAATAAAAATCAATTACACATCTAAAATATGTTATGCCAGAATACTATGTCATTGACACTGCATGTGAAAATCATACTGTTTTAACCCATATACAGCTTAAATGCATCTTTCAAGCATGTAAAGGATTGGTGTTTTTTCCATGTAACCCTCAAAGTTACATAACAAGGACCCTCTGCCCACTGTATGGTATCTGACGTTTTTTTTTACCTGGTTAGGTGTTTCCCATGGTAGTGGTAGTACCTAGCTGCCCATGCCCTTTATTGACAACAGCTTGCCTATTAAACCCAAAAATAGGCAGAGTTTTTCAGGAGGATTTGTGCCTTATAGACTTCAGTGGGATTTGTTGTTAAGTATAGGTTTCATGAGTTTTAGATGGGATTCAACAAACCATCCTTGAATCGGACCTGGGTAGATTCACCCATCCTAATCAGTAATTAGTGTAGGGTATTGAAAGAGCATAACAAATGCAATCTCATTAAAATGAAGTACGATCCTTCTTCCATTTGGGGACAGTTCATCTACTTCTCTAACAGTAATATATTATTTATGAGGTTTTGTACACAAGTGAACTGCTTCTTGAAAGATTTTATGTCAGCCTTTGCTTTAGTAATAAGGAAGGTTTGTGTGTTTTGCCCGAGGTGCTTCTAGAAACACTGTCTAGATTGCTACAAACCTCCCTACTAAGCTGCTTTTTACATTTGTCATGTTTACTCATATGGTCTTTTTATTAATAAATGCTGTTATTTCATGGGAACATGAGCTGCATTGTATTTCCTGTCATACTTGGAAGACAATGCTCTAAATATCAAACTAGGCTTCACATGCCACTGCTTTTCCCCTGTGCCATATTGGAACAATGAGGAAAAACATTAAAGCAGATCTATAACTAATTGATAAATCCCCAAAAAGATTTTAGCATATTAATGTAAATAAATTGTTTTAAATTTTTCTGAATACCCAGCCTCATTAAAATAGTATTTAGGTATCCTGTTATGATATTCTTGTTCAGCCACTTCCCATTATAGGGTGAAAGGTGTCTCCTAGTTGTGCTCCTGTGTTGTCACTGACATGCATAGCAATGGCATGGTACACTGTTGCCACGATTAAGAAGCCAATCTAACCAGAACGCTTGCATGTAGACAGGGGGTGAATGAGAGAGGCTGGAGGAAATCAGTAGCACTAAGATGCAAAACAGGATAAAAAAAAAAGAGGAAAACAGTATTTCACGTAACACTGTCTATAATCCAGTTAGGGTTTGGATATACAGTACTTTAATACTACTGTTGGTGGCAGTTGTAAAAATCCTTGTAATAGAAGGAGTGATAACAATTACTTTGCTGTGATCTTGTCTCAAAATATCATTCAAACTCTCCTCCCTGCCCCTCCCAAGAGCTCCTGTTCTCAAGCTCTCTAGTCTCAGGACTTCTCCACAGCCTCTCGCATCCTCTGGAACTCTCTACCTCATTCTGTCGGGGCTATGTTTAACTCTGGCCACCTTTAGGTGATCCCTGAAAACTCATCTCTCTCCCTATCCCGCTTCCACCTAACAATTGAACTTTTAATTCTTCCATCAGCTCATCCCTCACAATCATTACCTTTTGTACTACTTGCCCTACTCTATTAGATTGTGGGTTCTTATGAGCAGGGCCCTCCTAAACCTCTGGTATTGTATGGTATTGTAACTGTACCATACTGTCTCCCTTTATATTGTAAAGCACAAACTGTTGGCACTGTATAAATACTGTATAACAATTTAATTCATTGCTCAGTAAAGACCAAAGATACTTTGTATTAAAGGGTCTTTCACAAAGATGAGCAAATTGACTTAATTGAATACAAATTTTAGACCCCAGATCCCTCCATAAAGAGCACCTGTCACTGCCTATTACTGTCACTGTTTACATTCCTTGTGACAGCAATAAAAAAGATGTATTTTTTTAAATAAATAGAGTTAAAAAATAAATAAATAAATAATAAAATAATTAAGAAAACATTTTTTAAAGCACCCCTTTCCCTCCGTGCTTGCGTGCAGAAGAAAACGCATACGCAAGTTGCACCCACATATTTTTCTTTTTTTTGATTGAACCAGATGGATTTGTGTCTTTTTTCAACCTGACTGACTATGTAACTATGTAACTATATGTACACGTGTTCAAACTACACATGTGAGGTATCGCCGCGATCGTTAGAGCGAGAGCAATAATTCTAGTACAAGATCTCCTCTGTAACTTGAAACAGGTAATGATTAAATTTTTTTTTAAAGCGTCACCTATGGAGATTTTTAAAGTACCATCATTTGTCCCCATTCCACGAGTGTGCGCAATTTTAAAGTGTGACATGTTAGGTATCTATTTACTCGGTGTAGCATCATCTTTCATGTTCCAAAAAATTGCATTTGAAAGACTGCTGCGCAAATACCATGTGACATAAAAATTTGCAACAATCGCCATTTTATTCTCTAGGGTCTCTGCTAAATATATATATATATATATATATATATATATATATATATATATACATACAGGGCTCAAAATTTCAAGTCCTGAGCTACTAGCCAGGCCTTAAGGGTTACTCGCCACTACTTGCCCCACCTAACCCCTACCCTGCCCCGCCCCTAAATGCGCCATCAAAAAATTATTTTATAAAATTACACTGTTAAATGTCTTTGCATGACTGCAGAAGTTGCATAAATAAATATTAATAACAACAGTGTGATTGTATGTGCGTTTTACCTGGATTTTAGGTGCATTTCTATTGAATTCTATTACACAGTGCATTTTCTGAAGCCGCATCAAAGATGCAGCATGCAGGACTTTAAAGCGCTTTCATGAAAACGCACTTTGTAATAGAAATTCAATAGAAATGCACCTAAAATCCAGGTAAAAAACGCACATACAATTACACTAGCCAAACCACAGTTCACCAGTTATTAGGGATAAGAGAGTGAATAGGGGGGGCTGGGGGGGCTGGGGGGTCTGGGTTGTAAGAATATATGTTAATGAAGAGCAGAGTGAAGGGCTGTAGAGAAAGTGCTAAGGCTGCATTTTGGGACAGGACAAGGTTAGCTAAATGGCTGCTTGGAATGCTCGGAGCTGGGACCAGAGGCTGCAGGACATTCAGTAAAGATTTATGGAGAGGACAGCTGAAAGGGAGAAGTGTATGAAGGGTTAATGTGAACAGAGGACTTATGATTGTGCAGGGAAGATAAAGACAAGTGGGAGGAGACAGACAAAGTGAAAGTAACCTGGCAGAGTAGAGCAAACCAACAGGGGAGGGAAGCTTGGAAGGAGAGAAGTGATTAACGGCTGCAGGAGAGATAAGTGGCTGGAACTGAGGAGTCCAGAAATCATGCATTGTGCTGCTGCAATAACAGGAGGGAGAATGACATTCACTCCTGTCAGGCATGTGAAGGCAGAAGCTCCTAGTGCGCCCCCCCCCCCCTCATCACAGATATGGACACTGCCCACCCCTGCACGTCCAGACAGTGTTCTGTTTCTTCCTCTCCTTGCTCGCATTCAGTCATTTTTCACTTTCAAGGCGAGTGAAAAATTTGAGGTCTGTATATATATATATATATATATATATATATATATATATAGTACAGACCAAAAGTTTGGACACACCTTTTCATTCAGAGAGTTTTCTTTATTTTCATGACTATCAAAATTGTAGAGTCACACTTCAAGAGGTAGTCACCTGAAATGGTCTTCCAACAGTCTTGAAGGAATTCCCAGAGATGCTTAGCACTTGTTGGCCCTTTTGCCTTCACTCTGCGGTCCAGCTCACCCTAAACCATCTCGATTGGGTTCAGGTCCGGGGACTGTGGAGGCCAGGTCATCTGGCGCAGCACCCCATCACTCTCCTTCTTGGTCAAATAGCCCTTACACAGCCTGGAGGTGTGTTTGGGTTCATTGTCCTGTTGAAAAATAAATGATGGTCCAACTAAACGCAAACTAGATGGAATAGCATGCCGCTGCAAGATGCTGTGGTAGCCATGCTGGTTCAGTATGCCTTCAATTTTGAATAAATCCCCAACAGTGTCACCAGCAAAGCACCCCCACACCATCACACCTCCTCCTCCGTGCTCCATCCGTTCACTTTTTCTGCGTTGCACAAAGACACGGTGGTTGGAACCAAAGATCTCAAATTTGGACTCATCAGACCAAAGCACAGATTTCCACTGGTCTAATGTCCATTCCTTGTGTTCTTTAGCCCAAACAAGTCTCTTCTGCTTGTTGCCTTTCTTTAGCAGTGGTTTCCTAGCAGATATTCTACCATGAAGGCCTGATTCACACAGTCTCCTCTTAACAGTTGTTCTAGAGATGTGTCTGCTGCTAGAACTCCGTGTGTCATTGACCTGGTCTCTAATCTGAGCTGCTGTTAACTTTCTGAGATTTCTGAGGCTTGGTGACTTGGATGAACTTATCCTCCGCAGCAGAGGTGACTCTTGGTCTTCCTTTCCTGGGGCGGTCCGCATGTGAGCCAGTTTCTTTGTAGCGCTTGATGGTTTTTCTGACTGCACATGGGGACACTTTCAAAGTTTTCCCAATTTTATGGACTGACTGACCTTCATTTCTAAGGGCTCTTTCACACGGGCGATCCGATCAGATCCGCCTGTCAGTTTTTTAGGCGGATCTGATCGGATCCTCCATGCAGCTCTATGGGGCAGCGGATGTCAGTGGAGACACCTCCGCTGACACCCGCTGCCATCCGCATCCGATCCTGTGCGTGAAATCTGGACGGATGGAAACCCTATTTTTCCATCCGTTCAGTAATCGGATCGGATCTGATGAGAGCGGACAAGCGGTCCGCTTTCATCCGATCCCCCATAGAGGGCAGCGGGGGCTGAGACACCTCCCTCTCCGCTCTGCAAGCGGAGACGGAGCTGTCATCCGCCGGCTCAGCGGGGATCGCGGATCGATCCCCGCTGAGCAACACGGATCCGCCTACGGAGGCGGACCGTGTGAAAGAGCCCTTAAAGTAATGGTGGCCACTTGTTTTCCTGTACTTAGCTGCTTTTTTTCTTGCCATAATACAAATTCTTACAGTCTATTCAGTAGGACTATCAGCTGTGTATCCACCTTACTTCTGCACAACACAACTGATGGTCCCAACCCCATTTATAAGGCAAGAAATCTCACTTATTAAACCTGGCAGGGCACACCTGTGAAGTGAAAACCATTTCAGGTGACTACCTCTTGAAGTGTGACTCTACAATTTTCATAGTCATGAAAATAAAGAAAACTCTTTGAATGAGAAGGTGTGTCTCAACACTCTCTCAGAGTCAGTATAAAGGTGGGTATAAAGAGTTTTTTCTAAATACTAACATAGCGAAGGCACCTCCTAAAACAAGCTGTCTCTAACCTGGAGTACTGGATAGCAAGTCTTAATATTGCTAACCTCAGCAAGCTCACACAACCAGGCAATGACTGAATACAGCAAAGGTTTAGTGAATCATTTCATTTTGCCTTTACACTTCATGAATTCTTGCTGGCTAGGGCAGGTAATTTTCCTTCCCAGAAAAACCGTTAACATAACTTTATGTCAATGTTTGGTTAAAGGTGCATTTTAGGCTAATCTTATTCTTATGCATATCTAAAATACAGTATTTTATTGTAATGACTCAACTTGTCACATGGCAGCCATTTTTGGAAGCGACTGACTGGTTACTGTGTTAGTTTAGACAAGCGAAGAGAATACTAAAATAATGAGAGCTCTAGAGAGATACAGCAAGGATGAAATAATATAGAGTTTTTCTCCTCTGTAAACTCAAAAAATGTCAAATTCAGTGTCTGTGTTTTTTTCCTGTTTATAATCTATATAATAATGTATATAATATATATTTAAAAAATTAGAAATGGTAAACTCTATGGCTGCAAGTACTTTTTTATATACATTTTATAAAATTTTCCAATCCAAATATACAAAAACATATAAAAAAAACTTCAAAAATACTTGTCGACTTACCCCATTATCTTCCCTCCTCCGCTCCCCCACCCTTCTCCCATCCTCCCCCCCTCCCTATACCTTCTGTGTCCTGAAACTATACTGTGTTTCATCTTCATCTGCTTGACTTCTGGCTACCCTTTATCCATCCAAACTTTTATGTACTCATTAGTCTTTTTAAAGTCTGTCCATTTCCTGCATTTATTTAGGAAATTCTCTACCTGTTCCTCATCTCTGCTACCCAAATATTCCATTCCAATCAATTCTGTTAAACCAGTTTCCTAATGTGTGGGACTTTCTTCTTTTGACCATTTTTTTGGTATTGCTCCTTTTGCCGTGTTAATCAAATATGGTATTAATGTATTTTTATACTGCTTATGTGATTTGTCTGTCTTATGAAATAAGCATACCCATGGATCGTCCAGAATGTATTCCCTTGTAATTTCCCTGCTATATTTTTGTACCTTCTGCCAGTAAACCCGGATCTTGGGGCAGTCCCACCAAATATGGCACATTGTGCCCCTCATACCACAGCCTCTCCAGCATGACTCTGATTTCTCTGGGTGATATTTATGCACTTTTACCAGCGTTATATACCATCTCAAGATGTTTTTATAATTAATTTTGGTGGTGTTGACATCTGTCGTATAACAGTACACGGCTCCCAGCACAGTGCCCACCTCATCTTCATCCAAACGTGATCCTATTTCTCTTTCCCATGTTTCTATGAATGGAGGTATCCCCAGTTCCACCATCTCTGTTAACATTCTGTATATCTGAGATATACCATGTTTTATTTTTTTTAGTGGATTACATATTTTCTCCACCAGGTACAGATCCTTTTCGGATCCAATAGGTTGTGGTAAAGTGCTCACAAACTATTTTAACTACTTCTGGACCGCCAGCCGCCAATTTACTGTGGCAGGCTGGCCCTCCTGCGTGAACCGATGTAGGTCTACGTCGGTCGCGCACCTGCACCTAGGGGGCGAGCTCACCAAGGTATGCAAGCACTCTTTTTAACCACTTGCCGACTGCCCACCGCAATTTTACTGTGGCAGACTGGCTCGGCTGCACAAAACGACGTAGGGGTACGTCGGTCAAGGGGGTGGTGCTGGGGGGCGAGAGTGCACCACCAGCACTGGGCTCCTGCCCCCACTCGTCAGCGGGGGGCTCCGATGCATGGGGCAGGGGGCTCTGATTGCCACCTGGCATCTGCGATCGCTCCCTGCTGTGAGAGAAGGATGGTCGGCTGTTGTAAACACAGCTGACCATTCTTCTCTCTGGAATGATCATAGAGTGCCTGTGATCCTTCTATGTAGGATCACAGGTCTCTGTGATCATTTCACAAGCCCCGCCCCCATACAGTGTTCCCCACAAAGACAAGATAGCATAGATAGCAATAAAAATGTGTTTGTGTCCCTGTTGGAGAAATTTACCATCACTTCCTGCACAAGAAATAAGGAAACATTCCCCCTAATAGGGACACAAACTGGAAAAGAAAAATGGAATAAAAGTATTTTGGCTTTGCTTCCCCATATAATGTACCTGTACATAATTCCTAATGTTGTTCATTGAGATCTTGAACCTTACAGGTATTGGAGGGCAGTTAGATACTGTCTGCTTAGCATACTGTTTTGAAAGGGTAAAAGTGACTTTATTGTTCAGCACATGCACAGAAACACACCACTCAGGATCCTCTTTCTAACATGTTTCATCCTCTGCAGCACATGTGTCCAACACAAGACAAGGGGGCCGACTTCGACCCGCCAGGCTATTTTATGTGGCCATCACACCTCTCCTGCAGCTACGACACCCCCCTAATTTCCGCCATCTAGCTTGTCTCATCAGTTGGCAAAAGAGAGGAGGACAGAACTCCTCTTACAGATCGTGTACATCTCTGTGCTGCTGCAGCACCCCTCACTTGGTCTCAATATTCAGCAGACTTTGGCAGCTGACTCTAGCCCTTCTCTGCTTCTCCCCCAGACCCTACACTTTCTGCTCCCTGCTCCGCCCCCCAGCATTTTTCTGGAAGCAGAACAAGGTAAGGGGGTGCACTGTGCTAAAATGGAGGGTGGGAGACTCTTGCCTTCTGATGGTGGGGTGCTCTGGACAACTAGTCTTACAGATACAATCGGCCCTTTGAGAGCAACCAAAATGCCCATGCGGTCCATGATGAAATTGAGTTTGATACCCCTACTCTACGGTGTATGGGGGAAACAAACCCCAGAGGCGTGAACACCTGCAGAGTGGAGTTTAGGATTGCAGAGGTCTTTGTAGCAGCTTAATCTTTTGTGATCTGCTTTGCCTATAGGATTTTTATCCTATAGTAAATGTCCACCTATCAGGCCTGACTTACTGAGGCTGTGTATGAGCACTTGCTGATCAAGTAACTTGAACAGCACAGAAGCTTAGTGGTAAGCTTTCTTGCTTTTCAGCACTGGGTTCCTCAGTTTGAAACCAGGCCAGGACACTATATGCATGGAGTTTGCATTATCTCGCTGTGCTTGTTTGGGTTTTCTCCCATGCTCCATAGACATATTGGTAGGTTATATGACTCTTATATAAATTGACCCTAACATGTGAATGTAGGATAGGGATCTTAGAACATAAACTCCTTGTGGACAGGCATTGAAGTAAATGTAGAGTATGAAAAGTGCTGTGTAAATGGTTGGTAATATATAAATGCCTGTAGTAAATACTGTAAGTGGTTGTGTTAAATGCATCTAGGGCAGTGGTTCTTAACCTTGTTGGAGGTACTGAACCCCACCAGTTTCATATGTGCATTCACCGAACCCTTCTTAATTGGAAAAATAAAATATGATTTTTTTCAAATTCAAAACATAGGTATATATTTAGGTATATATTTATACATAGGTGCACAAAATGAACAAAACCATTAAGAACATAGAACAAAACCATTAAAACATGATTTTCACACAAAAACATAATAATGAATATTTACTGCAAATCAGTGTGACTTCTGCTGTTGTCTTTCAGAGACCTGTTCAGAAATGACCTCCGCCGAACCCACGAGACTGACTCACTGAACCCTTGGGGTTCGATCGAACCCAGGTTAAGAACCACTGATCTAGGGAATCCCCTTAGAGCCACAAGTAACTGGGATCCCCCCCCCCCCTGCACAGCTAGGCACCCCAAATTTTCACAGATACTCTTGACTCAGAGAACAGTCTGTGACTTTGTTTTTTGTTTTTTTTTTATTGATGGTAATAACTTGGATAGGGATGGGAGGTTATGGGATGCCCATTTGACTTTAACTTCAGGAACAGTAAGCAAGTGCTTATTGATCAGCACAGCCATGTAACTGTGCTGACCTATGAAAACTACATCTAAGGCTTCCTCTTTTGGTAAGGTGTCCAAGGAGAAAGAATAGCTTCTTATTGGTCAGTGTAGTAACGTGGTCACACTGACAAATGAGTGCTTACCATTGCAAGAATTGTGCTGGATGCTCACTCTGGAGCTGTTTAATGCAGTGTAGGGAACTGCTATACTGGCAGCATGGGGCATCACAGCCACCATGTACAGCGGGGCCCAGATAATTCAAGTTATTTCACCTCTTCTTTTTTTGGGAGAAAGGTTGAAATTACCTTTTGAAGTCCTAATGTAATATTTTTCATTTTTACATATTTCATATTTTTGTTACTGTGAAGTAAATGTAGAGATTTATATAGTGACACCGTGGGAGGGTAGATTAGCTGCATCAATGATTCAGCTGTTGAGATATCAATCAAAGGGACTGATTTATTTATTTAATTCAGCTGACTTTGTCAGAAGGAGCAATAAAGCAGAACTTTTGTATAGCACTGGAAAGCAGAATGCATAGTCCCAGTGCCATGGCAAGGTCATCTAGATCCTGGGGCGAACGTGCCAGATTGCGCCCCCCCCCCCCCCCGCACCCAAGATGTATGAGCATTATGTGTCAACAAAAATCCCCTCCCCCCAAACAAAAATTAGGCATTAATCTGCATGCTTACTCCCAAATATAACTTCCACCTCCTTCCAGCACAAATATTTGCCCCCCAATTCCCCCCCCAGGTCAAATCCTCCCTCTCCCCATTTGCCTCCAGCACAAATCCCCCCCCCCCCAAAAAAAAAGCATCCCTCCAAGCATCCCCTCACTCCAAATCCCCCATTCAAACACTAATTCCCCTCCCTCAATTCCCGCATCCTAGAACAAATCCCCACCACACAAACACACAAATTTACCCTCCTAGCACAAATACCCCCCAATCATCCTTACTAGCACCACCCCCCCAAAAAAAATTAAAAATATTTCTCATTATACTTTTATAGCACAAATTCCCCCTCCTAGCACAAATCCTTCTCCCTCATCCCTCTTCCCAACATAAATACCCCCAAATCACCACTCCTAGCACACCTCCCCAAATTTACCCTCCTAGAACAATTCTTACCCTCTGCTGCCCCTCCCCAAATTCCCCTACTCAACACAGAGCCCTTCCCCCAAATCTCCTTGTGGTGCCCCCCCCCCCAGCTCACACGATATCACAGTGCCCGGGGCAGCCTCCCCTACTGCCTACCCCTTGTCCCGGCCCTGCATAGTCTGTTATGGCTGCTTTTTATTACATACAGTATAATAAAAATGTATAAATAAAATATTTATATAAGTTGATCAGAATAGTTATACCAAACTTATCTTTTTTTATTCATATTGAATAATAATTATGACTGTTTGTTCCCTTTAAAGCGAACATTAGAATAATATTTTCATACATATGCTTTCAGCAAGCATGCCCAATTCACTCTAAAAGCAAATCTGTTACACTTTAAAAAAAATGAGTGTAAGTTCTCCTTGCAAAGAAAACAGTTAGTACTTTTCTGTCTCAAGGCCCACTTTGCCAAAAGTTTGCTGCATTGAATAGCAAAGCTCAACATGCCTAGTCCTTAACTACACTCCTCAATTCCTTTCGCTGACCACTGTGTCCTGTAGAGGCATAGGACCATAAGTGGAAAAAACTACAAAATGCAGCAGGGAGCAGGCACTCCTAGGTGTTGAATGCAGAAGATTTTATAGCAAGGATCACTCTTCAGTGCAGTGAAGGTCAGCAACAAGGACTTCACGGCCGGCAAATATTATTTGACAAGCAACACAATGGGCAACAGAGAATGGTTAAAAAGAAATGTTTGGAATTTTTTAATTTATTTTGAGAATCATACTTACCTAGGTGGATGCAGCATTGGTCCAATGCTGCCTCTGTCCACAGTTGCCTCTAACACTGAGAACCGAGCGATCGAACACCACCTACTTCTCTATTCTCACAGCTCCCTGAGCAGAGAGTTAGTGACTGTCAGTCAGCATCTCTTTTCTCTGACCCCCCGCACTCACTGGAGCACTGGTTTGTGGATGGGGTAGGAGCAGCCAGTCGCTGAGAGGCTGAGCCGTGTGGTGGTCCAAGCATGTGGACGGATCCTTACTTGTTGGGATCTTGCTCGAACCTGGATTGGCTCTGTGACGTCAGCCAACAGTGGGCTTCAGCCTGCCGTCTGCTAAAAAGGAGTCACAGCAGTGCAGAACAAACTGCACTCCTTTGATCCACAGGAGAAGTACAGCCAAACTTGCTTTAGCTGTACTTCTCCTTTAACAGGCATGGAATAGGGTAGAAGATTTGGCTGTCCTCAATCAGCTCCATGGGCAGCTATGCTAGCATAACTCTGTATTTTCTCTCAGAACACACATTTTCAAAGAAATAAAAAACTAACAGTTACTTGAGTTACTCATTACAGCAATTACTGAAAGTGAGAAATAACCAGCTTCATAACTGCTAATTATGGGAATGTCAGAGAACATTGTCTGATCTTGAGCTCACAAGATAATCAGCCACAAATTGGATTTTCAAAATTTGACTCTAATTAGCACTGCTACCTCTGTAACTGTTCTCTGTCATCTTATCTGCTTTTCTGACCCAGATCCCTTTCTGTATGCTTTATTATTTGCCACCAAGCCACGCACTGTGTTACCATATTTCATGAAGACTTATTTCAGAGGCTTAGCAGAAGTTATTTACTCAGGGTGAAATCACAAGTGCTTCTGTTCCCCCACCAATATCTCTTTGGTGTTCAGAATTTGCATACATTCAAAGAATGGAGGACATGACTTCTTCCCTTCAACACCACAAAGAACCAGGTTTTACTGGCATGAGTTTACGTTTTCAGATGAATACCGATCACTCATCACAGAGTGAGTTGAGAATACTCGCCTTAACAGCTACCAGCTGACTTTTACAGTTCATCATAACAATGGTTACGTCTAATAAAAATGACCCATAAAAAGGGGGAAGTGCATATGCATTTCATAAATAAATAAAATATACTTTTTTTTATTTATTTAACTTTATTTATTTTTTTATTTTATTTTTTTACAATTTCAGGTTGCTGAAGCTTACTTTTAGTAGCAAGCAAAGAAATTGGATTTGCGCATATGAATTAACAGGCAAACATTGCATTAATACTGTCACAATGTATTTAGGTTAGGAATGATGCCTGCAACCACAGTTTGCTTTATTCACACGGGAGCCAAGCCTGCAGATTACTCCAGGAAGGCAGGTATACCAGCAGTATGAGGTGTGCTTTTCCATGCAGAGGGCCCAAACTGGACATGTGGCATGACAGGTAGAACTGAACAGATGAAACGGATGATTAAGGAACAATAGCATGCCACACAGAAATTTATGATTTGCCACTTAGCTTGGCACATGCACAGTTTATTGCTGAATTAGTCATGTACATTAATTGTGTTTTTCTTTTACATTCCATGGTGCACTTCATATGAACAGAAGGTGCAAAAGCAGCATTATTTGGGTATTCAACATGCACAGCAAATTAGGATTATGCCATACTCATTGAGCATGAATGTACTGTACATTCAGCTAGATGAAAGAGTTCAGGGATCACAGTCACTATGGATTATTACATCTGTGGCGTGGACATGCTGTGACAATTTATCCCTGCTCTTGTTTATTTGCCTAAATAAAATAGCCCCAGTTTAAAAGCCTTCCCTTTTAAAATAGCGTAAATATGGCAGCATTATTATTATAATGATGGCATGGAGATAAAAAAAATACATTTTTCAGACTTTTTTTCTTGCTGTGAAAACCCTTAGAAGATGCATTTTTTATGTATTGTCCCAACATTTCTGAACAGTTGGTGACTAACAAGTGTCTTTAATATTGTTATATGAAGAGTACATAACCATGCAAGCAAAGATTTTTGTGACCCCGGGGTACATTGTAATTAAAGTATGGGGGACATCATTGAATTGCAGCGCTGAAAAATGTAAACTGTGAGCAGAAAACTTGATCAAAGTCTTTCACAATAATGTTTCATATACTGATCTCTTCAGCTTTGCTGGATGTAAATAGCCACTGCAGAGTCTCTGTAATGTGTTTTATTCTGCAATTAAAACCATAGTGAAAGGAGTTGTGACTGCTAAATTACTAATTCATGGAGCCTTCGTTTTCAATGGCCTCAAGTAATGTCAACTGTAACTAGAGCTTTAAATGTTTTGTTTTGCTAAATAACTTCTTTAATCAAGAGGTGAAGCTCTATTCAGTTCTCAATTGATTAATAATTATCTTTATACATGTTTTGTATACTGCATATAAATGTGACATCCCCTTAAAATGAACTACTTATTTAAAATGCAAATATGCAAATCAGCATGTACTATAACTAAAATATGAACTGGTTGAAGCAAAGTGTTTAAATAATGTGGGAATGAACAACGGGAAATACGTCAGTGTAAATATTGGTGCATTTTTGGTGTGCCAAATTACCACTGGTAAGAGCCCCAGTTCATACAGTGCAATTTGATGTGTGCCTTGCCGACATCTGTGCAATTTCATGCACAGATAATAATTCAAGTCGCACATGAAATCGCCAAAAATAGTGCAGGAACCTCATTAAAATTGGTGCAAGTCGGAGCTGCACTGATTTGAACAGCTCCATAGGCACAAATAGGGTGTGACTTGTCATGCAATTTTAAACTGTCAAATGGCAAGTTTCTTGTAGTGTTGCATGAGCTGTGCCAAAAGTGACATTGGACAGTTTCTATAAATGTCACTCACATGCACCAAAACAATCACTTGTGTCAATGTTCTTATTTATATAGCACCCTCCTAGGTAGGTTCTAGAAGAGAATATAGTTTTGGGTCTTTCTGCTTAGATTGCCCTCTGCCTACCAGGGAGCAAGATCTATTGGTAGGGTCTGCTCATGGTGCTCAGGTGCAGCCCAGCTTGTCTGAAATGTTTCACACTGGTCCAATAGGGAGGCATATTAGACATTGGGATAAAAACTGACAAGTGAGGGCACAGGCATTGTTACAGCCCTGTTGATTGTCAGAGGAAAGTGCCTCAGTGCATGCTGGATGACTGTATAAATGCCAAGGGCACCTGTGCTTGGGGTCTTCGGCTGGAGAGCGGGGTCCCGAAGGGAGGGGGCGGCTGCCCCTCCTCTGTAGAAGCTGCTATGCGGCCTTGGGTGGTCGGCCTGAGGGCCTGAAAATCAGATTGGAGCTGAACCCTGATGTCCTGCAGAGCTGACTGGAAGGGATCTGATTCTGCCTACAGTGAGTACAGATCTGTGTCATGGGGCCTGTACTGTTAGGGCCATCCCTTCAGCTAAAAGAGTCAGTGGACAGGTGTCAGACAAGGGGATGCTAGAGAGTGTTGTGATAAAAGTAGTTGCATCAACTCTGCTGCTAAAGAGAGCAAGAAGAGTAAATTCAGTATGGTAAAAGCAGTGTGACTGCTTCCACAAGTAATTCGGTGAGGCCAAGTGGGAGTTGTCCTTATCTACTGTGAATAGTTCAGTTGGAGTATCCCACTATTCCCTTCTCCCATTCAAGTTCCACAATAAATACAAAAAACGAAATACCCCGGTCTGTTTATTGAGTAATGAGCCAAACAGGAGTAAGGAGGGATATGAGAAAAATCCCCTAGCAACTTTCTGCAGGTAATCAGAGGGAGGACTTAAAAGTCAAAACACATAAGCCCTACAAGTGCTACATTTGGGGGTGTCGTCCGGTATTTTCCTCTGAGTTACAGCAGTGGTTGCTACCAGCAACGACCGGATATATATACCCAAGAAATGCTATGTCTTCTTATGTAAAGTGCTGGAGTGCCAGTGAGGAAACAATGTGCTGTACTGTGGAAGAAAGTAATGTCTGCTTTACAGTGATCAGTACAAGTGTGCTTTCAAGTTATGGCCAAAAAAGCAGTAACCTGGGACGCAGGGGTTGTGTCAGACTCAGTACATGTGCTGTAGAAGAAAATGTCTGCCGTGCATTCGGTAACAGCAGGACAGTTTCCAGTAGTAGTGAATGAAAAGGTGTAATAGGAGCTCAAGTAAAGACAGAAGAGGCAGATGTATGTGTGTCTGTGGCAGGGAACACAATCTGCAATGCAGTACCATTCGTGCAGGCTGAGCAGTGTTATGGCAGCAGCAAAGGGATCACTGCACCACACATGAGAGAGCCCCCCAAAGAGATCTGCCTAGCAGGAGGAGCCACTGCCAGTGAGTCAGCTAGTTTGGGGATGTAGGCGGAGACGCCATCCGCGGACCTCCAATCTGAACGGAGGAAGGGAGCTGAAACCTCTCTTCCACTGATGGCTGTAGCTGAGGAGAAGACAAGTGTGTGAAGGAGCAAGATGGCGGATGCCGGAGTGAGCCCGAGCGTGGGGGCTATCCCACGTGTTGGCGGAGAGCGTGCAGAGTGGACTGAGATGCAGAATTTAGACCCTTTCAGACACAGGAGTCTGATTGATGCCCAAAGGATGTCTGGCATTATGCAGCAGAGGGGACACGGAGTATCTTGACCTGATATGTGGCAAATGCGAATGTGTTTGTACGGCTGCGAGCTAGTGTGGGTACTGCAGTGACATGTTCCTGAAGTTGGAGCAGAGCGATTGCAATCCCAGAATACTATATGTGAACTGGGAGGTGAGGACAACCTCTGAACTGCTAACGGCAATAGTGGCTATTCCCTTTGGAAGAGGACGAGTTGAGCCATGAACACCAATGGGGCCAGGACCAGTGGTGCTGGCCCGCACAACCATCTTCCAAACCAGGGAGACCCACATTTCAGAGGTGCAATACACACAAGTCGTGAGGGTCTGAGCAGTGGCCACAGGGTTCATTAGTTGCAGTCGCAGCAACAAAAGGTCCAGCTCTTAAAGAGACAGTAGGGCATCAATAGATCCAGAAGTTGAAGTCCTCCAGTTCGTGCATTGAGGAGGAGGCAGGGATCATTGATGTGGGGGTCACCCAGCTTTGGGTGCCGATGCGGATCCCTGGAAGAGGGAATCGGTGAATGGGGTTTAGATGTGGAGACTGAGTGGAACTGAAGGAAGAAAAAGTCCTACAAGTTCCAGTTCACTTAGTGAAGAAACAGAAGCAGCGGTTGTTCGTATGATTGTGAAGCTCTGAAGATGTCACAACTGATGTGGAAAGATTGGAACGCACGTGGTGACGTCAATAGACGTGGTTGGAACGCACGCCTTACTTGATGCAATACACCTTCAACCCGACTCATGATTACAGGTAGGGAACTGGGGTCTAAATTATCTGTACCTGTACCTGTGTCTTGGGCAATAAAGCACATACGGAATCACACTATAAGGGGTCCAATCTCCTTTTTTTTGTCTTTGCACGGTAATTATGCCCTTTGGATCTATGAGACAAGGAAGGAACAAGATCGTTATTCCTTTGGGATTGCTCTCTCTCTGGTTAAGGTGACCATACAAGCTAATTTGATCTTATTTCTATACAGCAAGTAAGATCAAATACATCTTGTGAGTTGGCATTTCACCTACCTCTATGACACTTTGGGGTGTTTAACTCTTTACCCTCCACTGGGAAGGAATCTGGCAGACGGTTTACTTATCTCCTTCACTCCTTTGATCTTCACAGAGCACTTTTATGAAATATATTTATAAATCAATAGCTCTTCACAAATTTATATACTATATTTTTGCAATATGGACACTTTCTTTGGACTCACACCTATGCACTACGATTATTGATTGGATATATGAACTGTATATAGTTTATTGTTTATCATCATTTATGGTCTTACTGCTATTTATTTATATGTTATAGCAAGCGCTGTTGATAGCGGGCATTAGGCTTGCTAATTTTTTTCAGTTTTTCACTTTGTTCACAGCAGCTGCTCTCTAGTAATTTTTCACATAGAGGACACATTATATTATTAATTTGCTACCACTATCAATATTTTTTTGGCGGGGGAGTAATTTATACTTAATTGTTATTAATTAATTCATATGGCATAGCAAGCAAGCACTGTACGTAGCGGGCTGTAGGCTTGCTAATTTTTTTCATTATCTCTTTAAGGACACTTTGCGAAGATACTTCATTAAAGGACACTTTGCAAAGATTCCTTTGGGCCAATGGGCCAGTGTTATGTTGGGGGAAAATCTGTGTGAGTTGCTACACTTTTTAAGAAGAAAAAAAAAAGGGGGTAGTAGTGGCTCATTGTCTCTTCAGAGAAAGGGGTGCCTGAGAGAAAGGGCCCCTTGAAGAGTTCTTACAGACACTCACACGTAGGCCAGACATTGCTAAGGCTCCAGCAATGACAGCAGGAGAAGATGTGTTGAAGAGGGAAGGACACTGTGACTCTGCATCTCTTCATCCTAACCTGTGGGTCTGACTAGAATAGGAAAGAGTCAGTACCCTTGTAATTGAGAGGGACTTTGCCAATTGCTAATCATGTGGTTCCCGAACAGAACAAATACAGGATATGCTTAGTTAGTCAGAATAGCAGGTTGTTCTGTTTGTCTATTAGAGGAACACAACAATACGACAAGTCAAGAGTTGCCCTTAGGGGGCTGCATGCAACCCCTGTCTCTTAATGAATGCTAGTGATAGATATTCTTCAGGTGAGAAGGTCGCCTCTGCGGAGAGGACAGTCTCACTGTAAGTAAATAGAATTTTAACTTGCTACATGCTTATGTTCTCCTTATAGGCTTGGTAAGGCATTTCCATGCCTCTGGGGAGATTGCTCATGGTCCATTTCTGTGTATATGTGTACAAATGTTATTTGTAGTATAGTTAGTCAGGATGTTTACCCATTTCCTGTCAATCAGCTTTGTTTGGCAGGGGGTGCATAAATATAATGCACTTAGTGGATACTTCTGTGTAATTTTGTAAAGCCCTACGGGGACAGAGATACATTTTGAAACAGTTCTAAAATATACACCATTACCAGAGTGGTGTAAATAGTGAGCTTGACTTCAATTTTGCACCACAATTTTGGTGCACATGGAAAAAGCAATCTGAAATCTGGAGCATAACACCACCATGTGGAAAATTAATTGTGCACCACTTTTATTAATTTGTTGCAGGAAGCACTAAATTGAACAGACATATAGAAATTGTAAAAAAAAAAACCTCTGCACTATAAAAAACGGTGCTATAATATATATATATATATATATATATATATATATATATATATATATATATATATATATATATAAATAAAATACTGTAGCAGCCTGCACCCTGACTACTCTCTTAAAAGGTAGTATTCCAGATAGGAAACAAGAAAATTGGAGCAGCGCTTACTATATCAAAAGGGTCATCATATGGTTACCATGCAATAGTGCAATACTATATCTAAAATTGTATAAACCCAATTCCAAAAAAGTTGGGACACTGTAAAAATTGTGAATAAATATAGAATGCAATGATGTGAAAGTTTCAAATTTCAATATTTTATTCAGAATACAACATAGATGAGATGTCATATGTTTAAACTGAGAAAATGTATCATTTTAAGGGAAAAATAAGTTGATTTTAAATTTCATGGCATCAACACATCTCAAAAAAGTTGGGACAAGGCCATGTTTACCACTGTGTGGCATCCCCTCTTCTTTTTATAACAGTCTGCAAACGTCTGGGGTCTGAGGAGACAAGTTGCTCAAGTTTAGGAATAGGAATGTTGTCCCATCCTTGTCTAATCCAGGCTTCCAGTTGCTCAACTGTCTTAGGTCTTCTTTGTCGCATCTTCCTCTTTATGATGCACCAAATGTTTTCTATGGGTGAAAGACCTGGACTGCAGGCTCGCCATTTCAGCACCCAGATCCTCCTTCTTCGCAGCCATGATGATGTAATTGATGCAGTATGTGGTCTGGCATTGTCATGTTGGAAAAAGCAAGGTCTTCCCTAAAAGAGACGATGTCTGGATGGGAGCATATGTTGTTCTAAAACTTGGATATACCTTTCAGCATTAATAGTGCCTTTCCAGATGTGTAAGCTGCCCATGCCACACGCACTCATGCAACCCCATACCATCAGAGATGCAGGCTACTGAACTGAGCGCTGATAACAATTTGGGTTGTCCTTTCCTCTTTAGTCCAGATGACATGGCGTCCCAGTTTTCCAAAAAGAACTTCAAATTTTGATTCTGACCAAAGAACAGTTTTCCACTTTACCACAGTGCATTTTAAATGAGCCTTGGCCCAGAGAAAACGCCTGCACTTCTGGATCATGTTTAGATATGGCTTCTTTTTTGGCCTATAGAGTTTTAGCTGGCAACGGCGAATGGCACGGTGGATTGTGTTCACCAACAATGTTTTCTGGAAGTATTCCTGAGCCCATGTTGTGATTTCCATTACAGTAGCATTCCTGTATGTGATGCAGTGCCGTCTAAGGGCCCGAAGATCACGGGCATCCAGTATGGTTTTCCGGCCTTGACCCTTACGCACAGAGATTGTTCCAGATTCTCTGAATCTTCGGATGATATTATGCACTGTAGATGATAATAACTTCAAACTATTTGCAATTTTTCTCTGAGAAACTCCTTTCTGATATTGCTCCACTATTTTTCGCCGCAGCATTGGGGGAATTGGTGATCCTCTGCCCATCTTGACTCCTGAGAGACACTGCCACTCTGAGAGTCTCTTTTTATACCCAATCATGTTGCCAATTGACCTAATAAGTTGCAAATTGGTCCTCCAGATGTTCCTTTTATGTACATTTAACTTTTCCGGCCTCTTATTGCTACTTGTCCCAACTTTTTTGGAATGTGTAGCTCTCATGAAATCCAAAATGAGCCAATATTTGGCATGACATTTCAAAATGTCTCACTTTCAACATTTGATATGTTATCTATATTATATTGTGAATAAAATATAAGTTTATGAGATTTGTAAATTAGTCCATTCCTTTTTTACTCACAATTTGTACATTGTCCCAACTTTTTTGGAGTTGGGTTTGTAAATGAACATGTAGCACGCAATGGCCTGGTCGAGCCTATTGCATGCTACATGTTCGTGTACTATTCTTGTTGGATATTTTGACAGGCGCTTTAACGTCCAATGTGATATAAGTGTTCTACCTTTTAAAATAAATCATATAATTGCAGTTTTACACTATGTGGAGGCTTTTGTGTCTTTTATGGTTCTTTGGAACACATGGTGTAACTAAGAGGGTGGCGAACCTGCCACAAGGTTGAGACTTGAGATCCTCTGAGCTGCCCTTTAAACCTTCTCCCGGGAGCTATACATACCAGCTTATTTGACTCGGTGTCTGGGTTCACAAATTACGGTAAGCACATAACCTTCTTGGCAGTGGACATTCACGATTGGGTGATTTGTATATGAATCGTTGTGGCTGCCATCCATAATTATTTGCATGGCACTAGGATCTCACAATTGGCCTTTTTTTATTATCAATTGGACTTTGCATGTTCCCCATTACTGTTTTATCAGTATACACTAATCATTTGTATGATATGTGCCAGTTTTTTATATTTATTGGTGTACTTATACTAAATTGTTTTTCATAGTGCTGCTCTTTTATAACACATATTTTCCTTGCACAATGGTTTGTCATTTGTAGTACTAGCAGCTAAAAATATTTAAACTAGTTTAGCGTGGTATTTCCCACAACATAACTATTCTACTGCACTCACCAAAACTCTTTGACCTCTTATGGAAGGTGTAAGCACTTTAAACATAGGTACTCTCAATTACTTAAACTCCTATATGTCCACTCCATTCCTGTTGCTACTGCCTGAGGTGCATGCATGTAAGAAGAGAAAGCAAAACCAGAGGCAGCCTCTGAAAGCATGATACGGTTTTTATTTTCCTTCAACTTATTTGCATTGCGCAATTTATTTTTTTCAAGATGGTTCCCAACAAACATGGATAGGCCCTTTAAGAACAGCAGCAAGGGATTAGTGTATTGCGAGGGATGCCATATATAACCATTGTGGCGTAGTATAATGGCCTTCATTTGTATTAATGGTGGTTCAGGCTAGTAAAGGGTTAAACAGAATGAGGATATTTAAGGAGCGGAATCACCAGCAATGGCTAAATATTGTAAAACACAAACTGCACCATTTTCAGGACAGCTATATTTTTATCTCTGTATGTAGAGTTTGGGTGATTTTTAAAAAAATGTTTTTAAACCAATTTTTACTAAGTAGAAAATGCATCCTGCAGTGAACTCTGCAGAGAACTCTCTACCTAAAGCTAAGGACAAACATGTAATATAATGCAAGGTACCATTCCTTAGAAGTGGTGTTTTCATTTTCTTCATGCTGCTTTTTTTTTTATTTCCACCTGGTGATCCTGCTAGTAACACACTACCCATCTTAGGGCTCATGCGCCCTGGCATATTGTAAGGTGTATGGCCTTACAGTGCAAAATATATGCCTGTGTATGTGACATTTGGGAGCCACATTTGCCATGTAATTCTTATCATAGGAATGTATTACAGAATGCGCTGTATGCGGGTATACACGTGTAAACACCAGTACTTCAGTTTACATGTACACGCGGTTAGACCTATTTAACCAAACACAGAAGATATGCTTTCAGGAAAATATGTCCATTGTGTGCACAAGTAAGCGCAATTACCAACATTAACACAAGTATACTGTACGTCTGTTTATAGTGTGTTCTGTAATACATTCCTATGGGCAGAATTACATGGCAGATGTGCTCCTGGGTGTCACAAATACAGACATAATTTATGCTGTATGGCCGTAGGAACTTAAAGTGGTTGTAAAGGTATAACGTTTTTTTTTTTTTTTTTTTACCTTAATGTATTCTATGCATTAAAGTAAAAAAATCTTTTGTGTGCAGCTCCCCCTAGCCCCCCTTATACTCCTCTCTTCTCACAGGGCAGATTTATTGCGGTGAGAGCTATTGACTGCTATCTGTGGCAATAGATACAGACAGCGCAGCTTGGGATTGAACATGCAATTGGGCCACCATAGGAAGTGGCTTCCTATGGTTGATCACCAAGAAGTGGAGGAGCCAGGTGCGCCAGCTGGGGACCTGAGAAGAGGAGGCTTGGGGTTGTTCTGTGCAAAACCATTGCACAGAACAAGTAAGTTTAACATGTATATTATTTTATAAAAAAATAGGATTTACAATCACTTTAAGGTGACAAAGTTCATTTTCACTGTACTGTATCTATGGAAGAGACAGTATTGTCACCTTAGGCAGCTCGTTCCTGATTTACACTACACATCACCTGCATCTCTGTTTATTTTAATAACGTAGGGGCAAGGTGTTCAGTTGCCCACAAAGGTGAACTGGGCAGGCTGAAAGCACAGCTTGGGATTTCAGTGCACCAGAGGCAAACTGTATTTCTGGCAGGATCATCAGGTGTTGTAAAGAGACAAAACATGGTCAAATGTGCAAGTATTAAACAGATGTACTGAATAAACTGTGTATGCTTTTACAGTATAATATTAATATGTACTCACTTCTTTTATTGGTAAACCTTCTTGGCCATTTTCATTATGATGACTGGGTCCCTTTAAAGCATCTGGGCAGGGAATAAAAAAAAAAATATATATGTATATACACATATATATATATATATATATTTATATATACAGTTCCTTGAAAAAGTATTCTTACCCCTTGAAATTTTCCACATTTTGTCATGTTACAACCAAAAACCGTAATGTATTTTATTGGGTTTTTATGTGATAGACCAACACAAAGTGGCACATAATTGTGAAGTGGAAGGAAAATTATGAATGGTTTTCAAAATGTTTTACAAATAAATATTTGAAAAGTGTGGTGTGCATTTGTATTCAGCCCACTGAGTCAATACTTTGCAGAACCACCTTTCGCTGCAATTACAGCTGCAAGTCTTTTTGGGTATGTCTCTACCAGCTTTGTACATCTAGAGAGTGAAATGTTTGCTCATTCTTCTTTGCAACAAATCTCAAGCTCTGTCAGATTGGAAAGAGAGCGTCTGTGAACAGCATTTTTCACGTCTTGCCACAGATTCTTAATTGGGTTTAGGTCTGGACTTTGACTGGGCCATTCTAACACATGAATATGCTTTGATCTAAACCATTCCATTGTAACTCCGGCTGTATGTTTAGGGTCACTGTCCTGCTGGAAGGTCAACCTCTGCCCCAGTCTCAAGTCTTTTGCAGACTCTAACAGATTTTCTTCTAAGATTGCCCTGTATTTGGCTCCATCCATCTTCCCATCAACTCTGACCAGCTTTCCTGGCCCTAATGAAGAAAAGAATCCCCACAACATGATGCTGACACCACCATGTTTCACGGCGGGGATGGTGTGTTCAGGGTGATGTGCAGTTTTAGTTTTCCGCCACACATAGTGTTTTGCTTTTAACCAAAAAGTTACATTTTGGTCTCATCTGACCAGAGCACCTTCTTCCACATGTTTGTTGTGTCCCCCACATGGCTTCTCACAAATGTGACTTCTTATGGCTTTCTTTCAACAATGGCTTTCTTCTTGCCACTCTTCTATAAAGGCCAGATTTGTGGAGTGCACAACTCATAGTTGTCCTGTGGACAGATTCTCCCACCTGAGTTGTGGATTACTGCAGCTCTTGGCTGCTTCTCTGAATAATTCTCTCCTTGCCCGGCCTGTCAGTTTAGGTGGATGGCCATGTCTTGCGCCATACTCTCTCCATTTTTGGATGATGGATTGAACAGTGCTCCGTGAGATGTTCAAAGCTTGGGATATTTTTGTATAACCTAACCCTGCTTTAAACTTCACTACAACATAATCCCTGACCTGTCTGGTGTGTTCCTTGGCCTTCATTATGATGTTTGTTTACTAAGGTTCTCTAACAAACCTGTGAGGGCTTCACAGAACAGCTGTATTTATACTGAAATTAAATTACACACAGGTGGACTCTATTTACTAATTAGGTGACTTCTGAAGGCAATTGGAATCACTAGACTTTAGTTAGGGGTATCAGAGTAAAGGGGGCTGAATAGAAATGCACACCACAGTTTTCACATATTTAATTGTAAAACATTTTGAAAAACATTTATCATTTTCCTTCCACTTTGTGTTGGTCTATCACATAAAATCCCAATAAAACACGTTTAATAAATTTACGTTTTTGGTTGTAACATGAAAAAATGTGGACAATTTATAGGGGTATGAATACTTTTTCAAGGCACTGTATATATATATATATATATATATATATATATATATATATATATATATATATATTTATCTATTTTTTGATATATATATATATATATATATATATATATATATATTTATCTATTTTTTGATATATATATATATATATATATATATATATATATATATATATATATATATATATATATATATATATATATATATATATATATACATTTTTTTAGTTTCTGCCCAGATGCTTTAAAGGGACCCAGTCATCATAATTAAATTAGCCAAGAAGGTTTACCAGTAAAAGAAGTGAGTAAATACCCACTGCCTGCACAGGCAAACACTGCTGTATTAAAGAGAGGTGTCCCTCTAAAGTCTGGCACGTCCTGTATTCATATGTAGTTATCTGGATGAACCACTGGAGGTAGCGATAAACACAATAAAATCAACAAGTGTCACTTTTTCAGCAGGCAGAGTGGCCAATTTATGTTGATGATAGAGTCACTTACTGGGTCATTTTGTCCTTTACCGGGGACTTTGGCTATCTATTATGGAGACAGTAGTTGTAGGCAGCATGCACTTAAAAAATATATAATGTGTGCTGGCTAGGTTACAATAACTCTCTAAATTAATGTTGATAGTATAAATGCAGCTGCAAAATATAATCAATATCTGTCTTCTTTGCCATACGTCATGTTAACAGTCCCACAATCTGTTTTCATTAATTAGTACTTAATTCTTAGGGCTCTGTTCACCGTAATTAGATACTTTAAAAACACCTCAACAAATCTGGTCTTCAGTGCTGCATCTGCCAAGTGTACATTATATGTATAATCAATACCAAAAGATTTATGGCTAAATCACATCCATAGACATCTAGCAGGAATCCCATTACCCATTTATCTATGATCACAAAAGCTTCCATAAAAATTGCTACTCAGCCAGATGGTTTGTATTTTCTAAAATACATCTTTCACCAATACTGTATGTGACTAGACGTTGTGATATTGTACTACACACAATGGGGTTGATTTACTAAAAGTGGAGAGTGCAAAATCTGGTGCAGCTGAGCATGGTAGCCAATCAGCTTCTAACTTCAGCTTGTACAATTATGCTTTGACAAAAAAAAAAAAAACTGGAAGCTGATTGGTTTCTTTGTAGAGGTGCACCACATTATGTACTCTCTAGCTTTAGTAAATCAACCTCAATGTATGTTAAAAAAATATTTTTACTTCAAATCTAAAGACTGAATAGAGATTAAAGCCCCGTACACACGCACAGATTGTTGGCCGACCGATCGGCCGTCTTTTGTCCAGTGTTGTTTGATGGTTGAAATGTGCTCTAGACTTGCACTGGACTTTTGTTGGCCAACAAAAACCAACTTCAGAAGTGATGTCATGTTCTGGTTGACTTTCCGTGTGTTTTTTCTTCTCTGAGCATGCCCAGTCTTGCTCATCTGATTTTTGTCTGCCGAAATCTGTACTGACTGAGGAACAATCGGCCGTTCTGTTGTTGGCCAACAAAAATTTTATAGCCTGCACACCAGATTTTTTTCGGCCGAAAAGTCACAGTTGGTTGTCGGAAGCATCATACTAACAAGCCTACAATCGGCCGATCGGACGTTGGCCGACAATTTACAGCCAACAATCTGTGCGTGTGTACGGGGCTTTAGCAAACAAAAACAGGGAAGATAATTCTACTTACAGGAGATGTGTCATTTGGACAAACCAGAGTCACATGACTCTCTTCTAGTATGCATAACTTATATTGGACCTGAATTTAAAAAGTCAAGACTTGTTATATTATGAGAAGCATCTAGAAACTTGAATTGCGATTAAGCAGTCCCTAAAAAAATGTAATTACTCAAAAAAAAAATAGCAGTGTTCATCTTGTGCCTCCAGTCTCATAGTTGTATATCTTCAGCATGAAAGCCATGTACGTTAATTCCACCTCTAACTGCAAGTCTCAGATTTAGGGTGAGATTTGGTGATGTCATTACTTTACTGATCACTGTTCCCCATGCTGGAGAGGGAGCTGTATATGAGACTTGCATTGCAAACATCCCCATGTTTTCTGCCTTCATTCTGTGTATATGTTTTCTGGCCCCTTTCCTGCTACTTCAGTAATATTGACCTATCAGTTATCAGATTGACAATCATCAGGGGGGCAGCTCTGGTACAAGGAAGCAAAGACCTGCTCTTTTACAAAGATGACCACCTCCACAAAGAGACACATTGCAAAAAAGGGCAAAGTAAATCAGTAATGGATAAATATCAGTTGCAGTCTGCAGTCAATGCGGATAACTAACCATTTACCCTTCACCTGCCTGTCTGTAAACTGATTTACTGTCTATGGACACTAAAGAGCATCTCTGGTTGTAGGTTAGTTTCAGGATTGAAGGTAGGATTGGCATGCTTGTTTAACCCTAAAGAGGAAGTAAAGTCTGTAGTGGAAGGTGGACTCTTGCCATATTGTGAAAGGATTACCAGCATACTTTCAAATTATGGCACACCTACCTTACAAATGGGCCCCTCCCCAGCACTGTTTGATGCAGGCTCTGTTCCTCTTTTCTGCAACTGCCATCTCTTCTGCTGATACTTTTGGGTCCCATGACATCCTCATCCTTTTCTGAGTCGGGACCACAAGTTACAGCATGGTGAACATATCAGCAAAGGTAGCAGCAGAATAGCAATTCAGTAAGCAAACACCAAAACGTATTGCACCCATGTTTCCATTAAAAAAACACTACAGTAAACCATGAAGTCTGTCCTTTCTTTTAGAGTGGATCTTTAAAATAATGCGTGAATGAATTGCTGGAATGTCACAATACACAACAGGAGTATAATTTTTCCAAAAATGTCATACCTTTAACTTAAATGTCCTTTATCTCCAGTTAAATTGCTTTGCCTGGGCTGAAAATAGGTAATCATTCTACTGCAGGCAGTGGGAAGCATTTCATCAGTTTCCTTTTCCCCAGTGATATGGCTGCAACACTGTAATTTGTAGTAAGTTACAAGGTAAAAGACTGCAGCAGGGGGAGATCTTTGTCAGACCTTTGTAAAAACAGCCAAAAACTACATGCATCTCAGTCCAACAAGCCGATTCCTATTTTGGATAATACCTGAACAAACATGGCCATATGCTTTGCAGAGAAAAGCAGATAAACACATTTTGAGGGAATATTATAAGTGTTACATTTACACATTATTTAGCAAGCATGTATTTATTTTAAAAAATACTACTTTAAAAGAAATGATGGTCATATAGTTTTTATTATGGCAGAGATAAATGCACTGCATATACTGTATACAGACACTGTAAAAATTATTATTTGTCAATGTTGTTAACTTTTTGTATTGCTGGTGTCCAAGGTCATTTTAATAATTACCAGCCATGTCATTTAATTATCTGTGTTTTTGTTTTAACTTGATCACTTCCTACAACATAGGAAAACTATTCTTTCAGGAATTTGTGTTCTCATTTGTATGGGTAACTTCATATTTCTAATGAAACACTCATTACCAACCCTAGGTTGAGGTCCTGTATAAAGTCAGATTGCTCCTTTGGGATGCATTGAAGCCAGCCTGAACTGCTAATGTGTGACTACTCATTTTGGCTATTTCTATTGATTACCCAGTGTTGTTTACTCTTTAGGATTGAAGGATTCACAGGTAAACCTTTGTATCCTTTTAACTGTGTGGGGACAGTTTGTTTCTACGTTAAGTGAAAACTGCACATCTTATTTCAGAAGAAGCACCACTCGGGAGGGAAAAAAATCCCTCTTCTCTTCCCCTTTAACAGAATAGGTAATTGGCCAAATGATCAGACAAGGCATAACTGTTACTTGCAGTCTACCAAACAGGTGCAAAGTTATAAACACAAATGCAAAACCGGTTCAGGATGGCAAAGAGTATGCATCCACTGCAGAATAATACAAAACAGATTAAGAATGCTGCATAAGCATAGACTCTTCACAGCAATGTTTCTGTGGCTTAGTCTGAGTAACATGTGGCTAAAGAGTATAGGCTTTAAAAAAAACCTTTAACAACAGAGAATCTATCTGAGAATCCCTACTTCAGTAAAATAGCACAGAACACAATTACTTGTGATTATACTCACAGACAGCATTCCTCACAGTGAAGCCCAGTGTTGCTCTGGTAACATAGGCAAACATCTGGAGGGATCCAAGGACAAAGGGCCACCCCACTGGAACACGGGTATTGAGGTAGCAATTGGGGAGGTGTTCCCCACATTAGATGGGTCTTATGGAGAACCAAAATTAGGCTCCTGCCCAGCTGTCTGCACACCAGTTCTGGCAGTGGAGGACCGCTCACCTGCCAGCAGATCACTTGCCTAGCTACCTCTGTCTCATTAGGTGCGACATGCTCAGGAATGTAGGAAGTTTTGGAAAATGAGTAAAATAGGCCCGTGCCTGCATCTGAGCATGATGAGTTAGCGGTAACTCAGCTACAGTTCACCCCACTTGAATGTGCTGTCATCCTGCACTTTCTGTCATCCTGCGCAAAGTGTACAGAGAGTCCACTGAATTTAACAATCTGGGAATGTTTTAGAGGTTGAACCTCAGTTCCATCTTCAAGGACAAGAGGCGACTGTCTTCAGCAGAAGCATGGATCTAAACTGTGTGAACTTTGGGCTTTGTAATATTGTCAGGTTCCATGGCTTCACCTGGGAGTCTTGGAGATAATGGTGTGGAAAAGCAAGAGGCAGATACCAATTGACCTCTAGTAGGAAGATACATTTGTGGTTTATGAACTTGGACAAGTTATGGGCAGCTCTGTAGGTTCCTATGGGTCTGAGAAGTTTACAATGTAGTTACCTCATTTTTTTGGGGGTTTCTTCTCTGAAAATCAGCTGTTATATATCAACTCCCAGGACTTTGTTCTTCCATCCGTATTTGCAATTTTCCTTGCGGGTGTTTGCCTTTATGTCAGACTAGCACTCTGTTCCCAGGTTGTAGAGCAAATTCTGACACTTCTAACTCTTCTTACTCCACCCATGAAGGCTGCTCTGTCCAATAAACCTTTGGAGTTTGGAAAGGCAATGTTGCCAAATCTAGGAAGGTGGGATATGTTCTCTTGTGAGAGCTGTTTTGCATAGGTCTGTGAACCCACCAAGAATATGGCCAAACATAATATGGTAGTTTGATAGTCCTGTCATTAAAGTTACTCTATGGTTGTATTTCAAGACCACATTGACTAAGTAATAGTTTATTTTCCTTAATTTCTCATGAGTGTCTTAGCAATTGTATCAGGGTGCGAATAAACCTCTTACATGCCCCATTGCCTTGTGAGTGGTACAAAGTAGTGTGTGACTTCCTAAATCAGAGCTCCACCTAAAGGGAAAGCTCTGCTTGTCTGCCCCCTTCCCCCGCTCCACTGCCACATTTGGCACCTTTCGGGGGGGAGCGGGTACCTGGTTTTGACAGGTACCTGCTCCCACTTCCAGGTGAGTTTGCCATGGTCCGGCCCCCCTCCTCCTTCCCCCACCACTGCTTGATTCACAAAGTGCAGCACGCTTTGCTAATGCACAGTGGTGTGTGGCTTCACTCACAGTTTTCCTTAGCCAAAATGGTGACGGCAGCACCCGAGAGCCGATTGAAAAAGTGGCTCGGGTGGGGACTCCTGAACAGGTAAGTGTTCTAATATTAAAAGTCAGCAGTTACAGTATTTGTAGCTGCTGACTTTTAATTTTTTCTGAAGGAGAATGGAGCTTCACTTTAATGTATTGTGACTGGCACCATTCTTGGAAGAACCCACTTTCCAAACAGGGTCCCTGTTCTGAAAGTATCCTCTGCAGACAGTCATAAGGCAGGCAAAAGTGTTTCCATACACCATCTGAGCAGTCATGGCAGTCTGCTGCACCACCAACTTGGTAAAATGGTCTATCATAACAAGAATTTGACTGTATTAATCTTTTTGCATAAGAAAATTGATGGTCAGTAATTCCAGTGGGGTAGACATGTGCCAAGTCAGAGATGAAATTCAAACCTTAACACCCTTTAATACTTAACAGACCACACATTGTTAGCAAACGTATACAAGCAACTGGAACAGACCCCACTCTTAAACCAGGTGAACATTTTGTGGACACCTCAGTGTCCTGCTTCCATATGGATTCTTTCTTCTACAGAGAGAGCCTAGGCCATTGATAGTATGACCAACCAGGTCACTGATGTGGAACACTTCCCTGCAAGACAGTATGCCATCCCTCATAATGAAACGGGACCATACCCTCGGCAGTTTGTTGGTTTCTGGTAGTGGCTTTGACTGATCTCACTGGAGGGTTACTCCCATGGCTGCTGATCAATTGCCCAGCTCCCACTGCCTCATCAGGTCTGGGCTACTGTTGTTCAGGGCAAATCCATGAACCCAGTTATTTGTGGGAAATGGAGTTGAAGGGGGCCTTTGTCTGCAATTGAAAATGATGGGTAAATGGGTTACACCCCTATATTACCAGCATATGATTTATAGCAAAACACAACATGCTGGGTAAAAAAGGACAGTTATCTCTCATTTTCCAGCAAGTGTAAAGAAATTTTTTTATTTACTCTGCCACACAACACAGCTAGGAAGACTAGTCTACTACTTTCTGATTAGGCTTTACTGGATCACCTCCCATGAGCATGTTGGATGCAGAGAACTGACACTGAAAGCTGAATTGCAAGGCAGAAAATAATTATGGAAGCTGTCTGCATGTGTAGTGTGGCAAGATTTGTGTAAATAGGTATCTGCTTTCACTTATTGGCTACTAAGTATCAAAGAATCCTTTAGTTGGTAAAATACGCCCTTTAAAGGCCATGCAGACCACTCCACACCTTCATAAGTAGTGTGCCAAGTTACAGATGCTTTATTTACACACACATATAGAGTTGTGTGGTTGGGGGGGTATTTTGCTACAGCCAGTAAGTGGATGACATATAGAAGACGCCAGAATATATCTTGATTCTTTATAATTAGGGCAATACAAGAGACTGGAATATTTACTGATCACCAATGAGAGAATTGGATGTCTAAAATTGAATTAGTCATTGGGATAAATCATTGGGATGGGCCACTGCTGGAAAGTCATTGATCTGCATAAACAATGGGCTTATTTCATCAAAGAAGCAAACTAAGAGCCTTTAAACATAAAATAGTAACTTACATCTCCCCCATTGGCTCAAAAGCAAATGACAATTATTATTATTAAGGATTTCTATAGCGCCAGCAATTTACGCAGCGCTTTACAATAATAGAGGGAGACAGTACATATATAATACAATAAAATACAAGAGGATTTAGAGGGCCCTGCTCAGAAGAGCTTACAATCTAATGGGGTGGGGCAGGTTTACAAGAGGTTGTAAGAGTAGGGAATGAGCTGATGGCAGATTAGTTGGCGGTGTGATAGGCTTCCCTGAAGAGATTCGTTTTCAGGGATCGTCTGAAAGCAGATAGAGTAGGAGATAACCGTACAGGTTGAGGTAGAGCGTTCCAGAGGATGGGAGAGGCCATAGGTGTGCGCAGCCTATTGCATTAGGGTGTGCACCCCAAAGTTTAAATACACATGCATGTGTTTGCCTACATGTATATGGCCCCGGTACATTACTCTCCCTGATGGCAAAGTGAAATAGAAGTGTGTGGCACTTCTCTTATGGCAGAGCAGGTCCGAGGGAGATCTTTCCCATCTCCTCACTGGCAAACAGAGCGATAATGCTAATGTGCCCTAGGTGATTAGGGTGTGCCCAGGCACACCCGGCACACATTGTGCGCACGCCTATGGGAGAGGCCCTGGAGAAATCCTGGAGACGAGCATGGGAGGAGGAGACAAGGGAGCTTGAGAGTAGGAGGTAACAAATAGTAGGAGTAGGAGGTAACACTATGCTATATTTTATATAAACTATTGGTAAATTTATTTCAACTGTTGTTTTGTGTTGATTTATTGTTTCAGTATTAATTACAGGTAGGATCAGGTATCTCTTTAACAAAAAACATAATATATTTTTGTAAACAGTTCCTGATTTTCTTTCTCACTCAGAAAAAGCCACACCTATCAATCCTATCCTATTTACCAATTTTTATTAACCCATACCTACTATTTGTTACAGCCCATTAAGTGTGTCTCCCATCACTGTTTATCCTAATGCCTGACAGATAGTGGTCCTTTACTGTCATTTCCTCTGGTGGGTCCAGGATACCCTAGTTATTAGTATAGTTAATGCACCTGACAGACCTTTACTTAGAGGACTTTGCTGAAAGCAACATAAATGGCTCTTACATAAGCACTGAACCAAAAGGTGACAGCTCAATTTGCATGTATGATTTATTAAAGTGGTATGTGTGTAAGCTGTATCCATGGAGAGGGGGATATGGGTGGGTTAGAACTGAAACGTGCAGTTCATGAAAAGAAACTGTTAAAGACATGGTATGAAAGCCAATGCAGCAAAGTAAATACTTTAATGACCTAAAATGGCTTTAGGCCTAAACATGTTGCAAAATATATATTATTTTCGAGTTTAAAGAATCTCCCCAAAATTAGACTTTTCCCAAATTACTACAGCTCAGACTCTCAATGATGGCATTAGGGGCCTTCTGTTTTTTTCATATTTCTTATGAATCCCTACTGACCTGGATCCAGTTTTCAGTTGACTCAAACCCTTGCTACAGAAAATGATTGCCTTCTCTGGCAGATGGCAAGCAATCCATCACTGAGCTCCATATGTGCGCGCAGCCTATTGCATTAGAGTGTTCACCCCAAAGCTAAAACACACATGCCTTCCTCTGCAGCCTCAGCTGCACTGTACAGTGAAAGAATGAGAAATGCTCTGTGCTGAGTGGCTTCCTGTACATTCACAAACTGAAGCATAGTAAACACAGTTTACTATTCTTCAGTTATGAATGGATACAATGAGTTCACTGTGTTCATTTAGAAAGGGAATGGGCTGGTGAGTCACATATTTACTAGCCCCTTTCCCCCCTCTCCATCCTAATACAAACCCCACAGCAGCCAGGTGGAGAGGAGAGGAGGGGAGCCAGTAGAACAGTGGGGCCAACACGTGGGGAAGCACTAGCAGTAGGGGGAATCGGCACTACACGTAGGGATTAGGGTGTTCCAATGCACACCTGGCACACCCCCTGCGCATACCTATGCTGAGCGCCATATTGCAATAATTTCTTGCATTTATTCGTTTTGATGACTTGGGGCAAACATTATCAGACAATTGACATTTTTGACAAATTTCTTGTGTGTGCAAATAAAAGTGTACATCAGCAAACATCTGATTACAAATTGTGCACAGAATGTTGTGTTTTTGATGTAATGACAATTAAGCCAGCCTCGATTTTGGACATCAAATACAAAATTTACTTGAAGAATGTAAGTGTAAATTGAATGTGAATTGAGTGTGAATTAAAAAAAATGACCTTAATTCCATAAATGCAGATCAGTCGTTTTAGGTGTTAGTTTGAGCTCCAGACGTAGCTTACTTTGACAAGACATTTCTTAGATATTTATGGTGCTTTTGGTGTAATACTACAGTTGTTCCACATTAGCCATAGATAGTAGTAGGAAAGTAAGAATGCTTGCAATACCTTTTGTGTTGCCAACTGAATATATTTTGAGCTGTAAGCTTTTGAATAAAAACTTAGGGGCATATTTACAAAGCAGTGAATCTGACATTCAGCAATCACATACACAGGTGCATGTGTTTTAAATGACATTCATTGAATTCACCACCAAAGAATGTTTGGTAAAAGTCCTAATCTCTGCTTTGTAAATCGACCCCTTTCCTTCTTCAGGCATGGTTTTATACAGGTTTATCAGTGTAATTGGCTGATTGATCAATGACTTTACCTTGCAGATTACTAAATAGGTGCAGATTTAGAAGCAATAATACAAAATAGCTTCAGGGTAGCAAAAAAAAGGCATACACTGCAATATAATAAAGGTTGCTCTGCCTGGAGCTTTGAGTGACCTGACGTCACGCATTGTCAGTGGGTTTCGATCCGGTAACATTTACATGTGAGTTGTTTACTGGCTTTTACCACATACAGTATATACTGCGGCAGGGCGGCCCGGCTTTCCAAAATCATGTATAGGTACGTGCTTTTGTGCACGGGTTCTCAGGGGTGCACGCGTGCCGCCGGAGCGCCGCTCCCGCTGTAATCAGACACAGCGGGAGCCAATCAGTGGGTCCGGCTGCCGTGACGGCCGCTGGCCACCCGTGATCGTGCAGGAGAATGACAGAACGGCCGTCTGCCTATGTAAACAAGGCAGACAGCTGTTCTGCCACAGAGGCAGAGAAAGATCTTGTGTTTCAGCTAAGCTAAAACACGGTTCTCTCTTTTCCTCTAGCAGCACATCCATCCCCCTACAGTTAGAAAGCATTCCCTAGGAGCACACTTAACCCCTTGATCACACCTAGTGTTAAACCCTTCCCTTCCAGTGTTATTTATACAGTAACAGTGCATTTTTCTTTTTTTTTTTAGCACCGATCACTGTATTGGTGTCACTGGTCCTCAAAAAGTGCCACTTAGTGTCAGATTTGTCAGCCGCAATGTTGCAGTCCCGCTAAAAATCACCGATCACTGCCATTACTAGTAAAAACAATAAAAAAAAAAATGAAAAGTCCATAAATCTATCCCATAGTTTGTAGATGCTATAACATTTACGCAAACCAATCAAAATACACTTATTAGGAATTTTTTTACCAAAAATATGTAGCAGAATACATATTGGCCTAAACTGATGAAAACATTTGATGAAATACATTTTTTATTGGGAATGTTATAAAGGAGAAAGCAAAAAATATAGTTTTTTGTTTCAAAATTGTTGCTCTTTTTTTGTTTATAGCACAAAAAATGAAAACCACAGAGGTGAAAAATACTACCAAAAGAAAGCTATATTTGTTGGGAAAAAAAGACATCAATTTTATTTGGGTACAGCATCGCACGACAATTGTCTGTTAAATCAGCGCAGTGCCATATCGCAAAAAAAAAAGGCCTGGTCATTAAGGGGTAAAACCTTTTTGAGCTGAAGTGGTTATTGGAAGTGTATTTCAAAGATTTTAATAAAAGAGCAACGCACCACAGCTTTTTTCTCTTTTTTTGATTTTTGATACACGGGATTACTCCCACTGTTCTGGAGGGAGGAGGATTCTAAGCGCAGCTACTCTGGTTGTGTAAATGCTTACTGTCCTATTTTATGCTGTGAGGTGATGGTATCTTCACAGTGATTATTGAAATCAGGTCCTAGTAATGAGGGTCTCTATCTTCTTCCTGTTATCTGGGTAATGGTTGCACTTTGATGTCTAGTCTTAAGCCTAGCACACACTATTTGTTATTTTTTTTCGTTCAACCCAGCAGACTGACAGCTCCAGAGGAGCCCCTGTACTAACTATGCAATGTTAGTACTGCAATCTCCCCTGTTGTGCTATTGTGTTCTGACAAGGGGGAGGGCCCCTCATCAGAGCATACCAGTCAGCAATCTCAGCTATTGGCTGAGAGCGCTGATTAGGAGCCGATCGGCAGACCTTTTTTCTATCATAGAAATCATCAGAAGGCGGCTGAACGTCTGGCTTCTGTCCAACCGGCGGCAGTACACTTCGGCCAAATGTCGACCAGTTTCTATTGAACCGGCCGTGCTGTCAAACATTCGGCCGGGGTGTACTATACTATACTCCTACCACTGCAGTCAATTATTTACAATTCCAACTCTCCTTGCTTCTTTCATGAAGGAATTTAACAAATTGTTGGACTTCAGACAGGTATAATTTTCAATCCCAAATCCAGCAAGTCTAGATGTTTTAAGGCTCTTCTGTGAGCATTGGGGCCTGTTGGCCCCCTAAGGCTGCATTCACACTTAAGCGTAGCGTTTTACCGCGTTTTTTACCGCGATTTTACCGCGATTTTCAGGCGGTTTTTTCAGGTGTTTTTGGAGGAAGGCATTGACATCTATCAAAAACGCTGGTAATCAGCCCAAAAAGAAGCTCATGTACTTTTTTCAGCTACAGGTGCTTTGCAAAATGCTCAGATGTGAACAGGGGCCATTTAAATAAATGGGGTTTTACTTGTTGGGCCTTTTGGAACGTTTTTTTTGAGCGTTTTTGGAGCTGGAAAACACTCAAAAACGCCCAGGTGTGAATGGAGCCTTAGTGTACAGCCAAATGTAACATGCTAGGGTGAGTGGCCTTGGCCTGAGCTTTAACATGTACTTTATGGTTGTATTTCCAGACTACTTCAGCTTAGTAATGTATCCATTTCCCTAGTCAGTGGCACTATTCTTGAAAAGACCGACTTTTAAAAACATGGTCCCTGGTCTAAATGTATCTTCTGTGGACAGCTATAATAAAGGTAGAGGTGCCACACCATCTGGGCAGTGGTCTTGGCAGTTTGGTCATGGGTCAGTATTGCCATTGCTAATAAATTGACCTAAAGAAACAAGAGAATCCCATCTAGAAAATGTGGTTACCTTTAGAGATTATGTGGTCTTACCAGAAATAGTGAAAAAATAAAAATGTATTATTTAATTTCTAAAATGGCATGGCAAAGACTGTATTAAAAATGTACACAACATCCATCACCACCACTATGAGACAACGTTTTGTCTGCAATGCAAGAACCCCTTAAAACCAACACTGCGTGGCTGCCCAGAGCAGATAAGTAATTCAGGGAAATAACCCTATCCCCTATTACTATACCCACACTTTCTGTCCACAATATTACCTCCTGGGAGGACAGTTATACATTGTATCTGACTGGGCAGTCATTGCCTAGGACAGATGTAGTAATAGGACATAGAGGGCATTAATATTAAAGAATATAATAGTGTATACATGCGTACTGTCAATGGTTAAGCAATTAGAAACCAATCAGAAATAATCCACTACAATGGTTGGTGTTAAAAATCTTCCAGCACACAGGCTTGTGTCAGGAAGCTATTTCCACGTTGGTAGTTCACCAAAGCCAAACTTGCTTAAACCAGAGCACAGCAGATGTAACCATTACAGTGATACCAGAGTTGGCAATAATAATATTGACTGTCAATGAGTGAGCCATATGCTTGAAATCATACAAATGGCAAACAATTATTTTGAGTGGAGGTTTCATTCACGCTGTAATCAGTATGAGATGTGAATAAGCACTTACTGAATCCAAGCCAAAAAGCTGGTTATACTGCAGTGTATATGTTACACTGAAGGAGCAAAGCAAGTGATAGATATACACAGCAAGCAAGATAGTTCATTAGTTGCCAATCACAAGGATAGTAAAGCAATGCCCACCCACCAATAGACAGTTTATGTCAACCAATACCGATGGTGAAGATAACCTATATACAGCTGTTCACCAATACAGCAATTGAAAATTCTCTCACTGTTCCCAGTTTTCAAGGTCCACTATGTACTGTAAGAAGGTGTGCAGTGTATAATGAACTATTCAGGTTCAAGTATAGCACAAGGACCGCTGCCTAACCACTTGCCCTCTCACCCTGCCCTGCATATGGTATGTTGCACTTGCACTGTTCTCTCTGCTCTCGGCACTGGCATTCCTACACAGCACTTAGTGGGCAAATGTGCAAGGTTTCGAGGAATGTGCATGTACATGTGTGACATCACAAATGTCATGTTATCAATGCATTCCACCATAAGGCATTCCTCAGCTTCGTCAGGACCCATTGAAGCTTGGTAAAGTAGTCCACCATTACTAGAACTTTAAAGTATCCATCTTCTGACATGTTAGGTTTAAGAAAGTCAATGGTCAGTACTTTCAGAGGGTCAGATATTGGCCAAATCAGAGGTAGAATTTGGACCTCAGCACCCTTTGACATTGAACAGACCACACATTATTGGCAGAATTGTTTAAGCAACTGGGACAAACGTATACACATGGCTTGTCTTTTAAACCAGGTATATGTTGTGTGGACACTCCAGTTTCCCACTTCCATGTGGATTCTCTCTGCCACAGAGAGGGTGTGTGCCCTTGACAGTATGACCTGCCAGGTCACTGATGAGTCAAGATGGAACATTATCCTATAGTACAGTATACCATCCTTGAGGATGAGACAGAAACACTCGCTCAGCAGTTTGTAGATTTCTAGAAGTAGCTTCAAACTTTCTGTAGAACAGGGCAATAATCATACTGCTTTTATTAGGGGGGCAACCACTGAATCCTCTGTCTGCACCTGTGATGTTCGCCTTCTCCTCCTTGGAGGAGTGTTCCTGTCTGCATTTCAATGCAGATGGCTTTATTTGGAGCTGAGCCATTCTTTCTGTGAGTTTCAAGATAGCCTTGCATGGAGCTGTCTATTCAGGTTGCAGGGGAGTCTAATGATTCATACCTACAATGGTCATAGGTGCATCCAAGCCTCTAATGCCTCGTACACACGCAACGAATTTCCGCCGACCGGTCGTCCGTCTTTTGTCCAGAGTGGTGTCTGTTGGTTGGAATGTGCTCTAGGCTGCACACAAATGTTCCCGCACGACAGAATTCTACTTCAGAAGTGACGTCTTGTGTTGGATTGCTTTGTATGTGTTCTTTCATCTCTGAGCATGCCTGGTCTTGGTCATAAGATTTTTCCCCACCGAAATCTGTACTAATGAGACATAAATCGGACGTGATTTGACGGTCGACAAAAATGATATAGCCTGCAACACCAGGATTTTTTCGGCCGAAAAGTTGGAATTGGTTGTCAGAAGCATCATACTAACAAGCCGAAAATCGGCAGATCGGTCGTCGGACGAAATTTCCCGGCCAAATTTCCACTCGTTTGTGCGGGGCTTTAGGCTCTGCTCCTGACACACTATGGTTGCTTCTAACAGTTTGTAGAACTTCAATTTGGGTTTGTTTCTATCTTTCTCTTGCAAGGTTACTCTGACCCTGCCAGACAGCAGTAATCTATTTTTGAGGTAAATATCTGGGGGTGCACGAATTACATAAATGTTGAGTTGGGAAAATGACAGAAAAACCTATTTTTCTCATTTTATGCTATTGCTATTCCAAAATCCTAAAAATATATTTATACAAATCTGCTCCCAAAATAAAACCTGTTCCAAGTAGGATATATAAAACATTAGGGTGGGCTACAAATGCTGAAAGGCATAATGTGCTTAACTGGGATATCGTTAAAAAAAAAAAAAAAAAAAAAAAAGCTCTAGGACTCAGGATTAAGGGAGAAAAAGGCCCAGGGACACAAGTGGTTAAAGACAATTAGTATGGATCGTTTGAAGCACAGAACGAGAGAGACAGTGATTATATAGGAGATGCCAAAATCACTTTTGCCTCATTTCCAAAATAAAGAGCATTTCTATTGTTCATTAATCCCACAAACTGTTAAGGTAGTGACTATGTAAGAAAAGAAACGATGACAGGTCTGGTATTAAGTGAATCACCCACTTGATGGATAGCTCATCGCAATGTGCTACATTTATTATTTATATTTGCCGCACTCTAAGCAAAGTAAACAAAAGATAGAGCAATTAATGCATAATGCACATGGAAAGAAAAATGTTATCCTGTGATTTTTAACCCAGCATGCATAGCTTGAAATCAACTGAGAAATACCAATATTACAACAACAGCATCAACTGCAAATGTATGCTCATTTGCAAAATAAAGATTTACTACATGCTGTTAATTCAGAAATAAACTGTTTTTGGCATCCATGCTGATGCTAGTGGGATATCGTAAACAAAAAAGGTAATGTTTCTTGACATGAGCTTTACATTTAGGCACCATGCACATTGTAGTCCAAAGGATTCCTAGGAGAAAAGCAGCTGGAAAAACACGGTAAAAGATGCGTTTTTGCATGCGTGCTTGTTTACATTTTCAGATGATTTTGAAATCAGATCTTGTTTGGCTTCAAATGGCATAATTCATCTTATAAATACTTTTTTAGTAATATGAAATTATATCACTGTATATGGTGGGAAAGTCCAGGATAAGCACAGATCTTAGCCAAGCAGAAAATGTCCGACCAACTGAACATTTCCATATTCCTATGATTATTTGATCCTATGATATTCACTGCAATTGACATGTGATCACTATATGATTGCAGGCTGCTATTCATCAGCTGATTGCTCATGATTGCTGTATGGCATGAGTTTGCACAATCAGTACCTGAAAATTGCAGGTAAATTGCTAGTTTACTTTTAGCTTTATATAGTATATGCACTGAAAATATACACACAAATTATCACTGTCATCTAGCAGGTAGAAAAGATTATAGATATAGGGATATTTGAAAACAGAAATCATTCTCATATTATCTATTAGTGGGATGAGATGGAACCATGTTCCTGTCATCTATGCCGTCCCTGAATTCCTTATGGAATCCAAATCCTATTTGCTCCTCTTCAAGGTGGGCGAAAACCGAGCAATGGTGATTGAGTTACGCTAAAAGCATAACTGCTTATAAATGTGATTGTATTGTCATCTGGAAAATGAATGTTTCTCTCTAGGTGCATTAAATCCGCTTTGTATAATGGCATCAAAATATCCACAAACAATCGGGGCACTTAAACAAACCTAATAAAATGTCCCGAATCAGTAAGTGATGGATCTCCCAACAATAATAGTGCTACTTACACTTTCTTCCACATCAGTCCTACTTTCATAATTAGATTTAGACTCATACAGAAGCACAAACCAGGCTGTTCCATGTATATATGATCTTTGCATTCTGTATCATCCAAATGTAAATGCAGGATAATTACTGAATGTGACATATTGTTTATTGATTAGAACAAATGATAGCGCTCTTAGAAACTGCCACATACTATCAGGCATTCTTCTCTTGCCTGCATTTTCTTATCCAATGACCAGAAGTGCATGAATACAAGTGAGATAATCCCCTTGCTAACCTTGCTTTAATTTGCCTGGAAATGTATCGGACCTGGTCTTTAACCACCTCAATACAGGGCACTTAAACCCCCTTCCTTCCCAGACCAATTTTCAGCTTTTAGCGCTGTTGCAATTTGAATGACAATTGCGCGGTCATGCAACGCTGTACCTAAACCAAATTGGTGTCATTTTTTCCCCACAAATAGAGCTTTCCTTTGGTGGTATTTGATCACCGTCAGGTTTTTTCTTTTTTGGTGCACAAATAAAAAAAGACTGAAAAGTTTGAAAAAAAAAAAAAAAGTTTTTTTGTTTAAGTTATAAAATTTTGTAAATAGATATGTTTTTTCCTGCACTGATGAGCACTGATGATGCCGCACTGACAGGCACTGATGAGGAGACACTGATGGGGTGGCACTGATGGGGTGGCACTGATATGCAGCACTGATGGGCACTGATAGGTAGCACTGATATCCAGCACTGATGGGCACTGATATGCGGCACTGATAGATAGCACTGATATGCAGCATTGGTGGGCACTGATAGGCAGCGCTGATGGGCACTGATAGGCAGCACTGATGGGCACTGATTGGCGGCACTGATGGGCACTGATGGGCACTGATGGGCACTGATAGGTGGCACTGTTGGGCGGCAATGATCGGCACTGATGGGTGGCACTGATGGGGGGCAATGATGGGCACTGATAGGCAGCACTGGTGGGCAATAATGGGCACTGGTGGGTGGCACTGATAGATGGCAATAACGGCACTGGTGGGCAGCACTGATAGATGGCATTGGTGGGCAACACTGATAGGGAGGGCACTGGGGGGCTCTCTGAGCCCTGCTTGCCATCCCTGGTGGCCATAGTGGGCATCCCTGGTGGTCATGGGTGGGCATCCCTGGTGGCTTAGTGGCACCCCTCCCCCCCCAGGGCTGCACTGGTAATCAATGTTCTGATTACCAGCACAGACCCCCCCTGTGATCAGTGAGTAATTAGAAATACTCACTGATCACCCCCGCAGCAGCACCGATCCTCTCTTCTTCTCCTCACTGACAGGATCTGTCAGGAGGAGAAGAGATCGAAGCCGTTACAACTAGGGTTGAGCGGACACCTAGATGTCCGTGTTCGACGGGTTCGGCCGAACTTTAAAAAAAAGTCTGGGTCCGTGTCCCGGACTTTTACCGAACTTTTCCCGGACACCGAACCCCATTGAAGTCAATGGGGACCCGAACTTTAAGGCACTAAAATGGCTCTAAAACACCAAAGGAAAGGGCTAGAGTGCTGCAAATGGCAGCAAAACGTAATTAAGAGCATGGCAAGTGCTCTGCAAACAAATGTGGATAGGGAAATAACTTAAAACAACAAAAAAAAACAGAAAAATAAAACAATGTTCTTCTTCATCTCTGAAGGACGAGGCCCATATGGAGTAGGAGGGAGGTTGAGGTGGTGGTGGATGTGGCGGTGACATAGGCGTGCGCACAGGGTGTGCTGGGTGTGCCTGGGCACACCCTAATCACCTAGGGCACATAGCATTGCCAGTGAGGAGATGGGAAAGATCTCCCTGGGACCTGCTCTGCTCTATTTCTCCTTGCCTACAGGTACATGGCCCCGATACATTACTCTCCCTGCTGGCAAACACATGCATGTGTATTTCAACTTTGGGGTGCACACCTTAATGCAATAGGCTGCGCACACCTATGGGCGGTGTAGGTGGAAGCGGCGGTGGAGGAGGACCAGGGCCGGATTAACAGCATCATGGGCTTGGTGCTGAGGATTTTGAAGGGCCTTAAGGGCCGTGCCTTGCCATGCACCCAGAGGAGGAAGGGTGCAGCCATGCATGCCTAATTCAACATGGGATGCTGTCTCTGAAGCCCATAAACACATCCATGCATCGCCAACTGTCCCTCCTTGTCCGGCCTTCACGCTGTGTGGGGAGGTTCTGAGGGTGCTGCCTGGGGAAGCGAGCATAGAAGCCAGACTTCTGTGTTTACAAGTGACAGAAGAGCGGTAACAGTGAATATGGCCAACCCGGGGCCTATATAAAAGGTAGGGGCCTGGAGCTGCAGCTCCAATAGCCCCTACATTAATCTGGCCCTGAGGAGGAGGACGAGGTAGCCAACACTGCTTCTTTTCAAAAATTTTAAATGAGGGTACACCCCAAAAGAGTGAGAAAGAGCAAAAATGGAACAATGGGTGGGTAAGGTCGGTATCCATTGCTATTCTGCATAAGGTACGGAAAAGTCCCGTGGGATCCATGCCTGGTTCATTTTAATGAACGTGAGCTTGTCCACATTGTCTCTGGACAGGCGGCTGCGCTTGTCTGTTATAACGCCCCCAGCCGTGCTAAATACCCGTTCAGATAATACACTGGCTGCAGGGCACGCCAGCACCTCCAAGGCGTAAAGGGCAAGCTCAGGCCATGTGCCCAATTTGGAGACCCAGAAGTTGAAGGGGGCAGACCCGTCATTGACTACATGTAGGCGTGTGCACACATACTGCTCCACCATGTTGGTAAAATGCTGCCTCCTGCTAAGACGTTCCATCTGAGCTGCTGGTGCTGCTGTTTGTTGTGGCGTGCTGACAAAGCTTTTCCACATTTCGGCCATGCTAACCCTGCCTTCTGAGGTGCTGGCGGTGCCCTGGTTGCGTTGGCGACCTCCTCCTCCTCCTCCTCTGCCTTGTGCTTCCACTGTGGCCCCGCTGTCAGATGGGAATGCCAGCAGCATGGCGTCTACCAGCGTGCGCTTGTACTCGCGCATCTTGCGATCGCGCTCCAGTGAGTGAATTAAGGACGGTACGTTGTCCTTGTAACGGGGATCCAGCAGCGTGGCCACCCAGTAATCAGCACAAGTTAGAATGTGGGCAACTCGGCGGTCGTTGTGGAGACACTGCAGCATGTAATCGCTCATGTGTGCCAGGCTGCCCAGAGGCGACGAAAGGCTGTCCTCTGTGGGAGGTGTATCGTCCGTGTCCTCTGTATCCCCCCAGCCACGCACCAGTGATGGCCATGAGCTGGCCTGGGTGCCACCCTGCTGTGAACATGGTTCCATCTCCTCCTCCAGCTCCTCCTCCTCCTCATCCTCCTCATCCTCCAGAACTGTGCCCCTGCTGGACAATTGCGTCCCTGGCGTTTGCGTGTGCAGGAACCCACCCTCGGAGCCCCTTGCGAATGACTGCCCTGAAAGCCTTGGAAATGTTACCTCTTCATCCTCCTCCTCCTCCTCATCCTGTGCCACATCCTCTTCCATCATCGCCCGAATTGTTTTTTCAAGGAGGCATAGAAGTGGGATAGTTAAGCTGAGAACGGCGTCATTGCCACTGGCCATGTTGGTGGAGTACTCAAAACAGCGCAACAAGGCACACAGGTCTCGCATGGAGGCCCAGTTATTGGTGGTGAAGTGGTGCTGTTCCGCAGAGCGACTCACGCGTGCGTGCTGCAGCTGAAACTCCACTATGGCCTGCTGCTGCTCGCACAGTCTTTCCAGCATGTGCAAGGTGGAGTTCCACCTTGTGGGCACGTCACATATGAGGCGGTGAGCGGGAAGGCCGAAGTTACGCTGCAGCGCTGCCAGGCGAGCAGCAGCAGGGTGAGAACGCCGAAAGTGCGCACAAACGGCCCGCACTTTCTGCAGCAGCTCTGACATATCGGGGTAGTTTTTAAGGAACCTCTGCACCACCAAATTCAGCACATGCGCCAGGCAAGGGATGTGCGTCAAACCGGCTAGGCCCAGAGCTGCTATGAGATTTCGCCCGTTATCGCACACCACCAGGCCGGGCTTGAGGCTCGCTGGCAGCAACCACTCATTTGTCTGCTGTTCCATGCTCCTCCACAACTCCTGCGCGGTGTGTGGTTTGTCCCCCAAACAGGCAAGTTGTAAAACTGCCTGCTGTCGTTTACCCCTGGCCGTGCTGAAGTTGGTGGTGAAGGTGTTACGCTGTCCGGATGAGGAGGCGGTAGAGGATGAGGAAGCGGAGTAGGAGGAGTTAGGAACAGGAGGCAAACTGAAGCGCCCTGCAATCCTCGGTGGTGGAAGGACATGCGCCAAATTGCTATCCGCCTCAGGCCCATCCGCCACTGCATTTACCCAGTGTGCCGTTAGGGAGATATAACGCCCCTGACCGTGCTTACTGGTCCACGTATCCGTAGTTAGGTGGACCTTGGCACAGATGGCGTTGCGCAGTGCACACCTGATATTTTCCCCCACTTGGTTGTGCAGGGAAGGGATGGCTTGCCTGGAAAAGTAGTGGCGGCTGGGCACGACGTACTGTGGGACAGCCACCGACATAAGGTTTTTAAAACTGTGCGTCTCCACCAGACGGAATGACAGCATTTCAAAGGCCAATAATTTTGAAATGCTGGCATTCAGGGCCAGGGATCGCGGGTGGGTAGGGGGGTACTTCCTCTTCCTCTCAAGTGTTTGGGAGATGGAAAGCTGAACGCTTCCACGGGACATTGTGGAGATGGTTGTTGGTGACCCAGGTGGTGGTGTTGCTGACAGATCGTCTGTTTGCGGGGTGGCAGGTGCCGGTATCACTACAGATGTGGCTGGAGCGGCCGAGACTGCAGCAGAAGAGGAAGCAGGATGAGCCAGAGACGTTTCTTGGTTTTGAAGGTGTGTACTCCACTGCAGCTCGTGCTTTGCACTTAGATGCCTGATCATGCAGGTTGTGCTCAGGTTGAGAAGGTTTATGCCTCGCTTCAAGCTCTGATTGCACAGGGTGCAAACCACTCGTGTCCTGTCATCAGCACATTTTCTAAAGAACTTCCACGCTAGAGAACTCCTTTGAGCTGACTTTGGTGCGCTCGTTCCCTTGCTGCGTTGGGCAGTAGCGGGCGTAGTGTCTAGGGCACGGCCGCTCCGCTTCTGCACCCTGCTCCCTCTTCTGCTGTGCTGGTGGCTCTGTGCGACCACCGCCTCTTCCTCCAAACTACTCAGGTCACCTGCATGACGTTCATTCCATGTGGGGTCGAGGACCTCATCGTCCTCCACATCATCTTCCACCCAGTCTTCACCCCTGCCCTCCTTGTCGGTCTCCACAATGCTGAACGCCGCAGCAGTTGGCACCTGCGTTTCGTCATCATCGGAGACGTGCTGCGATGATCCTTGCATGTACTCATCTTGAGAAATAAGTGGTTGGGCATCGCTGCACTCAATCTCTTCCACTTCTGGGGCAGGGCTAGGTGGATGGCCCTGGGAAACCCTGCTGACAGAGTCCTCAAAAAGAATAAGAGACTGCTGTATGGCTTGGGGCTCAGACTGCTGGCCTGATTTGCAAGGGGGTGAGGTGAAAGACGGTTGGACATTGGCTGCAGGTGCCAACTCTGACCTTTCTGCAGTAGACTGGGTGGGAGACAATGTGAAGGAACTGGAGGCACTGTCAGCAGCAAACCAATCTACTATCGCCTCAACTTGTTCTGGCCTCATCACTTCTAGGGGCGTTTGATGCCCTACCAAATACTGATGCAGGTTCTGTCGCCTACTCACACTTGAGGAAGGTGTTTCACTTGTGCGTGTAGCTGGCACAGATCGACCACGTCCTCTCCTTGCAACAGGAGCTCTACCAGCAGCACCACGACCCAGGCCACGGCCCTTATTTGACGGTCTCCTCATATTTCTGTAATTTAAGATCTTGCCCTAGAAAGGTTTTTATTGAATAGCGGAATAGGAAATATGATCCAAAAAAGTGTATGTATCTCGCACGTACAAAACCACACTAGGCCCCAATTACTATTGTTTCTACCCCTAAAAGGATGGATGAGGAGTAGGAGGAGTATGGAACAGACAGCACCCTCAAATCTTCAGAAGTATGAGATGAACCCCAAAAACTTGGAAAGGTGGATCTCACACGTACCGACACAGACTATCCCGCAATTCAATTGATCCTCAAAGGTTTTTATTGAATAGCGGAATAGGAAATATGATCAAAAAAAGTGTATGTATCTCGCACGTACACAACCACACTAGGCCCCAATTACTATTGTTTGTACCCCTAAAAGGATGGATGAGGAGTAGGAGGAGGAGTATGGAACAGGCAGCACCCTCAAATCTTCAGAAGTATGAGATGAACCCCAAAAACTTGGAAAGGTGGATCTCACACGTACCGACACAGACTATCCCGCAATTCAATTGATCCTCAAAGGTTTTTATTGAATAGCGGAATAGGAAATATGATCAAAAAAAGTGTATGTATCTCGCACGTACACAACCACACTAGGCCCCAATTACTATTGTTTGTACCCCTAAAAGGATGGATGAGGAGTAGGAGGAGGAGTATGGAACAGGCAGCACCCTCAAATCTTCAGAAGTATGAGATGAACCCCAAAAACTTGGAAAGGTGGATCTCACACGTACCGACACAGACTATCCCGCAATTCAATTGATCCTCAAAGGTTTTTATTGAATAGCGGAATAGGAAATATGATCAAAAAAAGTGTATGTATCTCGCACGTACACAACCACACTAGGCCCCAATTACTATTGTTTGTACCCCTAAAAGGATGGTTGAGCAGTAGGAGCAGGAGTATGGAACAGGCAGCACCCTCAAATCTTCAGAAGTATGAGATGAACCCCAACAACTTGGAAAGGTGGATCTCACACGTACCGACACAGACTATCTCGCAATTGAATTGATCCCCAAAGGTTTTAATTGAATAGCGGAATAGAAAATATGATCAAAAAGAAAGTGTATGTATCTTGCACGTACACCACCACACTAGGCCCCAACTACTATTGTTTGTACCCCTAAAAGGATGGTTGAGCAGTAGGAGGAGGAGTATGGAACAGGCAGCACCCTCAAATCTTCAGAAGTATGAGATGAACCCCAAAAACTTGGAAAGGTGGATCTCTCTCACACGTACCAACACAGACTATCCCCCAATTTAACTGATCCCCAAAGGTTTTTGATTAAATAGCGGAATAGAAAATATGATCCAAAAAAAGTGTATGTATATCACACGTACACAACCACACTAGGCCCCAATTACTATTGTTTGTACCCCTAAAAGGCTAGATGAGGAGTAGGGGGGGTATGGAACAGGCAGCACCCTCAAATCTTCAGAAGTATGAGATGAACCCCAAAAACTTGGAAAGGTGGATCTCTCTCACACGTACCAACACAGACTATCCCCCAATTTAACTGATCCCCAAAGGTTTTTGATTAAATAGCGGAATAGAAAATATGATCCAAAAAAAGTGTATGTATATCACACGTACACAACCACACTAGGCCCCAATTACTATTGTTTGTACCCCTAAAAGGCTAGGAGTAGGGGGAGTATGGAACAGGCAGCACCCTCAAACCTTCAGAAGTATGAGATGAACCCCAACAACTTGGAAAGGTGGATCTCTCTCACACGTACCAACACAGACTATCCCCCAATTTAACTGATCCCCAAAGGTTTTTGATTAAATAGCGGAATAGAAAATATGATCCAAAAAAAGTGTATGTATATCACACGTACACAACCACACTAGGCCCCAATTACTATTGTTTGTACCCCTAAAAGGCTAGATGAGGAGTAGGGGGGGTATGGAACAGGCAGCACCCTCAAACCTTCAGAAGTATGAGATGAACCCCAACAACTTGGAAAGGTGGATCTCTCTCACACGTACCAACACAGACTATCCCCCAATTTAACTGATCCCCAAAGGTTTTTGATTAAATAGCGGAATAGAAAATATGATCCAAAAAAAGTGTATGTATATCACACGTACACAACCACACTGGGCCCCAATTACTATTGTTTGTACCCCTAAAAGGCTAGATGAGGAGTAGGGGGAGTATGGAACAGGCAGCACCCTCAAACCTTCAGAAGTATGAGATGAACCCCAACAACTTGGAAAGGTGGATCTCTCTCACACGTACCAACACAGACTATCCCCCAATTTAACTGATCCCCAAAGGTTTTTGATTAAATAGCGGAATAGAAAATATGATCCAAAAAAAGTGTATGTATATCACACGTACACAACCACACTAGGCCCCAATTACTATTGTTTGTACCCCTAAAAGGCTAGGAGTAGGGGGAGTATGGAACAGGCAGCACCCTCAAACCTTCAGAAGTATGAGATGAACCCCAACAACTTGGAAAGGTGGATCTCTCTCACACGTACCAACACAGACTATCCCCCAATTTAACTGATCCCCAAAGGTTTTTGATTAAATAGCGGAATAGAAAATATGATCCAAAAAAAGTGTATGTATATCACACGTACACAACCACACTAGGCCCCAATTACTATTGTTTGTACCCCTAAAAGGCTAGATGAGGAGTAGGGGGAGTATGGAACAGGCAGCACCCTCAAATCTTCAGAAGTATGAGATTGTGTTCACTGTACCCCACAAAGATTGAGTTCACTGCACCCCACAATGATTGTGTTCACTGCACCCCACAAAGATTGTGTTCACTGCACCTCACAAAGATTGTGTTCACTGTACCCCCCAAAGATTGTGTTCACTGCACCCCACAAAGATTCTGTTCACTGTACCCCACAAAGATTGTGTTCACTGCACCCTAAAAGGATGTTGTTCACTGCACCCCACAAAGATTGTGTTCACTGCACCCTAAAAGGATGTTGTTCACTGCACCCCAAAAAGATTGTGTTCACTGTACCCCCCCAAAGATTGTGTTCACTGCACCCCACAAAGATTGTGTTCACTGCACCCCAAAAAGATTGTGTTCACTGTACCCCCCAAAGATTGTGTTCACTGCACCCCAAAAAGATTGTGTTCACTGTACCCCCCAAAGATTGTGTTCACTGCACCCCACAAAGATTCTGTTCACTGTACCCCACAAAGATTGTGTTCACTGCACCCCAAAAAGATTGTGTTCACTGTACCCCCCCAAAGATTGTGTTCACTGCACCCCACAAAGATTCTGTTCACTGCACCCCACAAAGGATTTTGTTCACTGCACCCCAAAAAGATTGTGTTCACTGCACCCCAAAAAGGATTTTGATCACTGCACCCCAAAAAGGATGTTGTTCACTGCACCCCAAAAATGATTTTGTTCACTCCACCCCAAAAAGATTGTGTTCACTGCACCCCACAAAGATTGTGTTCACTGCACCCCAAAAAGATTGTGTTCACTGTACCCCCCAAAGATTGTGTTCACTGCACCCCACAAAGATTCTGTTCACTGTACCCCACAAAGATTGTGTTCACTGCACCCCAAAAAGATTGTGTTCACTGCACCCCAAAAAGGATGTTGTTCACTGCACCCCAAAAAGGATGTTGTTCACTCCACCCCAAAAAGATTGTGTTCACTGCACCCCACAAAGATTGTGTTCACTGCACCCCAAAAAGATTGTGTTCACTGCACCCCAAAAATGATTTTGTTCACTGCACCCCAAAAAGGATTTTGTTCACTGCACCCCAAAAAGGATGTTGTTCACTCCACCCCAAAAAGATTGTGTTCACTGCACCCCAAAAAGATTGTGTTCACTGCACCCCACAAAGGATTTTGTTCACTGCACCCCAAAAAGATTGTGTTCACTGCACCCCAAAAAGGATGTTGTTCACTGCACCCCAAAAAGGATTTTGTTCACTGCACCCCAAAAAGATTGTGTTCACTGCAGCTCACACACAGAAAAATGGATGTGGATCACTGACACCTGCCTATCTCCAATCCCACACCACACAGCAATATCGATTGTAGTTTGTAGAACACAGTTTCCCTAAAATTCAGCAGACTCTGTCCCTAACAGGATTGAGAAGAGATCGTAGATCAGGATTGAGTGCAGATTCACCCCACCCCCCACACAGCAATATCGATTGTAGTTTGTAGAAGACACTGACCCTATAATTCAGCAGACTCTATCCCTAAAATGCCTACAACTCGCCCTGCCTAAACACTCCGACCTGTCCCTCAATTCTATCCGGACACAAATGGTTTTTTCCTGCCTATCTTTCCCTAATCAGCAGCCAGCACGTTGATGTGTGCTCTGTCCCTGATATAAGCAGCATAATGACGCCGCTGCGGCTGCCTCGAACTTATAAAGACTTGGTCACATGCTTCAGACGGCCAATCACAGCTACTAAGACATTTGCAGGCATGGCTGGGATGGCTTAAGGCACACCAGTTAAACGATTGTTGATTGGCTGTTGAAAGCCCGCCATGAAAAGAGCGCCAAAGCATGCAAAACCCGGAAATAAAACGACCGAACACGGATTTTTACCCGAACATACAGTAAAGTGTCCGTGTCCGTGTTCGGGTACAAAAAATCCAATTATTCGGTACGAACACGAATAATACAGTCCGTGTTCGCTCAACACTAGTTACAACGGCTCTATTTACATTACATGACGGCTGTGATTGGACACAGCCGTCATGTGATCAGGAGGGCCAATCACAGGGCCCTCCTGCCGAATGATGTTGCTCTGTGTCCGAGGGACACAGGCACATCGAGATCGCGCCGCTGCGCGTGCCCGCGGCGGCGCAATCTCTCTCCTTCTGAAGGACGTTCCGGAACGTCCATTCAGAAGGACGAGACTCCCGCCCAGCCGTATATGTACTATGGCCCGGGTGGGAGGTAGTTAAAGACCATTTAAGAGTATATTTATTAATACTGAGAAATATAAGGTTAATGATGAATAGAAGGAATTTTAAGGTGCAGTAGTGTATGTTTATTTTCCTCTTTGTTGACAAACGGCAAATGTCCAAACCTCAATGGTCTTCCCAGCAAAAACTTCCAGGTCCAATAGTTTTCATCCACCATCACCTTGTGGCATTTAAATGATCATGAGAACGGTGAGTAATAAGCCCAGGACTACACGGGAGAATCTTGTCAATGATCTCTAGGCAGCTGGAACCATACTCACCAAGACAACTATTGGTAACACACTACACCGTGAAAGACTGAAATCCTGCAGTGCTCGCAAGGTCCCTCTGCTCAAGAAAGCACATGTACAGGCCCGTCTTAACACCAGCAGTGTTTCCTGGCTGGATCTCAGACCCTATTTGTCCAACTCCACCTATTTACTGCATAAACTATTCTCATCATTATAGTTTTCCTTTTGCTTATTTTTCACATATAATTTAATAGCTAGATTTAAAATGGCAGTCAGTTTTAGATGAACATAACTAAACCTTTTGGAATTTCTCTAGAAGCAAGTGCAGTCTTCCTATGGCAGCCACACCCCACCATCTGGGCAACAGGCTGGTTTCAGGCAAGAAACTTCACATCAGTATAACTAATTAGCTTCAGTTTCATGGCTCAGAAACTAGTATGTGACCTGGCCGGGTATTTTTAAAGGGTATGTAAACCCTCACCTTGTAAAGCAACCCATACCGTTTAAAATAGAAATGAAAGGTAAAACATTTGTGCACATATATACAAAGTATGACAAAATACCCGTTTCCCTTTTTTTAAGTAATCAATCACATGCTCTCTGTTCTCAGCTGCATAGAGAGGTGAGGGAAGAGAAACAGCAGGACACTGATCTTCCCAATAAATGGTTGTGCAGGGAGGATGTGTCAGCACCAGTCTGATCATTGGAGGAGAGCAGCCTGAGTTCTTGGCACAGCTAGAGAACCAACCACACTGTGCTCTCATACCTGTGATCAGTTAGAAAAGCAGAGGGACTGGCAGGAATACCAGGGATTTCACACAAAGGATTTAGGGCAAAGAGAATAGGATACTTTTTTTTTTTTATACAAGTAGGTAGTACAGTAGGCACATATCAGGAATATGAAATGTTGGGTTCACATATTGGGTATACATATGCTTTGGATCGGAACAATGCCGATAGAGTTTTATCCGTCCCTGGCCTAATTTTTAAGAGTAATGCATGTGTGCACACAGAGAAATGCTGACACTGACACAGTCAGGGTGAAACAATTCTGCTTTATTGCTTCCGGTTTTTAAGAATATAAAGTCCTTACAGAACATTTCAGGAAATGTCTTGTAGGCATGGCATTAAGTATAGACAGTTAAATTATAATCTTATTTGATTGGATGTATCTATGTGCATATAACTTTCTTCCAGGATATGACTATCTTCTGTCCTAGGTGTGTCTCTCACTGGAGGCGCCATCTTGGAAATCATCTGTTCTTCTTGTTTTCTTATTGCTTCGATTTATAGGTGAAAAGTGATCTGGCAATTATGTTTGAGCAAGGAAAGTATTTCATATAAGTAAATAGCATGCATATTAGCATAATAGCACTATAGCATAAAATATCATAAATGGGTATAAACGGTTTATAAGCTTGTATATAATGACAAATAGATTAAGGTGTGTCTAAAAGTAATTTAGAAAATTCAAATATTTAGCACCATAGTACCAACATCCCCAGATAGCATTTTGAATGGAACATATCTCTGAAATCACAGAGCTCCCGCCATAGGCGAGATGGATGAGGGCTTGGAAAACCAAAGAGTGGGACTTTAACGGTACCAGTAAGCATTAGATATTCACAAAGAGATAAAAAATTAGAACTTTATTAATTTTACATATATAAAATCATCCGCTTAGCATAAGCTGGATGAAGGAGGTAAAAGATACAAAAAACAAAACCAAAAAACAGACGTAATTGGTAGGAAAAATCACATAGGAACATATAACAATGTAAACAAGACCATATGTAGATTATATGCAAGTGGCTACTCTGGTGAACAATCCGGTTGTAGTCCACAGAGCAGCGCCCAACATGTTTCGCCGGAGGCTTCTTCAGGGGCGTTAATATGTTAGATCAATGGTCGTGATACTACATCAAAACATGAAAAAAGAAGAATGGCAAGCGGGGCGCAGTACGCGCCCGCTACATGGGATTGTGGCTGTCTTAATGTTTAAAAATAATAAAGTTTTTGTTTTAAAAAAAAATTTTTGAATATGTCTTTAAGCCGCGCGGCGCGCACGGGGCTCTCAGGCGGGAAAAACGTGTCTTCGCGTCATAGGGCTGACACGTGACCTTCTAGATCTTTCGGTCACGTGGTCAAATAGGCCTTTATAAACGGCTGCGTGAGGGCTCCGGGCACATTTGGCCAAGTACGGCGCAGCGAGCTCGAGCTATAATACAGAGCTATAATACTGAGCTCGCTCGCCGGAAACGCCATGAAGACGATGATCCGAAGAGTCCTGGAGAAGGCAGCGGAAGACGGCGGAGAAGACTGGCTGAGAAGATGCCTCGGCCTGTCGGGCGAAGACTCCGGCGAAGAAGCGGTCGGGGCTCCGGCGAGAGAGGAAGCGGTGGACCCGGCGCCGGCGCATGAAGGAAGACTGGAGGAAGCCCGGACATCGGAGCGGAGGCCGCCGGCGGGATCAAGACAGGATCGGATGCCGGAAGCGGAGGCAAGGGACCCTTCAAGTCTGAGGATCCGGCCTCAAGCAAGCGGCGCGCCTGAAGGGGTCCAAAGTCTTCCATCAAGTCCGCCAAGGAGTCGGCTTCAATCAAGCAGGAAGATACAGTGGAGCATCCCGCCCGCCAGGCCAGCAGCGGAGCCCGAGGAGTCCTTCCGGAGCCCGGAGGCGGAGGGTACCGCTAGGACGGGCCGGCGCGGAGGCAGAAGACTCCAGAAGAGGAGGAGGGCGTCACCTTCCCCGGCTCGGAGCAGCGACAGGAGGGAGAGAGCACAAGGGAGCGGCGCGGCTGGGCAGAGTGCATCCCCCCGGGTGAGTGCTGGCCGCGGGCGGCCCTCCAGTGAGGCGCGGTCATTATCAGGACCCAGGCCGCTGCAAGGGGATGTTGGATTTCCCTCTGTGCTGCAGGAGGCCCCACCCACCGCCCTCTCCGGATTGGAGGCCCCCACCGCCCTCTCCGGATTGGAGGCCCTTGGGGAGCATCACTTGCCCACTCCTGATGCTGTCCAGCCCTCTCAAGCTGGTGAGTTATCACAGCAGTTGCTGTCACAACTGTTGTCAGCAATTTCAAATATTAATGAGAAGTTAGCTGTAAATGTTCCTCAAGTACCTCCGGTGGCAAGAGTTTGGTCAGATCCAGTGGCTAGCAACTCTATATGTAATGTTGCTGATACTGTTGATACTACTCTTGCAAAGGAAGGGTCAGTGCTTAGTATGCCTGCTACTTGTTATAAGGAAGCTTTGCCGTGTGAAATCTCTCCTTTGGGATTTCACTTGACCAATGTAACTAAGGAAAAGATATGGAGAGGTGAATTTATAGACTTATTCTGTTTACTACCTAATTCAAAATCTGAGAAAAGAGATGATCCTGATGACAGACGCAAATCTCCTCCTAAATCATTTTATAACTGGCTGCAAGCCTTTTGTATATTTTCAGCAGTCCTGGGAGAGAAACAGCCAGATAAGTGTAGTGGTTTATTTCAACATCTGGAGAACATCCTTGAGGCCTACAGAAATTTTGGGGGCTTCGGTTGGTTCTCATATGATGAGTCATTCCGCCAGAAGATGGCTGTTTATCCCAGCCTTAAATGGGGGATGAAAGATGTTGGCTTATGGCTGAACCTTATCTCTCCGCAGAAGCCAGTCTTTACAAAACAGCCAGGAACAGCGCCTGTCAGCAGTACAGTCTCAGTTTATAAAAAAGGTGTATGCTATGCCTTCAATGAATCGTCATGCAAATGGTCAACATCATGCCGTTACAGGCATGAATGTTCTTTTTGTTTCGGCAGCCATCCGGTTGTGAAGTGTTTTAAAAGATCTTTCACTCAATCTAAGGATAATCCCAAAGGCATCCACTCCAGTGAAACTGGAAAGAATGCATCAGTGGTTACTCCTGTATCCAAACAAGGAGAAAGCTAAATTGTTGTTGGATGGTTTTGCCAACGGTTTAAAAATTCCTCGTTTTTTAGGTACTGGCTGTACGGCGGTAAGCAATTTAAAATCAGTTATGACACATAAGGAGGTGGTTCGGGAGAAATTGTTAAAAGAGATCTCAGCTGGAAGGATTGCAGGTCCTTTTCTTTCCCCACCTTTTAAGGATTTTAGGGTTTCACCTTTGGGATTGGTACCAAAAAAGGAGCCAAACTCTTATCGCTTGATCCATCATTTATCCTTTCCCAAAGGTGATTCCTTGAATGATGAAATTGATCCCGAATTGGCTACAGTTACGTATGCCACTTTTGATGAGGCTATCCATTTGATTAGAAGATTTGGTCAAGGAGCATTGTTAGCTAAATCGGATATCCAGTCTGCATTTAGGCTCTTGCCCATCTCTTCTGAGTCATTCAATTCTTTAGGTTTTTGCTTTGAGGAATTGTTCTTTTATGACATGTGTCTTCCGATGGGATGTTCGTTGTCCTGCGGATACTTCGAAGCATTTGCAACATTTCTTCAGTGGGTGGTTGCCTATGAGTCTGGATTTGATGGAATTATCCATTATCTGGATGTCTTCCTTTTTGTCGGTCCTCCAGATTCTCCAATATGTTTTTGGATGTTGCAGCTGTTTTTGAGGATTATGCAGGGCTTCGGAGTTCTGATTGCGCAAGAAAAGACATGTCTTCCTTCTACTAGAGTGGAGTTTTTAGGTATAGGCATTGATACCGTGAAATTACAATTTCAAATTCCAGCAGATAAGATATCCCGTTTGTTATCAACAATATCTAACTTTCTCCGTAGAAAAAAAATTTTGCTTAAAGAAATCCAATCTTTTCTTGGTTTGTTAGCTTTTGCGTCTAGAGTCATGCCGGTTGGCAGGATTTTTTCTAGGCGAATGGCATTAGCAACCTCAGGTTTAAAATCCCTGTTTTCCCATATTAGGGTTTCGGCTGATATAAAAGCAGACCTGTTAGTGTGGTCTCAATTTTTATTGGACTTTAATGGCATGTCTTTTTTCCAGGATGATTTTGTCTTCTCAGCAGATATGGAGCTGTTCACAGATGCAGCAGAATCGCGAGGTTTTGCGGCCATTTGGAAGACACACTGGTGCTGAGGTTCCTGGCCACCAGCGTGGTTTGTTAACAAAATTACAAAAAATATTGTTCTTCTTGAACTGTTTCCAATCCTGGTAGCATTTGAGCTTTGGGGTTCTCAATTTGCTAATAGGCGGATTTTGATCCATTCTGATAACAAAGGGGTTATCTTCGCTGTGAACTGTCTAGCTTCTAAATCAATATTGGTTATTAAATTGCTGCGACATTTTGTTTTACTCTGTCTAAAACTTAACATCTGGGTAAAAGCTAGGCATGTCCAAGGAAAAGACAATGTTATAGCTGACACGTTATCTCGTTTCCAGATGACGCGTTTCCGTCAGCTCTTACCAGAAGCGGACCCGGAAGGGTTTATGTGCCCGAGTCACCTTTGGGATTTGATCTAACTTTAATCTCTAATGCAATTAAAAAATCCATTGCACCAAAAACATGGATTGATTATTCAATGGCATGGAAAAGGTGGTTGGATTTCAATGATAACATTGGACTGTCAGGTTTCTCCCCGTCAGAGCAGACAATTTTAGCTTTTCTTTGCACACTTTTTCAATCTGGGCATTTGTATAGTCACATAAATAAAATTTTGGCGGGTGTGTCGTTTTTCTTTAAACTTTATCATTTTCCTGCATGTAATACTTACTTTACTGTACGACAAGCTTTGAAGGGCTATAAGTTGGGAAATCTCAGACCAGATGCTCGTAGGCCGATAACGGTGGACATTCTAAGGAAGGTGTGTCTTGCAACTTCTATGGTTTGTTCATCTGATTATGAGGCACTACTGTTCCATACAGCTTTTATTCTAATGTTTTTTGGTGCATTACGTATTTCGGAGCTGTTACCTGACAATAAGTTAGGCCTTTCTGGTCTGGGTTTTCCAGAAGTTGTTCTTTCAGATACATGTGCAAATATTTTTATTAGTAGTTGAAAAACAGATGTTGCTGGTAGGGGTCAATGGCTCAGCTTGCAGGCTTGTGGTGACTCCATTATTTGCCCAGTTATTATCCTGACAAAATATCTTTCCAAAAGGCCTTTGGTTAATGGTAATTTTTTGGTTCATATTAATGTGGTTCCTTTGACTAAATTTCAATTTTCAGCAATTTTCAAGCGCTGTTTATCAATTCTGGGTCTAGCTCATTTCAAATTTTCATCCCATTCCTTCCGTATTGGAGCCGCCACAGAAGCTGCCAGGTTGGGTCTTGATGTTTCCCTCATTAAGCGTTTGGGTAGATGGGACTCGCATAGGTTTGGCCTGTATATCCGACCTAATTTATCTCTTTAAATCCTCTCAGGTTCTAGGCAGTACATTTGGATCTTTGGACACTCATTTATTTATTGGGCCCATAAGAGAGCGAGCCAACGGTGCTATACAGCTAATTTATCTTTACCTTCTTCATCATTTAAGATTCTTTGGATGGGCGTGAGAGGTCTACAATGGTCTAGTCTTTTTACACATATTTCTAGGTTATCTCAGCTATGGCCGTCACCTGCGTTAATAATTATTCATTTGGGTGGTAATGATGTCGGTAAACTTAAAACGTTAGAGTTGATGCTATTGATAAAACGTGATTTGGTTTTATTAAAATCTTTATTTCCTGGTGCTTCTGTGGTATTCTCAGAAATGGTGCCTCGATTGATATGGTTGGTATCGCCTGAACTGCGTTCACTAGAGAAGATTCGGAGAAGAATTAATCATTCAATTGCAAAATTTGCTCCATCGGTTAATATTTTTTCGTATCGTCACGTGGACCTCGAAGGCGGTTTTTCGGGTTTATACAGACAAGACGGTGTTCACTTGTCGGAAGTTGGCCTCGATATTTTTAATTTAAGCTTACAAAATATGATTGAATTGGCCGCGGTGCTGGGTTAGGCCGCATTTTGTTTGCAACAAAATGCGGCTGGTGGGGACTTCTGATTTATTTATTTATTTAATTATTTATTTACTTATTTATTTATTTATTGATTCGCTTGAGTTTTTTATGACTAAGCGATAATTTTATTTACATATTTATTTTGATTTTGGATTATTCAATATTATTCGTATTTTGATTAATAAAGATATTTGAGTATTTATTTATTGATTCAATTATTTATTCATTAAATTATTTATTTATTTTAATGCCAATAAAAGTGCCGCGGCCATTTTAATTACCATTAAATTGTGTTGGTTTTATTTATTGGTTGTAGTTAGATGATAAGTGCAGTCTACATTCCCATGGCAAGCGGGGCGCAGTACGCGCCCGCTACATGGGATTGTGGCTGCCGTAATGTTTAAAAATAATAAAGTTTTTGTTTTAAAAAAAAAAAATTTTGAATATGTCTTTAAGCCGCGCGGCGCGCACGTGGGTTTTCAGTTGGGAAAAACGTGTCTTCGCGTCATAGGGCTGACACGTGACCTTCTAGATCTTTCGGTCACGTGGTCAAATAGGCCTTTATAAACGGCTGCGTGAGGGCTCCGGGCACATTTGGCCAAGTACGGCGCAGCGAGCTCCCCTCCCCCCCACCCGTCGTTGCACTTTTATGTGGCTTGTCACTCTCATGATGAGGGGGGACTTCTGATTTATTTATTTATTTAATTATTTATTTACTTATTTATTTATTTATTGATTCGCTTGAGTTTTTTATGACTAAGCGATAATTTTATTTACATATTTATTTGGATTTTGGATTATTCAATATTATTCGTATTTTGATTAATAAAGATATTTGAGTATTTATTTATTTATTCAATTATTTATTCATTAAATTATTTATTTATTTTAATGCCAATAAAAGTGCCGCGGCCATTTTAATTACCATTAAATTGTGTTGGTTTTATTTATTGGTTGTATTTAGATGATAAGTGCAGTCTACATTCCCATGGGTATTACATACAAATAATACAGCCACAGCATTGATTTAATGAACATAGTGCCATGCAGGTCCAAAGAGGGAAACCACACCAATTGGACAGATAGCCCTAGAGTCCGAAAAATAGCCATAGGGTGGCATGCACGCATAGAGTAGTGGGAAACGCAAAGAATAGCTGGGGGGGGGGGGGGGGGAGATTGTATATAATACTGTTGAAATAGGCATTTTACTAAACCATCAATTACATCCATTACACATACACACATGGCAATATTCAGGATATTTTGACCAGATTTCGCAAAAGCAACCAAATAATTCAAAGCAACCTACCTCCAACATTTTCAATTATTTCACACAGTTAATAGACTTTAAAGTGAAAGTGGTTGATTTTGGCTGAAAAATGGCAAGTACTGTATGTGGTCAGCATCAGAGAAAGGCGGCTACCATAGAAGGAATAAAGCTGCTTGTTGAATACATTTAAATACTTTTTAAGAACAGGATAACACAAGCACAACTGTAGTTCAATAAACAATATCCTAAGTGATTTTAGGGCAAATGTTAAAAACAAACTAGAGCCCATTTCTTTTTATTGCTGAGTCTCGGAAACACATATTCACTGACTTTGATTTGTTCCATGAAAGTGTTTTATACACTGACCCCTGCCCTATTGAAAGGAATTTCCTGATGACTTTTGACAAACATAAAAAAAAAAAAAAATCACACCGCTGCTTTAGTATACTTAAGATTAATTCACTATAACTGAAAATGATTGTTTCCATAAATCACAGCTTGCTTTTAGGCTTGGGCACAGTCTTTATTGATATTTATGCTTGGGGTAGAACAAAATCAATTGTGCACATAATAAAAAGCTTCCAGTAAAATAAAAGAATGGCATTCTTACACTGCCCTGGAATGTAATGAAGAAGAACGTACACTAAGTAATTTCTGAATTTGTGCTATCAACGTGCCAAACATGCAAAACAGGTTCATTTAAATTACAGAGACTACTGAACCAGAGGGAGAATAGAACACTGTGGCAGTCATCATCATTTTTCAAATAAAGGAGAAGCATTTCACACAGGACTCGTTAACTCATCGCTATTGATAGAGTATATTAGATTAAAGTTATTAATTCTGTCTAGTGCAGGGGTGAGGCAGTGCTTTTAGTAGTATGAAGACCAGGGTCAGCACTGGTCAGAAGGGCTAGTGTGCCTAGAAGCATTTATAGCCTGGTGTTATTTCTTTATTTCAGCCATGTATAGGTAAAATAGCACATTTTAATAGCAGCATACACAGTTCTTTAAAGATGAGACTTTTGCTGTACCGTTGCTGTACCACAATAAAAAATAGTAGCAGTACATACTGTAAACATTAGTGGTTGGCTTGGCTTCATAAGCATTGACCATGTAAGAACTGGTGTATCTCATATGCCAGGCTTGAGTTTGCAAGTAGATCTAAGTGTCGGTTCACACTATGGCGATCCGACTTCTGGGGCGACCTGTGAAGTTGCGTGCACCGCAACTTCGGCGCGACTTGCATGGACTTCACATAATGGAAGTCAATGCAAGTCGCTCCGATGTCGCCCCGAAGTAGTACAGGAACTATTTTTTAAGTCGGAGCGACTTGAGTCGCTCCTATTAGAATGGTTCCCGTAGCACAGAATGGACCGCGACTTGTCAGGCTGACCAGTCGCCTGACAAGTCGCGGTAGTGTGAACCGGGACTAAAAGCTGTCTAAGAAAATAATAGTATCGTTGTTGTATTTACATACAACAGCACTCTCTTTCATGCCCCATCACAATTGGTGCCACTTTTGTTGTACCTAGCAGAAGTCTGGCTGTGTTATCCTTTACCTGTTTGCAATGCTGTATCCATACTGCCAGAAGTGACACACTCTCACTCATGTGTGAACTCCACAGGGCGGGCCCAAGATATTGTGCTTTCTGGTTCCAAGAATGAAATGCTGCCCCCCCCCCCCAAAAAAAAATTATCATGTCCACCCAAAAGACCCCCAAAGGCCCCAAAAGGCGCCCACATCCATTGTTTTATATAAATATAACATTTAGAAAATATTATATTTACAGTTATCTTGTTCTATAACTCCCCACTGGACCAGTCCACAAAACACCCACTGTCTGTCCTCAGTCCTCCTGTCACTCCTTTGTCTGCCATGGCCACAGCCCTAGAAGATCCAACCTGTCCTGCTTGAGATGGAGTGCGCTGATGTCTGACGTCATTGCGCACACCATGATTGCGCGAGGGATGTTCCCCGGAGACACTCCGCCTCCTCATACTCATCAGTTTGCACTACGGGTGGCAGTATGAGATGGGGAAATGCTGCTCGTAATGTGCCGCAAACTGATGGCACAAAAAACTGCTGAAAAAAAATTTTGGGTGTCAATTTGCCGCCCTTCTAATAGTGATGCCTGGGTCCAATGGACCCAGCAGGACCCATGGTAGTGCCAGCCATGGAACTCCAGCACCATGCACCATGAACTACAATATCAGCACTTGAACAGTTATCCTGCAGGAAGCATTAAGTGCTATCAGTGCACATCCTAAGTATTCTGTATTGTCATCAAATTAAGTGTGCTACAAGTTTGTTTTTTTATGCTGCTCTAAAACATATTAATATAGTAACACAAAAAACATTTTTGTATAAATTTGGGTTGTAAACCTTAAGTAGATTTTTGCTTGTAACAAACAAAAAAAACTGGACAGTGTGCTTTAATGGTGCAGAAGTGCTGACTAAGGGCCAGTGACTAGAGCACATGTGTCAAACACAAGGCCCGCTGGCCGAATCTGGCCCTCCAGACCATTTCATGTGGCCCTCACACCTCTCCTAGAGCTGCAGTAGAGCTCAAGCCCTCCTTTGGGACTCCTCCAGACCCTTCACTTTCTGCTTCCTAGCCCTGGCCCCAGCCTCTTCCCAGCAGCAGCACAAGGTAAGGGGGTGCCCTTTGATGTAAGGGAGGGAGGGGGGGAGACTCTTGACATCTGATGTAAGGTGGTTGGGATACTCTGGACTTCTAATATTACAGATGCAATCGGCCCTTTGAGGGCAATCATAATGCTGGTGCGGCCCTCGATGAAGTTGAGTTTGACACCTCTGGACTAGAGTGTCACTTTGCTCAGTCACATAGCAATTACCTCAGAATGTATGATGAAGGAGAACAGGCAAGCAAAACAAATTGAAAGTGCCATTTTCTGGCTACCCAGTTCTTTCATGGACAGATACGTCACACAAGTCATGTTTTTCATACATTAGGTCCAATATGCTACTACCTGCACATCAATGAGGCATTCATGGAAAATAACAAAGCAGAAAATTATTAGCAACCATAGATATGACTTGAACATCATGACTTGTTAGTGAGGGGCTATACCCAAGAAATCACTATAAAGAAATGTGACCTTTCATTGTTTTACACAGTCCCATGTTTCAGGACTTTTGGCATTTGAGTATGTTCTAGACTGAAGAATAAATATTTCAGTTCTAAGAGTGAGAACCACAGATGAACGGCTTGGCTGCCCTATCTTTCATATACCTGTTTGTTGGTAGGGATGAGATTCAGGTGCACGACTTAAAATCGTGGCAAATTCCTGGGCTTCACAAACTTCTTAAATCACAAACATTTGGACAAAAAGTTGGCATGTTGGCACAAGGAACTTTATACAATGGAGTGCATAGTCTTTTTCCCTGGTCAGCTGAGTCACAAGGGCCAATAACTTGAAAGAATGAATATCCCAGCGCTTTTTCTATAAAGTTGTGGGCTCATTGCAGCCATGTTGTCAGTGTGTGTTTGGAACTGTTAGGGAAAAATAGCAATTTTAATTTTTAATTTTTTTTATTTTGACAATAGTATGGGTCCCCCATGGTAGTGTCCAGCTCCATTTTGTTGCAAGGCTTTAATAACAAAAATGTGTCCTCTATAAACTTCAGTGGGGTTTGTTGCAAAGTTTGAGGACTTTAACCACTTCCATACCCGGCAATTTTTTAGCACTCTGCTCCTACATGTAAAAATCATCATTTATTTTGAAAATTACTCAGAACCCCCAAAAATTATATATATATTTTAGCAGAGACCCTAGGGAATAAAATGGCGGTCATTACAACTTTATATGTCACACTGTATTTGCACAGAAATTTTTCAAACACGTTTTTTTTTGGGAAAAAACTATTTTATGAATTAAAAAAAAAAAAAACACTAAAGATAACCCAATGTTTTTGTATAATGTGAAAGATGATGTTACGCTGAGTAAATAGATACCTAACATGTCACTTTTAAAAATTGCACACACTTGTGGAATGACGCCAAATTTCTGTATTTAAAAATCTCAATAGGCAATGTTTTACATTTTTTTACAGGTTACCAGTTTAGAGTTACAGAGGAGGTCTTGGGCTAGAGTTGTTGTTCACACTCTAACATTCACGGCGATACATGTATGGATTGAACGCCGTTTACATATGTGGCCGCGATGTACGCATGCGTTCATTTCTGAGTGAAAGCATGCGGGGAACAGGGGCACATTTTTTTTTTTTTTATTGTTTATTTTTTTTTACACTTTGCCTTTAATTTTTTTTTTTTCTTGAGCACTTTTATTCCTATTGCAAGGAATGTAAACATCCCTTGTAATAGGAATAGTTCTTGACAGGTCCTCTCTATGGAGAGATCTTGGGTCAATAAGACCTGAGATCTCTCCTGCAGGCTGAAAAGCCTAAAATGAAAAAATAAATAAACTATCTTAGCTATCCAGCCAAGATCACGGCAGTATTGACAACTGCCAGGCAGGGCGTGACGTCATAACATCGTGCCCGGGCCTCTGAGAGTCATAGAGACTGCTGGGGACCATCTGATCCTTGGCAGTCTCTATGGTGTACTTCCGTCAATAGCGGATTGCTTCCAGCTCGCGGATCGCACGGGCAAGCCGGTAGAAGCACCGGAGGGCGGCGCCTGTAAGAATGATCAAGCAGCCGAACAGTCATTATGATTGTCTATATGGTGCAGGGAATTGCCAGCTAAACAAAATTATATCTGAATGATGCCTGCAGCTGCAAGCATCGTTCAGATATCCCCACATAAAGCCCTGGATGTCATATGACGTCCAGCAGTAAGGAAGTGGTTAAACTTCAAGAAAGTTTTAAAAACTGTGCAAAAAACTAAAGCCAGACAAAATTCACTCATTCTAATTTGTTGGTTACTTGAGCACACATAGATATCTCTCATGGATGTATTGTCCTGGATAAGATATATTGATAATATCGCTGATATGGAACAGGATGGTTTCTTTGGGTTTATGGATTTTCTTTATTTTCAAAATTTAACCAAGAAATTTAGAATGCTGCAATCAATCAAAAGGGATAAAATTGCTATCATTTTGTTCTCCTAACCTACATTAAGGAACACGGCATTAGTACTTGATTGAGCACAACTACAAGAATACACCAGATTCAATTTTGTCCTTACTAGTCTTTGGTGTTGTTGCTGCATTTGTTTCTTCTTTCAAACTTCTTTTGCAGTATTTTCACCTGGTAATCCTGCAAATAAAATACTTCCTTTCCCTGGGTGTCTACATCTTTCCTGCTTTCTGTCTCCCTAGGCTACTCTCCTGATATGGACTATAACCATGCCTGTATCATTTTATCTCCATTATATAGAAGGCAGGGCCATTGGTTGATTACAGACGATAACTAGAAAGGATAAATTTATTTGGTGCAGCTCACAGGAAGTGACAAAGGCACTGGATTTCTGGCAATATCAACAGATATTTTATGTATTTTCTGAAAATGTTCTTAGTCTAAAAAAAAAAAAAAAAAACAAGCGAAATAGGGCAGCCAGCACTTCTAAGTACTGTAATCTGCAATATTCTACCTTTTTGATCTTGGGTTTAGTTATAATTTAGCTGTTGATTTTTTTATGCTTACATTCTTAATTGTCCTAATAATGGGAGTGTAGTAAGTTTTTTCCATTGTAGAAAGTAGACATATAAAGTCAGAATATTTTCTAGGATATAATCAGAGCACCACCGGTTTTGGGGTCCCATGGAGATTGAGGGGACATTTAAAAGGCACCAGAGAGTTTTTGCTTTCCATTGGTGCTTAGTTATACTTTAGCTGTTGATTTTTTATGCTTACATTCTTAATTGTCCTAATAATGGGAGTGTAGTAAGTTTTTTCCATTGTAGAAAGTAGACATATAAAGTCAGAATATTTTCTAGGATATAATCAGAGCACCACAGGTTTTGGGGTCCCATGGAGATTGAGGGGACATTTAAAAGGCACCAGAGAGTTTTTGCTTTCCATTGGTGCTAAGGCTATAAAATGTTGTAGCTATGGAAAGGGTTTTTCTGTGTTATTCTGATTGGAAAGTGGAGATTTACCTTTGGAAGAGGTCCAAAAACAACATGGGGTGATCTGTCATATTGTAATGAAGAGCTTTTTCTTCACAGCTGTAACAAGAGACTTTAGCAGCTTTTCTTCTTTGATATTCTCACTGGTAAACTACACTATGTAAATGAACAGCAAGAATGAAGATTATGAAAATGATCCTCAGCAGTGAAAACCAACATATTGAAAATCATTTTGGATGAAATTCACTCTACAAGTGTTCCCATTCATCCAATATCAGTGTAATGGCACAAAATCAGTTTGTATATAACTACCTTCGGGAACAGCTCATAAGCCCTTATTGTATAGTGACATCAGCTAGAATACTTAGTGTCAACCCGTTTTATTCAGGGGGTAGGGGCAAAAACTAAGCAGATCAGCTAATATCAGCTAATATACAGTACAGATCAATATGCTCATCTTTGCTTATTCATATCAAGAGCATTCAAAATGGACCTGCTAGAAGTTTAAATGAGGCAAATGATGAAAGCCCCTTAGAGGCACCCTGAAGGATGTTGTCACCTAAAACAATGAGCAGTATTCATAGGATATCATAGGAGTACAAAACAAAGGACTGAAGAATTCAGAGTGAGCAGCTAAGATGCTGTAATACCCGTTTAGTGTGGGCATCAAGACAGAATATACTGTAGATACAAAATAACCTTTAAAGTATAGTACAATAAAAATACCATAATGCTATTATAGAAGCACACGCAGAAAAGCCTTCTCTGCCATGTCCTCCTCTTTGATTTCCTGGGATCCTTACGTACACTGCAAGACTGCTGACCCTCCATTGTATGTTATGCTGTCAGAAAGCCTGACACTGGAGGAACAGTAAAGAGAAGTGGCTTTGGGAAAGCGGTCATGCAGTTGGAAGGAAGCCTGCAGGAACAAATAATAAGGTTACTATTGCTGCTTATTCCTACCCTCCTAGACTACACAAGCAATTTGTCTACCATTTAAATAATAATGATCTCTTGTTCTTCTCAGAAGATATTTTTTGAGTTAATTTTTTTTTACAGTTTTTTAGGCATTACTTTTGATGATCCATATGCTGTGTACCTGGCCTGGAACTAACATGTGGTCTGTAAGACAAGCAATGACAGCCTACATCACTAAGACAAATATTTTGCTTTAAAACAGACTGCCTTTTAAATTCAACCAGTCTTAATAGAAATATGAAGGCCTGGCCTCTTTTTAAGAATGCTCGTTGCTTGGCTGTCATACTGACTTTCTTCTCAAAATTAATTTAGAGTCACTGGCTTTTAATGACTTTGAAGAATAGGTCATCTGATTTTGTACCTTTTTTTCAGGTCAGTAGCCTAAAAAGTATTGAAGCCAGTCAGTCAGAATAACAGCTACTCAACTAGCAGTTTAAGAAAGAGCTCAGCAATGACAACCTCTTTATTTTTTTATGACATATTTAGTTAAAGGCCTCTCATAAAAAAAATAAAAAAAAAATCTAGACAAAGCTTGGTGGTCCTCCACTCCCTTATTGGCACAGGTAAAAAAAATGGCATGGAAACAGTGGCGGAACGACCAGGGTCGCAGCAGTCGCACTGCACTGATTGAGCCCTGGCACTGATTGAGCCCTGGCATTTCACAAACTGTGTGGGGGCCCAAAGGTCTGGTCTGCGGATCCATGATGGGGTTACTGGCTTCAGTTGTAAGTAGAGAGTGTATGTTGCATTCACTTACACTGCCCAGACAGAGCCAGCACTGACAGTACGCTCGCCCCGCCAACCCCCCCCCCCCCCCCAGAGCCTCGCACGGACAGGAGAGGAGAGAGTGAGAGCTAGATCTACTCCTCCTTCCGCCCCTGTCCTCCTGTGTGTGCCCATGGTGAAGGGGGGGGGCTCCGCGGACTGTGTTGTAAGGGGGGGGCTCTGCAGACTTTGATGTAAGGGGGGCTCTGCGGATTCTGATGTAAGCGGGACTCTGCAGACACTGATGTAAGGAGGGCTCTGTGGACTCTGATGGAAGGGGGGCTCTGTGCACTCTAATGTAAGGGGGCCCCTGTAGACTCTGATGCAAGGGGGGCCTCTGCAGACTGTGGTGTAAAGATGGCTCTTCAGAATGTGATGTAAGGAGGGCTCTGGGGACTGTGATGTAAGGGGGGCTCTGCAGACTCTGATGTAAGGAGCACTCTGCGGACTCTGATGTAAGGGGGACTGTCATGTAAGGAAAGCTCTGCATACTCTGATGTGTGGGGGACTGTGATGCAAGGAGGGCTCTGCAGACTATTGGCCGATATTTTTTTTTTTTTTTTTATGTCTACAGGTACTGTGGTGGAGGAATCTGGGGCTCAAACCCAAACCCCTCCTCTGCACCTAAAAGCATTCAAAATGCCAAGTTTGGCTGTTTTGAATGCTGTATGTTTTTTTAATTCGGCGCCGCCAGTACCCGGAAGTGATGTCATGTCATGACATCACTTCCGGGTACTCGGCGGCGCCGAATTCAAAGAAATGGAGACCCGGTCAGACGGCGGCGGTGCATATGGAGACCTGGTCAAATGGCGACGGTGAAGGTAGGATGCCCGAGTCTCCCAGTGGGACAGGAGACCCGGGCGAGCCGCAGAAGGAGGTGGGAGGGGGGACGTCCCCTCCCGCTCCTTGGAATGACAGCCGAGTGGCTTCTAAGCCGCATCGGTTGTCATTACAAGACAGCCAACGTCGGCTATGGACACCGGTACCGGGGTGATGCCTCTAGGTGCAGGCATCAACCCGGTACAAGCACTTTTCCGAAATATCGGTAAATCAAAAGGCCGTTTCCGATATATCAGGCAAAGTGCATATTGGCCCTCAATATATCGGCTTTGCCGATAATCAGTCGATCACTACCGCAGACTCTGATTTTTAGAGGGGACTGTGATGTAAGGAGGGCTTTGAAGACTCTAAAGTAAAGGGGGCTGTGATGTAAGAGGGGCTCTAGGTATTCTGATGTAAGGAGGGCTCTGCGGACTCTGATGTAAAGGGGGCTCTGCGGACTTTGATATAAGGAGGGATCTGTGGACTCTGACATAAGGGGGCCTCTGGACTCTCATGTAGGGGGGACTCTTGGAACCCTAAATAAAGGGGAATGCTGGGAACTATGATGTATGTGGGGGCTCTGGTTACCAGAGACCCCCTTATATCTGAGTTATCAGTGTTCCTTCTTAAATCAGAGTCTGCAGAGTCCCCCCCTTACAGGGTAAGGGTACGCTGTGTGTTCAGATGTAATGAGAGCTCTGTGGATGCAGACATAAAGGGGAACTCTGCAAGTCCAGATGTAAAGGGGAACCTGAAGGTTCTAGTTATGCCTCTGCATGGAAAGAAAAGATTTCTATATATTTTAAGGACAAACGGTGTACGTTTAAATGGGTCTGTACTCTCTGGATTAAACATTTATCTTTACCTAGAAACTTTGACCACTCAATCTTGACATTGCCTAGTTAATGAGCGACTCACCTCCCCTCACCTCTTACCTACCCTGCCAACCCAGACTGTCCCCCTTCCTACTCTTTACCCCCTAGTTGGTCTCTACAACACAATTAAGATGTTTTATGAGATTTTCTGTTGGAGAATGTAGAATAAATGACTTCCTTAACCTCAGACTATTACCTGTGTATAATTGTATTGTATTTCATTATTGTATTGTATGCTGATCTTGTGTATGTACCTTGCTTGATTGGAATTATGCTTGTTACCTAGGGATGGGCCGAACACCCCCTGTTTGGTTTGCAGCAGGACTCCCAAACAGGGGAAATGAGCCGTGATTAAGGCCTGAAACTTGTTGGAATTTTATTGGATTGTTGTTTACATGCTACACTAAAATGAAGTTTTAGCCTATGTCCATAGCACCAGTCTTTCTCCTTTTTTGTATGGATTACATGGAGGTTTACAGAGACCTCACAGGCTGGGTGTAGTGTTCTTAGGGTCACTAGGCAGTGCACAGGAGGTAGTAGCTAGGATGCACCTGTTCCAGAACAGTGGAAATTTTCTAACCCGAACAGCGAACCCCATTGAAGTCTATGGGAGCTGAACAGGAAAGGCCATTTTGAAGGCTTATATGCAAGTATTTGTCCATAAAAGCAGTATTGGGGTCTGGGTACTGCCCTGGGGGGACATGTAACAATAAAAAAATATTTAAAGACGATCGTTTTTTCAGGAGCAGTGATTTTAAATATTCTTAAAGTGCAACCATAAAAATGAAAAATTCCTTTAAATATAGTGCCTGGGTGGTCCCCTTAATGTACCTGTAAAGTGGCACACCTGTAGCATGCATAAAACATGCTACAGCAAAAATTATATTTCTAAAGAAAAAAAAATGAGTCAAATCCCATTTAAAATGACTCATGGTTAAAATTGCCAGCACCTGGCTATTGAAAAAAATAAAGAATAAAATGCCAAGATTAACAAAAAAAAACTGGCATGGGGTTCCCCCCCCCCTCCCAAATCTATATCAGACCCTTATCAGAGCATGCAGTCTGGCAGGTCAGGAAAGGGGAGGAGCCCATACCAGGCCACATGCCCTCAACATGGGGGGTGCTTTTGGGCAGGAGGGGCTCTGTATCCCCATCCCAAAGCACCCTTTCCCCATGTTGATGGGGACAAGGGCCTCTTCCCGACAACCCTGGGCTGTGGCTGTCTAGGGTCTGCAGGGGGGGAGCTTATCGAAATCTGGAAACCCCCTTTTTCAAGGATGCCCCCAGATCCCAGCACCCCCTATGTGAATGGGTATTGGGTACATCATACCCCTACACATTCACCAAAAAAGTGTCAAAAAGTAATAACCACAAGAAACAGTTTTTGACAAGGGGTTACGATGTACTCGATACCCATTCACATTGGGGGGGGGGGGGTGGGATTTGGGGCCCCCCTTGTTAAAGGGGAATTTCCAAATGCTTATAATCCCTCTGCCCGGAGACCCAGACAACCACAGTGCAAGGTTGTCAGGAAGAGGCCCCTGTTCTCATCAACATAGGAACAAGGTGCTTAGGGGTGGGGGAGGGGGGCACTCTGAAGCACCCACCCCCCCCCCCCATGTTGAGGGCATGTGGCCTGGTATGGTTCGGGAGCACATCTATGTTGTTTTGCCGATTTGCTTCCCCTTAAAATCCATACCAGAACCTAAGGACCTGGTATGGATTGGGGGGGGACCCCATGCTTTCTTTTTTTTTTACCGCCAATTTTTTTTTTATGCAGCTGTCAGCGGGGAAACCCATTGAAAGCTTATGATTCATCGGTTGTTAAGGATGCGCGGTCGGCTTTGTCCAGTCAGAGCGCAGAATGCATTGCAGGGTGTTCATGCTCAGGCCGAACCGTTCGCCCATCCTTACTGTTACCATGTATATTTATAAATGATTATATAAAAAAATTATTGAAAATGAAAAAATAATATATATATTACAGCATCTAGCTGCTAGTGCAACTGTACTTATACTTTTCTTAACCCTCCCTGTAAAGTTTGTACAAATACCTGTTGATCCTGCCAGTGAAGTCTACCTTATGCAGCTTCTTGTTATGGGGTGACAAAGCTGCTGCATTGCTCCGGAATTCAGAGCAGCATTGTCATTCTCCTCTAGGCTTTTGCTGCTTCAACTACAGTGGTATAAGTGTACACTGTAGGGGGCATGGCATTGCCAATGCTGAATGGTAAGCCTGTTGCTTGTCAACCAGCAACTGACCACAAACCACAAAGCCTAGCCCATACACTGAGAACTTTTTATTTATTGTTTTGTGTTTCACATTTGTCACTGCACTTCATATATGTGTCTTTTTTCACTCACTAAGGATAGTGGAGTGTGTGTCTTCGGGCCTGCCCTGAAGTCTAGGGGGACAATGTGTGGACCTGGGGTCCTTCCTACCTTGCCTGTAGGTCTCTCTTTGGGGAAAGTCTCTTACCATAGTGGCTGGTTTCAGCTATCCATAAGGTGGCTAGGTGGACCATAGTGCCTTGACCCCTGGGGGGGACTTGAGAGGTCCTTCCTTTTTGAAAGGGGACCATTGATGCACCATGTGCCATTTTTTGTTTGTGTTCACATGCACTTTTTTGGTTCACATGGTCCTTAGTTTTTGTTCACTGCACTGCGGACTAAAAAAAAAAATAAAATCAGCAGCTGACCACACCTAGCCCTGTCCACTTATTTAATAACATTACATCTGTTGCAGAAACTCTTCCACTGTAGTGTGGGTAATAGGGTTGAGAGACACACATAAAATGTTTGGCTCACTTTGGGGAGGTATAGGTGTTTTTGTTTTCTTTAGGGTCCTTTCACATGGGCTTTCCACCCGGTGGACTCCATTTTGCTCAGTGGGGACTGATCCCTGCTGAGCAGGCGTATGACAAGTCCATCTTCGCTTACTTTGCAGAGACAGACCTGTCAGATCCCTGCTCTCCTCTATGGGAGATCAGATGAAAACGGACCGCCTGTCCAATTTCATCCCATCCTATCTGATCCGATCCGATCTTCCAGACGGATGGAAAATAGGGTTCCCATCCATCTGGATTTCACGGACCGGATCAGATAGCAGCGGGTGTCAGTGAACATGTCACCGCTGACATCCGCTGCTCCATGGGGCTGAATGGAGCATCTGATCAGGTCCGCCTGAAAAACTGACAGGCGGATCTGATCGGAATGCCCGTGTGAAAGGGGCCTACACTTTGAGGCTTGTAGATCACAAAGTAACTGCATGTGGGACCTATTTAGACTGTCACACAGGTGCCTTTAGATTAACTTTAAGTAGCAACTCTATTTGTTTCACTTGTGCAAAATTCTTCTTGTTTTTTCCATTCAATAGTTTTGTATTATAAAAAAACAAAAAAAACTGTTCTAAGCAGTAATGCTCACGACTGTAATGAAACTTTCATATCATTTTCATATAGCACAACACAGATATTAAAATGTATTTCATTCATATTAATACCTGCGTGGCTTGATGGGTGACTTGAGCCTTGGCTGTTTGTTTCAAAATCAGAACCTGCCCATGTGTCAGTTCTGTTCAGTAGGAAATGTTGGCAGCTATCGGGACTTTTCAGAGAAACATTTGCCACTGCTGGGCCTTTATTTCTGTTCTGCATGATCAATTCATCTTCTGCTGCATCTCTTCACTGATAGTGTGGAACTAGTACAACAAAGAGCTGTCCATCTACACAGAGTGACAGGTAAGTAAAGGCACTCCAAATGTAAGCGGCAGAAAGATAGAAATATGGGTGTTACATTTATTCCAAGACCACAACTATTACAATAGTGTTTCCTCAGGATGTGCTGCACACAGTGCAATGTATACATCTTTGGAAGGTATTATCAATGCTTTTACAAAAAAGCAATGTAATTGTACTGTAATTCTAAATGTAAAAATCCAGATTTCAATGCATTTAACATTGTTACACTTTCCTTTTTGCTCTCTTACGTGTTCTATGCACAGCTGGCAGTCTTTTAAAGCAGTTTTCGTCAATATAACTTTTTCATAACTACATACTCCTGTGGATAATACTTTTATCTTTCGCAATACTCAGAAAGACAGCACCATCTTTGTTCGGGCATCATCCAGGATGAGGACTAAAACCCTTTCCCTAGATGCCACAGACATGTGAATTCCAGTGTCCATGCCAGGGTTTCTAAAAAGAGGGTTCATTGGAGCCCCAGGGTTTCTCCAGAGGTTGCTAAGGGTTCCTTGAGCAATGAGCAATTTCCTCCTCTCAGATAAGTTTCCACCGACACCATTGATCTTTTTAACTATGTATAAGGGGGTCATTCTTCCCAATGTCCACAAGTGTAAGGAGCATTCTTCCCACTGACCATCACACTAATGTATCATGAGTTGTACATATAGTCATTTTTAGCAGGGGTTCCCTCAGACCGGAAAGTCATTTTTCAAGGGTTCCTCCATGTTGAACAAGTTGAGAAAGGCTGGTTTACGCAGTAGCGATTTTGTCCTAGGTTTTGCACACACACTGCTTCTCACTTTGTGACTTAGGCAACCCTGGGTCTCTTGTATTGTACAGCGTTCCTTAATCTCAGATATGTGCATTCATACTGTTCTACACACCAGGAATTGTATTGCTGTATTCTTATTGAATTTATCAATACAAAGAAAACTGTGAATAAATCTTTAACCACCCACACTCCCTTACAAAAATCTAGCTTGTTTATTACTCATTTGCTTTTATGCAAATTCAACTGTATTGGATTGCATAGACTTGCTAAGTATAATTGTAATTTGAGTTTAGTTTATGTAAAGATGGAGAATAGCTATTGAAAATTGAGGTCCCAAGGTATTAAAAGAATATCACAAGAGGATATTCCAGAGACAGGGGCTGTAGTTTAGCATTATGCTGCCCTAGGCGATTATGAATAATGAAGAGTCAGGCTTAAATTTAACTTAAAGCAGAGTTCCGGCCTCGGGGGTGAAATTTAGATAAAAATACCCCCGGGACAGTCAGGGCTAGTACATTCCAAAATGGATAGCCTCTGAACTGTCGCACTTACCTTTTAGAAGAAATACTTACCTTGAACATTTCTTCTCCAGCGTTGCCATCTCAGGTGTGGGCAGCTGAAGCCAGGACGTCCTCTTCTGCGTCCTCTTTGGTGACGTCGGAGTCCCAGAATGCCCTGCACCAGCCCCACTCATCACTTTGGGTGCAGGCGCGGCATCCCTGCACAGCTTCTGGGCATGCCCAGAAGCTTTTTAGCAGGGAATGCCGCGCCTGCACCGGAAGTGACGAGCGGGGCCGGTGCAGGCGCATTGACTCCTGGGAGCGATGACGTTCAGCTCCCAGGAGTCATCGCAAGCCGGAAGTGACGGCGCGGGCTGCGGCCGCAGAGGGAGGAAGTGGAAGGAAGCAGAGTATATTTTCTTCAATAACAAGGTAAGTGAAAAAAAAAAAAAACGGGAGCATCCATTTCTTTTTGAGGTGACACTCAGCAAGCGGATGGCCCAAAATCGATTTTGAGGCCAGAACTCTGCTTTAACAGTCCATTAAACAGCATACAAACAGGATGATTTTGTGTTGCTTGATCTAAAGGGAGTCTTGTGACTCCTCTCAGCTGCCTCAGCATTTACCACCACTTTCAGAAGTGTTTTGCTATATTTACTTTTGCGCTATTTACTCTTTTCTAAACAAGCATTATTTATACTTTTTAAAACTAGTGTACTAGGCACTGGCCTACGGGTGTTCTGTGGTGAATAAAGCCCTGCCCATATCAGTGGTGTATTTTGGTTTTGTACTGCACTAAGCAAGACTAGCCCCCCCATCTAAATTTGTCCCACCCAAGCTGCTTTAAAAATATGTATGCCTGTGCAACTGCGACAAACAACGTAAGTTTTACTATCCAAAGGGGATGCTTTAAATGCCTTTACAGGTTACCACTTTAGATTTACAGAGGAGGTCTGGTGCTAGAAATGCTGCCCATGATCTGACTTTTGCAGTGATACCTCACTGCAAAAGTCACATCATCCTTGTGACAGCAATAGGCATGTGACAGGTACTCTTTATGGAGAGATCTGTGTCTATAAGACCCCAAATCCCTCCTCTGCACTTAAAAGCATTCAAAACACCAAGATTAGTGTTTTTGAATGCTTTAGATTCTTAAAAACTGGTGCTGATGGTTTCCAAGTAAACCGGAAGTGATGTCATTGCTTCTGGTTTATTGTTATGAACAACCAATCAAAGCCAATTTGGGCTTTACTTGGCTGTCCAGCCAGCCGGCGGATGTGCTGGCTGGTTGCTCAGGCCCTCCAGTGGGACGGGAGAGCCCAAGAGAGTTGTGGGAGGGGGAAAGTCCCCTCCCACTGCTTGTAGTAGCAATTGAGCAGCTAGTGAGTGGCTTCAATTGCTATTATTAGAGAGCCGACCACTGGCTCTAAAAAACAATACTGGGGTGATGCCTGCGGCTACAGGCATCATCCCAGTACAGGAGCTGCCCCCCTGAAAAATGCCGCCCAAGGCAAATGCCTTGTTTGCTTTGCTGTAGATACTCCCCTGGCCCAGATGTCTAGCAAGGGGAAGGCAGCTGTGGAGAGAGTATGGAATAATGAAATGCAATAGCACTTTTAAAAATTATAAAAATAAAGCATGCCACAAGGTCTTTGTTTTTGCTGAATCAGGCTCTTAAAATTATTATATTTTTACAAGAACTGTAATTTACCTTTTCTATTTTCCTTGCACATGATTGGGTATTTTTTGCAAAGTGAAATTTTAGCACATTCACTAAGCTCTGGGAAAAATTCTCTTGCAAAGTGAACTGTCCATTTGCCTTTAGTAAATCAAACCCTAATGACTCTGAGGCTCAATCAGGATGACATGTGGCTGCAAAGCATAGTCTCCATAAGATCCTGTAACAAGAGTGAGTCAGTCTGAGAATAATTACTTCAGTAAAAATAATTCAGAACACAGCTACTTGTGATTATCCTTACAAACAAAATTCCTCATGGTGAAGTTCAGGGTAATGCTGGTAACACAGGCCAAGGACTGGAGGCAGTGGAGGCTGGTGCTGTAGGATTTTGGGGGGCGGGCCCCTCCAAGTCTGCAATCACCCTATGGGTGGAGCCCTACTGCTGTCACGGCTCCCTTGGTGCGTGGCGCCCCGACTTATGTGTTGACCCAGTCTTCTTTCTGGGTTCTGGGTCTTCAGCCTCCTGCTCTGATAGGCCAGGGTGGGAAGCCGGAAGCCAAATGTTGATTCACTGGTAACGCAGGGTGGGAGGGTTCACATGAGGACAACATGAAACAAGCCGAATGGGGCCTCGGGCTCTGGTGACGTGCTTGTGAGGGAATGTTTTGCTATGAATTTAGGTGAGTTTAAAGCATATGTATTTGTTAGTTAGTATAGCATTGTTAGATTTTTGAGGCCATATGTTTTAAAAATCTAAGGCTCCCCCCATTTATATGCAAAATAAACCAGTCGGACTAGTTTATGGGCTAAGCAGAGGAAGCTTTTTTGAAGGATATGATGCAACAGGAAGTAGGGGGCGGAAATTAGGTTTCAAAAGAAGCATGTGGTCAGACAAAGGAGTTGGTTTTTGGAGACAAAAAGACAAGACATGTGTGTTGGAAGTTCAAGGACTTTGGAGATGGTTTGTTAGACTTTGACCAAGGAACCATGAAGAATATTATATCTTGATTCCGTCTCTAAGTTGAGTAACTGTTTATTTTATTATTGAAAACATATTGTATGTGCTTATTTTGCAAGAAAGGATAATTGGCCGGTGCATGTTGTAGGCATATTTTGTAAGTTGTTCAGTTGTATGTGCAGCTTTTCTGTTTAGTAAAAGCATTGATACACTACAGAGGTCTAAGCTTCCTTGGTTTTACCGCAAGAACCTTTAAAAAAGGTGCAAACAAAACAGGGGGTGATGGACCTGGTGGAGACATGTTGGTCCGGGGCCCTGCACAGTGCAGAGCCACACACATGATGGTTGATTGTACAGACTAGGGGGATGGATTGTAGGGGCTGGGGGGGGGGGTCGCCCCTGCACCCCTTGTGGACCACCCGCCACTTGCTGGCGGGATCAGAAGACAAAGAGTCACTCTGAGTGCCCCCCTGGAACCCAGAGAGTTATGGGAAATTGGGAATTGGGAAATTGGGAAAATTGGGAAATTGCCCCCCTGGAACCCAGAGAGTTATGGGAAATTACAGGAACCCAGAGAGTTATGGGAAATTGAGTTAAAAAATCCTGTGCCTGCATCTGAAGATGGTGAGTAAATGGGCATTCTTTTACACTTTTTTCTTTAATAGGGAAACTGTGCTTGAGAACTGATGATGAGATGAGCGAAGAGAATGCTTTCTATCTTTGACAGAATGCATACAGAAATCAATGTTCTTTAATCATTTAAACGCAAGGGAAATATACTCTCTTTGGCTGCTTTGTGAAAATATATGATCCTTTTTTTTTCAGTCTGTTTTGTTTGTGTACTTTCTCTTGCAGAGTCAAACTATATAATTAAAAGTAAAAGAAATGACTCTGCTGAGTTATGCTCCATGCCCAGAATTTCGGCATTGCACTTCTAGAGACCATTTATCACATTAATCACTGCAGCTTCCGCTCTTTCACACTGTGCTAAAATATCTAATAAAGATGACACACTGCCTTCTTATAAATTCTCCTCCAATGACAGCACTATGACATGCTTTAATTTTTGGTGTTAAGAAAACAAATGAGGTGACCTCTGTGCAATCTCTAATAAGTATTACAGGTTGGTAATCATTTATGTGGCGGGGAAGTGAAAATGAATTTCAATAACAAGCAAAAGCCCTAAATCATTTTAATTTCCCTGCTAATACACAAGACAGCAGCTAGAATATATGACATACTGTATATAGCAGACAGACATAACCGTACCCAAGCGCAGGAGGGAAGGATTTCCTAGCTGATAGTGACAAAGAAATCTCCATTAAATATTATCCTACTAACATATTTTTTGGATAAGCATAATTTTAAGAAATAATTTCCTTAAATATTGAGTCTGCTTATCTTGTGCTGCATTATATGAAACGTATTGTACCTTTAAAGCATAGGTGCCAGTAAGTGACAGCTCACACCAATTATCTGCTACCAGCAGGGACAGAGCTTTCTTGCTCCAAAAGGAAGGTACTTCAAGGCAAATGTGTATGGTTAGTCTAAGTTTCTTTCCTATAGGCAGGGTCATCTTTAATATTGATTGGACCCTGGGTAAACCTTTTTGGGCCCTCTTGAATCAACTATTTTCGGGCAGTGCGTGCTCAAGGGGCAGCTGCTTTGGGCCCCACCACAACGACTGGGCCCTGGGCAGCTGCCCCTTTTTCCCTGCGTTTAAGACGGCCCTGCCTATGGGAATGAGACTAAGGATTAAGTCCTAAGGATGAGGACTAAGGATTTGAGCGCCTTTTATGTGAAGAATCAAACCATTAATAATTGTGTTTGGAATAAGAATGATGCTGGAACTTCAAACAAACAGTTTAAGCATGGATACCACATTTCTTACAGTGGAACTTCACTCCGCCTCCCTTGGTGGCTTCACCCCCATCAGGCACCACCATTATGGTGAGTGCACAGATGTGCCTATGAGCTCTGCCCGACCTTCGGATCCTGACAGAGCATGGACAAACATGTGAGTGACTTTCTGAAAATGTGCAAAACAGGGAGGGTTTTAGACTTCCCTGTCTTTGCACATGAGTGGGAAACCCCGCAGGTTGCGCAGAAAACTCTGCATTTGCGCATATGACCAGGGAACCCAGAGCATGCGCAGATGTGCTTCAAGGCTCTTTTGGAACCTGAGCCCTGTGGCACATCTGCCCATGCACAGAGAGTTGGAAGTGGGGTGGGAGTCACTTTGGGTGGGGACTCATGGAACCCAGCTTACCTTGCAGAGGTCAGGAAACTCTTGTTTCAGCTCCCCAGGCCCCTCTTGTCTATTTGGGGCACAGGGTGACTGAGAAAATTATGGACATCTACTTAATGGACACTGAGAATGTGGTTTGGATTACTTCAAATGGGACAATAATATTTATTAACAACATCTCTTAAGAAATATATGAAGACTACTCCTGGTTTGTTTGATTCTGAACTATACATGTTTATTGAAAGAGCTGATCACATTGATCTCTGTTTCATGTACACCAATGTAGGATCCGGACAGTCTGTTGCTGGTGGTCTCCTGCTATTGTATGTTTATTGAGGTGTTGTGTGTTTCTGCTAAACTTGTCTGTCCCATGGTTAATTGTAAATTGTATCACCTATTGTTTGCCTGCTAGCATTCTCTGCACTCCACCTAGCCTGGTTTAAGTGCTGAGTTAATTAGCATGTTAATTATTTTTCTGTATACTGTTGCGTTTGCATATGATGATGTGATCAGCCTTACCTGGTTGTGTAGTATAAATTTTCTCTGAGTTTTCAAATAAAGAGTTCCAGTTTCATACAAGCTATTTGTCGGCTAGTCTTGTATGGTGCGGCTATAATCTATGTCCAGTCTGGAGGAAGCGGTATACTGAAGGAAGCACTCAAGCGAAATGTGGGATGGTTCAATCACAGAAAGAATTTCATATCTGAGTGAAAACACATACGTGCTGCTTTGCAGCACAAAAAAAGTACTTTTCTAAAATAATGGCCATTTGCAAGAGAGAGATTTGGGAGGGAGCAGGGTGGCACAGCATTTAGGGTAAGGGTCTGCTTTAAACACCCATGTTATTTTAGTTTAGACCCTAACCTTTCTAAACTTGGTAAAAGCTCTTCTATTTTAAAAGTTTCTGGTCATCCACCTAAAAAAAAAAAAAAAAAATTGCTATACCCAGTAGGAAAATATTATAAGAAATTACAAAGGGAACCGAATGATGCTCAGAAGACACGAGTTGGAGTCAACTCTATTACAGCCTCTGATACACAGATGACTGGGCCAAAAAAGGAGTCAGATCATTTATTATTCCCTTTGGTCCCTACTTTCTCTTTGTATAATTCTATACAGACTTTCAAAAAGCAAGAGACAATCCAAAAAGATACAGCTTTGTTGTGGTCTCTCTTTAGAAATCAGTGTCAACAGTCATAGGTGTACCCTATGTTTATTGTTTAGCTGCGAAAAATAAATTGTTATAAAAAAAAAATAGAATATATAAAACATCACTTTTTTTATATATCACCATTACATATGAAAGGTTAGGCACCCCTGTACATACAAGGCATTTGGAACAACAAGTACCGCACCCCTAATTTGAATCTTGTCAAAATACAGACTGCTTAGGGCATTTTTAATTAAAGGTACACATAGCTTTCTCAGAAATCCTTGCCATCTGCTCCATTGTTTCTCTTAGCTGGTACATTTGTACTACTTACCGTATCTGTGCCTTTCAATGGCGGAAATGAATGTAAATGTTATAACAATATAATACAGTCATTGATGCCAATCTAATATTTGGTTGCAAGCTGTGATCAACAGTATCCTCCCACGTCCCGTTCTCAGACTTATCTTCCATTGCCATTTTCACATGTTTTTAAATTAAGCTGCAAAATGATTCTACATAATTAAAGTGATTTCTGTGATCCTGGTGTTAGTAAATCTCTCACATAGCAGCTTAATTTTGATAACTTAATTTCTGATGTGGATACCAAGGCTATGCCAAAGAGATTTTCTTCATCCAAGAGATTTTACAAAATCCCATTAGCATATGCAGGAAAGATAGCAAGTGAGACATGAATGCAAAGATTAAAGGGATTTAAATTGCTTGTCTTTGAATGTATAGCAGGTACTTGTATTAACTGTTGGCAGGAGTTCTGTTTTAGATCTGAGACTTCTGGCTTTTTGGGTATGAGACGGGGATCCATTCTTGCTGGCAGTTCTGTATATATGCTGCTAAGAAATCTTCCGGCTACAGGGACCTTGTGGAAAAGGTATACATAGTGATTGCACAATGTACAAGAACTTGGCATCTTGCTTTTAGTAGTAGTATCATAATATAATTTCATTTTCTTAGATAATGATTTCCATTTCAGGGAAAATGCTCAACATGACATTTCAAAGGGAGGATATCTACGTTATTTGTATTTCACTGCATACTTTCTATAATGACTGAAAGCCATAATAGACTATTTTTATTTCACTACATACTGTCTATAATGACTGAAAGCCATAATAGACTATTTTTATTTCACTACATACTGTCTATAATGACTGAAAGCCATAATAGACTATTTTTATTTCACTACATACTGTCTATAATGACTGCAAGCCATAATAGACTATAACAGTATAATTTCAAACACACGTTAGTCGTACTTTTGTACATTGTACCATTGTTCATTTTCTGTTTTGTTTATCCTAAATACAAGTTTTGTAATTACAATTTTCAAATGCATTTTTGAAAAAAATAATAAAGGAAATTGCATCTTCCCATGTATATGTATGCTTTGTTTAGTTCTGAATTATCCATGTGTTTACAGACTTTAGTATACGTTCAAAGCTATTAGGATTTCAGGTAGTGGAAATGCTTAATGGCCAAAAGTTAGCAGACACCTTACCTTCACACATATAACTGTATTGCCAAAGGTTTTTTGATACCTGCCCTTCACACCTAAGACTATATGGCCAAATAGTTGACCAAAAAGGTGGTGGACACCCCCACCAAATGACTGAGTTCAGATGTTTCCAGAGAAGGGTACTGTTAATGATACAGCATTAAAAGGCATTGTGGACAATTGTGCACTTCCAAACTTGAGGCAACAGTTTAGGAAAGGCCATTTTATGTTCTGGCATTACTCTGCCCTTGTACAAAAAGCTAAATCCATAAAGACATTTGGTGTAGAATAATTTTAACACCTGACCTTATTGAAATATTTTGGGATAAATTGGAACACCAATTTCATGCCTGGTCTTTTCATTCAGCATCAGTTCCAGACCTCACAAATTCTCTTTTGGCTAAGGGGCAAAAATTCCAATAGACATACTCTAAACTACAGAAAAGTATAGGCTACTTTGAAATTCACTTACAGTAGCACGATCTCAGGGTAGAAGGTCAGTGCGATTTCTGGTGCTATTTTGAAAGACATCTGTGCGGCTTCATGCACAGATATTTATTGAAGTCGCACCCGATATTGGCAAGTAGTGCAGGGACTATTTTTTGTAAATCAGTGTGGCGCAGTAAATGTGATTTGACCTGTGAAATCTCATGACAAATCGCTCCAATGTAAACAAGGTCTTAAAGACATAAATAGGAGAGGGAGGGGGGTGCAACTTCATAATATTGGCTATGATTTTGGAATAGGATGGTAATGTATGTGTGAAGAAGTAAATGACTGCTAGCAACTGCCTTCAGGGAGAAGACCAATCAGACATTGTTTCCCTCTAGGACAAGTGTAGCCAGAGCATAGGCCATTCCACTCCCCTCTGCTTAGCAATATGAACAAATGATTAAAGGGTAACTCTACTATGGCAGTCTAGAGGCCTTCTTTAGTTGGTTTACAGAACTTTCCCAGAAATCTTATTTCTGGCGTGTGTGATTGGCTCATTGATTTTCGCAGAGCTCAGGACTAATGGGCCATACACACTATAAGATTTTCTGAAGACTTTTTCCTTTAGATTTACCAAAACCATATAATATGAGGTCAAACCTAAACACTTTCAATTTGTATGCAATCTGGCAGGCCCTTTAACTACATAGAAAAGGTAAATCTGAAGGAAAAAGTCTTCAGAAAATCTTATAGTGTGTATGGCCCTTAAGATACAAGTCAGAGCTCCTGTGCAGCAAAGATTTCATTTTTGGTAACATACTCCCAAAGAGTTAACTACTTCTAAGGGGATGCTGACACTGCAACTTTCCCTGCAAGTGCATCAGCTGATTAATAATGTAAAAGTCACTCCTATTCAGATTCTCATTGCACAGTGACATAATCAAACATACAGCTTTTTCTTCAGAGCAGATACAGCTAGGAATCTGCAATGTTTGTTAAAACCCTTGCAATGAACATAGATCACCCAATAATTGTTTTTATTTACAAAAAAGTGAAGGTACTTTGTAAGCAGATGATTCATGTTCTCTGCAGAAGACTTATTAGTCAGGATTTGTATATATTTGAAGAGAAGGTAAAGTCCAGCATCAACATCAGCCATTATTTTAGGTTTTAGACTTGAACAAGTAAATCATTCTTTCAATTTTTAATTGCTGTTATTGACCCCGTAGGGGAGACTTCAAATTGTTTCCATCCCTGTGACAGCAAGACAAAAAAAGAAGGGAGTGTGAAACATGGGAAAGATAGTTAAAGACAGTAATAATAACATGATAGAGGTTCTAACCCTCTCCCTTTTTAGTGAAAAATTGTTTGTGTGAGGGCTGTAAGAAAAATTTACGTTGCTGCCTGTCCCAACAGGAAGCGAGGGAAAACATCGCCAATAGGGAAACAGACCACAACAAAACCATACAAGTGGTGGGATGTCCGAAAAAAGTTGTGAATAGAGTTAGACTTAACTCACAGCTCATCAGCACTTGCTTTTCTCTACTAATTGTGATTTTCCCGAACCAATACTGCTTCCAATATTTCAAGCATGTGAATTGGGTGCATCTGAGTTAGAGGGTAAGTCTTTAAGAGAAACTATCTCATCCCTAACACCAACTTTTTTAACTATAAAAAGGTTCATTCTGAAAGATAGATAGCTATGTACAACGTTATGGATTCATTCTTTAGACTTCTACCCTCAAATATGAAAGCAGAATTACACATACAAAAAACAAACAAAAAAACATCAACAATTGAAAAACAAATATCCTGACTTTACAACATGGCTTTTGGGATCCTCAGCGTTCTGAACAATTTAAAAAAAGGCCTGTAATGTCACCGTTACCATGAATGTACTGTAAATTTGTGGCACTTTAACATGGGGGTTCCAAAGTTGAGGAAGACCGTGCATTTTGATGCAACGGAAAACAGCACAAGAAGTTATCAGGAAAATAGTAAGAAAGTTCCGACACACATAGGGTGTATGCCCAACTGTTGAATAAGCTTCTCTAAACAGATCTTAAAAATTATAGCATACAACAAGGCTTAGGTCATAAATAATAATAGTCCATGAACCATATAAAATTATAAAGCAGTAATGGAGGCAGCCATCCTCAGAGTGTGTCCATCTCTGTAGGGAAAACAAACAAGAAAAGAGGGGGGGGGGCACCACCCAAGGGCAATAATACAAGTCAGATATTTGTTACTACAGGAATAAAAACACTCACAAAAGTAAGTAGTAAGCATGCACATCATCAGATAATGGATCCCCGGGATCCAATGGATCTGCCGGGACTGAGCCTATATCACGATTTATCTCGGCTCCCGTTTCCCCGATGACATCACTCCCACCGGTGCATTCCATGCTGCTTGACGTGGACTTCCTGGAGTCACAGGGTATCTGTGTCTCTCCTCACCATCTACCAGCAATACTGACCTACCGGCCGAGCCTGCATGATAGAGCCGAGCAGGGGATGCATTATATGATGATGAACACACTTACTACTTACTTTTGTGTGAGTATTTTTAATCCTGTAGCAATAAACATCTGACTTTTAAAACTGCACTTAGGTGGCGATCCAATCCCCCCCCATTTTCTTGTTTGTTTTCCAACAAGAAGTTATCAGTTCACTAGTTTTCTGGATGGATGAACATTTTTTCATTTTTTTTGTTTACATATTCCGAGCAGATAAAATAAAATACTTTCAATTGTATATTAACCAGACCAAAAGCAACAAATAAGAGAAATGTATTGTTATAGTTTACATACACTTTAAATGATCTCCAGAGAATCATACAATTCATAAAAATGGATTGCCTGAATTCATAAATTGCACTGTTCTCATAAGATGAAACTACGCTTTAGGTAGATGTTGAGAAGAATCAACAAGTCATTAGTCAGAGATTCCCCTGATTCCTTCATTCCAATGAAGCATCTTATTTCTTCTCCAAGAAAGTTAAATAGAGAAACTTGAAGAGCCAACCTCAGTCCTTAAAGTGAAACAGGCAGGATTTTTAAACACAGAAGAGACATGCTATGTCTCTTTCGCATTACAGTCACTTACCTGCCTGTCCCCCCCCCCCCCCCTTCACAGTGAGCTGTGCATAAGCTTATTGTATAAATTTGGCAATGCGCATTGCTGAGCTGACTGAACTTCCACGCATGCTCAGGAGTGACATTGTTTCTGCCCAGCCAATGAGAGCGGCTGGTGATCAATACCTGGAACCAGGTCGCCAACCCAAGATGTCAAGAGCCGACAGGGAGCTCCAGGATGCCACATTGCTGGAATGAAGGTGCGCATATTTCTGCTTCAAAATATGTGTTTTATCATGCTGTAGTGGGTAAATGTCTTGTCTTCCTTTTTTTTTTTTTAAAGTTATTTTTATTGATTTTAAAAGGGTATAACATACAACATAGAGCCTATTGGGCTTACCCAGGCTCAACAGGTCTCAAGGACAAGAACTATCCATACATAGACAACTAACTATAACCCCCCCCCCCCCCATGTGCAACACACCCACCCCCGTATATTAGGTTAAAGTAATCCACAGTATGATCGGTATGAAGGCGATACACCGTAATTCGGTAATTTGCGGTATAATTGGTATGAAGTCGATTCACCGCAAGCTTAGGTCTACTAGTACATAACCATCAAAGCATATAAATACAAAAGTTATACCCTTTGACAAGCACCTTCCCTACCCAGATTGGAGAATTGTGATGGAAATACAAAAATAATGGTAAGATTTTCATTTTGAGAAGATTTATTCTTCCATTTAATGACAGGGGTAAATACCGCCAAGTCTCCAACCTATGCTTAACCCCTACTCTAGGTGATATCTGAATACCCAAATAAGAAAATTTGGATACCCACACAATAGAAATATCTGGATCGGCATGTGATTGTGCCCTGGCATCGATTGGCATCACACTCGACTTCATTAATTGTGTTCCTCTTTAAAGATCTTTATTTGCTCTGAACCTGCCGGTTGCTCATCTCTCATGTTTCATTCTGACTACAGCAAGCATGGAAGCAGATCTGTGCAGGAGTGGTCACTTTGTGTATATCTTCTATACTATGCAGCATGCCTGTATCTCCCGTAATCTGCTAATCTGCCACACCCCACCCATAGTCCTGCTTTGTTGATTGACAATGGCTCATGGCATTAGTCTTATTTGTAAAATAGCAGCTTTTGGAATCTAACGCAGGCAGACAAGGGCATACTTCCTCCCTGTGTGTTATGTCATACTTTGCCAGCATGCATTCTATACCCACCTGCCTCCTTGTTATGGGAAATAAGGATGCAAAGAAAGCTGTAAGCTTATGTGGCCACCAATTCAAACATTAAAAATGGTACATCATTTGTTTTTAAGTAATGGTATTAGAGTAACAATCATTATTTGCTGTCTTACTATGGCCTTAGTACTGTGTTCCCAAATACTTTAATATCTTGAACGCCCCAAGATCTTTGTATTTTCTGTACAATGACAGTAATGTAGCCATTATTTTGGTTTAACATTCTCTTCTAAATATCTTTTTATCTTAGAATCTATCCAGAGGGCTGAATTCATACTGCCTGTAAAACAATGTATCTCATTTATTTAAAAAAAAAAATATCTCCGATCTACATTTATGTTTTTTTTTCTTCAAAGAAAAATACAAATCAGCAAATCAGAATAGATTTGTAACAATTTCAAAAGGCGAGTCAAATGCCCAGTGGCAAAGTAAAATCAATCTGAAAAGACTTATAGAGTCGCATTCTACACTGAAAAATGTAGTACAAAGCCAGTCCAAAAACATGTTATTATCATAATTACATATCGTGTTTAGTCACTCAAAACATCAAAGAAATCATTTTTGTTGAGGCTGAAAGCTGACCTCTATTCAGCTTATTTTGCTTTCTTTACAGTTATGCGTTCATAGGATAATTTTATGTGCAAAGAATTATTTTTGGTGTAAACATTTTCTATGCGGTACCATCATTCAGAAATGTATTGAGATTTTGCTTCAAGCAGAACTATAATGGTTTTGGGTCAAATGGATTTACATTTTTCAGTTTATCAGCAGTTAAACATTTTTATATCTTTCTTTTGCTGTGTATCAAATTTTAATCTTACAAATGCACCGTAAATACAAGGTGCATGCCTAACACAGAGTTCCCAGAGTTTAATTTAGTTTTCTAAAGAAAGAGCACAACAAAACTTGCTTACTTTCTTTCTCTAACAGGAACTCTATACAGCCAGGTAGGGAGGAAAGGGGATAGCTTTTTTTTTTTTTTTTTTAGCTTTTATAGACCGAAAAAACTTATGGAATAAAGCCTAGAGCTCTACCAGGAAGAGATGAATGGGGTACTCACCCCTCAAAAGTCTTACCTATGAGATCCTAGGCTGCCATAAACTCCTGGGTGCCTGCCTGCATCCGCAGCCACAACCTTGCAAATAGAGGAAGAAGGAATAGCGGCACTTCCAGGGAATAAAGCAGCTTCTTTAATGAAAAATCTTTAAAATAGTAGACATGCCATACACACTCAACCCACGGAGGGTCAGTAAACGCGTTTCACTCTTCTGTGCTTAATCATTGCTCATGGAGTGTGTATGGCATGTCTACTATTTTAATGATTTTTCAATAAAGTTGCTGCCTTTATTACCAGGAAGTGCCAGTATTCCTTCTTCCTCTATTTGTAGAGCTGTACCTGTGTTGGTAGGAAATGTAACCATTCAGCAGCCATATGCAATATTTCATATTTTCAAATTCTAAAATTCTAGTACTAGTGAGAATAAAAAAAGGGCATATATATATATATATATATATATATATATATATATATATATATATATACACAGCTGCAAGAAAACGTATGTGAACCCTTTGGAATGATATGGATTTCTGCACAAATTGGTCAAAAATGTGATCTGATCATCATCTAAGTCACAACAATAGACAATCACAGTCTGCTTAAACTAATAACACACAAAGAATGAAATGTTGCCATGTTTTTATTGAACACACCATGTAAACATTCACAGTGCTGGTGGAAAAAGTATGTGAACCACTAGACTAATGACATCTCCAAGAGCTAATTGGAGTGAGATGTCAGCCAACTGGAGTCCAATCAATGAGATGAGATTGGAGGTGTTAGTTGCCCTATAAAAAACACACACCAGTTCTGGTTTGCTTTTCACAAGAAGCATTGCCTGATGTGAATGATGCCTCGCACAAAAGAGCTCTCAGAAGACCTACGATTAAGAATTGTTGATGTGCATAAAGCTGGAAAGGGTTATAAAAGTATCTCCAAAAGCCTTGCTGTTCACCAGTCCACGGTAAGACAAATTGTCTATAAATGGAGAAAGTTCAGCACTGATGCTACTCTCCCTAGGAGTGGCCGTCCTGTAAAGATGACTGCAAGAGCACAGTGCAGACTGCTCAATGAGGTGAAGAAGAATCCTAGAGTGTCAGCTAAAGACTTACAAAAGCCACTGGCAAATGCTAACATCCCTGTTAGCGAATCTACAATACGTAAAACACTAAACAAGAATGGATTTCATGAGAGGATACCACAGAGGAAGCCACTGCTGTCCAAACAAAACATTGCTGCACGTTTACAGTTTGCACAAGAGCACTTGGATGTTCCACAGCAGTACTGGCAAAATATTCTGTGGACAGATGAAACCAAAGTTGAGTTGTTTGGAAGAAACACACAACACTATGTGTGGTGAAAAAGAGGCACAGCACACCAACATCAAAACCTCATCCCAACTGTGAAGTATGGTGGTGGGGGCATCATGGTTTGGGGCTGGTTTACTGCGTTACGGCCTGGACTGATTGCTATCATCGAAGGAAAAATGAATTCCCAAGTTTATCAAGACATTTTGCAGGAGAACTTAAGGCCATCTGTCTACCAGCTGAAGCTCAACAGAAGATGGGTGTTGCAACAGGACAATGACCCAAAGCATAGAAGTAAATAAACAACAGAATGGCTTAAACAGAAGAAAATACACCTTCTGAAGTGGCCCAGACAGAGTCCTGACCTCAACCCGATTGAGATGCTGTGGCATGACCTCAAGAAAGCGATTCACACCAGACATCCCAAGAATAAAGAGGAATGGTCAAGAATTACTCCTGACCCTTGTGCACGTCTGATCTGCCACTACAGGAAACGTTTGGTTGAAGTTATTGCTGCCAAAGGAGGTTCAACCAGTTATTAAATCCAAGGGTTCACATACTTTTTCCACCTGCACTGTGAATGTTTACAATGGAGTGTTCAATAAAAACATGGCAACATTTCATTCTTTGTGTGTTATTAGTTTAAGCAGACTGTGATTGTCTATTGTTGTGACTTAGATGATGATGATCAGATCACATTTTATGACCAACTTGTGCAGAAATCCATATCATTCTAAAGGGTTCACATACTTTTCCTTACAGCTGTATATACAGTATATATTATGATAGTTGTATGTTAACATTTTAAATACCTTGGTTTCCATAATTCTTTTTCATATGTTGTGTACATGGGGACAGCCAGTATTGTTCCTTACATACTAGGGTTCTGCTTCCTAAATGTGCCTTACTGATCTTTTTCACCATGTTGGCTGACTTAGTACTAACTATGAAAACATAGAAGACTGATGGCATGTTGCATCGAATCTGCCCTTTTTAACATTTATGTCTGCATTTAGGCCTATGTTTATATAACACATTTTTTAATTATTGGACATTTCATTTAAAGCTGAACTCTGGGATAAGCAAATCTTGTCAAAATATAAGAAGCATGTATGTTCTTAACTGAATCTTGTTGCTTTTTGTGTGTTTCTCCAGATATGTACAGTAAGTAATTCAGTATGAAAATATGCCTTTGTGCATGAGCTTTCTGTTTAGTGCAGTGATAATGTCTTTGTTACTTTTACAAAGATAATATCTAGGTTTGCAAAGGCATTTAGTGCACACAAAGTGGATTTATTTCCTTTGTGTTAGCCATAAATCTAACATCAATGCTTAAAGTACCAATTGTAGAAGCAGTAATAATTCCCCACTTTTTACTGTCTAATATAAGTTAGATAAGGCAAAAGTATTTAGGAGGGGTGATACCAAGTTTGAAAGCCATCCACTCTTACCGTTTGAACAGCCCAGCTAATACTAACCATAGATGGATCCTTTTTTTGTCAGCCAGCAGATTGAGCAAAAGAAAACCAACCTATTCTTCCCTCTACACATTCGAGGTGGATGGAGGAATTCTCTGCTGCATTATTGAATTCTGGCAGCGGGACTCCTCCTCTGCCAGAATACACCGATTGATCGAAAATATTCAGTCCTGTTCTGGAGAAGTTGATCACTAAATCAACTCCTTTCGATTGAGAACAGCCATACATGGATTGAAATTTGGCTGGTTCCTGCTGAACTGGCTTGATTTCGATCCATGTATGATCAGCTTAAGGCATCAGGTTACTACAATTGCAGGTAAAAGGCATTGTTTGCAGTCAAGATTACAGAAGTAGCAATTTCATCCAATCAGTGAGATCTTTGGTTGTAACCATGTCATTCCTGATAGTTTCTGCAATAAGGGTCAGTGGAATACTTTGTCAATCTAATACTGCCCTTAATTAGAGTAGGATGGCTCTTAAAGTCTGCTCCAGACATGCTCCTTTCATCCCACATAGACAAGCCGGCTGCTGGCTACCACAGCCCGTCTCCACTCTCAGTCAAAAGTATGAAAAATTTAAGCTGCACTACAGAGCCTAGCTCTTCTTTCTGTGTTTCATTTGCCAAAAAAAGACTGCATATATTGATGTCTCCACCTGAAACCAACCTTCCTTGGTGCTTTTTACCACTAATGGCTTGCTAGCAAGCCTCAGACAGCAAAAATAAACTAAGATTGGCTTTAACATTTTCCTACTCTATCAAAAATGAACAAGAGAGAAAATTATTGTCAAATGCATACCTTAATTTTCCATTCCTAACATATCTCAATGGAAGTAAACACATGGGTGGGGGCTCCACTCCCTGAGCTCCCATAGGGCAGTGTTTCCCAACTCCGGTCCTCAGGGCACACTAACAGGCCAGATTTTAAGTATTACCTTGGGGAGATGCAGACTAGAATACTGCAATCACTGAGCAGCAAATGATATCACCTGGGATTGACTTCAGTTTTCTTGCAAACCTGGCCTGTTAGTGTGCCCTGAGGACCGGAGTTGAAAAACACTGCCACAGGGCACCATCCAAACAAAATGCAGCCCACTCAGTTGGCCCATGTTTTATAACTAGTCAATACATATTCTGAGGTAGAATGTATGCTGCAGACTCTATCTCTTTGCATGTAGCAAAATTCCTAACTTACGTTGCCACCTTACTTAATAAGACTGAATTCCCTGAGGTGATAGCTTCATAGTGCTCTTTAGGTGGGTCAGTTCTGCAAGGAAACTCATGACATTAAAGTTTCCCATAAATGTATTGTACAAACTCAAAATTCATTAAACCATCTGGCAGCACCAACTTTCCAGTGATGGAAGACCTCACAAACAACACAGAACAGAGAGTGTTGTGGTGACTTGAGCCATCCCCTTGCAGTCTGCACTCTTCATAGACTGCATTTTATCCCTTGATCCACCGCGCTCCCTAGTGGAACTACACATTCACCTAAAAAGCTGACAAATGGGTATTGTGCCCTACTCCAAAAGAGAGACACAGTTTTTAGCACCACTCATGTCTGCACATATAATCCTGACAACCTGAAGAAGAGGTGAGAGAAGCTGTGAAATGTACTTCATGCGTTTCAACACTCTGTAGCCAGGTGTCACAGCAAAAAGGGGTTAGGAGCCCACTGACCAACCTCCCCAATCACCCAATAACATCCTTTAGTGCAGAAAGGCTGAGCACTGCTCCCTAATAGGAAAGGGATTCCCAAAAAAATACTTTGGACCACCAGAGAACTTTAGGTAAGGCAGCCTGGTGGAAAATTCTGTGACTCAGGGGGAGGTTGCTTATCTTACTTCTGTGACCCCATCTACAAAGAACAGTGGTCAGCTGAGGTAAGTATGTGGTCCTTGGAAATTCATGGGACCAAGCCCAACTCATGTGTATGCTGCCATGAGGTGGTCAGGAAAAAAAGATTTTGAGTATACATATGCAATAACATTTTAATTTTGCACACTTATCACAATACCTTTCCTTTTATTATGGCCAACAATTAATAATTATTGTTTTCTGTCACTGTATAGGTTTATTGCATTGTTCTAGTGACAAAAACCTAGTCAATAATTGTTACATTATTTATACATCATTGAACTGCCCTGCTGGGCCACAAACATATATGTAATATGTACTTTGCAAGTTCACTCTATTAAAAATAATGATAAACAAGTCTTACCTTGTCATTATTTGCTATTAGCTTTACTGTTAAAGGTTAATGAAATATGCTAAAGTAATTACCGAATTTAATGGTTTGCTAAATGTGAATACTGAATCATCTCCATTTTTCCAGAGAACGAATATATTGAAGTTAACATTTCAAATTCTAATCTTCCAAATCATTTTACAGGGTATTTCAAATTCAGTTTTCTAATAGAAACATTTATAGTCCTGGAGTACTTAAGTACCTTGACTCATGCTAAGAGGTTTAGCAGAATGCACGAGAAAGTTCATTATTTTTAATTAGTGTAATTGCTAATGTTGCATTAAGAGTTTGGTTAGTGGAAGTAATTACAGTAAGTGTATTAGATGTGAGTATTGGCATTCATCTTGTGACATTATTAAAATTTCAGAGATAAAAATATCCCTGGTGGTTTGCAGCTACTACATTGTTTACCAAAGGATGAGGAATTAATCATAGCGTCAATGCCCACCAAGCAAGCAAAGAATAATTATATTTTAGCAGGATTCTGTTATCTAGGGAATAGCTTGGAAGGTGTTATTTTATGATGACTGACTGTGTGTGTTTGTGCCGAAATTATTAGAAGGAGAAAATCAGTATGATGACAGTGGACACCTCATACTTTGTATACAGTATTATGGAAGGTAAATAAAAAGCTGCATACTGTTTTTGGATGTTCAGCCTACCTAAATGGTATCCTGATAATGTAACAGAATCATGGAGCAGTGCATTCTGGCACTGGGTTCTCAGTACTGCATAATGTTGGCATGAGACTGCAGGTTATTGACATTGGCGCCCCTAAAGGAAGACACGGATGAATATGCAAAAGTAGAGGGTTGAGTGTTAGAGCTTGGTTAAAAAATAGTTTAAAAAACTTAGTGTTACTAAAGTCAGGACCCAACATTCAATATACCTGGTCTCCCACAATACACAGAACATGAAAATGCGATCATAAACTGCTAAATATCTTTTCTAATCAGCAGTTAGAGCAGTCTTGTGACATCTATCAGTGTCCAGCAGAGCACTGATTAAAGCTTGTATGAGGAGTTTTCAATCTCCCCTGATTGTCCTATGAGGTTGAAGGACCCCTGACTCTTTGTTTGGATAGTGCTCATTGGCCCTGTGCTGATCCCTTGCACTCGCCCAAGAATTTTTATTTTCTAGCAATACACACCAAACTGAGCATGCGCAGCTTGCCCCCAAGACACTGGTAGTTTGGGGGACTGCGGAAAAAGGGGAGGATCAGAGAAAACAGGATTAAAAAGCTATTTGTGTTTGTTTTTTTCAAATGTTGTTATGTGAGTGTTCATGTTTTGTTCTGTGTAGAGCTAAACCTGAATTGATCTGTGATTGCATAATGAGAGTACATTTTTTAAATCCTTAATCCTAAATTAGACTAGTATTAGGCTCATTTTATGGTTAGGTTACATGTTAGTATTGGAGGTAATTAGGTGTTAAAGTGAACCCATTATGACAGGTTACCCTAATGTAGATACCAACAATATCACAAGTCTTCCTTTTGCTCCCTTATTAATATTGTTTGTTTGATGAGAAGAAAGAAGGTAAGTCTTGTGTAAGCTCCAAGTCATGACTCTGAGGTTACATAGGGATGTAGTTTCTTTCTCTGCCTAGTTATAAAAGCTTTTGGTGCTTGGTGACCCATTGAAAAGCACCAGAACAACCACAGGAAAAAAGCAAAATGAGTCACATGCTTCCGGCCCTGCATTGTCTCTCTTAGCGCCCTTAATTATTTTACTTGTATGCAAGTGCACTGATTATGGCAACTGATTAGATTATGTGAGTGGTTCACTTAAAATGCTTACCAATCATGTGATTACCATGATTAATCAGAGATAGAGTTAAAGCTGGATACACACTATACAACATTTGTTGTTAGATTTCTTTTAGATTTAGACTCGGTCCACACTAGCGCGACTTGTCAAGCGACAAGTCGCGCTCCCTCGCGGTCCATTGACCGCTACAGGACCCGTTCTAATTGGAGCGACACAAGTCGCTCCGACTTAGAAAAAGGGTCCTGTACTATTTCGGGGCGACCTCGGAGGGACTTGCATAGACTTCCATTATGTGAAGTCCATGCAAGTCGCTCTGAAGTCGTGGTGCATGGCAATGCACAAGTCGCCCCCGAAGTAGTACAGAGTCGTGTCGCCTTAGTGTGAACCGACTCTTACCTTTAACTATGTAGTGCGAGGGCCTGTCTAATGGCATACAAATTAAAAATATTTAGGTTTACCTCATATTATATGGTTTTGGTAAATCTAAAGGAAAAAATCTAAAGACAATTTTATAATGTGTATCCAGATTAAGGGTAGCTTATAACCCCCCCCCCCCCCCCGTCACATTGCATCTCCTCTCAATTACAGCAGCTACAGCTGTGACAAAAGAAGGAAGTCTGTATGACAGTTACAGGGAAATAGTACTAAAATATAGAAGAAAAAATAAAGTATATGTATAAAATCATTATATTAGGTTAGCTGGTTAGTAGATGAGTTGGTGAGCTAGTTAGTTAGTATATAGGCTGATGTTTTAATTGAGGCAGATTTATTAGTGGTATTTTTATGTTTTAATCATCGGTGAATAACAGCCAGCACAATACTGGAAATTGCCTAATGTATAGAAATCCAAAATAAAACACTGGCATAGGCATGTATCAAAACCTATGCATATTCGAGGTTCCTTTATTCAGAATAAATACAGTAGGAGAACATAATTATTAACATTTTTTGAAAATAATTAACTATACAAAATGTATTACACATTAAACAAACTAAAATTACGTTTCCCATTTTTGTTAATTTCTCTGCTATCATAAAAAACACACATATATATATATATATATAATACATTTGGAGTATTTTTAAAAACAAATTACCAAATTAGGGAACAAAATGGTCCAAAAATAAGTCTGGTATGCAAAGCAGTAAAAAGTTATTGTTAAGTAAATGGTGTATACCAAAATTTGGTCATGAACATTATGATGACCCCTGGGCTTGTGGCATGTAAGGGTTAGAAGACAAAAATTATTATTAAAGTGGAGTTCCAGTCTGTAAAAAAAAATAATTAAAAGTCAGCATCTACAAATACTGTATAATTATTATAAGGACATTTACCTGTCCAGGGATCCCACGATGTCAGCACCCCTAGCTGTTTCATCAATCGGCTTTGGGTACAGGAGCTGGCATCTGTAGTAAGGGAAACAGGAAGTGAAGCCTTGTGGCTTCACAGCCTGTTTCCTACTGCACATGCATGAGTCACGCTGCGCTTTCTGAACGGCCCGCCATCAGTGTGGGGAGGGGCCAGAAATGTTGTAGCTTGCCGAGCTGCAACCTTACCAGGAAGTGGGAGTGGGTACCTGTCAAAACCAGGTACCCGCTCCCACTCAAAAAGTGCAAAATGTCGATGGAAATGGAGGGGGGAGGGTGCAAACAAGCAGAGCTTCCCTTTTTGTGTAGAGCTCAGCTTTATCAATCTCCATTGAAATCCTATGCAAATGGTTTGCATCCATTAACTCACAAGTTGATCTGATATTTTAGGTCTGTTAAAAACAAAAAGCATCATGACCTCCCACCCCAGCTTTTAGACCAACATATTAGGCATTTGGGCCAATATATCCAGAGAACCCAAAGAGAAAGGGCCCCCAGCCACGTAGGTACAGGATCTTACATCTTTTAGCACTTGCCTGTTGCTTTAATAGTGGTTCTCACTGCTGATAGACACTGGGATCTTTCACAGATCATGGCCTGTCAGAAGTGAGAAAACACAAAAACACAAAAATCTACTACCCACAGTGAACTGGTAAAAGAGCCCTATAACATTTTATAAAAACCTTTCATTGAAAATGAAACACTAACTCTAAAAGTATGGAAAGTAACACAGCCAATTTTCCAATACTCAGGATTTACAGAATATACAACCACCAGGGACAATAAAAACTTACCTGAGATTGAGAGATTAGAGAACTTTGATAACTGGAAGCAGTGGGGAGTGGTAAGATTATCACAGATATATGCAGCTAGAGCACTGAAGAAATTTCAGGAATTTAAGGAGGAATTTGGATTAACAAATAGAAGTTTCTACCAATAATAACAGTTGAGGCATGCATTAACAACACAATTTAAAGGGGGAGGTCTAAAATGGAGTAGAGCCCCGCTATTAAAAGTGTTGGTAGAAGCCACTTCTTTGAAGGGTCTGATCTCAAAACGATATAAAAATATACACCTAAAAGCACTAGAAAAGGATAGTCAGCCCTCTAGTAGAGTAAAGTGGGAAGGGGTTGTGGGGAAATTAACAGACATCCAATGGAATGGTATAGTATCCTCAATAGATTCACTATCTTTATAAGCAGCACAAAAAATGACACAACTCTATAATATTCATAGAGCATACTATACACCAAAAACATTGTTATTGTTTGGGGTCGTCCGGATGCATGTTGCCCCAGATGTGGGGCTGCAGATGGGGACTTGACTCACATTCTCTGGAGGTGCCCCAAATGACATAGATATTGGAAAGAGTTGTTGGATAAAATTAATTCAATATTCAAGATAAATCTAAGTTTGGATCCATTATTGTGTATATTGGGGTATATAGAGCAGAGGGTGGGATCAGCAGCTAAACAGATGGCAGTGTTGAGATGCCTCTATTATCAAGCTAGAAAGGTGATCACTGGAAAGTGGATACGTTCTAAACCGCCATCCATTAAAGATTGGTTGAGGAGGGTTAATAACACAATAATAAGAGAAAAATTGGCCTGTATAAGGAAGGGAAGTAGAAATTGATTTGAAAGGATTTGGAAAGCTTGGATTGAAACTCTGGGGGTGGTACCTGAGATTGAGAATATTTAGAATGTTTGTTTTTGTATTGGGTGTATCTTAAGTTCACATGAGGCGAGGGAGAAGGGGGAGATCTGGGGGGAGGGAAAGGGAAGGTAGAAATGTAATTTATATGTAAAGGTATATGGTGTTTTTGTATCGTACTTTGCATATTGGAAAATAGAAAATAAAGATGAATTTATAAAAAAAAAAACACAAACTTGTCTTCATTCAATTTATGTTAAAAAAAAGATGCTCAAATGGTCTGTCCCGCACTTCTTTTTACGGATAATCCTGTCAAGAATTCAATTTAATGTAATTAATTCTTCATTCTATGCCTTCACCCACTAGATGAAATAATCTAATAGACATTCATTATGGTTCTTGAGTGTGCAATTTTGATGACGGTTTAAAGTCTAGTTGTCATGTTCTGTGGGTGGGTGAATCAGCAAGACCAGTTCTTTTTTTTTTTTTTCCATTTCACGAATACTTCTTAATCACCAAACATACAGTCAGGTCCATAAATATTGGGACATCGACACAATTCTAATCTTTTTGTCTCTATACACCACCACAATGGATTTGAAATGAAACAAACAAGATGTGCTTTAACTGCAGACTTTCAGCTTCAATTTGAGGGTATTTACATCCAAATCAGGTGAACGGTGTAGGAATTACAACAGTTTGTATATGTGCCTCCCACTTTTTATGGGACCAAAAGTAATGGGACAATTGGCTGCTCAGCTGTTAAATAGCCAGGTGTGTGTTATTCCCTCATTATCCCATTTACAAGGAGCAGATAAAAGGCCCAGAGTTAATTTCAAGTGTGCTATTTGCATTTGGAATCTCTTGCTGTCAACTCTCAATATGAGATCCAAAGAGCTGTCACTATCAGTGAAGCAAGCCATCATTAGGCTGAAAAAACAAAACAAACCCATCAGAGAGATAGCAAAAACATTAGGTGTGGCCAAATCAACTGTTTGGAACATCCTTAAAAAGAAAGAACGCACACCAAAAGACCCGGAAGACCACAGAAAACAACTGTGGTGGATGACCGAAGAACTCTTCCCCTGGTGAAGAAAACACAACAGTTGGCCAGATCAAGAAAACTTTCCAGGAGGTAGGTGTATGTGTGTCAAAGTCAACAATCAAGAGAAGACTTCACCAGAGTGAATACAGAGGGTTCACCACAAGATGTAAACCATTGGTGAGCCTCAAAAACAGGAAGGCCAGATTAGAGTTTGCCAAACAACATGTAAAAAAGCCTTCACAGTTCTGGAACAACATCCTATGGACAGATGAGACCAAGATCAACTTGTACCAGAGTGATGGGAAGAGAAGAGTATGGAGAAGGAAAGGAACTGCTTATGATCCTGTATAATAATAATAATGATCCAAAGCATACCACCTCATCAGTGAAGCATGGTGGTGGTCGTGTCATTGTGTGGGCATGTATGGCTGCCAATGGAACTGGTTCTCTTGTATTTATTGATGATGTGACTTCTGACAAAAGCAGCAGGATGAATTCTGAAGTGTTTCGGGCAATATTATCTGCTCATATTCAGCCAAATGCTTCAGAACTCATTGGACGGCGCTTCACAGTGCAGATGGACAATGACCCGAAGCATACTGCGAAAGCAACCAAAGAGTTTTTTAGGGGAAAGAAGTGGAATGTTATGCAATGGCCAAGTCAACCACCTGACCTGAATCTGATTGAGCATGCATTTCACTTGCTGAAGACAAAACTGAAGGGAAAATGCCCCAAGAACGAGCAGGAACTGAAAACAGTTGCAAAAGAGGCCTGGCAGAGCATCACCAGGGATGAAACCCAGCGTCTGGTGATGTCTATGCATTCCAGACTTCAGGCTGTAATTGACTGCAAAGGATTTGCAACCAAGTATTAAAACATTAAAGTTTGATTTATGATTGTTAATCTGTCCCATTACTTTTGGTCCCTTAAAAAGTGGGAGGCACATATACAAACTGTTGTAATTCGTACACCTTTCACCTGATTCGGATGTAATTATCCTCAAATTAAAGCTGACAGTCTGCAGTTAACGCACATCTTGTTTGTTTCATTTCAAATCCATTGTGGTGGTGTATAGAGCCAAAAAGATTAGAATTGTGTAGATGTCCCAATATTTTTGGACCTGACTGTAAACAAATACTCAAGCTATGCCAGTAGTAGAATTCAGCAATATGCATAGCTTTAACGTTACATTTTTGTTCCTTTTTCAGTTATGTCAGCCACAGGAAAATGCATAGAGAAGCAAAATAGAAACAATTTTTATGATTTTTTTTTTAACATGGCCATCATAAGGGCTTCTGAAATAGATTGTAATATGTATATCCAAAGCCCCAAAACAAAATGTAGCAAATTCCAGCTTACAAGTCCTTAAAGTGGAACTACACTCCATCTAAGCTCCACAAACAAAAAAATGCTATTTAATTCATTTTTGATATTCAAAGCAATCTTATCCACCTATCCATGTCTCCATGCTTTATTTTGTTGGGAAATCACTTTGAAAAAACATCCCTATAATTTCTGGCCATGGCCATCTTGAGTAAGGGAAGATAATTCATGTAGCATTTACTTCCTTGAATTCATCTGCCCTTAGTTCGGGCATGCAAATGGGAGAGGGTGTGCATGGTTGAGAAAGTCCCTGCTCCCCTCCTGAAGATTCCAGGGATGTATGACATCATTTGCCTAGGCATGGAAACCAGGAAATAACTAAATACATGTAAAAAAAAAAAAAGTTTGGCAAATATGATATAACTTCCTATCCATTTACTAATGCTAGCAGCATAAGAATTAATAGTAGTCAATGTTGATTGAGAAAGTGAAGTTCCGCTTTAAGGCCTCATGCACACAGGATGTTTATTTTACTCTTCTAGAAGCCAGCAGCGTTTTTGCAGAAAAAATGCCTGATGCTTGTAAAAGTTTCTAAAGCTTTTAAGAGCTTTTACAGGTGTCAAGCTCTTGGACGTTAATTCATTTCATTGGCCAGAATGAATAATTTATTCTGTTCATTGAAATTAATTAATGCTCAAGCACTAACAATTGGGCGTGTTAGAAGCTTCCGGATGTTTTTAGTAGGGATCGACCGACTATCGGCAAAGCTAATATATCGGGGGCCGATATGCACTTTCCCCGATATATCGTAATCGGCCCCGGAGGTTACCTATATTGTCGATATTTCGGGGAAGTGCCTGTACCGGAGTGATGCCTGCAGCTAGAGGCATCACCCCGGTACTGGCGTCCATAGCCGACGGTCGGCTGTCTTGTAATGACAACCGATGCGGCTGAGAAGCCGCTCGGCTGTCATTACAAGGATCGGGAGGGGACGCCCCCCTCCCGCCACCTTCCACAGCTCGCCTGCACGGCCGCCAAAGGAAAGACCCGATCAAAGCTGCATTCGGCTCTGATCGGGTCTCCATGTAAAAACCCGGAAGTGATGTCATGACATTACTTCCGGGTACTCGGCGCTAAATTAAAAAAAATTGCAGCATTTAACCACCACCCACCGCAGATATACTGCGGCCGGCAGGCCGTCGCTGCTGGGCAAAGTGACGTAGGGGTACGTCACTCGCTCAGCCGCCTCTGGGGGGCGAGCGCGCTCCGACGGAGGCACGCTACCGCCTGCGCTTGTTCACTGAGATCCCCGCGCGAGTGATCGGCGGCTCCGATGTCCGCCGGTCACTCGCAATCTCCCGCTGGAGAGGGAGAAAGGCAGATGGCTGATGTAAACACAGCCGTCTGTCATTCTCCCTGATGTAAGGACAGAGACTACACGATCGTGCTATGTAGGATCGTATGTCTCTGTGGTTACATCACAAGCCATGCTCCCCCCACAGTTAGAATCATGCCCCTAGGGATACATTTAACCCACTGATCACCAATAAAGTTAACCCCTTCCCTGCCAGTGTCATTTTTACAGTAACAGTGCATATTTATAGCACTGATTACTGTAGTAATGTCACTGGTACTCCCAAAAGTGTCAGAAATGTCAGTTAGGGGTCTGATCTGTCCGAAGCAATGGTCACAGTCCCACAAAAAAAATTGCAGATTGCCGCCATTTTTTTTACCAAACATATGTAGCAGAAAACAAATTGGCCTAAAATGTTGAAAAATTTTGATTTTTACATTTTTTTTGGAGAATTTCATATAAAAAATGTGAAAAATATTGTTATTTTTTTGAAACTTGACGTTCTTTTTTTGTTTATAGCGCAAAAAATAAAAATCGCACAGGTGATCAAATACCACCAAAAGAAAGCTCTGTTTGTGGGGAAAAAAGGGCGTAAATTTTGTTTGGGTACAGCGTCTCACGTGCAATTGTCTGTTAAATTCACACAGTGCCGAATCGCAAAATAGGGCCTGGTCTTTGAGCAACCAAATTTTCCGAGGCTTAAGTGGTTAAAACAGCTAAACTTGGCGTTTTGAATGCTTTTAAGTGCAGAGGAGGGGTTTGGGGTCTTTTAGACCCCCAGATCCCTCCACAAGAGTACCTGTTAAAAAAAATAACAAATTAAAAAAAAAAAAAATTTAATGTACAAAAATATCGGCCAATATCGGCCGATACCGATATGCGATGACCAAAATATCGGTATCGGCAATTAAAAAATGATATCGGTCGATCACTCGTTTTTAGTAGCTTCAATCGTTTTTTCTGCTGCTTCTGGACGCATTGGCAGTGGGTTTTTTTATTGCCTCTAAAAGCTCTTGCCACTAGATGCTGCTAAAAGCCTATGTGTGCATGGACTCATAGACTAACATGGAGGGCATTTAGAGGCAGGAAACAAAAAAAAAAAAACAGATGCCCCTTGGAGCAGCTGTAAAATGTCCAGTGTGCATGTAAATGCAGTGTAAATGTAGAGGTTGCATTTGCATTCTGTTTGCCAAGCTAAGAAATTTTTTGGCAATACAGAAAATATTTGTTGATCCTACCAGATGCACATTGTCCTGTGAGCTAACGGTATCAGGACAATATCCCCCCGGACAATATCCCCCGGACAATATCCCCCCAGACATAATCCCCCCTGGACAACATCCCCCCGGATAATATCCTCCCGGGACAACATCCCACGGGCAATATCCCCCGGGACAATATTCCCCCGAACAATATCCCCCTGGACATAATCCGCCCTGGACAACATCCCCCTGGATAATATCCTTCCGGGACAACATCCCCCGGGCAATATCCCCCCCCGGGACAATATCCCCCCCGAAAACATCCCCCTGGACATAGGGTTAGGGCTAGGGTTAGAGGGGGGATATTGTCTAGGGGGATATTGTCCAGGGAGGATATTGTACGGGGGGATGTTGTCCAGGGGGGATATTGTCCGGGGGGATATTGTCCTAGAATTGAGCTAACTGTGTTATCTCTCTTTTGTAAATTACTAGTCCCTTCAATCCACCATGTAACAGAGATAAACAAAAGCGGACATGCTTGATGTCCAGCATGTTTGACAACTATGACGCCTTCCATTGATATCATGAATAATACATATAGACACGAAGGACAGGAAGTGTGTTATTGGCAGTATTACTGGGGAGGGGGAAATGAAGAAAAAGCCTGAAAAAAAAAAAAGAAAACATATGCAGCCTCCACATCTAGGCATTATTAAGTTGCATTATATTAAATGTTATGCTCTTGGATTTATATTCCCTTTTCTATTTGCCATTCTAAACCAACCATCAGTTGTAAATGTGTATTGGATGGGAAAACCAGTGCGGTCAGTTTTAATCATAAAATCAGGATTATATGGACTGTGTAGCTTAGGACTACAGGAGGTTTTACTAATCCCCGGTGATCAAGTAAATTGTACAATGTTTAGTTGAGTAAGAGACTGTTGTATTAGTCAAAAATGTCTTTAGAACCTACTGCAATCTGTTCTTTAGAAATATGTTCTCTGATGCTGTTGCTTTTGTAGTGCTACTGGTAGCAATTAAATTACAAATGAAATGCAGAAATACAATAGCGATGGAAATCCTTCAGAACTGTTTAGATCTTGAAAGACAGTAACAAGATGGTGAGGAAACATACCAGATACATCATATGTTTTCCTAATAAATAGCAAATTAATGTGTTATGCAGCTAACAGAACATTAGCAGAATCTTTATTGCACAGTTTCACTTTTTACTACGACCATGGAGAAATGCATGAGCTGGTTTGCTAGAGACTAACAATTATCATTCCTATTCTCTTTTATGTCTGACTGCTTCTGTGCTCAGCGATTCCATAAAAGTTGAGTGTTATTGCCTATTTTCTAAAGTAACGTCTTTTCTCTTTTAGAATGCTCCAAAAAGATGTTCAGTCCCTGAAGATTCCTCTCTACAAACCACACATCATCAGTGCCATGAAACCATCCGCGACTCACAGCTGACTTCATGCACTTGTCCTTTGTACGCTTGCAAATGGGAAGGTCATTTGGAGGTCGTTATTGCTCATTTGACACACGTACATACAATTAACATACTGCATGGAACAGAAATTGTCTTTCTGGCTACTGACATGCACCTCCCAGCACCGGTAGACTGGATCATTGCACATTCATGTTTGGGCCACCACTTTTTACTTGTGCTCAGAAAGCAAGAAAAATACCAAGGACACCCGCAGTTCTTTGCTACAATGATGTTGATTGGTACACCAGCACAGGCTGAGAATTTCAACTATAAACTGGAGCTGAACAGGAACCGTAGAAGATTGACATGGGAATCCAGCCCTCGGTCAGTCTTAGACTGTGTTGACTCTGTAATTACGGATGGGGATTGCCTTGTGCTCAATGCCTCAATGGCTCAGCTCTTTGCTGATAATGGAAGTCTGGCTATTGGAATAGCAATATCTGCAAGTAAACTTTGTGCTGCTCAACCTGAAATGTAATATTTAAGAGACTGATCTATAGATCGTTCAAACTTTTTGGCTTTTTAACCTCCCTGGGCTTTCTAGAGCTTGTACATATGAAAAAACACATTCAGGCAGAAATATACAATTGACATTTATTTTAAATGTGTTTAGGTCTAGTTTCTGTGACAACTTTTGACTTGACTCATAAAGAACTAATGGCATACATGAAATGTCAGTAGGATACAATGTGCAGAGATATGTATGTTTACATGTATAGTCATATGTTCATATATATGTTTATCTTTATCTATTTCTACCAATAGGTAGTGTTAACATTACCGTTACAAAGATGCTTAAAATCCTGAAATATCAAAGAGATAAAAAAATGCTAGATATAAAACATATTTATGTTTTAAAATGCTGGGGTCATTTAGGAAATCTCAAAATAGAACTGTTGCAGCTAGCATGACTAAATATCTACTTTGTATTTTCACTAACTATAGAAAATGTATAGAAAATAAAAATGAATGATTGCTATGCACAACAGTACTACAGAATGCAGTGAAAGGATGATTTTGCTATGTATGTGTATGTAAAGCCAAACTTTTTTTTTTTGGGGATAGACTGATTAATGGTTAAGACCCACTTTTTCTGGCTCTGTTCTGTCAGACATGGAGATTTCCCTTCACTTCCTGTTCCAGAGACAAAACAGAAAGTAAGAGGAGATCTACCCAAAGAAGATTTTTTTTTTCCACCTCTTTTCCAGAATAATGGGAAAGAATCTCTGCAGTTGGAACCAGACCACAATAAAAACAGACATACAGTAGGTTTTCAACCCTCTCACATTCTACCCAAATGTAAGAAAAACATTTTGGCTTTGCATAAACTTTAAAGGTGTGCAAATACGTACAAAGCCTTGGTGCTTTGCTACATGGCGGTGTCTTGATCATAGTGCTGCACAACTGTTGATTTGTTGAGACATTGTAACATGAAGAGAGCATGCAGTGGAGGGACTGATCACAACTGACACATATCCACAGTCCCATTTGCCTTTCCAGTATTTGTTATTACCCATGGAACCCATAATTTGGCCACACTTCAACTAAAATCAGAGAATAGTAGAATGGAACATTACATAGATCACGTTTACTTTTTAAAAATTCACAGTGCATTGCTAAGCAGTGGAAAATCAGTGGCTTATATGCTTTCTATTAAATTACCATCACTATAGCAAAAAGGTGCTGTAACGGAACGTGACCCCACACTGTGGCTTGTGAGCTTCTGTCAGAATACAGCTTCCTCCAGTCTGAACATAGGTATCAGATATTACAGCCACCCTACATACAAAACTAGCCTGACCTTAGCTTGTATGGATTAAAAAACAACTCCTTTATTGAATAGACTCAAACACAATATATACACAAAGGAGACCGTCCCCCTCCTGATCAAATTACCCCACCAGGTCAGGTGCCTGATTACATTATCATATGCAGATTAAATTATGTACAGAAATATATAATAAACATATCTAAGGAACAACCAACACAAACAGTATTTTACTTTTCCACCAGTAACTAATATATGACAGTTATTCAATCAACCTGAGCCAATTAAATAGCAGACTGCTGTCCTCAAGCTCCTGAAGTACAATACACGTTATCATAAGTGTAAACACAGAACCCACAGTAAACAATAGGTGAGTAAATGAGCATATTCAACAATGTGTGGAAGACAGGTGGTGCTATGCTATGAGTCTGACTGTGTGAAGCAGTCTCTTATTCGCAATAGGCAACTAGGCCTAGAGTCCCAGAGTCTTCATACATGCCTTGAGATATATGGTTGACAAATATTACTGTCCCATTTGAGTAATCCAAACCATATTCTCAGTGTCTATTAAGTAGCTGTCCATCATTTTCTTGGTCACACTGTGTCCCTAATAGACACAGGGTGAATTACACATAAGAGGGGCCTAGGGAGCCGAGAGAGGGATTTCTCAACCTCTGCAAGATAAGCTGGGTTCCATGGGCCCCCCAACCAAAGTGACTCCCGTCACAAGTGCATATACTTAACAGCTCTGCTTTGTGATTGAATACCAGAAAAAAAAAGCAATTTAAAATGGATGTACTGATGAATGGCTAGGACCCATTTTTTCTGGCTTTGTCCTGTCAGGCAGGGAGATTTCCCATCACTTCCTGTTCCAGAGAGAAAACAGGAAGTAAGAGGAGATATATCCAAAGCAGATTTTTGTTTTCTTTTCCTCTTCTACCTGGATCATCTCAACATTTTTGGATTTCACATTACTTTTGTACAGGATGCAATGCTTAAGGACCAATAATTATAGTGAATCTCCCAAGTGGGACCAGACTGCAATAAAAACATATACTTAGGTTTTAACCCTCCCATATTCTACCCAAATGTAAGAAAAAAGTTTTGGCCTTGCATAAACTTTAATGGTGTGCAAATATGTATACAACCTTGGTGCTTTGCTACATAGTGGTGTCTTGATCATGGTGCTGCACAACTGTTGCTATGTTGAGGCATTGTAACACAAAGAGAGCTTGAGTTACAACATGCATTGGAGGGACTGATCACAACCGACACAGATCCTCAGTCCCATTTACCTTCACAGTATTTGTTATTACCCATGGAACCCATAAATTGATTTGGTCACACATCATCTAAATTCAGTAGAGTAGAATGGAACTACATAAATCAGTTTTAATTTTTAAAAATTCACACTGCATTGCTAAGCAATGGAAAATCAGCAGCTTATATGCTTTCTATTAAACTAACAACACTATAATAAAAAAGGTGCATACTTAACAGCTCTGCTCTGTGCTTGAATACCAGAAAAAAAGCAATTTAAAATGGATGTACTCAGTCTGAGTTTGTATTACGTACTGTTATAATACAGTACATTGGGTCACATATTAGCTATTAAATAGAAATACCTGTAGCATATATAGGGGTTGATTTACTATAACTGGAGAGGGCAAAATCTGGTGCAGCTGTGCATAGAAACCAATCAGATTCCAGTTTCTTTTTTTTTTTTGTCAATAGAATATGTAAACCCACCATTTCCTATCCTTTCATTCTTGATATGAGCCTGCTGTGCCATGTAATTGTATGAAAATGTATCATTTTCTCTTTGTATTACTTCCTTTGTGTGAAATCCCTGATATTCCTGCCAATCACTCTGCTACTTGTCCTGAACCCCCCCCCCCATTCCTGTACAGCCTTTCACTGGCAAGCTCCATGTACTGCTGCTTCTCCTCCCCCAGCCCTTGTACAGCTAAGAACAGAGGGAATGTGATAACTTATAAAAATGTGAAAAAGGTATTTATAATAATTTTAATATCCATACACCAGTATTTTGCCTTTAATTTCTATTTTAAATGGAATATGTTGTTTTAAAAAGTGATCTTTTACAATCACTTTAATTGAACAAGCTGAAGTTAGATGCTGATTGGCTACCATGCAAAGCTGCATCAGGTTTTGCATTCTCCAGTTTTAGGGAAAAAAAACTTCATAGATTCTTTGACAATGAACTCTCTCAAAACATTTGCAGGATTTTTGTCCATGGTAAAATCCTTAATATAAAAATAAAAAGGGTCAGATCATATCTAGTTTATCATATTTTTAGCTTCGCCTGGTAAAGGAAAACTTTGATGCTCATCAGTATTGCTCCAGATGGGTACAGGCTGTCTTGCTAGTTGTGCCACCTTTTTGAAAAGCTCAAAGGGTGCTTGCATCATTTATGCTTCTCAGAAATTATCTGCATTTTGTTTTTATTTCCAACAAAGTGTCATGATTTGTCATCATTAAATCAGCTACTTCATCCCTGGTATTACTTTCAGAACCTCCTGTTAAGATCCACTTCAGTAGGTACCAAACACTTTGCCCTGTCTTTCACATTAGACTAACCCAGCAATGCTCAGCTAGGGTTCTTTGAAAATCCTACGTTTCCTCCAGAAGTTGCTATAGGTTCCTTGAGCAATGAGCAGTAGAGTATTGATATCCTGCCTAATGGAATCTGCTAAGTTCCGGGGCCATTGTCTCTTGTTTGGGGGCATTCTTCCTACTTACCTTTTATGTAAAAGGGCCCTTTCTACTCCCAATGACCACCAATATAAAGGGACACTTTTCCACTGACCATCATATGTATGGAGGCTAAAAAAGATCTGCCGTTGGTGTCAAATACTCTAGGTACACCACAGTCTTTGGATTTTAGTTTAATTTTATGTTTACAACTTACTAAAAACAGTAACTGTGGGCTGCAAATTTAATTATTTTTAGCAGGGGTTCACTGAGACCTGAAAGTAAATTTAAGGGTAAAAATAAATTTAAGGGTACCTCCAGTGTAAAAAGGCTGAGAAAGGTTGGATTAACCTGAACTACTACCTCACCAATATCAACCTTCTGGACCCCTTAACTCTGACTTTCAGCCAGAATACTTCATAGAAATTGCCCTTTGAAAAGTCACCAACCACTTTCTAACTGCTAAAACCAATGAGCACTATTCTATACTCATAATATTAAACCTTTCTGCTGCCTTTAACCACTTAAGCCCCGGAAGATTTTCCCCTCTTCCTGACCAGGGCCTATTTTGCGATTCGGCACTGGTGATTTAACGGACAATTGCGCGGTCGTGCGACGCTGTACCTAAACGAATTTGACGTCCTTTTTTCCCCCACAAACAGAGTTTTCTTTTGGTGGTATTTGATCACCTGTGCGATTTTTTGATCATGCGCTATAAACAAAAAAAGCGCGTCAATTTTGCAAAAATAACAATATTTTTCACAGTTTTTTATATGAAATTCACAAAAAAAAATGTAAAAATCAAAATTTTTTAACATTTTCGGCCAATTTGTTTTATACTACATATGTTTGGTTAAAAAAAATCGCAAAAAGCCTATTTTGATTGGTTTGCGCAAAAGTTATCGCGTTTACTAACAAAGGGAAAGATTTTTGTCATTTTTGTTGGTTTTTTTTTTAACGAGTAATGGCGGCGATCTGCGATTTTTTTTGCTGGACTGCGACATTGCGGCGGACTCTTGACTGACATTTTTTACACTTTTAGGGTTACCAGTGACATTACTGCAGTAATCAGTGCTATACATATGCACTGTTACTGTAAAAATTACACTGGCAGTGAAGGAGTTAACTGTATTGGAGAGGGAGGGGTTAAGTGTGTCCTAGGGGCGTGTTTCTAACTGTGATTGGCTGTGGCTACTAGTGTAAGAACAGAGATCAACGGTCCTACATAGTAGAACCGTCTGATCTCCATTCTTACACAGGGGAGACTGACAGGCGGCTGTGTTTACATTAGCCACCTGGCTTTCTCCAGCTCTAACGGACGATCTCGAGTGCCCGGTGGACATTGGGTCTGCCGGCCACACGCGCGGGGGGGTCCGTGACCGTGCGGAGTGGGAGCGCTCCTCCGGCGGCACGCGCTCGCTCCCTAGAGCCCCACAGGCTAGCGACGTAGCCCTACGTCGCTTTGCCTGTGAGGGGCTGGCCGCCGAAGTAAATAGTCGTGCGGCGGTCGGCAAGTGGTTAAGAGTTGATCATTTACTTTTTAGCTCAAATTCTATATATCCATCTTTGTAGCTAGCTTTTTGTTGCAACTTAAGGTTGAAACATGGCTTATGCAAGGTTTATTGCTATTAAATATATTTTTGACAGTCTAAGGACAATAAGGCTTTTTTAGAAGGTGGTCAGGGCACGGAAAAGAAGAGGCTTCAAAGAACTGGTCACACAGTAAAGTGGAAGCCTGTCAGAGTGAGGAATAAGGTAAGTATTGCAGTTTATTCCTATATCCCTGGATTTAACACACATTCAACACTTGCAGTACCATGGAAGAGGCCACAATGCATGAATACCTTTTAAAAAAATTCTGATGTTCAGCTTTAAATGACTGAACCTGCACAACAGACATGTAAATTTACAAATGACTGCATCCTGCATTTTCCAAGTGACCCTAAATGTCCCCAGATATTCTCAACATGTTTTTTTTTTTTAAGCAGAATGTATAGTTTGCAAATCAAAATTAAAAAAAACAAAACAAAACATAATTTTGACAATATGTACAAAAATAAATATTTGTATTTAAATGCGATGGCCTAAGTAGTTTTATTGCTATTTTCTCTTCTTTTTTGAGGTGGAATATTTTGTAGTGCCATTGGTGATCTCCTTTAGAAAATGTGAGGTGCATAGCTGCCACGCTGATGATCAAGAAGTCATTGTCCTTCTAAGTTATTGACACTGAACAAGTACACAGATCATGAGTTCTGGCTTTAGTCTGACTGCTGTATGCTTGCTACAAATAAGTAAATAAAAGTTCTGAAAACAAAAGCGACCAAGAGACAAGCATTTCACAAAAAGGTCAGCAACAGTAACCCTCATATATCAATTTTGACAGTTGTACTTTATAGTGAACCTGAACTGTACATGCCATTACTCACAGTCCATAGAAGACATCTCCGCTTCCTTTAATTTGAGATCCAATTTTAGTATCGGCACACTAGGTGCCCAAAATCCAGGTGCGCTTTCGGTACTTAAGTACAGTAGTGAAGTAGTTCTACTTAGTTACTATACATCTCTGGTAATACTTAAAATCTGGCCTGTTAGTGTGCCCTGAGGACCAGAGTTGAAAAACACTGACATAAGTATACACAGTCTTTGCCCAATACTTTGTTGAAGCTCCTTTGGCACCAATTACAGCCTCAAGTCTTTTTGAGTATGATGCTACAAGGTTGACACACCTATTTTTGGGCAGTTTCTGCCATTCTTCTTTGCAGGACCTCTCAAGCTCCATCAGGTTGGATGGGGAGCGTTGATGCACAGTCATTTTCAGATCTCTCTAGATATGTTCAATCGGGTTCAGGTCTGGGTTCTGGCTTGGCCACTCAAAGACATTCAAGGAGTTGTCCCAAAGCCACTCCTTTATTATCCTTGTCCTGTTGGAAAATAAACCTTTGTCCCAGTCTAAAGTCCAGAGCGCTCTGGAGCAGGTTTTCATCAAGGATGTCTCTGTACATTGCTGCATTCATCTTTCACTCGATCTTGACTTGTCTCCCAGTTCCTGCCACTAAAAAACATCCCCACAGCATGATGCTGCCACCACCATGATTTACTGTAGGCATGGTATTGGGCAGGTAATGAGTGTTGCCTTTTTTCCTCCAGACATGACGTTTGCCATTCAGGCCAAAGAGTTCAATCTTTGTTTCTTTAGAAAAGAGAATTTTGTTTCTCATGGTCTGAGAGTCCTTTAGGTGCCTTTTGGCAAACTCCAGGCAGGCTGTCATGTGCCTTTTACTAAGGAGTGGCTTCCATCTGGCTACTCTACCATACAGGCCTGATTGGTGGAGTGCTGCAGAGATGGTTGTTCTTTTGGAAGGTTCTCCTCTCTCTACAGAGAAATGCTGGAGCTCTGTCGGAGTGAGCATCGGGTTCTTGGTCATCTCCCTGACTAAGGCTATTCTTCCCTGATTGCTCAGTTTGGCCGAGTGGCCCGCTCTAGGAAGAGTCCAGGTTGTTCCAAACTTCATCCATTTATGGATGATGAGGGCCACTATTTTCATTGGGACCTTCAATGCTTCAAACATTTTTCTTTACCCTTCCCTAGATCTGTGTCTCAATACAATCCTGTCTCGAAGGTCTTCAGACAATTCCTTGGACATGCACTGTTAACTGTGGGACCTTATATAGACAGGTGTGTGCCTTTCCAAATCATGTCCAATCAACTGAATTTACCACAGGTGGACTCCAATCAAGTTGTAGAAACATTTTAAGGATGATCAGTGGAAAAAGCTCAATTTTGAGTGTCATAAAAATGGCTGTGAATACATGATTTGTGATTTTTTTTGTGCTAGGAAGAAGCATATGGGTGGCCCTGTCTGCATATCAGGGGGGCCTGATCATTTAGTTAGGCTGTCACATGCTTCCAGGTGTGACCTGTTGTGCCTGGGGAGTCTCCCCACTGTATCCAATAAGGGCTCTTATTGGACAGTGGAGGAAACCTAGCCAATAGAACACCAGGACTTGTGGCTATCTCAGTGGGCGGAGTTTACCGCAATGCATCCTGGGATGGACTATAAGACTGAGCGGAGCATGTGACAGGGCATCTTTGGCGGGAAGCAGAGTCCCAGGAGGAGGGTGATGGCTGTCTCTCCTCCTGTCAGCGGTAGTGAAGGTGTCCTGGGCAGTCAGGCTACAGGACGAAGGTTGAACTGAGCTGCAGAGGGAGTGAGGATACAGAGTGCTGTGGACTGAGTAGAGCTGCTGGGCAGAAGTTTTGAGGAAAAACAGTGTTGTGAGTACTTGAAACCGCCCAGGGGTCTGCCTAGGAGAGGGGACCACTCCAGAAGGTCAGAGGGATCCGGGAGCCAGCCAACCTGTGGAGCAGGCTTAGAGAAAGGGGGTGCCAGTGTTTAAGCCCTGAAGATAAGTGAGAGGCAGAGGGTGCCGGTGTAGGCCCTGAATAGTAGCAGCACAGCAGTAGTATAAGTAGCTACCTCAGCAAGGTGTGCTTAAGGGAGCTCAAGAGGACTTCTTTATGAAAGGAAAGCAGTCCAGAGTCAGTTTGGAGCTAACAGGCAGCAAGCCAGCGTTAACCAGCGTCAACTTGCGTTGACCGGAATTTAGCCAGCGTCAAGTCAGCGCCAAACGGCATTTACAGTTGTCCCCAGCCAATTGTGCATAGTTGAGCCAAAGGAGTATCCCACTCAATCCCTTTTCCCATCCAAGTGCTTAAATAAATCTAAAAAAATCTAAAAAACCCAAAGATACTGGACTGGTCATTGTCACAGTGCTCACACTTGGAGAAACATGCACAAAGGTACTTTTGTTGCACCCGGTGACCCAGGGGGACCCATATTCAGCACAACGGCTGGAAATCGTGCTACATAAGATTTCAAAAAAATTCTTTCACATTGTCATTATGGGGCTCTGTTTGTGGAATTTTAAGGAAAATAATGAATTTAATCAATTTTGGAATAAGGCTGTCACATAACAGAATGTGGAAAAAGTGAAGCGCTGTGAATACTTTCTGGATGCACTGTACATACCAGAACACCTGAGCATTCCAAAAGGTGCCTCCTATGTGGTAATAGCAATGGATTAGGTTTAGTGTTGAGCGAACACGGACTGTATTATTCGTGTTCGTACCGAATAATTGGATTTTTTGTACCCGAACACGGACACGGACACTTTACTGTATGTTCGGGTAAAAATCCGTGTTCGGTCGTTTTATTTCCGGGTTTTGCATGCTTTGGCGCTCTTTTCATGGCGGGCTTTCAACAGCCAATCAACAATCGTTTAACTGGTGTGCCTTAAGCCATCCCAGCCATGCCTGCAAATGTCTCAGTAGCTGTGATTGGCCGTCTGAAGCATGTGACCAAGTCTTTATAAGTTCGAGGCAGCCGCAGCGGCGTCATTATGCTGCTTAGATTCAGGGACAGAGCACACATCAACGTGCTGGCTGCTGATTAGGGAAAGATAGGCAGGAAAAAAACATTTGTGTCCGGATAGAATTGAGGGACAGGTCGGAGTGTTTAGGCAGGGCGAGTTGTAGGCATTTTAGGGATAGAGTCTGCTGAATTATAGGGTCAGTGTCTTCTACAAACTACAATCGATATTGCTGTGTGGGGGGTGGGGTCTGCACTCAATCCTGATCTACGATCTCTTCTCAATCCTGTTAGGGACAGAGTCTGCTGAATTTTAGGGAAACTGTGTTCTACAAACTACAATCGATATTGCTGTGTGGTGTGGGATTGGAGATAGGCAGGTGTCAGTGATCCACATCCATTTTTCTGTGTGTGAGCTGCAGTGAACACAATCTTTTTGGGCTGCAGTGAACACAATCTTTTTGGGCTGCAGTGAACACAATCTTTTTGGGCTGCAGTGAACACAATCTTTTTGGGCTGCAGTGAACACAATCTTTTTGGGGTGCAGTGAACAAAATCTTTTTGGGGTGCAGTGAACACAATCCTTTTTGGTGTGCAGTGAACACAATCTTTGTGGGGTGCAGTGAACAAAATCCTTTGTGGGGTGCAGTGAACACAATCTTTTTGGGGTGCAGTGAACAAAATCCTTTTTGGGGTGCAGTGAACAACATCCTTTTTGGGGTGCAGTGAACACAATCTTTTTGGGGTGCAGTGAACAAAATCCTTTGTGGGGTGCAGTGAACACAATCTTTTTGGGGTGCAGTGAACACAATCTTTTTGGGGTGGAGTGAACAACATCCTTTTTGGGGTGCAGTGAACAAAATCCTTTTTGGGGTGCAGTGAACAAAATCATTTTTGGGGTGCAGTGAACACAATCTTTTTGGGGTGCAGTGAACACAATCTTTGTGGGGTGCAGTGAACACAATCTTTTTGGGGTGGAGTGAACAACATCCTTTTTGGGGTGCAGTGAACAACATCCTTTTTGGGGTGCAGTGAACACAATCTTCTTGGGGTGCAGTGAACACAATCTTTGTGGGGTACAGTGAACAGAATCTTTGTGGGGTGCAGTGAACACAATCTTTGGGGGGTACAGTGAACACAATCTTTGTGAGGTGCAGTGAACACAATCTTTGTGGGGTGCAGTGAACACAATCATTGTGGGGTGCAGTGAACTCAATCTTTGTGGGGTACAGTGAACACAATCTCATACTTCTGAAGGTTTGAGGGTGCTGCCTGTTCCATACTCCCCCTACTCCTCATCTAGCCTTTTAGGGGTACAAACAATAGTAATTGGGGCCTAGTGTGGTTGTGTACGTGTGATATACATACACTTTTTTGGGATCATATTTTCTATTCCGCTATTTAATCAAAAACCTTTGGGGATCAGTTAAATTGGGGGATAGTCTGTGTTGGTACGTGTGAGAGAGATCCACCTTTCCAAGTTGTTGGGGTTCATCTCATACTTCTGAAGGTTTGAGGGTGCTGCCTGTTCCATACTCCCCCTACTCCTAGCCTTTTAGGGGTACAAACAATAGTAATTGGGGCCTAGTGTGGTTGTGTACGTGTGATATACATACACTTTTTTGGGATCATATTTTCTATTCCGCTATTTAATCAAAAACCTTTGGGGATCAGTTAAATTGGGGGATAGTCTGTGTTGGTACGTGTGAGAGAGATCCACCTTTCCAAGTTGTTGGGGTTCATCTCATACTTCTGAAGGTTTGAGGGTGCTGCCTGTTCCATACTCCCCCTACTCCTAGCCTTTTAGGGGTACAAACAATAGTAATTGGGGCCTAGTGTGGTTGTGTACGTGTGATATACATACACTTTTTTGGGATCATATTTTCTATTCCGCTATTTAATCAAAAACCTTTGGGGATCAGTTAAATTGGGGGATAGTCTGTGTTGGTACGTGTGAGAGAGATCCACCTTTCCAAGTTGTTGGGGTTCATCTCATACTTCTGAAGGTTTGAGGGTGCTGCCTGTTCCATACTCCCCCTACTCCTAGCCTTTTAGGGGTACAAACAATAGTAATTGGGGCCTAGTGTGGTTGTGTACGTGTGATATACATACACTTTTTTGGGATCATATTTTCTATTCCGCTATTTAATCAAAAACCTTTGGGGATCAGTTAAATTGGGGGATAGTCTGTGTTGGTACGTGTGAGAGAGATCCACCTTTCCAAGTTGTTGGGGTTCATCTCATACTTCTGAAGGTTTGAGGGTGCTGCCTGTTCCATACTCCCCCTACTCCTAGCCTTTTAGGGGTACAAACAATAGTAATTGGGGCCTAGTGTGGTTGTGTACGTGTGATATACATACACTTTTTTGGGATCATATTTTCTATTCCGCTATTTAATCAAAAACCTTTGGGGATCAGTTAAATTGGGGGATAGTCTGTGTTGGTACGTGTGAGAGAGATCCACCTTTCCAAGTTGTTGGGGTTCATCTCATACTTCTGAAGGTTTGAGGGTGCTGCCTGTTCCATACTCCCCCTACTCCTAGCCTTTTAGGGGTACAAACAATAGTAATTGGGGCCTAGTGTGGTTGTGTACGTGTGATATACATACACTTTTTTGGGATCATATTTTCTATTCCGCTATTTAATCAAAAACCTTTGGGGATCAGTTAAATTGGGGGATAGTCTGTGTTGGTACGTGTGAGAGAGATCCACCTTTCCAAGTTGTTGGGGTTCATCTCATACTTCTGAAGGTTTGAGGGTGCTGCCTGTTCCATACTCCCCCTACTCCTAGCCTTTTAGGGGTACAAACAATAGTAATTGGGGCCTAGTGTGGTTGTGTACGTGTGATATACATACACTTTTTTGGGATCATATTTTCTATTCCGCTATTTAATCAAAAACCTTTGGGGATCAGTTAAATTGGGGGATAGTCTGTGTTGGTACGTGTGAGAGAGATCCACCTTTCCAAGTTGTTGGGGTTCATCTCATACTTCTGAAGGTTTGAGGGTGCTGCCTGTTCCATACTCCCCCTACTCCTCATCTAGCCTTTTAGGGGTACAAACAATAGTAATTGGGGCCTAGTGTGGTTGTGTACGTGCGAGATACATACACTTTTTTTGATCATATTTCCTATTCCGCTATTCAATAAAAACCTTTGAGGATCAATTGAATTGCGGGATAGTCTGTGTCGGTACGTGTGAGAGAGATCCACCTTTCCAAGTTGTTGGGGTTCATCTCATACTTCTGAAGGTTTGAGGGTGCTGCCTGTTCCATACTCCCCCTACTCCTCATCTAGCCTTTTAGGGGTACAAACAATAGTAATTGGGGCCCAGTGTGGTTGTGTACGTGTGATATACATACACTTTTTTGGGATCATATTTTCTATTCCGCTATTTAATCAAAAACCTTTGGGGATCAGTTAAATTGGGGGATAGTCTGTGTCGGTACGTGTGAGAGAGATCCACCTTTCCAAGTTGTTGGGGTTCATCTCATACTTCTGAAGGTTTGAGGGTGCTGCCTGTTCCATACTCCCCCTACTCCTAGCCTTTTAGGGGTACAAACAATAGTAATTGGGGCCTAGTGTGGTTGTGTACGTGTGATATACATACACTTTTTTGGGATCATATTTTCTATTCCGCTATTTAATCAAAAACCTTTGGGGATCAGTTAAATTGGGGGATAGTCTGTGTTGGTACGTGTGAGAGAGATCCACCTTTCCAAGTTGTTGGGGTTCATCTCATACTTCTGAAGGTTTGAGGGTGCTGCCTGTTCCATACTCCCCCTACTCCTAGCCTTTTAGGGGTACAAACAATAGTAATTGGGGCCTAGTGTGGTTGTGTACGTGTGATATACATACACTTTTTTGGGATCATATTTTCTATTCCGCTATTTAATCAAAAACCTTTGGGGATCAGTTAAATTGGGGGATAGTCTGTGTTGGTACGTGTGAGAGAGATCCACCTTTCCAAGTTGTTGGGGTTCATCTCATACTTCTGAAGGTTTGAGGGTGCTGCCTGTTCCATACTCCCCCTACTCCTAGCCTTTTAGGGGTACAAACAATAGTAATTGGGGCCTAGTGTGGTTGTGTACGTGTGATATACATACACTTTTTTGGGATCATATTTTCTATTCCGCTATTTAATCAAAAACCTTTGGGGATCAGTTAAATTGGGGGATAGTCTGTGTTGGTACGTGTGAGAGAGATCCACCTTTCCAAGTTGTTGGGGTTCATCTCATACTTCTGAAGGTTTGAGGGTGCTGCCTGTTCCATACTCCCCCTACTCCTCATCTAGCCTTTTAGGCGTACAAACAATAGTAATTGGGGCCTAGTGTGGTTGTGTACGTGCGAGATACATACACTTTTTTTGATCATATTTCCTATTCCGCTATTCAATAAAAACCTTTGAGGATCAATTGAATTGCGGGATAGTCTGTGTCGGTACGTGTGAGAGAGATCCACCTTTCCAAGTTGTTGGGGTTCATCTCATACTTCTGAAGGTTTGAGGGTGCTGCCTGTTCCATACTCCCCCTACTCCTCATCTAGCCTTTTAGGGGTACAAACAATAGTAATTGGGGCCTAGTGTGGTTGTGTACGTGTGATATACATACACTTTTTTGGGATCATATTTTCTATTCCGCTATTTAATCAAAAACCTTTGGGGATCAGTTAAATTGGGGGATAGTCTGTGTTGGTACGTGTGAGAGAGATCCACCTTTCCAAGTTGTTGGGGTTCATCTCATACTTCTGAAGGTTTGAGGGTGCTGCCTGTTCCATACTCCCCCTACTCCTCATCTAGCCTTTTAGGGGTACAAACAATAGTAATTGGGGCCCAGTGTGGTTGTGTACGTGTGATATACATACACTTTTTTGGGATCATATTTTCTATTCCGCTATTTAATCAAAAACCTTTGAGGATCAGTTAAATTGGGGGATAGTCTGTGTCGGTACGTGTGAGAGAGATCCACCTTTCCAAGTTGTTGGGGTTCATCTCATACTTCTGAAGGTTTGAGGGTGCTGCCTGTTCCATACCCCCCCTACTCCTCATCTAGCCTTTTAGGGGTACAAACAATAGTAATTGGGGCCTAGTGTGGTTGTGTACGTGCGAGATACATACACTTTTTTTGATCATATTTCCTATTCCGCTATTCAATAAAAACCTTTGAGGATCAATTGAATTGCGGGATAGTCTGTGTCGGTACGTGTGAGAGAGATCCACCTTTCCAAGTTGTTGGGGTTCATCTCATACTTCTGAAGGTTTGAGGGTGCTGCCTGTTCCATACTCCCCCTACTCCTCATCTAGCCTTTTAGGGGTACAAACAATAGTAATTGGGGCCTAGTGTGGTTGTGTACGTGTGATATACATACACTTTTTTTGGATCATATTTTCTATTCCGCTATTTAATCAAAAACCTTTGGGGATCAGTTAAATTGGGGGATAGTCTGTGTTGGTACGTGTGAGAGAGATCCACCTTTCCAAGTTGTTGGGGTTCATCTCATACTTCTGAAGGTTTGAGGGTGCTGCCTGTTCCATACTCCCCCTACTCCTCATCTAGCCTTTTAGGGGTACAAACAATAGTAATTGGGGCCCAGTGTGGTTGTGTACGTGTGATATACATACACTTTTTTGGGATCATATTTTCTATTCCGCTATTTAATCAAAAACCTTTGGGGATCAGTTAAATTGGGGGATAGTCTGTGTCGGTACGTGTGAGAGAGATCCACCTTTCCAAGTTGTTGGGGTTCATCTCATACTTCTGAAGGTTTGAGGGTGCTGCCTGTTCCATACCCCCCCTACTCCTCATCTAGCCTTTTAGGGGTACAAACAATAGTAATTGGGGCCTAGTGTGGTTGTGTACGTGTAATATACATACACTTTTTTTGGATCATATTTTCTATTCCGCTATTTAATCAAAAACCTTTGGGGATCAGTTAAATTGGGGGATAGTCTGTGTCGGTACGTGTGAGAGAGATCCACCTTTCCAAGTTGTTGGGGTTCATCTCATACTTCTGAAGGTTTGAGGGTGCTGCCTGTTCCATACCCCCCCTACTCCTCATCTAGCCTTTTAGGGGTACAAACAATAGTAATTGGGGCCTAGTGTGGTTGTGTACGTGCGAGATACATACACTTTTTTTGATCATATTTCCTATTCCGCTATTCAATAAAAACCTTTGAGGATCAATTGAATTGCGGGATAGTCTGTGTCGGTACGTGTGAGAGAGATCCACCTTTCCAAGTTGTTGGGGTTCATCTCATACTTCTGAAGGTTTGAGGGTGCTGCCTGTTCCATACTCCCCCTACTCCTCATCTAGCCTTTTAGGGGTACAAACAATAGTAATTGGGGCCCAGTGTGGTTGTGTACGTGTGATATACATACACTTTTTTTGGATCATATTTTCTATTCCGCTATTTAATTTAACTGGGCCTCCATGCGAGACCTGTGTGCCTTGTTGCGCTGTTTTGAGTACTCCACCAACATGGCCAGTGGCAATGACGCCGTTCTCAGCTTAACTATCCCACTTCTATGCCTCCTTGAAAAAACAATTCGGGCGATGATGGAAGAGGATGTGGCACAGGATGAGGAGGAGGAGGAGGATGAAGAGGTAACATTTCCAAGGCTTTCAGGGCAGTCATTCGCAAGGGGCTCCGAGGTTGGGTTCCTGCACACGCAAACGCCAGGGACGCAATTGTCCAGCAGGGGCACAGTTCTGGAGGATGAGGAGGATGAGGAGGAGGAGGAGCTGGAGGAGGAGATGGAACCATGTTCACAGCAGGGTGGCACCCAGGCCAGCTCATGGCCATCACTGGTGCGTGGCTGGGGGGATACAGAGGACACGGACGATACACCTCCCACAGAGGACAGCCTTTCGTTGCCTCTGGGCAGCCTGGCACACATGAGCGATTACATGCTGCAGTGTCTCCACAACGACCGCCGAGTTGCCCACATTCTAACTTGTGCTGATTACTGGGTGGCCACGCTGCTGGATCCCCGTTACAAGGACAACGTACCGTCCTTAATTCACTCACTGGAGCGCGATCGCAAGATGCGCGAGTACAAGCGCACGCTGGTAGACGCCATGCTGCTGGCATTCCCATCTGACAGCGGGGCCACAGTGGAAGCACAAGGCAGAGGAGGAGGAGGAGGAGGTCGCCAACGCAACCAGGGCACCGCCAGCACCTCAGAAGGCAGGGTTAGCATGGCCGAAATGTGGAAAAGCTTTGTCAGCACGCCACAACAAACAGCAGCACCAGCAGCTCAGATGGAACGTCTTAGCAGGAGGCAGCATTTTACCAACATGGTGGAGCAGTATGTGTGCACACGCCTACATGTAGTGAATGACGGGTCTGCCCCCTTCAACTTCTGGGTCTCCAAATTGGGCACATGGCCTGAGCTTGCCCTTTACGCCTTGGAGGTGCTGGCGTGCCCTGCAGCCAGTGTATTATCTGAACGGGTATTTAGCACGGCTGGGGGCGTTATAACAGACAAGCGCAGCCGCCTGTCCAGAGACAATGTGGACAAGCTCACGTTCATTAAAATGAACCAGGCATGGATCCCACGGGACTTTTCCGTACCTTATGCAGAATAGCAATGGATACCGACCTTACCCACCCATTGTTCCATTTTTGCTCTTTCTCACTCTTTTGGGGTGTACCCTCATTTAAAATTTTTGAAAAGAAGCAGTGTTGGCTACCTCGTCCTCCTCCTCAGGGCCAGATTAATGTAGGGGCTATTGGAGCTGCAGCTCCAGGCCCCTACCTTTTATATAGGCCCCGGGTTGGCCATATTCACTGTTACCGCTCTTCTGTCACTTGTAAACACAGAAGTCTGGCTTCTATGCTCGCTTCCCCAGGCAGCACCCTCAGAACCTCCCCACACAGCGTGAAGGCCGGACAAGGAGGGACAGTTGGCGATGCATGGATGTGTTTATGGGCTTCAGAGACAGCATCCCATGTTGAATTAGGCATGCATGGCTGCACCCTTCCTCCTCTGGGTGCATGGCAAGGCACGGCCCTTAAGGCCCTTCAAAATCCTCAGCACCAAGCCCATGATGCTGTTAATCCGGCCCTGGTCCTCCTCCAACGCCGCTTCCACCTACACCGCCCATAGGTGTGCGCAGCCTATTGCATTAAGGTGTGCACCCCAAAGTTGAAATACACATGCATGTGTTTGCCAGCAGGGAGAGTAATGTATCGGGGCCATGTACCTGTAGGCAAGGAGAAATAGAGCAGAGCAGGTCCCAGGGAGATCTTTCCCATCTCCTCACTGGCAATGCTATGTGCCCTAGGTGATTAGGGTGTGCCCAGGCACACCCAGCACACCCTGTGCACACGCCTATGTCACCGCCACATCCACCACCACCTCAACCTCCCTCCTACTCCATATGGGCCTCGTCCTTCAGAGATGAAGAAGAACATTGTTTTATTTTTCTGTTTTTTTTTTGTTGTTTTAAGTTATTTCCCTATCCACATTTGTTTGCAGAGCACTTGCCATGCTCTTAATTACGTTTTGCTGCCATTTGCAGCACTCTAGCCCTTTCCTTTGGTGTTTTAGAGCCATTTTAGTGCCTTAAAGTTCGGGTCCCCATTGACTTCAATGGGGTTCGGTGTCCGGGAAAAGTTCGGTAAAAGTCCGGGACACGGACCCGGACTTTTTTTTAAAGTTCGGCCGAACCCGTCGAACACGGACATCTAGGTGTTCGCTCAACCCTAATTAGGTTAGTACTTTCAACTACAGGTTTTACGGTTTCAGTGAGATTTTGACACCAGTACAATCAAAACCGTGCAGCCAACACATGTTGTCCATCATTTGCATTTATGGGCTTATTTATATTTAGCTGCTGATAAATCAGAGAAATAGATTTACATTTTTTGCATTTCTTAATTTAATCCAATATGAGTGTTTCATTTTTATGGCCCTTTTGCAAAAATAAATTATATATATATATATATATATTCAGTTCATTTTTGCATATAGTGCTCATGTACTTTTGACCTACCACAGAACTATGAATTTTCCCAATAGTGTATAGAAAAATGCAAATTATTTACCCTTTTCATGCAGTTACATTGGGATTAATCTGCCAGGCGAAGGGTTTCTGGGCAGGCAAACGTAGCCTATTCAGGTAAAAATAAATGTCCAGTGCAGGGCATCACTCTCTTTTACATTATAGACAAATCAGAAAACTGCAGGCTAGTGAAAATAGGACCCTTTAATGGGCAGGATTTCTACTATTTAAACAAAGGCAGAAAATCCCTCATAATGATTGCATTAGTATACCATAAAACTCATTCCAGCAAATTAAGGAGAGACAAACATATCTGTACCAGGATTAGCATTTGGTTATTTTATTTAGTTAAATGTTGGAACAGTATTTTATCTGATCGTAGTTTGGTTTTATGTAGCAATAGTCTCTGTAGTTAATGAAGTGAAGATTCTGCAGGATGCATACAACACGTTGAACAGCACCGAGAGATGTCATCATTCAATAAAGGTGTTAAATCTACCAAGTCTAATGTCTGTTCTCCAGAGATCTCACTTGAATTTGATACATAGCTGAGCTGCGAATTAGTGCACATGAAAATTTTCTTTACATGCTGATATATTCCCAGAATATTATATGAAAAGTATTTCTTTTTTAAAACTATACACATTTTTATATTAGGTAAATTTTATTTAGCAGTGCCCAATATTTCACTACAGCGTTACTACCCATAAGGTTACACATGATCCAATGCATACACACTATGATTTTTTGACCTATCTGTTGTTCATCAGTTATGACCTGTACAAGTTTTTGGATTAAAGCTTTTTACGATTTGCAGGATGTCTTTTGGATCGAGTCACTGTCTGCTAAGTCTACTGAGACCGTAAGTTACAGCAATCTTACCACAACTGCATCAAATTATAGAGGTCACACTTGCAGTGCTTAGTTTGGAGAGGTAGAACACTACCACAGTACCACACTACTATTATAAAGTTAAGACTGTGAGTGTTATTTATGAAAACTAAGGACTGCAAAATCTGGTGCAACTCTGTATAGAAACCAATCAGCTTTAAAGGCTAATTGAAGCTGAAGTCAGAAGTTGATTGGCTACCATGCATAGCTGCACCAGATTCTGAGTGCTCCAGTTTTAGTAAATCTTCCCCTGTATGTTTTCCCGTTTGTCTCCATTCATCTGGCAATACTTTTGTATTGTCACATGCATCTTATCTCCAGATAACATTTGGGGGTTGATTTACTAAAACTGGAACACTCAGAATCAGGGGCAGCTGTGCATGGTAGCCAATACGTTTTATTCTGTCCCTGTGTACTTAAAGTCTAGGGTTGTATTTAACTATTAAACATTACCCCTAAAAGACATCTGTAGGGGACAACAGGTGTTTTTGAGGCAATCTCACCCTAATCTACTTATTTTACATCGAATTAATAAAGCATTGCAAAGAGCAATGACATTAGTAGTAAACAACAACCAATTACCTTTTAGTTTCAATGCCAATTAGCTGGTATGGGTTGCTTCATCAAAAGCTTCTATCCCCTTGTTTCTGTAAGGTCTGCATGACCAACTTTACAAGATCAACTATTTGCTCATTGGGGTTTTCCCACAGGAAATTGGGGAGCACTGCCACAAGTCAACTGAAGCAGTTGTCCCTAACTACTCTTAGTCGGAAAAAAAACACTAATATAGCTTTAAATTTCACCAAGCATGATGCCAGAGATTACTAAAATGTATACTAGAATTTTGGCAAAAATGTATTTTGCTAATAGTCACCGAAGCTACTGCCAATAGGACCTGTTACCTTATAAATAACTTACTGGTGCAAAACCAATTATAAAAACTGTACTCCATTCTACAACCCAAGACCTGGCTTTTCCTCTATTGGGCACCACAATCTAGGGCACCATAATCTGCTCTTTAATACAGCATATAAATAAATGCCTTTTTAAAGGGTTGAGGAGGTTGGTGTGTCTCAGCACAACATCCTAACTCGCAAATAGGCACATATACTTGCAAGTACTATACAGCCCATCATCACATTTTTTCTGCCAGGAATGCCTGATGCTCATATATCAGTACAGTGTGCAAGAAGCCTTATAAATGTTGTACATCAATACTCAAAGTGATTTTTTTTTAAAACACATTCTTTGTATCTGAAATAGCATTAGTACCAATTACAATTCACATCAAACAACGGGGGTCTTAAGCATTAATACACAGGTAACAACGGAAACAACAACCATGTGGCACATGGGAGTTCTATAATCCCCTGTATAAAATACAAAATAAAATATGAACAGGCAAAGACCATCAATGCACTGGTGGTGGTATCTGTATGGATATCCATTAATATACAGTATTTTTATACATTGGGAGCAGTGAGAGGTGGAGAAGAGGGAAAAATAATTAAAAGGAGAGGAATTCTGTTGGCTAAACTATACCACTATAGTATAGCACTGTTATAACAGCAAGAGGGAATAGGAAAGTGGGAAGAGAAATATGGGTAGACTCACCAGAGGGGGGGTGACTAGATCTCAAACAGTTAGAGCAGAGTGGGGGGCTGGGAGGTGTCAGAAATAAAAGGAAGGTTAGGATTCAAATTTGACATGTGAAAAAGGGGAGAATTCGTGGCAGACTTGGTGGTCACAGGTCCAACGAGGTGCGTCAAAGAGATTTCTTTGGGACTTTCAAGGTGCCAAATTATGTAAACTATACAATAAAAATGTCAATTTTATTTATACCTAAATAATAAAAGAATCACATGTGTAATAATGTATATATGTGCACATTAACAAACTGCACACTATAATCAGGTGATTTGCTTATTTTTACATTTTTCTTTTTAGTTGCTCAAATCATCATCAACTCTCTGATATACGTCTATATGTATAAATTAAAGCAGTTACATGCTTGTATTAATACAGCGTTGTAATGACAAGGAAACAACATCTCAATGCGTTTTGTTGCTTAAATTCTTTAGGTGTGTGAAAGGAGAGTCTATCTATAACTTCACAAAAATGATCTTTCACTCACAAGAGCCAAAATAGAATGTAAAAATATTGAAATATGGCTTCTGGAGAAACAATGATTTTCTTAAATGGCAGCACCTACCTTAGGCAAGACAAAAGACAACCAGACGGACACCCAACGAACATTGAGGTGAGCAACCTGGGATATTAAAAGGAACCCAGGATACAAAAATATGATTACAAGATGTAGATGTCTTAAAGGAATAGGTGCAATTAACTCACTAATAAATTAGACAACCACTTAATCATAAACCTAAATAAATTGTGTTATAAAACAGGATATCTTATATCTCTTATTCCCATCCATTATGTGGTATCTAGATGAGTTTTTAAAAGTTCACATTGAGAAGAGTGTTTAATGTTCTTCAAACTGAGAGTGATATCTGCATAGAGTTCTATAAAAAGAAAAAAAAAGACATAGCTGAATATCAATCCTTGCTATAGTGTCCTTTCCTATTAATAATTCTCACAAATCAGTTTTGGATAGGTATAAATCCTATCCAATGAGAGTTATGTTTGACTGCTGTCTGCGTACATCAGATACCAGGAGTGATTAGAGGTGGAGATGATGGCTTAGTTATTGACTTTTAACAAAAAGGCAATTTCTCTATTTCAGTAACGGTGCTGTTTGCTCTGCCAACTACATGTTTTGAGAAAAAAAGGAGAATTTGAAAGAACTGATAGAATGAATGTTGAAGCATCTACAATGTTAACAAGCTTGAGGAATGCAGAGGTATACTTTACAGGCTTTATATAATCTGTTCCCTGTCCAGGCTCACACACACTGGCTATCCTCTATATGACATTTGTCTCTATAGACTACATTGCTGTTCTACAGCCTTCTGCCTCATTGCGGAATTTGATGCCAAAAACTGAAAGGCTTGGAGAGCTCAATAAACAACCTACAAATCATTTCAGTTCTACTGGGAATGTTTTTTTTTTATCCTTACACAATCTCTTTATTACAACAAAAACTAATTTAACTGAATAACAGCATAAATCAGGATCAGAAGAGAAAGATCATCACCAATTGAATAAGATAAAAAATCTGAATCTTTAGAAGGTAACTCTTTTAAGATTCCCAAATCCAAATAAAACAATTTATGAATACAGATGATTAGTAGATACAGTACACTCAAATCCATCAAAAAATAGCCATCTGATTTCAAGTGTAGAAAGGATACAAATGTTACAAGGAAACAATGTTTCTCTGAGAGCACCTGCATATAAAATGGGATCCACAACCTTACAGCTCTCTCCAGACTAGGAAAGCCCTTGGTAAACACTATAAATTAGGCCAAGAGTGCACTGCCATAGTGTACAGTCCTAAAAAAAAAATGCATTTTGTTAATGTATCATACTCACAGAAAGACTAGATGTACACGCATATCAAAAGTATTCCACTAAATGTGGCTCTGATCTACAGGGAGCACCTTCAAAATGTCTAAGCCAGGATGCAGCACTGAGATAGTGCTTTTGTTGGTGGTCAAGTGTTGATGGTAGAAAGTAGGACAGTTAGGCCTGGTCAGAGGTCTTTTGAACTTCATGAAATATTTGTGATATGTGTGCACATCTAGTCTTTTTGTGAGTATAATACATTAATAATATACAGTTTTATTGAAGATTATGCACTACGCTGGTGGGTTCTCCACTTTTATAATGTTCAAATCTACTGTATGTACCATGACAGCTTGTTCCTCTCCAGTCCCAACCAACAATTGTTCCATCCAATCTGCAATGTGCTGAACCCAAGCCCCTGATAAGCAACATACTGCTCTGCGATCACGGACTTTGTGACAGATTGCCTTATCTGTCCGTGCAATAATTTAGTACCCTTACAACCAGTATCTGTTTATTGTTTTCTGTAACCTTGCACCATGCTCACTAGAGGGGAGTCACTCTGCTTAAAGCGGAGTTACGGGCACAAATCGACCTAATCGATTTTGTGCCCATCCGCTGGATCTTCTTCACCTGAAAAGGAATTGAATAGTTAGGCATTAGGGTTGAGCGAACACCTAGATGTCCGTGTTCGACGGGTTCGGCCGAACTTTAAAAAAAAGTCCGGGTCCGTGTCCCGGACTTTTACCGAACTTTTCCCGGACACCGAACCCCATCGAAGTCAATGGGGACCCGAACTTTAAGGCACTAAAATGGCTCTAAAACACCAAAGGAAAGGGCTAGAGTGCTGCAAATGGCAGCAAAACGTAATTAAGAGCATGGCAAGTGCTCTGCAAACAAATGTGGATAGGGAAATAACTTAAAACAACAAAAAAAAACAGAAAAACAAAACAATGTTCTTCTTCATCTCTGAAGGACGAGGCCCATATGGAGTAGGAGGGAGGTTGAGGTGGTGGTGGATGTGGCGGTGACATAGGCATGCGCACAGGGTGTGCCGGGTGTGCCTGGGCACACCCTAATCACCTAGGGCACATAGCATTGCCAGTGAGGAGATGGGAAAGATCTCCCTCGGACCTGCTCTGCTCTATTTCTCTTTGCCTACAGGTACATGGCCCCGATACATTACTCTCCCTGCTGGCAAACACATGCATGTGTATTTCAACTTTGGGGTGCACACCTTAATGCAATAGGCTGCGCACACCTATGGGCGGTGTAGGTGGAAGCGGCGGTGGAGGAGGACCAGGGCCGGATTAAGAGCATCATGGGCTTGGTGCTAAGGATTTTGAAGGGCCTTAAGGACCGTGCCTTGCCATGCACCCAGAGGAGGAAGGGTGCAGCCATGCATGCCTAATTCAACATGGGATGCTGTCTCTGAAGCCCATAAACACATCCATGCATCGGCAACTGTCCCTCCTTGTCCGGCCTTCGCGCTGTGTGGGGAGGTTCCGAGGGTGCTGCCTGGGGAAGCGAGCATAGAAGCCAGACTTCTGTGTTTACAAGTGACAGAAGAGCGGTAACAGTGAATATGGCCAACCCGGGGCCTATATAAAAGGTAGGGGCCTGGAGCTGCAGCTCCAATAGCCCCTACGTTAATCTGGCCCTGAGGAGGAGGACGAGGTAGCCAACACTGCTTCTTTTCACAAATTTTAAATGAGGGTACACCCCAAAAGAGTGAGAAAGAGCAAAAATGGAACAATGGGTGGGTAAGGTCGGTATCCATTGCTATTCTGCATAAGGTACGGAAAAGTCCCGTGGGATCCATGCCTGGTTCATTTTAATGAACGTGAGCTTGTCCACATTGTCTCTGGACAGGCGGCTGCGCTTGTCTGTTATAACGCCCCCAGCCGTGCTAAATACCCGTTCAGATAATACACTGGCTGCAGGGCACGCCAGCACCTCCAAGGCGTAAAGGGCAAGCTCAGGCCATGTGCCCAATTTGGAGACCCAGAAGTTGAAGGGGGCAGACCCCTCATTCACTACATGTAGGCGTGTGCACACATACTGCTCCACCATGTTGGTAAAATGCTGCCTCCTGCTAAGACGTTCCATCTGAGCTGCTGGTGCTGCTGTTTGTTGTGGCGTGCTGACAAAGCTTTTCCACATTTCGGCCATGCTAACCCTGCCTTCTGAGGTGCTGGCGGTGCCCTGGTTGCGTTGGCGACCTCCTCCTCCTCCTCCTCCTCCTCTGCCTTGTGCTTCCACTGCGGCCCCGCTGTCAGATGGGAATGCGAGCAGCATGGCGTCTACCAGAGTGCGCTTGTACTCGCGCATCTTGCGATCGCGCTCCAGTGAGTGAATTAAGGACGGTACGTTGTCCTTGTAACGGGGATCCAGCAGCGTGGCCACCCAGTAATCAGCACAAGTTAGAATGTGGGCAACTCGGCGGGCGTTGTGGAGACACTGCAGCATGTAATCACTCATGTGTGCCAGGCTGCCCAGAGGCGACGAAAGGCTGTCCTCTGTGGGAGGTGTATCGTCCGTGTCCTCTGTATCCCCCCAGCCACGCACCAGTGATGGCCATGAGCTGGCCTGGGTGCCACCCTGCTGTGAACATGGTTCCATCTCCTCCTCCAGCTCCTCCTCCTCCTCATCTTCCTCATCCTCCAGAACTGTGCCCCTGCTGGACAATTGTGTCCCTGGCGTTTGTGTGTGCAGGAACCCACCCTCGGAGCCCCTTGCGAATGACTGCCCTGAAAGCCTTGGAAATGTTACCTCTTCATCCTCCTCCTCCTCCTCATCCTGTGCCACATCCTCTTCCATCATCGCCCGAATTGTTTTTTCAAGGAGGCATAGAAGTGGGATAGTTAAGCTGAGAACGGCGTCATTGCCACTGGCCATGTTGGTGGAGTACTCAAAACAGCGCAACAAGGCACACAGGTCTCGCATGGAGGCCCAGTTATTGGTGGTGAAGTGGTGCTGTTCCGCAGAGCGACTCACGCGTGCGTGCTGCAGCTGAAACTCCACTATGGCCTGCTGCTGCTCGCACAGTCTTTCCAGCATGTGCAAGGTGGAGTTCCACCTTGTGGGCACGTCACATATGAGGCGGTGAGCGGGAAGGCCGAAGTTACGCTGCAGCGCTGCCAGGCGAGCAGCAGCAGGGTGAGAACACCGAAAGTGCGCACAAACGGCCCGCACTTTCTGCAGCAGCTCTGACATATCGGGGTAGTTTTTAAGGAACCTCTGCACCACCAAATTCAGCACATGCGCCAGGCAAGGGATGTGCGTCAAACCGGCTAGGCCCAGAGCTGCTATGAGATTTCGCCCAGGCCGGGCTTGAGGCTCGCTGGCAGCAACCACTCATTTGTCTGCTGTTCCATGCTCCTCCACAACTCCTGCGCGGTGTGTGGTTTGTCCCCCAAACAGGCAAGTTGTAAAACTGCCTGCTGTCGTTTACCCCTGGCCGTGCTGAAGTTGGTGGTGAAGGTGTTGCGCTGTCCGGATGAGGAGGCGGTAGAGGATGAGGAAGCGGAGTAGGAGGAGTTAGGAACAGGAGGCAAACTGAAGCGCCCTGCAATCCTCGGTGGTGGAAGGACATGCGCCAAATTGCTATCCGCCTCAGGCCCATCCGCCACTGCATTTACCCAGTGTGCCGTTAGGAAGATATAACGCCCCTGACCGTGCTTACTGGTCCACGTATCCGTAGTTAGGTGGACCTTGGCACAGATGGCGTTGCGCAGTGCACACGTGATTTTTTTCCCCCACTTGGTTGTGCAGGGAAGGGATGGCTTGCCTGGAAAAGTAGTGGCGGCTGGGCACGACGTACTGTGGGACAGCCACCGACATAAGCTTTTTAAAACTGGGCGTCTCCACCAGACGGAAGGACAGCATTTCAAAGGCCAATAATTTTGAAATGCTGGCATTCAGGGCCAGGGATCGCGGGTGGGTAGGGGGGTACTTCCTCTTCCTCTCAAGTGTTTGGGAGATGGAAAGCTGAACGCTTCCACGGGACATTGTGGAGATGGTTGTTGGTGACCCAGGTGGTGGTGTTGCTGACAGATCGTCTGTTTGCGGGGTGGCAGGTGCCGGTATCACTACAGATGTGGCTGGAGCGGCCGAGACTGCAGCAGAAGAGGAAGCAGGATGAGCCAGAGACGTTTCTTGGTTTTGAAGGTGTGTACTCCACTGCAGCTTGTGCTTTGCACTTAGATGCCTGATCATGCAGGTTGTGCTCAGGTTGAGAAGGTTTATGCCTCGCTTCAAGCTCTGATTGCACAGGGTGCAAACCACTCGTGTCCTGTCATCAGCACATTTTCTAAAGAACTTCCACGCTAGAGAACTCCTTTGAGCTGACTTTGGTGCGCTCGTTCCCTTGCTGCGTTGGGCAGTAGCGGGCGTAGTGTCTAGGGCACGGCCGCTCCGCTTCTGCACCCTGCTCCCTCTTCTGCTGTGCTGGTGGCTCTGTGCGACCACCGCCTCTTCCTCCAAACTACTCAGGTCACCTGCATGACGTTCATTCCATGTGGGGTCGAGGACCTCATCGTCCTCCACATCATCTTCCACCCAGTCTTCACCCCTGCCCTCCTTGTCGGTCTCCACAATGCTGAACGCCGCAGCAGTTGGCACCTGCGTTTCGTGATCATCGGAGACGTGCTGCGATGATCCTTGCATGTACTCATCTTGAGAAATAAGTGGTTGGGCATCGCTGCACTCAATCTCTTCCACTTCTGGGGCAGGGCTAGGTGGATGGCCCTGGGAAACCCTGCTGACAGAGTCATCATAAAGAAGAAGAGACTGCTGTATGGCTTGGGGCTCAGACTGCTTGCCTGATTTGCAAGGGGGTGAGGTGAAAGACGGTTGGACATCGGCTGCAGGTGCCAACTGTGACCTTTCTGCAGTAGACTGGGTGGGAGACAATGTGAAGGAACTGGAGGCACTGTCAGCAGCAAACCAATCTACTATCGCCTCCACTTGTTCTGGCCTCATCACTTCTAGGGGCGTATGATGCCCTACCAAATACTGATGCAGGTTCTGTCGCCTACTCACACTTGAGGAAGGTGTTTCATTTGTGCGTGTAGCTGGCACAGATCGACCACGTCCTCTCCTTGCAACAGGAGCTCTACCAGCAGCACCACGACCCAGGCCACGGCCCTTATTTGACGGTCTCCTCATATTTCTGTAATTTAAGATCTTGCCCTAGAAAGGATTTTATTGAATAGCGGAATAGGAAATATGATCCAAAAAAGTGTATGTATCTCGCACGTACAAAACCACACTAGGCCCCAATTACTATTGTTTCTACCCCTAAAAGGATGGATGAGGAGTAGGAGGAGTATGGAACAGACAGCACCCTCAAATCTTCAGAAGTATGAGATGAACCTCAAAAACTTGGAAAGGTGGATCTCACATGTACCGACACAGACTATCCCGCAATTCAATTGATCCTCAAAGGTTTTTATTGAATAGCGGAAAAGGAAATATGATCAAAAAGAAAGTGTATGTATCTCACACGTACACCACCACACTAGGCCCCAATTACTATTGTTTGTACCCCTAAAAGGATGGTTGAGCAGTAGGAGGAGGAGTATGGAACAGGCAGCACCCTCAAATCTTCAGAAGTATGAGATGAACCCCAAAAACTTGGAAAGGTGGATCTCACACGTACCGACACAGACTATCATGCAATTTAATTGATCCCCAAAGGTTTTAATTGAATAGCGGAATAGAAAATATGATCAAAAAGAAAGTGTATGTATCTCACACGTACACCACCACACTAGGCCCCAATTACTATTGTTTGTACCCTTAAAAGGATGGTTGAGCAGTAGGAGGAGGAGTATGGAACAGGCAGCACCCTCAAATCTTCAGAAGTATGAGATGAACCCCAAAAACTTGGAAAGGTGGATCTCACACGTACCGACACAGACTATCACGCAATTTAATTGATCCCCAAAGGTTTTAATTGAATAGCGAAATAGAAAATATGATCAAAAAGAAAGTGTATGTATCTCACACGTACACCACCACACTAGGCCCCAATTACTATTGTTTGTACCCCTAAAAGGATGGTTGAGCAGTAGGAGGAGGAGTATGGAACAGGCAGCACCCTCAAATCTTCAGAAGTATGAGATGAACCCCAAAAACTTGGAAAGGTGGATCTCACACGTACCGACACAGACTATCACGCAATTTAATTGATCCCCAAAGGTTTTAATTGAATAGCGGAATAGAAAATATGATCAAAAAGAAAGTGTATGTATGTCACACGTACACCACCACACTAGGCCCCAATTACTATTGTTTGTACCCCTAAAAGGATGGTTGAGCAGTAGGAGGAGGAGTATGGAACAGGCAGCACCCTCAAATCTTCAGAAGTATGAGATGAACCCCAAAAACTTGGAAAGGTGGATCTCACACGTACCGACACAGACTATCACGCAATTTAATTGATCCCCAAAGGTTTTAATTGAATAGCGGAATAGAAAATATGATCAAAAAGAAAGTGTATGTATCTCACATGTACACCACCACACTAGGCCCCAATTACTATTGTTTGTACCCCTAAAAGGATGGTTGAGCAGTAGGAGGAGGAGTATGGAACAGGCAGCACCCTCAAATCTTCAGAAGTATGAGATGAACCCCAAAAACTTGGAAAGGTGGATCTCACACGTACCGACACAGACTATCACGCAATTTAATTGATCCCCAAAGGTTTTAATTGAATAGCGGAATAGAAAATATGATCAAAAAGAAAGTGTATGTATCTCACACGTACACCACCACACTAGGCCCCAATTACTATTGTTTGTACCCCTAAAAGGATGGTTGAGCAGTAGGAGGAGGAGTATGGAACAGGCAGCACCCTCAAATCTTCAGAAGTATGAGATGAACCCCAAAAACTTGGAAAGGTGGATCTCACACGTACCGACACAGACTATCACGCAATTTAATTGATCCCCAAAGGTTTTAATTGAATAGCGGAATAGAAAATATGATCAAAAAGAAAGTGTATGTATCTCACACGTACACCACCACACTAGGCCCCAATTACTATTGTTTGTACCCCTAAAAGGATGGTTGAGCAGTAGGAGGAGGAGTATGGAACAGGCAGCACCCTCAAATCTTCAGAAGTATGAGATGAACCCCAAAAACTTGGAAAGGTGGATCTCACACGTACCGACACAGACTATCACGCAATTTAATTGATCCCCAAAGGTTTTAATTGAATAGCGGAATAGAAAATATGATCAAAAAGAAAGTGTATGTATCTCACACGTACACCACCACACTAGGCCCCAATTACTATTGTTTGTACCCCTAAAAGGATGGTTGAGCAGTAGGAGGAGGAGTATGGAACAGGCAGCACCCTCAAATCTTCAGAAGTATGAGATGAACCCCAAAAACTTGGAAAGGTGGATCTCACACGTACCGACACAGACTATCACGCAATTTAATTGATCCCCAAAGGTTTTAATTGAATAGCGGAATAGAAAATATGATCAAAAAGAAAGTGTATGTATCTCACACGTACACCACCACACTAGGCCCCAATTACTATTGTTTGTACCCCTAAAAGGATGGTTGAGCAGTAGGAGGAGGAGTATGGAACAGGCAGCACCCTCAAATGTTCAGAAGTATGAGATTGTGTTCACTGTACCCCGCAAAGATTGTGTTCACTGCACCCCACAAAGATTGTGTTCACTGCACCTCAAAAAGGATTTTGTTCACTGCACCCCACAAAGATTGTGTTCACTGCACCCTAAAAGGATTTTGTTCACTGCACCCCAAAAAGATTGTGTTCACTGTACCCCCCAAAGATTGTGTTCACTGCACCCCACAAAGATTCTGTTCCCTGTACCCCACAAAGATTGTGTTCACTGCACCCTACAAAGGATTTTGTTCACTGCACCCCAAAAAGATTGTGTTCACTGCACCCCAAAAAGGATGTTGTTCACTGCACCCTAAAAAGGATTTTGTTCACTGCACCCCAAAAAGATTGTGTTCACTGCACCCCACAAAGATTGTGTTCACTGCACCCCACAAAGGATTTTGTTCACTGCACCCCAAAAAGATTGTGTTCACTGTACCCCCCAAAGATTGTGTTCACTGCACCCCACAAAGGATTTTGTTCACTGCACCCCAAAAAGATTGTGTTCACTGTACCCCCCAAAGATTGTGTTCACTGCACCCCACAAAGATTCTGTTCACTGTACCCCACAAAGATTGTGTTCACTGCACCCCACAAAGGATTTTGTTCACTGCACCCCAAAAAGATTGTGTTCACTGCACCCCAAAAAGGATGTTGTTCACTGCACCCCAAAAAGGATTTTGTTCACTGCACCCCAAAAAGATTGTGTTCACTGCACCCCACAAAGATTGTGTTCACTGCACCCCACAAAGGATTTTGTTTACTGCACCCCAAAAAGATTGTGTTCACTGTACCCCCCAAAGATTGTGTTCACTGCACCCCACAAAGGATTTTGTTCACTGCACCCCAAAAAGATTGTGTTCACTGTACCCCCCAAAGATTGTGTTCACTGCACCCCACAAAGATTCTGTTCACTGTACCCCACAAAGATTGTGTTCACTGCACCCCACAAAGGATTTTGTTCACTGCACCCCAAAAAGATTGTGTTCACTGCACCCCAAAAAGGATTTTGTTCACTGCACCCCAAAAAGGATGTTGTTCACTGCACCCCAAAAAGGATTTTGTTCACTGCACCCCAAAAAGATTGTGTTCACTGCACCCCACAAAGATTGTGTTCACTGCACCCCACAAAGGATTTTGTTCACTGCACCCCAAAAAGATTGTGTTCACTGCACCCCAAAAAGGATGTTGTTCACTGCACCCCAAAAAGGATTTTGTTCACTGCACCCCAAAAAGATTGTGTTCACTGCACCCCACAAAGATTGTGTTCACTGCACCCCACAAAGGATTTTGTTCACTGCACCCCAAAAAGATTGTGTTCACTGTACCCCCCAAAGATTGTGTTCACTGCACCCCACAAAGGATTTTGTTCACTGCACCCCAAAAAGATTGTGTTCACTGTACCCCCCAAAGATTGTGTTCACTGCACCCCACAAAGATTCTGTTCACTGTACCCCACAAAGATTGTGTTCACTGCACCCCACAAAGGATTTTGTTCACTGCACCCCAAAAAGATTGTGTTCACTGCACCCCAAAAAGGATTTTGTTCACTGCACCCCAAAAAGGATGTTGTTCACTGCACCCCAAAAAGGATTTTGTTCACTGCACCCCAAAAAGATTGTGTTCACTGCACCCCACAAAGATTGTGTTCACTGCACCCCACTAAGGATTTTGTTCACTGCACCCCAAAAGATTGTGTTCACTGCACCCCAAAAAGGATTTTGTTCACTGCACCCCAAAAAGGATGTTGTTCACTGCACCCCAAAAAGGATTTTGTTCACTCCACCCCAAAAAGATTGTGTTCACTGCACCCCACAAAGATTGTGTTCACTGCACCCCAAAAAGGATTTTGTTCACTGCACCCCAAAAAGATTGTGTTCACTGCACCCCACAAAGATTGTGTTCACTGCACCCCACAAAGGATTTTGTTCACTGCACCCCAAAAAGATTGTGTTCACTGCACCCCACAAAGATTGTGTTCACTGCACCCCACAAAGTATTTTGTTCACTGCACCCCAAAAAGATTGTGTTCACTGTACCCCCCAAAGATTGTGTTCACTGCACCCCACAAAGATTCTGTTCACTGTACCTCACAAAGATTGTGTTCACTGCACCCTAAAAGGATTTTGTTCACTGCACCCCAAAAAGGATGTTGTTCACTGCACCCCAAAAAGGATTTTGTTCACTGCACCCCAAAAAGGATGTTGTTCACTGCACCCCAAAAAGGATTTTGTTCACTGCACCCCACAATGATTGTGTTCACTGCACCCCACAAAGATTGTGTTCACTGCACCCCACCAAGGATTTTGTTCACTGCACCCCAAAAAGGATTTTGTTCACTGCACCCCAAAAAGGATGTTGTTCACTGCACCCCAAAAAGATTGTGTTCACTGCACCCCACAAAGATTGTGTTCACTGCACCCCACAAAGGATTTTGTTCACTGCACCCCAAAAAGATTGTGTTCACTGCACCCCAAAAAGGATGTTGTTCACTGCACCCCAAAAAGGATTTTGTTCACTGCACCCCAAAAAGATTTTGTTCACTGCACCCAAAAAAGGACGTTGTTCACTGCACCCCAAAAAGATTGTGTTCACTGCACCCCAAAAAGATTGTGTTCACTGCAGCTCACACACAGAAAAATGGATGTGGATCACTGACACCTGCCTATCTCCTATCCCACACCACACAGCAATATCGATTGTAGTTTGTAGAACACAGTTTCCCTAAAATTCAGCAGCAGCAGCCTCTCCCTAACAGGATTGAGAAGAGATCGTAGATCAGGATTGAGTGCAGAGTCACCCCACCCCCCACACAGCAATATCGATTGTACTTTGTAGAAGACACTGACCCTATAATTCAGCAGACTCTATCCCTAAAATGCCTACAACTCGCCCTGCCTAAACACTCCGACCTGTCCCTCAATTCTATCCGGACACAAATGGTTTTTTCCTGCCTGTCTTTCCCTAATCAGCAGCCAGCACGTTGATGTGTGCTCTGTCCCTGATCTAAGCAGCAGAATGAAGACGCTGCGGCTGCCTGGAACTTATAAAGACTTGGTCACATGCTTCAGACGGCCAATCACAGCTACTGAGACATTTGCAGGCATGGCTGGGATGGCTTAAGGCACACCAGTTAAACGATTGTTGATTGGCTGTTGAAAGCCCGCCATGAAAAGAGCGCCAAAGCATGCAAAACCCGGAAATAAAACGACCGAACACGGATTTTTACCCGAACATACAGTAAAGTGTCCGTGTCCGTGTTCGGGTACAAAAAATCCAATTATTCGGTACGAACACGAATAATACAGTCCGTGTTCGCTCAACACTATTATATTTTTTTTTTTACTCATCTTGTAATTGTAGATAGAAAATACTCACCTCTTCTTCACTTCCTCCCTCTGTGCCGCGGCTCCGCCGTCACTTCCTCCTTTGCGATGATTCCTGGGATGATTCCGGGGCGACGCCACATTCCCTGCTAAACAGCTTCTGGGCATGCCCAGAAGCTGTGGAGGAATGCGGCGCCGCACCGGAAGTGAAGAGAGGGGCCGGTGCAGGCGCATTCTGGGAGAAGAAGACACGGAAGAGGATCGCGCCGGCTTCAGCTGCCCACAAGAGAGATGGCAACGCTGGAGAAGAAATTTTATAAGTGAGTATTTCTTCTTGCAGGTAAGTGCGAACCGGGACAGATCAGAGGCTAGCCATTGTGGAATGTACTAGCCCTGACTGTCCCGGGGGTATCTCTATTGAAAAAATGTTTTCGTGCCCGGAACTCCGCTTTAAGCAATGCCACTCCAAAACATGTATGAAGTTAAGGCAGCCATAGGTGTGTGCACGGGGTGTGCCGAGTATGCCCTCCTTCACTCTGATCCCCCCTCCTCATCAATCTTCAGTGCAGTGTGCTGAGAGAACCTGGAGGCGGAGCACAGCTACTGCCGGGGGGGCTGCTGTGCAGGAAGAAAGTTTAGCTGAGCCGATGTTCTTCTGAGAAGTGTCTATTTGGCTCCTGAGGTAAACTGGCAGTTTCATACATGTTTTGGAGTGGCATTGCTTAAAGCGGAGTTCCGGGCACGAAAACATTTTTTCAATAGACATACCCCCGGGACAGTCAGGGCTAGTACATTCCACAATGGCTAGCCTCTGATCTGTCCCGCCTCTGATATGTCCAGGCAATGAGAAGTTACTTTATGACCTTTCTATTTAACCATATGCTATCCAAACTCTGTACAATCAAAGTCTAAACTGACTACATAAACTAAACACTCTATGTACAAAAAAAACAATCCTTGACCACTTGACCTCCGGAAGGTTTACCCCCCTTCATGCCCTGGCCATTTTTTGTGATACAGCTCTACATTACTTTAACTGACAATTGAGCAGTCACGCGACACTGTACCCAAATACAATTTTTCACCCCCCACACACACAAATAGACCTTTCTTTTGGTGGTATTTGATCACCTCTGTGTTTTTTATTTTTTGTGTTATTAACCACTTAATGCAAAGTGACGTAGACCAACGTCGGCTCATTTTAAGTGGTTGTACCAGGGGCGATGCCTCTAGCTAGATCATCAGGTACTGTTTTATAGAGCCAGCGGTCGGTTTTCGTGCGGTAATGACCAATGTGGCTCAGGAGCCGCTCGATCATTACCCCGGCGAGCGGGAGGGGACACCCCCCTCCCACCGCCTTCCGCAGCTCTGCCTGGGTCTCCCGTCCCAAAGGGAAACCAGAGCAACCAGCCGGTGCCTCCGCCGGCTGGATGGCGTCCCGATCTAAGCCGAATGTGGCTTCGATCGGGTCTCTGATGAGTTAACCCGGAGGCGGCGTCCATGATGTCACATCCGGGATACTCGGCTGCTAAAGGCAGCAGATTCAAAAAGTGACTGTATTCAAAAAATAAAGTTTTTGGCGTTTTGAATACATGGAAGTGCAGTGGAGGGGTCCAGGGTCTTTTAGACCCTCGATCCCTCCATACAGAGTACCTGTCACTGCATATTGCTGTCACAAGGGATGTTTACATTGCTTGTGACAGCAATAAAAGTGATCAGATTTTTTTTTTAAAAAACCTGTGCTAAAATTAACCGTAGTACTACTGCGGCAAAGTGGCTCGTTATCTTCTGACGACGTAGACCTACGTCGCCAGACTCCTCCCCCTGTAGGCAGCGCTCCCGCTGTTTTCATTCACAGCGGGAGTCGGGCCAGGGGAGGAGCAGCGGCGATCGTCGGGGAATCCAGTTTGGAGATCCGCCCGCCTGTGTAAACAGAGCGGGCGGATCTCCTAAGTGACAGGGAGTGACAGATCGGAGTGTTCAGCATAGCTGAACATCCGATCTGTCCCTGGCTCACTCAGTCACCTCCCCCCCCACACGTTAGTAAGCACCAGGCATACATTAACCCCTCCCTCTCCAATAAAATTAACCCCTTCCCTGCCAGTGTCATTTTTACAGTAACAGTGCATATTTATAGCACTAATTACTGCAGTAATGTCACTGGTACCCCCAAAAGTGTCAAAAATGTCAGTCAAGGGTCCGATCTGTCCGCCGCAATGTTGCAGTCCCGCAAAAAAAACGCAGATCGCCGCCATTACGCGTTAAAAAAAAAACCATACATGGGTAGCAGAAAACAAATTGGCCAAAAATTTAAAAAAAAATTGCTTTTTACATCTTTTTTGGGGGGAATTTCATATAAAAAAATTTTCAAAATATTGTTATTTTTTCAAAATTAACGCTCTTTTTTTGTTTATAGCGCAAAAAGTAAAAATCGCACTGGTGATCAAATACCACCAAAAGAAAGCTCTGTTTGTGGGAAAAAAGGACGTAAATTTTTTTTTGGGTACGGCGTTGCATGACCGCGCAATTGTCAGTTAAATTCGCACAGCGCCGAATCGCAAAAAGTGGCCCAGACATAAGACAGCAAAATGCTCTAGTGGTAAAGTGGTTAAAAAAATAAATAAAATAAATAGGAAAAAAAAATATTAATTTTTAGCCACCCCCGTCGCCGTGAGCTCGCGCACGAAAGAAAACGTATATAGAAGTCGCAAATGAAATCGCTGTTCAAACCACAATGTTAAAAAAATTTAAAGCGTCGCCTATGGAGATTTTTATTGACTGTAGTTTGTCGCCATTTCACGGGTGTGCGCAATTTTAAACCATAACATGTTGGGTATCTATTTACTCGGCGTGAGATCATCTTTCACAATATATAAAAAATAGGCTATCTTTCCTGTTTAGTTTTCTTTAAATGCAGTGAAATTAGATTTTTCGTAATTTTTACCAAAAAAATGGTGTTTGAAAGATCGCTGCGCAAATACCGCGTGACAAAAAATATTGCAATGACAGCCATTTTATTCTCCAGAGTCTTTGCTAAAAAAATATATATCATGTTTGGGGGTTTTAAGTAGTTTTCTAGCAAAAAAACTGATTTTAACTTGTAAACAAAAAGTGTGAAAAATAGGCCCGGGGCTTAAGTGGTTAACAAATAAAGGCTGACAATTTTGAAAAAAAAAAAAATAATAATAATTTTTACTTTCTCCTATAACAAAAAAAATATAAACATTATAAAAATTCAAATATTCTGCTACGCTTTGGTAAAAAAAAAAAAAACCAATAACTGTATACTGATTGGTTTGTGTCTATAAACTTTGGGATATATATTATTATTTTTATTTATTTTTACACAAGTAATGGCGGCTATTAGCAAATTATACCAGGACTGCTATATTGCGGCAGACAATCGGACACTAACTGATAATTTGTGGGAATCAGTGACATTAATACAGTGATCAGTGCTAAAAATGTGCACGGTCACTGTACTTATGACACTGGCTGCTGGGACGGGGGTTAAACATCTAGGGCAATCAAAGGGTTGACTGTGTGTCTAACCAGTGTTTATTTGTGTACTGTGGGGGGGGGGGTGTTTTTACTAAGGGAAGTTATGGATTGTATTCCCTTTGCAGGGACACAAAATCCATCCCTTCCCCTCTGTCAGAGATCTGCCTTGTTTACAAAGGCAAAGATCCATCCTGTGTCTCTGCCTGAGGATCAGTAATCACAGCAGAAGTTACATGCCCCCCCCCTAGGCAGAAGTGCAAAATCACATACAGTGTCTCACAAAAGTGAGTACACCTCTCACATTTTTGTAAATATTTGATTATATCTTTTCATGTGACAACACTGAAGAAATGACACTTTGCTACAATGTAAAGTAGTGAGTGTACAGCTTGTATAACAGTGTAAATTTGCTGTCCCCTCGAAATAACTCAACATACAGTCATTAATGTCTAAACCGCTGGCAACAAAATTGAGCACACCCCTAAGTGAAAATGTCCAAATTGGGCCCAAAGTGTCAATATTTTGTGTGGCCACCATTATTTTCCAGCACTGCCTTAACCCTCTTGGGCACGGAGTTCACCAGAGCTTCACAGGTTGCCACTGGAGTCCTCTTCCACTCCTTCATGACGACATCACGGAGCTGGTGGATGTTAGAGACCTTGCGCTCCTCCACCTTCCATTTGAGGATGCCCCATAGATGCTCAATAGGGTTTAGGTCTGGAGAAATGTTTGGCCAGTCCATCACTTTTACCCTATATATTCATACACACGCCACGCGCATGTGTGTTTGAGCTTTAGGGTGCACACCCTAATGCAACAGTACACCCATGAAGGCAGCACACAATGTACTGTAAGCACCAAAACATTCATTGTGGTGAGCTACGTTGCTAGAAAAAGTAATACATACAGTGCATTGTGAAAGTATTCGGCCCCCTTAAACCTTTTGCCACATTTCAGGCTTCAAACATAAAGATATAAAACTGTAATTTTTTGTGAAGAATCAACAACAAGTGGGACACAATCATGAAGTGGAATGAAATTTATTGGATATTTCAAACTTTTTTAACAGATAAAAAACTGAAAAATTGGGCGTGCAAAATTATTCAGCCCCTTAAGTTAATACTTTGTAGCGCCGCCTTTTGCTGCGATTACAGCTGTAAGTCGCTTGGGGTATGCCTCTATCAGTTTTGCACATCGAGAGACTGAAATTTTTGCCCATTCCTCCTTGCAAAACAGCTCGAGCTCAGTGAGGTTGGATTGAGAGCGTTTGTGAACAGCAGTTTTCAGTTCTTTCCACAGATTCTCGATTGAATTCAGGTCTGGACTTTGACTTGGTCATTCTAACACCTGGATATGTTTATTTGTAAACCATTCCATTGTATATTTTGCTTTATGTTTTGGATCATTGTCTTGTTGGAAGACAAATCTCTGTCCCAGTCTCAGGTCTTTTTGCAGACTCCATCAGGTTTTCTTCCAGAATGGTCCTGTATTTGGCTCCATCCATCAATTTTAACCATCTTCCCTGCCCGTGCTGAAGAAAAGCAGGCCAAAACCATGATGCTGCCACCACCATGTTTGACAGTGGGGATGGTGTGTTCAGGGTGATGAGCTGTGTTGCTTTTACGCCAAACATAACGTTTTGCATTGTTGCCAAAAAGTTAGATTTTGGTTTCATCTGACCAGAGCACCTTCTTCCACATGTTTGGTGTGTCTCCCAGGTGGCTTGTGGCAAATCTAAAGTTACACTTTTTATGGATATCTTTTTATGGATTATGGCTTTCTTCTTGCCACTCTTCCATAAAGGCCAGATTTGTGCAGTATACGACTGATTGTTGTCCTATGGACAGAGTCTCCCACCTCAGCTGTAGATCTCTGCAGTTCCTCCAGAGTGATCATGGGCCTCTTGGCTGCATCTCTGATCAGTCTTCTCCTTGTATGAGCTGAAAATTTAGAGGGACGGCCAGGTCTTTGTAGATTTGCAGTGGTCGGATACTCCTTCTATTTCAATATTATCGCTTGCACAGTGCTCCTTGGGATGTTTAAAGCTTGGGAAATCTTTTTGTATCCAAATCCGGCTTTAAACTTCTCCACAACAGTATCTCGGACCTGCCTGGTGTGTTCCTTGTTCTTCATGATGCTCTCTGCGCTTTAAACGGACCTCTGAGACTATCACAGTGCAGGTGCATTTATACGGAGACTTGATTACACACAGGTGGATTCTATTTATCATCATTAGTTATTTAGGTCAACATTGGATCATTCAGAGATCCTCACTGAACTTCTGGAGAGAGTTTGCTGCACTGAAAGTAAAGGGCTGAATAATTTTGCACGCCCAATTTTTCAGTTTTTTATTTGTTAACAAAGTTTGAAATACCCAATAAATTTCGTTCCACTTCATGATTGTGTCCCACTTGTTGATTCCTCACAAAAAATTACAGTTTTATATCTTTATGTTTGAAGCCTGAAATGTGGCAAAAGGTCGAAAAGTTCAAGGGGGCCGAATACTTTCGCAATGCACTGTAAGTATGAGTAATGCAGTAATGTATAAGTGTGAATGGGCCCTGACACAAATTGAAAGGGCATGCACATCAACATTTTTTTTTATGACGAAAAAGCAGAAAAGACTATACATTCACCTTTTTTACCCATAGTCCTTCCTTATGGGAATCAGCAAGGATAAAAGAATAACCTGTTATTTCAACACAGGGAAATCTCATTATTTTGTTTTAGCTGTTTTTACTTATCTGACTATAGAGACCTCTGATCATATACAGAGGCATAGAAAGGTGGCCTAAGTATTCAGTATTTCTTTTAGATAGAAGCCGGACTATGGTCCTTGCTGCAGTTTTGATACAGTAATGAATGGGCAACTAGTGATACTTGTCAGCATGCAGGCAAATTGTTGCAGTCTGTTACTAGAATAGTCATACCTGAACTTTTGTTTTGTTACTAGTTTGTCTGTGTTTTAGTCTCACAGGAAGGGTTGATGCTCAGATTTCATTTGGTATTTCTGCAGATTAACAATATAAATTCCTGTTCTGACAGCTGGCAATTTTACTGATGGCACCACCAATGGACTGAGAAAATAAAGGCTCTGTTCCAAAGTACTGCTGCTTCAGTATGCACTTTTTCCTTCCCATCACAAATAACATTGGAAAATGCATCAATCAATAAAAGTCATTTGAAATATTGTTTCAGTGTTAAGGGATCGGCGAGATAGATTTCTCTAAGGTGCACAAAAACAAAATGCTGGTGCATTGTACATTTGCTGCTGACCTTGCTGTCAACATAAAAAATAATAATTATACTTAAATCTAAAATACAGGCAGATGCAAGTTTGTATTTTATAAAAAATAATTCATATTTTCAATGTTTGTAGATAAACATTAAAATGAGATCTACCTCAGAATGAAATAACCCAAAATAGTTACTTACTATAAATAAGTTTATTTTATTTAATTGTACTTTATATACAGTAGTATAAATACATGAGTCTTGATATTAATCTCATGTGCAGTAATTCCTTGTACTGCATTCAAAATTGGACTAAGGGGAAATCTGTGTCAGCCAGTGCCTATTGCATTGCATGAAAATTTAAACTGATTGTGCAAGCGGTCTCCGGGTTACAAACATCCGAATTACAAACGACTCCTACTTACAAACGTAGGGAGACAACAGGAAGTGAGAGAAAAATCTAGCCCTAGGTAGGGAAATTCACTCCTGTAAGAGTTCTCATGGGAAAAGGTGTCTCCACTAAAGCTTTATCACCAATCCTTGTTTCCACAACAACCCCAAATTTTCAAAATCCAATTGTCATAGGGACAGAAAGTGGAGCTGAAATCTTCTGAACGGGGGCACAGACAGCAAAACATGCATTACAGGGGTGTTAGCCCTTCCCTATGCTATCCAAAAACCTTAAAAAATATATTTTTTTGGCTGGAGCTACACTTAAAAATGTACCTGTTCCGACTTACAAACAAATTCAACTTAAGAACAAACCTACAGACCCAATCTTCTTTGTAACCCGGGGACCACCTGTAAAGGCCAATTATTTTTAACTAAAATAAAAAAGATGGTATACTTACCTGCTTTGTGCAATGATATTGCACAGAAGGGTTCCTTAAAACTTTTTTTCAGTCCCCTGCAAGCGCTCTCCTCTTCCTCCTGGTGCCCCCATAGCAAGCCCTGTGCTATGTGGAGCCCTTGGGGGCACACCCCTGAGTCTATTGACAGCAGCCAGGCCCCCCCCCCCCCACACCCTTCTCACAGGATTTGGCTGACAGCAGGGGGAGCATGGCTTCCACTGCTCAGAATCTCCTGTAGGAAGAGGAAGCAAAGGGAGAAAAGCTGCACCCTGGACATCCCTAGATCCTGAGTGGAGGCAAGTAAGTGTTTAGAGCTGGGAAGTTTTTTAATGCAGCAAATGCATTTAAAGCATAAAACTGTTAGCATTTAGAACCATTTTAGGTCTACGTTACCAAGTCTTGACATGTTTTGCAGTGTTTAAAATATAGCTATAAAAATTACATATACCATATGTATAATGCAATCTGTCAATAGCATTAATGCAACATTTTTTGTTTTTCTAATTCCCTCATACCTGTTAGATCTTTATTTTTATTTTTTTCACTTTGATATAGGGTGACAGTGTTGTTCTTTCTGCAGTGAAATTTCATAGTCTGGTATAGGATTCCAGCCATCAAAACCCAGTAGGCTGGTGTCAGTTCTACACCAGACTCTACTGCTTACAATGATTAGTGAATCCATCAATTAAAATGTACACTTTATATGCATCAGTATGACAAAGGAGTGTCACTAGGTGTTGGCACCTTTTATTCTTTTATATTATATTTGCTTACAGACAGCATAAGGATTTTTATTCTACTATTATTTGACTTATTTTAGTTAAAAAGGCTCCGTTTCTGGTAGTTTTAACAAGGACATGTGTTTTCATTGAGCTGTAACCCCTACATACAGATTCCTCCAGTACAGGGTCCCTCCCAGCCCATACCCATAGTACAGACCCCCCCCCCCCACCCCACCCAGCCTCTTCTCAGCACAGACACCTTCTCAGTATAAACACCCCCTCCCCTCCAGTATAGAACCAGTATAAAACCTTTTCCTCAACTTTCCAATCACTCACAGACCTCACATGGAGCAGCAGCTTTGCTTTGTGAGCCGAGCCATGGGTTGACAAATTCTGCCACAAAGTGATTCATATGCAATCATATGGTGGCTCATTCATATATAAATCCTGCTGCAATTTGCATTTGAATAAGCGGTGGCCATACTGTAGCAGGGGCAAAGCCTTTGTGGGACAAAGCCTCTGTACTCGAGACTCTGGGACTACAATAAAAATATAGGACAGTCCCGCCCAGATCAGGACTGTTGGGAGGCATGCATCAGAGTCCCCCATTACCTTGCAGCTTAGCAAGGCAGAAGCCAGGAGGCTGAGCAAGTCTGCTTAGAGTAAGTTCTGTCTGCTCTGAATTCTGAGGAAGCATTGTCATACAATGGAGACTGCAGGGAGTGGGGGAAGAGGACACCACAGACAGCCCCTGTTGAAAGGCATCCTCAGTTTGTGCAGTGTGTGAGAGTACAGTGGGCCCCATCCTTCTTGGGGCTCGTGAGCCCAGTACCCACCACACACATTTAGGATATGCCACTTCAGCCTTACTTTTAAGTCTTGAACAGTTGCACAGGCTCCTCTCCTGTACTGAATTACTTACTTAGCCTCTCTTTTAAATACGGTTTTGGGCTACATTCCTTAACCACTTGCCGACCCTCCACAGTAATTATACTGCGACAGTGTGGCACGTGCAGGCACAAAAATTGTGCATGCTCCAGTTTAGGAGTGCGCTGTGTGTTCCCCTGTGACTTCTGTGTCCACCGGACCCCAGTACTAGGGGCTTGGTGATGTCACAATGTCATTAAAGCTATTATGAATTCATTCATAACAGCTGTGTTTCCTAAGCTGTGATTGGTCCACTGTTATCACATGGTACCTGGGCCAATCACTAGTGATCACAGCTGTCAAGAATGTAAATCATTCATGACAATTAAAAACTTTGCTCTTACATAGGATCTTCATTGTAACAGCAAACAAAGTGTAAAAAAAAATTATTGATCAGCCCCTCAGAGTAGTACAGTGTTACCATGGTGATACTGAACTACTCTGATGAAAGTATGTAAAAATAATAGTCAAAAATGTAAAAAAAAATATTTAAAAAATAAAAAGTTAAAAAATTGAATAAAAAATTATTTATTTAACATACTGTCACTAGTCATTGTCCCTGATCACCGCCACATCAGTCATATGATGACAATGTACTGCACTGGTGACAATATGTAAAAAATAAAAAAATAAAAAAAATGTGGAAAGAAACCAATTTTTTATGTAATTTCTTCATTTTCAAAAAAATTGTGTCAAAAAATTATAACTTCAAAAAAACTTGCAATGCCTCTTATATGCCTCAAACTGTCTACTTTCCAACAAGGGGTAATTTGGGGGCAATTTGTACTGTTCTGGCATTTTAGGTCCTCAAGAAATAAGATAGGCAGTCAATAAATCAGAAATGATCCATTTTCATATACATATACAGTACACCATAGTTTGTAAACGCTATAACTTTTACACAAACCAATTAATATAAACACATTGGGATTTTTTACCAAAGACGTGTAGCAGAATACATTTTTGCATAAATATATGTCAAAATATATTTATTTGGATATGTTTTATAACAGAAAGTAGACAATCTTTTTTTTTTTTTTCAAAATATAAAAAAAAAAACCACTGGTGATCAAATACCACCAAAAGAAAGTTCTATTTGTGTGAAAAAATTATAACAATTTAATTTGCATAGAGTATTGCATGACCGCACAATTGCCAGATAAAGTAGAGCAGTGCTGAAAAGAAAAAAAATGTCCTGGTCATTAAGGGGTAATATCTTCTGAAGCTCAAGTGGTAAACAAAAAAGGAGTCCTGGATGGCAGATAGGTTCAGCACACTATTTCTGCTATACCCTTATGGGAAAACACAGTGTGATTTTTTTCTAAAAGTGAACTCACCCTTTTAAGGCTGCTTTGGCAAGTACCTAGGACTTAGAGGGACCCAAAATATGATATACGCAATATTTTATTGCCTGATAATTGTGATGCTGGCTGGGTTTTGAAGTTTAGTAGCTTACAAGGTTCTGAAGGTTAGTAGCTTACTAGTAATAGCAGGACCCCACAGTTCTGCCTGTAATACTAGAAGTACATTCATTGTAACCAAAGTGTACAAGCAGGTAAACAGCCAGTCCATTATCAGAGACGTCTTACCCTGCATTACAGATAAACTATATTACCAAAAGTATTGGGATGCCTGCCTTTACACGCACATGGACTTTAATGGCTTTCCAGTCTTGGTCTGTAAGGTTCAATATTGAGATGGCCCACCCTTTGCAGCTATAACAGCTTCAACACTTCTTGGAAGGCTGTCTACAAGGTTTAGGATTGTGTCTATGGGAAAGTTTGACCATTCTTTCAGAAGCACATTTGTGAGGTCCGGCGCTGATGTGGACAAGAAGGTCTGGCTTGCAGTCTCCGCTCTAATTCATCACCGAAAGTGTTCTATCAGGGGAAGGTCAGGAATCTATTCAGGCCAGTCCAGTTCCTCCACCCCAAACTAGCTCATTCATGTCTTTATGGACCTTGCTTTGTGCACCAGTGCACACTTATGTTGGAACAGGAAGGGGCCATCCCCAACTGTTTCCAAAAAATTGGAGTATGAAATTATCCAAAATGTCTTGGTATGCTGAGGCCTGAAGAGTTCCCTTCATTAGAACTTAGGTGTAGTAAAAATAAACCCGCGCCTTTACAGAGCAGCGAACTCAAAACACCTGGAATGTAAAAGCAATATGTACAACAAGAGTCGCGCTAGATTATAATAATGATGTGCTCTCTCATGTAAGGACCTCCCAATCCTCTAAATAATGCCAGAGACCCCTGCAGTTACTTATAAGGGTCTGCCCCCTTTAAGACTCTCCATCACTCCTAATATTGTTGATCCCCCCCGTAAGCCCACTCCGTTTTTCCAGATGAAGGGTTTCTACCCTTGTAGGCGTTGCTCTGTTTGTAAACTTAATAACCTTAAGGGTAGAAAATATACCAGCTTCTCTTCTAACGTTACAGGCAAATCATATGAAATAGAACATTTTGCCACCTGTAGCACCAAGAATGTGGTGTACCTTGTCACATGTTCCTGTGGACTACACTATGTAGGCCGCACCATCCGCCCCTTCCAGGTACGGATGAACGAACATGTGGCTAACATTAGAAAAGGGTTTCCGAAACATTCACTGTCAAAACATTTTGATCAGAAACATGCCAAGGACCCTGGAGGTACCTCATTTATGATCATAGATGTGTTACAGCCACATTGGAGGGGTTGCCATGTCAGGAGAGAAGTCTCTAGACTTGAGACCAGGTGGATCTACTTGCTTAAGGATTATAGGCCGTTTGGTCTCAATATAGAGTGGGATGTCAACGCTTTCATCAACAATAGTTGATTTGGCTTACATATACGGTTCCTTCCCCTCATATGTGCTTTTATGGTTAACATAAGCTTTATTAGGTGGTTTTATACCACCTATTCCTGCTGTCTATTTTTATGCTATTGTATTTTAACCTTTTAGTCATTAATTGCCCTTATTTGGGCTTTTTATGTGGATTATATTGTGCATAATTTCTTATATGATATTATGGATTTTTAAAATATTATTCAAGTGGTATGTATATTTTGCAATCATTTTCAAGTGGTATGTATATTTTGCAATAATTTTCTGTGTCAGTATGTATTTTTGTATTGTTATGCTTGTCAGTTGACACCAATTTGCAGTGGCACTCCGTTTTTCGGGCGTGTTGGTATATATTTATAATTTTTTAGTTATATTTTTATAAATTGTTTCAATTTTATATTGGCCAGTCTTTTTAAACTTGTCTCCTTGCGACCGTTTGAATATGTGACGTGAGGTTTGGTTCTTTGTCAGAACCGTATGTAATATTAGGCCGGGCTGTCTATGGTCCATTGTTGTCCACACTTCCAGGTCTGGCAGTGTTTGCGCTTCAGCTGTGAAGCGCTAGTGTCACTTCCTGGGCATGTCATTACGCAGGAAGTTCTAGTAACACACCAGTTCCGGTTTTTGTGCAGTGTTTGCGCCTCAGCTATGAGGCGCCAGCGTCACTTCCTGGGCGGGTGGTCACGACAGGAAGTTTCAGCTGTAGCTCATTTCCCCACTTCAATCGGTTATATAAGAAAAGGTGTGACGAGACGACGGTTACGCCCCCTTGATAACGTCTATGGACGAAAAGCTTCGGGAGGTGCCGTTTCCACGTCTCCCATCACGCCCGAATACCGGAAGTGCCTGCCCTGCTCCTTGGTGTCATCTATCATGCTACAGGCTCTTAATGTTCACCTATGGGTGAGTGCATTTCTATTATAATAAATTGAGTTTCAAGCAGTATTATGCTATGGGCTTGTTTCGTTTTGTATCCTATGTTGTATACACTTGGTGAAAGCCGACCCAGCCCATTCCAGTTGATTTGGAGAATTACCTTGGTGGTCCTTTTCCTTGTGGCGGATTACATCTGAAGTCTACCGGAGCTGTCTTGCTGGATATAGGTGGTAGTAGTCCTCTAACTACTCACTGCTTAATTCCTTCCATCCTCTGGTAAGAGGCTTCATGTGGTGGTGGGTTTCACGGAGTGTTTTGTGTCATCCTAACGCACACCAGGGTGGATATCTTCACATTGCATCACCTCTATGAACTGAAATTGTTCTTTTGAACTTAGAGTGGACTTTATAGCTCTCTTTTATTCATTGCTGATGCTATCAAGTGTCCATTGTGCTGTTTTTCATTATTTAGAGGATTGGGAGGTCCTTACATTAGAGAGCACATCATTATTATAATCTAGCGCGACTCTTGTTGTACATATTAGAACTTAGGTGCCAAGCAAAACCCCTGAAAAACAACCCAACACAATAATCCCCCCTCCACCAAATGATTTGGACCAGTGCACAAAACAAGGTCCATAAAGACATGGATAAGCAAGTTCTAGGTAGAGGAACTTGAACAGCCTGCACAGAGATCTGACCTCAACCCAATAGAGCACCTTTGGGATGAATTAGGCCTTCTCGTCCAACATTAGTGCCTGACCCCACAAATTTGCTTCTGGAAGAATGGTCAAACATTCTCATAGACACACTCCTAAACCTCGTGGACAGCCTTGCGAGAAGATTTGAAGCTGTTATAGCTGCAAATGGTGGGTTAACTTAACATTGAACCTTAGGGACTAAGACTGGGATGCCATTAAAGTTCATGTGCGCGTAAAGGCAGGTGTCCCAATACTTTTGGTAATATAGTGTAGCATGTGTGTATGTGTGTGCAGTGCTGCAAAGACAACCCTCTCACAATGGATGCCAATGAACGTTCCACAAACAGAGTGTACAGAACATGCAGAAAGTAGTTCAAAAGGCATGCCAAAATGTAAAAAAAAAAAGATGGATGGCTAGATAGGATAAGAATATGTAACAGAAAGTTAAAATGAGAGAAATGTTACAGAATACAAATCACACATACACATAGGATGAACTGGATGGACCTGTGTCTTTTTTCAACCTTATAAACTACGCAAATGATGTAAACTATATAAAGAAGGAGCATTAGATAAAAGGAGCTAGAAGCCAGTTACTTGTAGCTACAAAGGGTCAGTAGTTCATCTGTCTAACCTACATTGTGTACCCATTGCTAAAAAAAAAATCCTGCTGACAGGTGTCTTTTGTACTGCACCTGATTTATATAGAAATGCGATGTTTAAATATAAAACTTCTAGATGAAGGGACACCTTTTTCAGAAACTCAGATCTTATCCTAGAAATACAGAGAATACTATTTCTGACAAATGTACTGGTTGATCACATAATGGAAAAAAAACTACTGTACAGTATATACAGCATCATAGCACATCAATACCGGCCACCTTTACCCCCTTCCTGCCCAGACCAATTTTCAGCTTTCAGTACTCTCACACTTTGAATGACAATTACTCATGCTACATTGTACCCAAATTTTTTTTTTTTGAATCAACAAAAGTCTTTATTGAAAAAATAAAAACATTGACAAGGAACTTGTGTGCTTGTACAAGAAAAACGCAAAATACAATGCAAAGACAGTGTACTTGTAACATGCGGCCATACACATATAACAACTAGAGCGGTGGCATACTATGCAATCCCGAGATCATGAGGAAGGACTAAGTCGGTTTCAGACTCAACAGGGCATAGGAAGAATTCCCTACATGCTATCAATAGTTCACAGAGTCCCCACTCCAGAGTAGCCAAATCAGGAACATCATGCAAGAAGAACAATGTGAGAAAGTAGAGAGCAGGTCTAGATACACGTCTCCGGGGCCTGGACCCATCTATCCCAGATTTTGTTGTATTTGGATGGACAACCATGGTGAGCATATATCAGCTTCTTATAGGGCAAGGTATTATTGACTTCCCTAAGCCAGTCATGAAAGGATGGGGGGGGGGGGGGGGGGGTGGCACGCATCCATTGTCGTGCAATGCACTTCCTGGCTAGAAATAAAGTCTCATGCAGAAATTGGGCAGTAAATTTGTCCAAATAAATTTTTTATCATTTATTTCACACAAATAGAGCTTTGTTTTGGTGGTATTTATTCACCATTGGCTTTTTATTTTTTGTGATATAAACAAAAAAGAGAAAATATTTGGAAACAATATTTTCTACTTTCTGTTTTTTTTTTTTTTTAAACAATAAAATCAAAATTCGTCATAAATTTAGGCCAGACTTTATTCTGCTACGTGTCTTTGGTAAAAAAAAAAAAAAAATTCTGATAAGTGTATGATGATTGGTTTGTGTGAATGTTATAGTGTTTATGCTACGTACAGTATCATTGAAAATTGATCAATGCTGATTTACTGACTGCCTATCTCATTTCTTGATGCCCTAAAATGTCAGGACAGTACAAATACCCCCTAAATGACCCCTTTTTGGAAAGAAGACAGTCCAAGGTATTGTCAGGATGCCAGGTAACTAGACCACATGGGGATGCAGGTAAAATTAAGCAGTTTATTGGAGCAAACAAAAATAAACACACATAAAGAGTGAGGAAGTGATTGCAGGAAAAAGGTGGGGTCAAGTCCAGAAGCGGGTAGTCATCCAAGCCGGGGTCGAGTCCAGAAGCGGGTAGTCTACCGATGCCAGGTCATCTGCCGATGCTGGGTCGTCTGCCGATGCGGGGTCAAGAGCCAGGAGAGTTGTCAGCCAAGCAAGGTCATACAAGGAGGAACACAAAGAACAGAAGACTGCTAGCAGAGATGCACCTTGGAGCACAAACGCAAGGGCAAGGACTGCAACCCATCAGGTGATAGATATAGTCAGGTGTCTAGCATCATCACTCTGCAACACCCATGCAGCAGGTAAGTGCTGATGCAATCAGTTTATAAGAGGCAGCAGTCTGCACATGTCCAAGATGGCTGCCACCAGGAGGGCAAGACCTTGACAGTCAGATAGGTCACATTTTTAAAGCCCTGGGGCACTAGCACAATAGAATTACCCACAAAATGACCCCATTTTGGAAAGCAAAAACCCAAATGTATATTCTATGAGGCATGATGACTCTTTTTAACATGTCATTTTGTTTTCCACACGTTTTTGGAAAATGTGGAAAGAAAATGAAAACATATTTTTTTTACACAAAGTTTTCAATTTATAAGATATTTATAACACACAGTATGTACATACCAAGAATTACACCCTAAAATACATTCTGCTCCTCCTCTTGAGTATGGCGATAGCACATGTGTGAGACTTTCTACAGCCTGACAACAAACAGAGGCCCAAAATCCAAGTAGCATCTTCAGGCTTCTAACACATAGCATGTACATACCAAGAATTTTACCCCAAAAAACAATCTGCTGAGCAAAGGGTAAGAAAAAAAAAAGATTACGTGTGGTTTTAGTAGTGCAGTTGTCCACACTAGAGACCACTTGTCCTGGCAGCAAGCAGGAACGTGGTCAGCGACAGCAAAAGCAGTCATCTAGGCAGCAGGCAGGAATACTGTCCATAGTAAGCACAAGCAGAAGGCAGAGATATTGCCAGCACAGGCAGAGCATTGGTGCAGACAGCAGGCAGAGATGTGGTCAGCAACAGCCAAAGGAGTTGTCCAGGCAGCAGGCACAGATATGCCAAAGAATTGGTCCTGGCAGTAGGCAAGAACATGGTCCATAAGCAGGCAGTACAGGTTGCAGACAGAGGAATGGTCTGTTCAGGTAGCAGGCAGAGGCTTAGGGACTCGGTCAGGTAAGACCTGGGAACAGGGGTAGAGGCTTCCCCCCACCCAAATCTCTTTGAAGCCTCTGAATTTCCAGACCCTAATTTGAGAATTTCGAAACACGGAAAAAGCCAAAAACATAGTTTTCTCCATTTGGAAAAACTATTCATGAGCCCCTCACAAACTTGAGACCCCGGTCTTGTCTTGAATCCCACTAACACAGTGGCAGGGAAAAGATCAGTTTAGGAGGCAGGCAACAAGCATGGCCATTTAACAGGCCGAAATAGCTTGATATAGCGGATAGTAGACTCTGGAAAAATATCTTCACTTCACATATACTTCAATAATAGTGTAGTGATGTGCGATTTTAGTTGCTGGGTAAGACACACAGAGGGCATTGTTCCTTCTCTGCTCCACTGATCCTCCTGCTGTCTGAGCCCCCTGTGTACCTGGGCCCCCTACAGGAGGACCGGTTGTCCCCCCCTATCAGTGGCCCTGCTTGGGATTATAGTTCCCGTCTGTTTGAGGGTGCAAGATATTACAAACAGAGGTGCAGTCATCAGACAGCCCAAGTAATCTCACTGCTGTGGACGATTCCACTCATAGACACCTTCTGAGGGAGTCCTGTTGCTTTGTAAGCCTCCCTTGCAGGTGGGTTAACCATTTTAGGACCAACATCCGTGTAATCAGGGTTTGGAGGCTCTTTCCCACCCAAAGTGTCTCTGCGCCTTCAAATTCCAGGTCCCAAATGAGGACTTGCCAATTCAGAGACTACTAGTGTTGAGCGAACACGGACTGTATTATTCGTGTTCGTACCGAATAATTGGATTTTTTGTACCCGAACACGGACACGGACACTTTACTGTATGTTCGGGTAAAAATCCGTGTTCGGTCGTTTTATTTCCGGGTTTTGCATGCTTTGGCGCTCTTTTCATGGCGGGCTTTCAACAGCCAATCAACAATCGTTTAACTGGTGTGCCTTAAGCCATCCCAGCCATGCCTGCAAATGTCTCAGTAGCTGTGATTGGCCGTCTGAAGCATGTGACCAAGTCTTTATAAGTTCGAGGCAGCCGCAGCGGCGTCATTATGCTGCTTAGATTCAGGGACAGAGCACACATCAACGTGCTGGCTGCTGATTAGGGAAAGATAGGCAGGAAAAAAACATTTGTGTCCGGATAGAATTGAGGGACAGGTCGGAGTGTTTAGGCAGGGCGAGTTGTAGGCATTTTAGGGATAGAGTCTGCTGAATTATATAGGGTCAGTGTCTTCTACAAACTACAATCGATATTGCTGTGTGGGGGGTGGGGTCTGCACTCAATCCTGATCTACGATCTCTTCTCAATCCTGTTAGGGACAGAGTCTGCTGAATTTTAGGGAAACTGTGTTCTACAAACTACAATCGATATTGCTGTGTGGTGTGGGATTGGAGATAGGCAGGTGTCAGTGATCCACATCCATTTTTCTGTGTGTGAGCTGCAGTGAACACAATCTTTTTGGGCTGCAGTGAACACAATCTTTTTGGGCTGCAGTGAACACAATCTTTTTGGGCTGCAGTGAACACAATCTTTTTGGGCTGCAGTGAACACAATCTTTTTGGGGTGCAGTGAACAAAATCTTTTTGGGGTGCAGTGAACACAATCCTTTTTGGTGTGCAGTGAACACAATCTTTGTGGGGTGCAGTGAACAAAATCCTTTGTGGGGTGCAGTGAACACAATCTTTTTGGGGTGCAGTGAACAAAATCCTTTTTGGGGTGCAGTGAACAACATCCTTTTTGGGGTGCAGTGAACACAATCTTTTTGGGGTGCAGTGAACAAAATCCTTTGTGGGGTGCAGTGAACACAATCTTTTTGGGGTGCAGTGAACACAATCTTTTTGGGGTGGAGTGAACAACATCCTTTTTGGGGTGCAGTGAACAAAATCCTTTTTGGGGTGCAGTGAACAAAATCATTTTTGGGGTGCAGTGAACACAATCTTTGTGGGGTGCAGTGAACACAATCTTTTTGGGGTGGAGTGAACAACATCCTTTTTGGGGTGCAGTGAACAACATCCTTTTTGGGGTGCAGTGAACACAATCTTTTTGGGGTGCAGTGAACACAATCTTTGTGGGGTACAGTGAACAGAATCTTTGTGGGGTGCAGTGAACACAATCTTTGGGGGGTACAGTGAACACAATCTTTGTGAGGTGCAGTGAACACAATCTTTGTGGGGTGCAGTGAACACAATCATTGTGGGGTGCAGTGAACTCAATCTTTGTGGGGTACAGTGAACACAATCTCATACTGAAGGTTTGAGGGTGCTGCCTGTTCCATACTCCCCCTACTCCTCATCTAGCCTTTTAGGGGTACAAACAATAGTAATTGGGGCCTAGTGTGGTTGTGTACGTGTGATATACATACACTTTTTTGGGATCATATTTTCTATTCCGCTATTTAATCAAAAACCTTTGGGGATCAGTTAAATTGGGGGATAGTCTGTGTTGGTACGTGTGAGAGAGATCCACCTTTCCAAGTTGTTGGGGTTCATCTCATACTTCTGAAGGTTTGAGGGTGCTGCCTGTTCCATACTCCCCCTACTCCTAGCCTTTTAGGGGTACAAACAATAGTAATTGGGGCCTAGTGTGGTTGTGTACGTGTGATATACATACACTTTTTTGGGATCATATTTTCTATTCCGCTATTTAATCAAAAACCTTTGGGGATCAGTTAAATTGGGGGATAGTCTGTGTTGGTACGTGTGAGAGAGATCCACCTTTCCAAGTTGTTGGGGTTCATCTCATACTTCTGAAGGTTTGAGGGTGCTGCCTGTTCCATACTCCCCCTACTCCTAGCCTTTTAGGGGTACAAACAATAGTAATTGGGGCCTAGTGTGGTTGTGTACGTGTGATATACATACACTTTTTTGGGATCATATTTTCTATTCCGCTATTTAATCAAAAACCTCTGGGGATCAGTTAAATTGGGGGATAGTCTGTGTTGGTACGTGTGAGAGAGATCCACCTTTCCAAGTTGTTGGGGTTCATCTCATACTTCTGAAGGTTTGAGGGTGCTGCCTGTTCCATACTCCCCCTACTCCTAGCCTTTTAGGGGTACAAACAATAGTAATTGGGGCCTAGTGTGGTTGTGTACGTGTGATATACATACACTTTTTTGGGATCATATTTTCTATTCCGCTATTTAATCAAAAACCTTTGGGGATCAGTTAAATTGGGGGATAGTCTGTGTTGGTACGTGTGAGAGAGATCCACCTTTCCAAGTTGTTGGGGTTCATCTCATACTTCTGAAGGTTTGAGGGTGCTGCCTGTTCCATACTCCCCCTACTCCTAGCCTTTTAGGGGTACAAACAATAGTAATTGGGGCCTAGTGTGGTTGTGTACGTGTGATATACATACACTTTTTTGGGATCATATTTTCTATTCCGCTATTTAATCAAAAACCTTTGGGGATCAGTTAAATTGGGGGATAGTCTGTGTTGGTACGTGTGAGAGAGATCCACCTTTCCAAGTTGTTGGGGTTCATCTCATACTTCTGAAGGTTTGAGGGTGCTGCCTGTTCCATACTCCCCCTACTCCTAGCCTTTTAGGGGTACAAACAATAGTAATTGGGGCCTAGTGTGGTTGTGTACGTGTGATATACATACACTTTTTTGGGATCATATTTTCTATTCCGCTATTTAATCAAAAACCTTTGGGGATCAGTTAAATTGGGGGATAGTCTGTGTTGGTACGTGTGAGAGAGATCCACCTTTCCAAGTTGTTGAGGTTCATCTCATACTTCTGAAGGTTTGAGGGTGCTGCCTGTTCCATACTCCCCCTACTCCTAGCCTTTTAGGGGTACAAACAATAGTAATTGGGGCCTAGTGTGGTTGTGTACGTGTGATATACATACACTTTTTTGGGATCATATTTTCTATTCCGCTATTTAATCAAAAACCTCTGGGGATCAGTTAAATTGGGGGATAGTCTGTGTTGGTACGTGTGAGAGAGATCCACCTTTCCAAGTTGTTGGGGTTCATCTCATACTTCTGAAGGTTTGAGGGTGCTGCCTGTTCCATACTCCCCCTACTCCTAGCCTTTTAGGGGTACAAACAATAGTAATTGGGGCCTAGTGTGGTTGTGTACGTGTGATATACATACACTTTTTTGGGATCATATTTTCTATTCCGCTATTTAATCAAAAACCTTTGGGGATCAGTTAAATTGGGGGATAGTCTGTGTTGGTACGTGTGAGAGAGATCCACCTTTCCAAGTTGTTGGGGTTCATCTCATACTTCTGAAGGTTTGAGGGTGCTGCCTGTTCCATACTCCCCCTACTCCTAGCCTTTTAGGGGTACAAACAATAGTAATTGGGGCCTAGTGTGGTTGTGTACGTGTGATATACATACACTTTTTTGGGATCATATTTTCTATTCCGCTATTTAATCAAAAACCTTTGGGGATCAGTTAAATTGGGGGATAGTCTGTGTTGGTACGTGTGAGAGAGATCCACCTTTCCAAGTTGTTGGGGTTCATCTCATACTTCTGAAGGTTTGAGGGTGCTGCCTGTTCCATACTCCCCCTACTCCTAGCCTTTTAGGGGTACAAACAATAGCAATTGGGGCCTAGTGTGGTTGTGTACGTGTGATATACATACACTTTTTTGGGATCATATTTTCTATTCCGCTATTTAATCAAAAACCTTTGGGGATCAGTTAAATTGGGGGATAGTCTGTGTTGGTACGTGTGAGAGAGATCCACCTTTCCAAGTTGTTGGGGTTCATCTCATACTTCTGAAGGTTTGAGGGTGCTGCCTGTTCCATACTCCCCCTACTCCTAGCCTTTTAGGGGTACAAACAATAGTAATTGGGGCCTAGTGTGGTTGTGTACGTGTGATATACATACACTTTTTTGGGATCATATTTTCTATTCCGCTATTTAATCAAAAACCTTTGGGGATCAGTTAAATTGGGGGATAGTCTGTGTTGGTACGTGTGAGAGAGATCCACCTTTCCAAGTTGTTGGGGTTCATCTCATACTTCTGAAGGTTTGAGGGTGCTGCCTGTTCCATACTCCCCCTACTCCTAGCCTTTTAGGGGTACAAACAATAGTAATTGGGGCCTAGTGTGGTTGTGTACGTGTGATATACATACACTTTTTTGGGATCATATTTTCTATTCCGCTATTTAATCAAAAACCTCTGGGGATCAGTTAAATTGGGGGATAGTCTGTGTTGGTACGTGTGAGAGAGATCCACCTTTCCAAGTTGTTGGGGTTCATCTCATACTTCTGAAGGTTTGAGGGTGCTGCCTGTTCCATACTCCCCCTACTCCTAGCCTTTTAGGGGTACAAACAATAGTAATTGGGGCCTAGTGTGGTTGTGTACGTGTGATATACATACACTTTTTTGGGATCATATTTTCTATTCCGCTATTTAATCAAAAACCTTTGGGGATCAGTTAAATTGGGGGATAGTCTGTGTTGGTACGTGTGAGAGAGATCCACCTTTCCAAGTTGTTGGGGTTCATCTCATACTTCTGAAGGTTTGAGGGTGCTGCCTGTTCCATACTCCCCCTACTCCTAGCCTTTTAGGGGTACAAACAATAGTAATTGGGGCCTAGTGTGGTTGTGTACGTGTGATATACATACACTTTTTTGGGATCATATTTTCTATTCCGCTATTTAATCAAAAACCTTTGGGGATCAGTTAAATTGGGGGATAGTCTGTGTTGGTACGTGTGAGAGAGATCCACCTTTCCAAGTTGTTGAGGTTCATCTCATACTTCTGAAGGTTTGAGGGTGCTGCCTGTTCCATACTCCCCCTACTCCTAGCCTTTTAGGGGTACAAACAATAGTAATTGGGGCCTAGTGTGGTTGTGTACGTGTGATATACATACACTTTTTTGGGATCATATTTTCTATTCCGCTATTTAATCAAAAACCTTTGGGGATCAGTTAAATTGGGGGATAGTCTGTGTTGGTACGTGTGAGAGAGATCCACCTTTCCAAGTTGTTGAGGTTCATCTCATACTTCTGAAGGTTTGAGGGTGCTGCCTGTTCCATACTCCCCCTACTCCTAGCCTTTTAGGGGTACAAACAATAGTAATTGGGGCCTAGTGTGGTTGTGTACGTGTGATATACATACACTTTTTTGGGATCATATTTTCTATTCCGCTATTTAATCAAAAACCTTTGGGGATCAGTTAAATTGGGGGATAGTCTGTGTTGGTACGTGTGAGAGAGATCCACCTTTCCAAGTTGTTGAGGTTCATCTCATACTTCTGAAGGTTTGAGGGTGCTGCCTGTTCCATACTCCCCCTACTCCTAGCCTTTTAGGGGTACAAACAATAGTAATTGGGGCCTAGTGTGGTTGTGTACGTGTGATATACATACACTTTTTTGGGATCATATTTTCTATTCCGCTATTTAATCAAAAACCTTTGGGGATCAGTTAAATTGGGGGATAGTCTGTGTTGGTACGTGTGAGAGAGATCCACCTTTCCAAGTTGTTGAGGTTCATCTCATACTTCTGAAGGTTTGAGGGTGCTGCCTGTTCCATACTCCCCCTACTCCTAGCCTTTTAGGGGTACAAACAATAGTAATTGGGGCCTAGTGTGGTTGTGTACGTGTGATATACATACACTTTTTTGGGATCATATTTTCTATTCCGCTATTTAATCAAAAACCTTTGGGGATCAGTTAAATTGGGGGATAGTCTGTGTTGGTACGTGTGAGAGAGATCCACCTTTCCAAGTTGTTGGGGTTCATCTCATACTTCTGAAGGTTTGAGGGTGCTGCCTGTTCCATACTCCCCCTACTCCTAGCCTTTTAGGGGTACAAACAATAGTAATTGGGGCCTAGTGTGGTTGTGTACGTGTGATATACATACACTTTTTTGGGATCATATTTTCTATTCCGCTATTTAATCAAAAACCTTTGGGGATCAGTTAAATTGGGGGATAGTCTGTGTTGGTACGTGTGAGAGAGATCCACCTTTCCAAGTTGTTGAGGTTCATCTCATACTTCTGAAGGTTTGAGGGTGCTGCCTGTTCCATACTCCCCCTACTCCTAGCCTTTTAGGGGTACAAACAATAGTAATTGGGGCCTAGTGTGGTTGTGTACGTGTGATATACATACACTTTTTTGGGATCATATTTTCTATTCCGCTATTTAATCAAAAACCTCTGGGGATCAGTTAAATTGGGGGATAGTCTGTGTTGGTACGTGTGAGAGAGATCCACCTTTCCAAGTTGTTGGGGTTCATCTCATACTTCTGAAGGTTTGAGGGTGCTGCCTGTTCCATACTCCCCCTACTCCTAGCCTTTTAGGGGTACAAACAATAGTAATTGGGGCCTAGTGTGGTTGTGTACGTGTGATATACATACACTTTTTTGGGATCATATTTTCTATTCCGCTATTTAATCAAAAACCTTTGGGGATCAGTTAAATTGGGGGATAGTCTGTGTTGGTACGTGTGAGAGAGATCCACCTTTCCAAGTTGTTGGGGTTCATCTCATACTTCTGAAGGTTTGAGGGTGCTGCCTGTTCCATACTCCCCCTACTCCTAGCCTTTTAGGGGTACAAACAATAGTAATTGGGGCCTAGTGTGGTTGTGTACGTGTGATATACATACACTTTTTTGGGATCATATTTTCTATTCCGCTATTTAATCAAAAACCTCTGGGGATCAGTTAAATTGGGGGATAGTCTGTGTTGGTACGTGTGAGAGAGATCCACCTTTCCAAGTTGTTGGGGTTCATCTCATACTTCTGAAGGTTTGAGGGTGCTGCCTGTTCCATACTCCCCCTACTCCTAGCCTTTTAGGGGTACAAACAATAGTAATTGGGGCCTAGTGTGGTTGTGTACGTGTGATATACATACACTTTTTTGGGATCATATTTTCTATTCCGCTATTTAATCAAAAACCTTTGGGGATCAGTTAAATTGGGGGATAGTCTGTGTTGGTACGTGTGAGAGAGATCCACCTTTCCAAGTTGTTGGGGTTCATCTCATACTTCTGAAGGTTTGAGGGTGCTGCCTGTTCCATACTCCCCCTACTCCTAGCCTTTTAGGGGTACAAACAATAGTAATTGGGGCCTAGTGTGGTTGTGTACGTGCGAGATACATACACTTTTTTTGATCATATTTCCTATTCCGCTATTCAATAAAAACCTTTGAGGATCAATTGAATTGCGGGATAGTCTGTGTCGGTACGTGTGAGAGAGATCCACCTTTCCAAGTTGTTGGGGTTCATCTCATACTTCTGAAGGTTTGAGGGTGCTGCCTGTTCCATACCCCCCCTACTCCTCATCTAGCCTTTTAGGGGTACAAACAATAGTAATTGGGGCCTAGTGTGGTTGTGTACGTGCGAGATACATACACTTTTTTTGATCATATTTCCTATTCCGCTATTCAATAAAAACCTTTGAGGATCAATTGAATTGCGGGATAGTCTGTGTCGGTACGTGTGAGAGAGATCCACCTTTCCAAGTTGTTGGGGTTCATCTCATACTTCTGAAGGTTTGAGGGTGCTGCCTGTTCCATACCCCCCCTACTCCTCATCTAGCCTTTTAGGGGTACAAACAATAGTAATTGGGGCCTAGTGTGGTTGTGTACGTGCGAGATACATACACTTTTTTTGATCATATTTCCTATTCCGCTATTCAATAAAAACCTTTGAGGATCAATTGAATTGCGGGATAGTCTGTGTCGGTACGTGTGAGAGAGATCCACCTTTCCAAGTTGTTGGGGTTCATCTCATACTTCTGAAGGTTTGAGGGTGCTGCCTGTTCCATACTCCCCCTACTCCTCATCTAGCCTTTTAGTGGGTACAAACAATAGTAATTGGGGCCTAGTGTGGTTGTGTACGTGTGATATACATACACTTTTTTTGGATCATATTTTCTATTCCGCTATTTAATTTAACTGGGCCTCCATGCGAGACCTGTGTGCCTTGTTGCGCTGTTTTGAGTACTCCACCAACATGGCCAGTGGCAATGACGCCGTTCTCAGCTTAACTATCCCACTTCTATGCCTCCTTGAAAAAACAATTCGGGCGATGATGGAAGAGGATGTGGCACAGGATGAGGAGGAGGAGGATGAAGAGGTAACATTTCCAAGGCTTTCAGGGCAGTCATTCGCAAGGGGCTCCGAGGGTGGGTTCCTGCACACGCAAACGCCAGGGACGCAATTGTCCAGCAGGGGCACAGTTCTGGAGGATGAGGAGGATGAGGAGGAGGAGGAGCTGGAGGAGGAGATGGAACCATGTTCACAGCAGGGTGGCACCCAGGCCAGCTCATGGCCATCACTGGTGCGTGGCTGGGGGGATACAGAGGACACGGACCATACACCTCCCACAGAGGACAGCCTTTCGTTGCCTCTGGGCAGCCTGGCACACATGAGCGATTACATGCTGCAGTGTCTCCACAACGACCGCCGAGTTGCCCACATTCTAACTTGTGCTGATTACTGGGTGGCCACGCTGCTGGATCCCCGTTACAAGGACAACGTACCGTCCTTAATTCACTCACTGGAGCGCGATCGCAAGATGCGCGAGTACAAGCGCACGCTGGTAGACGCCATGCTGCTGGCATTCCCATCTGACAGCGGGGCCACAGTGGAAGCACAAGGCAGAGGAGGAGGAGGAGGAGGTCGCCAACGCAACCAGGGCACCGCCAGCACCTCAGAAGGCAGGGTTAGCATGGCCGAAATGTGGAAAAGCTTTGTCAGCACGCCACAACAAACAGCAGCACCAGCAGCTCAGATGGAACGTCTTAGCAGGAGGCAGCATTTTACCAACATGGTGGAGCAGTATGTGTGCACACGCCTACATGTAGTGAATGACGGGTCTGCCCCCTTCAACTTCTGGGTCTCCAAATTGGGCACATGGCCTGAGCTTGCCCTTTACGCCTTGGAGGTGCTGGCGTGCCCTGCAGCCAGTGTATTATCTGAACGGGTATTTAGCACGGCTGGGGGCGTTATAACAGACAAGCGCAGCCGCCTGTCCAGAGACAATGTGGACAAGCTCACGTTCATTAAAATGAACCAGGCATGGATCCCACGGGACTTTTCCGTACCTTATGCAGAATAGCAATGGATACCGACCTTACCCACCCATTGTTCCATTTTTGCTCTTTCTCACTCTTTTGGGGTGTACCCTCATTTAAAATTTGTGAAAAGAAGCAGTGTTGGCTACCTCGTCCTCCTCCTCAGGGCCAGATTAATGTAGGGGCTATTGGAGCTGCAGCTCCAGGCCCCTACCTTTTATATAGGCCCCGGGTTGGCCATATTCACTGTTACCGCTCTTCTGTCACTTGTAAACACAGAAGTCTGGCTTCTATGCTCGCTTCCCCAGGCAGCACCCTCAGAACCTCCCCACACAGCGTGAAGGCCGGACAAGGAGGGACAGTTGGCGATGCATGGATGTGTTTATGGGCTTCAGAGACAGCATCCCATGTTGAATTAGGCATGCATGGCTGCACCCTTCCTCCTCTGGGTGCATGGCAAGGCACGGCCCTAAGGCCCTTCAAAATCCTCAGCACCAAGCCCATGATGCTGTTAATCCGGCCCTGGTCCTCCTCCACCGCCGCTTCCACCTACACCGCCCATAGGTGTGCGCAGCCTATTGCATTAAGGTGTGCACCCCAAAGTTGAAATACACATGCATGTGTTTGCCAGCAGGGAGAGTAATGTATCGGGGCCATGTACCTGTAGGCAAGGAGAAATAGAGCAGAGCAGGTCCCAGGGAGATCTTTCCCATCTCCTCACTGGCAATGCTATGTGCCCTAGGTGATTAGGGTGTGCCCAGGCACACCCAGCACACCCTGTGCGCACGCCTATGTCACCGCCACATCCACCACCACCTTAACCTCCCTCCTACTCCATATGGGCCTCGTCCTTCAGAGATGAAGAAGAACATTGTTTTATTTTTCTGTTTTTTTTTGTTGTTTTAAGTTATTTCCCTATCCACATTTGTTTGCAGAGCACTTGCCATGCTCTTAATTACGTTTTGCTGCCATTTGCAGCACTCTAGCCCTTTCCTTTGGTGTTTTAGAGCCATTTTAGTGCCTTAAAGTTCGGGTCCCCATTGACTTCAATGGGGTTCGGCGTCCGGGAAAAGTTCGGTAAAAGTCCGGGACACGGACCCGGACTTTTTTTTAAAGTTCGGCCGAACCCGTCGAACACGGACATCTAGGTGTTCGCTCAACCCTAGAGACTACTGATATCAGTCCTCTGCTCTATAAGCAGACCACCGGTCAACCCCTCACCCTGCATGGGTGAAAACTCTTGAGTACTAAAAATGTCCCTTTAACTCTCGTTTAAAGGGACCACAACCCAAATAGTGGGAAAGTATATCTCCTGTCTAGGACCCATCTCTGGCATCCTGTTCAATGGATATTGTATGTTTCTGAATAGTTACATCTGATCTACAATCCTGTACCAGCCTGAAGACAAAAGATTTGCTGTTTCCACATACCTCTAAAGAGAGATATGTGTTACTTCTGACCTTGAAAGCACTGTACTACTGAGCTCTGTACTGCTCTGTGCATTACATACTACTGGCATCTAGACTCTGCTCTGTGTTACTTACTTCTAGCCCCCTGTACTATGTGTTACATATAAATCACCTCTGCACTCTTCATTACTTACTCCTGACCTCTGCACTCTGTGTTACACATAAGTGGCCTCTGAACTCTGCATAACTTACTCTTGACCCCTGCACGGTATGTGAATTGATACTGACCACTGCACTTTGCGTTACTTACTCCTGACCTCTGCACACTACTTTACTTACTCCTGTCCCTGCACTATGCATCACTTACTAATAACCCCTGAACTCTGCGTTACATTCTACTTACTCCTGAACGCATAAAACCATCCTTAGTTTTTGATTGGACATTGCTACTTTATCTCCTTAAAAAAGTGTGCTGAATTCGGGTGATCTTTAATCTTTTACATGCTGTTTAGGTAAATCCCCACCTCTCCAGGGTTTCTTTCCCTTGTTCTATATCTAACAGGAACCCATCTCCATAAATCTTGATAACCAATCAGCAATGGCACTGAAAGTGCACATCTAACTTCAGCATCTTGCGCTAACCTGAAAAGGTTTTTACTATTAGGCTCTTTATTGTTGGAAGACTTACAGAACTAAAAACCTTTATACTCTTATTGTCTCTCTGATTTGAAACTTCAGCTGGTGGGCTTTAAGTAAGTAGGAAGTAGCTACAAAAATGCAGTTTAAAATACATTTTTTTTTTTTTTTACATGAATATATGGATTAACCACCTCCCACCGGGCCATTGTACATATACGGCTGGGTGGGAGTCTCGTCCTTCTGAATGGACGTTCCGGAACGTCCTTCAGAAGGAGAGAGATTGCGCCGCTGCGCGTGCCCTTGTCCTGTGTCCCTAGGACACAGAGCAACATAACTCGGCAGGAGGGCCCTGTGATTGGCCCTCCTGATCACATGACGGCTGTGACCAATCACAGCCGTCATGTAATGTCAATACAGCCGTTGTAACGGCTTCGATCTCTTCTCCTCCTGACAGATCCTGTCAGTGTGAGGAGAAGGAGAGGATCGATTCTGCAGCCGGGGTAATCAGTGAGTATTTCTAATTACTCACTGATCACAGGGGGGGTCTGTGCTGGTAATCAGATGATTTATTACCAGTGCAGCCCTGGGGGGAGGGGATGCCACTAGAGCCACCAGGGATGCCCACCCATGACCACCAGGGATGCCCACCATGGCCACCAGGGATGGCAAACAGGGCTCAGAGAGCCTGCCAGTGGTGCCCCCCTATCAGTGCTGCCCACCAATGCCATCTATCAGTGCTGCCCACCAGTGACCATTATTGCCATCTATCAGTGCCGCCCACCAGTGCCCATTATTGCCCACCAGTGCTGCCTATCAGTGCCCATCAGTGCCCCCCATCAGTGCCGATCAGCTCCGCCCATCAGTGCCACCCATCAGTGCCCATCAGTGCCGCCTATCAGTGCCCATCAGTGCCGCCGATCAGTGCCCATCAGTGCTGCCTATCAGTGCCCATCAGCGCTGCCTATCAGTGCCCACCAATGCTGCATATCAGTGCTATCTATCAGTGCCACATATCAGTGCCCATCAGTGCTGCATATCAGTGCTACCTATCAGTGCCCATCAGTGCTGCATATCAGTGCCACCCCATCAGTGCCACCCCATCAGTGTCTCCTCATCAGTGCCTGTCAGTGCGGCGTCATCAGTGCTCATCAGTGCAGGAAAAAAACGTATCTATTTACAAAATTTTATAACCTAAACAAAAAAACTTTTTTTTTTTTCAAACTTTTCGGTTTTTTTTATTTGTGCACCAAAAAAGAAAAAACCTGGCGGTGATCAAATACCACCAAAAGAAAGCTCTATTTGTGGGGAAAAAATGACATAAATTTGGTTTAGGTACAGTGTTGCATGACTGCGCAATTGTCATTCAAAATGCAACAGTGCTAAAAGCTGAAAATTGGTCTAGGAAGGAAGGGGGTTTAAGTGCCCAGTATTGAGGTGGTTAAAACACATATTTACATTTTCATTGAGCTTTCTGTGAAACAACAAACCATCAATTTGCTTCTCTAGAATTCTGAGAATCTGGCCCCAATGATCTACAGAGTGTGCCATTTTAATCCTAATAAGCTGCTTTGTTTCTAAAGTGTCAGGTCTGTTCAATAAATGTCACAGCAGCAACTCTGGCTGAAAATTTTATCAGCAAAAGTATTTTAAAAGGTTTTTTTTAAATAATTACTTGGTAGGTTACACAGGTATAGTGGAGGGCAATTTTCCTTGAAGCAAGGAAAATAGAAAAACTGGAAGAGCATGGAGTGAGATATTTCTTTTAAGTAAACAATGTAATTCAGGTCTGCTTCCCAAAAGAAAGGCGAATGTACAGGAAAGATGCCCTGTTTCTTTGGTTACTGGGATGAAAATTGGAGAAGGGCATCTGCCCGTTGCAGCTTTGAAGCTGTTATTTCATTGTTATTTTCCTGATAAGCAGTTTAATAGAGCCGGAATATACTTCTGAAGCTATCAGATCACTTGTCAAAAATACCATCAAGCTGAAATTTTTTAATTTTAGACCTCTGTTATTTGTGAAATACGAATGGAGTAGAAGCTTTAATTCTTCCTATTTTCTCTCTCGCTTTGAAATTGCTATTTTCAGGCTCTACTTTTATATCTCATGCTGATGCTGATGCACAAAGACAAATTTGTATGGCACGTGGATATATTTGTTAGCCATTATTTGAATTTCTTTGTTCACACTGGCATACATAGTCTATGTGACTGATAGCTATGGAAACAGCTCCAATCCTTCACACCCTGTTCTCATATATCAGCCCTATTATGTGTGTGGGCTGCAATAAAATGCACTAGGTGCATTATCCAATTAAAGCAATTTTAGTTGTATTCTGCAAAGCTGTGAGCAATACTTCATACACTATTTAATAGATAAAAACATCTGTCTGGTAACCCAACACGGAATATTCCTTTAAACTTTTAAAGTTTAGTTACTTAATAAGGTCCTAATACAACACGCAATTTAAAAAAGGCTCTTCTTATTAATAAGGCACTGAAAACAATCACTCTTTCTTAGTTTAGAGTCTAGGTCATGCTACACAAGAAATTGAAGCTCTCTGACCAAATGGACAAATACTAGGCAACGTGGTACATGACACACACCTCCTTCCTCCTGATTTTCATGCAGACTTTTTCGGTATGTAGGAGTTGGAGCTTTAGCAGCATTTCTACCCTCCCTCTTTTCCAGTTTCTCCCTCTTAGTTTTTTCGCTGTCTTGCTTTCTTTCCCAAACCCCTTCCCTCTTGCCCATTTTTATTATGAAACATAAGATTCTCCAGTCAAGGGGAATTGAATTTCATGTTTTAGCTGATCGTTCAGTAATGTTTTGAACCATTTTCTGTACTGATCTTATATTATTATTCGCCAATGCTAGTAATGGCACAAGGCTATCAGCACTCAACTACTCGTGGGAAATGTAAATGATGTAGTTAAAAAATAATCCCTGAATAAAGACAAATAATACAAACCCTTATAGCTAGACAAAAGGAACAGACGACCTAGGTGTGCTGCTGTCAAAACTGAGTTTGGACTCCATCTGTAAACAAAGAGAGGGAAAGGAGGGAGACAGTGCAACCACTCTGGTGTAGTAAGTTCCAAGAAGGTTTATTTACAAAGAAAAGTTAAAAATGAATACTCACAAAGTATAAAAACCACCCATGTATATATGGGAGTCCACGGGAGAGTGTAAGCCTGTGATGTAGGCACTGTCCCAAAAGGGTGCAGCTGGATGGATGGATGATGACCTGCTACAGGCACAAAGTCAGGATCTCTGTGCCACTGGCTGCTAATGGGAAAATGGCTCTAACAGCCCGGTCAGAATGTGTAGTGCCGCGGCTTCCTCATTCCCAGTGTCAATGGGCAATGGATGGTAATGTCCACCTGGAGTTCAGCGTCACAGGACACTTTTCAATTGACCTTCCTCTTCTTCAGCTTTCTTTGTAAATAAACTTTCTTGAAACTTACTACACCAGAGTGGTCGCTCTGTCTCCCTCCCTTCCCCTCTCTGTACTGATCTTTGTATGCTACATACATTTCTATGGACCCACATGGAAGAAAAATATATTTAACCACTTTACCGCTGAGTACCGTAGTACTACTGCGGCAAAGTGGCTAGTTATTGTCTGACGACGTAGTACTACGTTGTCAGACACTCCACTTGTGGGCGGCGCGCGGAGGCTCGCTCCCGTTGTTTTCAGTCACAGCGGGAGTCGGGCCAGGGGAGGAGCAGCGGCGATCGCCTCTGCTCTTCCCCGATCGTCGGGGATCTAGTGTGGAGATCCGCCTAGTGTGGAGATTCTTAGCCCCCAAGTGCATAACTTTACATTTATCAACATTAAACCTCATTTGCCACATAGTTGCCCAATGAAACAGTGCATTGAGGTCAGCTTGTAAGTTGGAGACATCCTGTAAAGAAGTTATTCCACTGCAAAGCTTGGTGTTAGCTGCAAAGATTGAAATGCTACTTTTAATCCCAGACCCTATATCAGGGTTTCTCAACTCCGGTCCTCAGGGCACACTAACAGGCCAGGTTTGCAAGAAAACTGAAATACATCACAGGTGATATCATTTGCTGCTCAGTGATTGCAGTATTCTAGTCTGCATCTCCCCAAGGTAATACTTAAAATCTGGCCTGTTAGTGTGCCCTGAGGACCGGAATTGAGAAACACTGCCCTATATCATTTATAAAGGTATTAAAAAGTAAGGGTCCCAACACTGAACCCTGGGGTACACCACTGATAACTTTAGACCATTCAGAGTAAAATATTACGGTGTAAAATATTATCTTATACACAGCATCCTTGATTGAAAAGTTACAAACATATGTAACAATGCTCATTGTAACTGAAATGTGCAGGTTTGCTAATGCATTATCATAGTTAATCTTTACTGCAAGAAGTTCCTTTTTTCTGCCACAAGATGGAGCTTTATGAACTAAATAAAACTTAATGAAATTAATCATCAGTTAAGAGGATTGCAGTTTGGGAATTGTGGTTCCAGCAAGAAAGAACTCCAATGTTAAACCAAACCAAAAGACCTTCTAAGACCAGCCTGCTTTTGTATGGGAGGGGTTATATAAATTAGAAAACCCGGGAAGCCAGAGGGGAGTCTGGGAAAGGAGACTGGTGTGGGAGCAAGTGCAGGCCCTGTATGGGAGAGAGACAGGGAGAAAGACCAAGGAGAAGACTGTGCTTTACAGTTCTGGAGAACTGGGGAAGCTGCTGCCATCTGCCAAGACAAGTCTGCGTCCATCTCATTGTGTGTGGGAGCCAGCGATTATCCTAGGGCCTAGTGCTGGGAACCCAGACCTGCTGGTTTCTGCTGTGACGCTGTGAAGTCTATCTAAAGGCTGTTGCAACGTAGAGGTACTGCTGCCTGAATACTGCAGAGGCACACCTAAAATCATTTAATTTTAAAGGGGGGCCCCGTTCATCACAGAAGGAGACCTGCTGCTAAAAATACTGTGCTGTTGGTAAGTGGAATATTAATCCTTTGTGTCACACTGACTGACTCTGTAGTGAAATTCATTGTAAGACAATCCTTTGATGTTCTGCAACAATCCTGCTGTTTAGAATTTTAACCCTGAACATCCGAGATACATCTCATAATATACTGATAATTAACCCCTTGATGGACACTTTGCCACTCAGTTCCCTGGGGAACTCAGTGTTCTACATTTCTTTATTACAGAAAACATTTTCTTTATTTCTTAAACTTCTTAAAGTGCTCCAACATGGCTGGCCTGTAGATTTACTTTGAAAACTGCATTAGAGCGCTTGTTACCCTGTTTAGTCAAGAGTTTACAGTTATTTTACCGTCATTTCATTGTAGCCTAGGCCCTAGCCCCCTCACTGTAAGTGACTCTAGGCGGCCACTTAGGCTCCGTTCACATCTTAGCGTATGGATCACGGGCAGAACCGCCGCAGTTCCGCCCGCGATCTGGAGATTATTGCAAATCGCGGGACGCCCGTGCATTGCCCGTTTATTTGCAATAGACCCCCAAACGGTGAGCGATGTTGCCGCGATTTCCGCCTGCCGAATCGCGGTAACATTGCGCAAAAAAAAATCGCGGGACGCATTACGACCAAAAAATTTCAAGAGCTTCTTTGGATCGTATTGCGTCCCGCGATTTTTTTTGCGCGATGTTACCGCGATTCGGCAGGCGGAAATCGCGGCAACATCGCTCAGCTTTGGGGGTCTATTGCAAATCAACGGGCAACGCACGGGCGTCCCGCGATTTGCAATAATCTCCGGATCGCGGGCGGAACTGCGGCGGTTCTGCCCGTGATCCATACGCTAAGATGTGAACGGAGCCTAAGTCATTGTTCTATTGATACCAAATTCACCTTAGCCTTATGTTGTTCATTTCCAGTGGGGAAAGCTACAGTTTACGCTGCTTTATCAAAACCTAAGGAGGCACTCCTACTGCATTGATTGATATTTGAAACTGTATATGCTAAAATGTGTCCTGCATTGTGATTTCCTGTTATCATACTCCAAGGTCTTGAGTCTCATTTCAGGGTGACCCTGAGGCATTTACCAAACCTTGTCAATTTGTGTCTGTTGATGGGTATACCCAAGGTGTCAGAGGTACAGAGGTCTTTGTAGAGGTCAAGGTAAGAACAGAGGACCCAATTCAACCAGCGGCTCCTGCGGGGATAGCGCTACACATAACATGGCTACCAAGAGACTATCAGACACTCTCATATAAGTACAGACTGTACAGATTCAAAAGCATACCCAAAGGCATTACTTATGATCAGTGAGACGACTGAACCATATCCATTTGAATAATGTGGTTTCTACCTGAACATCCCCAAGAAGGCCTACACTGTAATAAAACCTTACTTCAGTTGAACCATTTTATACGTGGATAGGGTAAGGAGGCATTACAAGCTTTGTAAACATTTAAATGCTGTCTATGTTCCTAAAATAGCCAAAACCCTGCCCCATGGCGTTAAAAACTAAAAGAAAATCTTTGACTAGTGTTAGACCTTAATAGTACTGCATACTATACTGCACCATCGTAACTAGATTATCCTTATCCAAGCTGTGTTACATTTATCCTGCTCATGCTACATCTATGGTACAGACATTACTTCTGGGGATGGGCCCTGACCAAATTGTATTGCTTGAAGGTACACTCTGGGCAAAACTAAAAATTAAACTTTGAGATAAGAGGCTGTATTGAAATTAATGCAAAAGTGGGCATACATTTTTTTATTACCTTATATAACATAACTCATCCTCTATAGTTGTTCGTCTTCCTTTTCATTGCAGGCATAAAGAAGTTTAAAGAATGCCCCCCCCCCCCCTCTTTGCAGTTCTGGAAAGGACTGGTGAATATGATGCTACCACTCTACTGGGCATCATATATCTCCAGGGGGTGTCTGAAAAAGTTTGACAAGGTGTGGAGGGCATGGATTGATTCTTCGGATACTGTGGGTTGAATACCTGAGCTAGATTTTCCTTTGGTTTAACCTCGCAAACTGTTCATGGCCACTCTAGCCATACAGGGTGTGCCTGCACCATGGGAGACACACATGTGAAACGTCCCATAATCTAACCATCCTATGGTTCAGTATGGAGGGGCTCCTAGTTTCTACCTTGTATATTACCTAATCTTGGTTCAACATCTTGTTAGTATGCTGGTGGTGTTTTTTGGAGGGTGGGTGGTTAGAGAGTTGCTTCTCTGTCTAGTTAGTCTCCCCATTTATGGGGCGCTCCTTGAACCAGATCCACTGAGCGTTTTCATGTGTTTTTTTACACTGTATAACTGTGTTTATTGTAATTGTTTTGTTGGTGTTTTCTTACGTTTTGCATAAAACTCAATAAAAATAACTTAATAAAGAAGTTTAAAGAAGGGGAAAACAGCATTGAAGACAAACCACACAGGGGGAGACCATGTATTGCAAGCACTAACATGATTTGTAAGTGATTGGATGAATTGCTTTGTGTGGAAAGACAAGACACAATCTGTGAGCTTGCTGAATAACTGGACTGTGGTCACAATGCAATATGAAGATGGTGGAAGACTTAGGGTATTGGAAAGGGTATGCAAAGTGGGTACCTCGGCAGTTGACACCTGTTTGAGAGAAGGGTAGAAGTCTTCACTGATCTGCTGGAAGTGTTTAAAGCAAATAAAGACACATTTTTTGCTGATCTGGTGACAGGGAATGAAGTGGGGGTATATCTTTATGATCCAGAAATGAAGAATCAGTCCACGGAATGAGGTCATACTTCCTCCCCAAGGCCTAAGAAGTTTAAGAACCAGATCATCACAGAAAGCCATGGTGGTCATCCTAAGAGCAATCCATTTGACTTTGTAGGTAAGTTGACCATTGATATGCTCTATGGGCCCATTTATATAGGACTTCAGTTCCCTTTAGTAGTGTTGTTTTATCCTTGTTTCTAACTTCTAACAGAGTTATTCTTGGTTTTTATTATTTTCCCTCTATATTCATAGACACTATATTTTTCCTAATCTCTGGCCAAGTCACTATTCTGTGTCATTCACAATAGTGACATGCACCATCCCTTATTTGCCTCCCTTTATTATTTATCATTTATCATTTTTTATCCCTTTCAATATTGATTATTTTTTGAGCCCACTATGTTTCTGCTTTGGCAGAATAGGATGGGTAAATCCAGTTATTTTTTATTTCCTCTTTTTTTGTGTGGAGATGTTTTGTGTATATGTGGGCTTGGCTAAATCCCCCCCCCCACCCCCCCCCCCCGGGCTAGTAAGTGTTTCTCATCCGTCCTCTAGTGGTGAAGCCCAGCTGCACCACAGTGCTGATAAGTGCAAAGGGTTGCAAGCCAATATTTTACATTTTATGTTATTTCATTATTTTTTTCCCCTTTGGTCATTACGGACAGATTCAAAAAGTTTTCATTTTTCTTCCATTTATTTTGGTATCTGTTTGGTTTTCTACGTATTCATTGTCATAATTATTATGGATTTTATTATGTATCGTCCTGGCTTACATTTCGGCACAATTACCAATTTCTTTATGTAAGGTACAGAAAGGTCCTGAGAAAGCGGTGATACCCGCAAAACACCATACATATTTGTTACCATCATTATTTTGATGTTTTTATTAATTCGTTTTTATATGTAGGAAGTTTTAGGCACAATGGATTTTCTTATATGTTAAATAATAAATTGAATGTTTTTAATATTTGCACCAGTTTTCTGTTCTCAGTGGTATATTTAAAGTCCCATTATTTGTTCTTTGGAACATTGGTTATTTGTGCAGAGCCCAGATGTGCATATCACACAGGGTTCAGGGCTCAGGAGTGCATATAACATCCGGCGTAGGGCTCAGGAGTGCATTTCACAAAGGATACAGGGTTCAGGAGTAGGGATGATCGAACGGTTCGGGTCCACCATCGGTTCGGCCCGAACATTGGGTGTTCGAGGTTCGGCCGAATTTAGAACTTTTTGCCCAAAAAGTTTGGAATTCGGCAACCAGAACCGACCAAAATGCAATGCTTCAGGAAATGGGCTTTAAAAGCCCGTGATTGGACCAGAACCATTAGCAAAAGCCAATTGAGGGGGCAGGAGAATGCTAGGGATGTGATTGGAGTGACTAGGGGGTCCCTAGACCAATCATTAGTGAATACGCCCCCCAGTATATAAGATAGCCCCCGCCATATTCCTAGCATTGTCATACTGGACATGGAAGAGAGTGGAAGCAGTTCTGTTAATTTTACTTTAAAAGTGTCATTTAGCATTTATTAGTGTGAGGAAAGGGATATCTAGTGTAGTTAGAGTGCTCCTTTACACTTGTTAGCTTCAAAAATGTAGTTTCTGTAGGGAAAGTGTTAAGTGTAAGGGGACCGTAGTGTAGTGTAGGGTTAACTGACAGTGACTGCTATGGAAGGGTGACAAAACCCTTCCATAGCAGGGTGACCGCTATAGAGAAATGATCATTTCTCTGAGTTGCTTCGGGACAGGAATATGGCTTCTCACCAGCAAGCATTTTTCATGCTGCAGTGGTTGCCATTGCCAGTGCTTTTTTGAGGACATGTTTGATGTCAGACATGACATCTGAACATGTGTATAGGGGGTATATATACACATATATGTCTGTATATATACCCCTAGACCAGTGTTTCTCAACTCCGGTCCTCAGGGCACACTAACAGGCCAGATTTTAGGTATTACATTGGGGAGATGCATACTAGAATACTGCAATCACTGAGCAGCAAATGATATCACCTGTGATGTATTTCAGTTTTCTTGCAAACCTGGCCTGTTAGTGTACCCTGAGGACAGGAGTTGAGAAACACTGCCCTAGACATATATAGGTGTGATAGTAGCAGAAATATATGCTTGCGTTAATTAAATCATTTACAGTAATATATTTCTGCTACTATCACACCTATATATGGCTAGGTGTCTATATACATATAATTATGTGTGTATATATACCACTATACACAAGTTCAGATGTTTTGCTTGCCTCAAAAGAACCCCTAAAAATGCCAAAAAAAATGCTAGCGTCAAAAAAAAATGCCCAGGTGTGTTTTTGCTGGCATTTTTGGGGGGTTTTTGGAGGCAGGCAAAACATCTGAACTTGTGCACAGTACCACTATACACAAGTTCAGATGTTTTTCCTGACTGCAAAGAACACAAAAAAATGCCTGCTATTAAACCGGCAAGGTGTGAAAACCGAGAAGAGAAGCCAACCCCCTGAGCTGAAAGTGTTCTAATACAAACAATCCTTTTTTTTATGGTTCTGGACATGCTACAGAGCTGAAACTTCACAGGTACACCTTTTAGACCCCCCAGATACGAAATCACACAAAAAAAGTTCTTAAAAATTGTCATTTTTGATAAAAAAAGCCAATTATAGAAAAAATTAAAAAAAAAAAAAAGAGATTTTTTGATTTTTACTTTGGATTTCAGATCTAGGGGGGTCTAAAAAGTTTACATGTGAAGTTTCAGCTCTGTAGCATGTCCAGAACCATAAAAAAAAGATTGTTTGTATTAGAAAACTTTCAGCTCAGGGGGTTGGCTTCTCTTCTCGGTTTTCACACCTTGCCGGTTTAATAGCAGGCATTTTTTTGTGTTCTTTGCAGTCAGGAAAAACATCTGAACTTGTGTATAGTGGTACTGTGCACAAGTTCAGATGTTTTGCCTGCCTCCAAAAACCCCCAAAAAATGCCAGCAAAAACACACCTGGGCATTTTTTTTGACGCTAGCGTTTTTTTGGCATTTTTTGGGGTTCTTTTGAGGCAGGCAAAACATCTGAACTTGTGTATAGTGGTATATATACACACATAATTATATGTATATAGACACCTAGACATATATAGGTGTATAGTAGCAGAAATATATTACTGTAAATTATTTCATTAGCGCAAGCATATATTTCTGCTACTATCACACCTACATATGTCTAGGTGTGTATATAAATATATGTATGTGTGTATATACACCACTATACACAAGTTCAGATGTTTTTCCTGCCTCAAAAGAACCCCAAAAAATGCCAAAAAAAACGCTAGCGTCAAAAAAAAAAAATGCCCAGGTGTGTTTTTGCTGGCATTTTTTGGGGGTTTTTGGAGGCAGGCAAAACATCAGAACTTGTGCACAGTACCACTATACACAAGTTCAGATGTTTTTCCTGACTGCAAAGAACCCAAAAAAATGCCTGCTATTAAACCGGCAAGGTGTGAAAACCGAGAAGAGAAGCCAACCCCCTGAGCTGAAAGTGTTCTAATACAAACAATCTTTTTTTTATGGTTCTGGAAATGCTACAGAGCTGAAACTTCACATGTACACTTTTTAGACCCCCCAGATACGAAATCCAAAGTAAAAATCAAAAAATCTCTTTTTTTTTTTAATTTTTCAATAATTGGCTTTTTTTATCAAAAATGACAATTTTTAAGAACTTTGTTTGTGTGATTTTGTGTCTGGGGGGTCTAAAAGGTGTACCTGTGAAGTTTCAGCTCTGTAGCATGTCCAGAACCAGAAAAAAAAGATCATATAGGTGTAAAAGGAGGGTCCCACATCCCTGTTCTACTGAAAAATTATCTTTTTTTTTTCATGGTTCTGGACATGCTACAGAGCTGAAACGTCACATGTACACCTTTTAGACCCCCAGATACTAAATCCAAAGTCAAAATAAAAAAATCTCTCTTTTTTTTTTTTTCAATAATTGGCTTTTTTTATCAAAAATGACAATTTTTAAGAACTTTTTTTTGTGTGATTCATAGTTAATGGGGCATGACCCAGAACCCTAGGGACTTTTTAGGGGCATTTATTGGGTTTTAGGGCTTAAAAATTGTGTTTTTTGATTACCAAAGTTCGGGTCCCATTGATTTCAATGGGGTTCTGAAATCCGGGCCGAACTTTCGGGAAGTTCGGATGTTCTGGCCGAACCGAACTTTTCAAAAGTTCGATCATCCCTATTCAGGAGTGCACATTGCACAGATTGCATGGCTCAGCAGCGCATATGGCACAGTGCTCAAGAGTGCATAATGCATAGGGCACAGGGTCCAGGAGTACAGTGCTTTGCAGCATGTGTCCCACAGGGTGCAGGTTCAGGGGCAAATAACACACCAACAGTGTACAACCAAAGATTCCCTTATCATTCCCCCCCAGTACAGAACTCTCCCTCTAACATTCTGATCGCTCAGCCAGTACAGAGCTCTCCCTCCTCAGTACAGAGCTCTCCTCCCACTCCTTAAATTTGCCCCCTCCTTTCCAGTATAGAGTGGAACAAAGAGGAGATGCTAGTATTCACCTGAGAGTGTCACAGAGGAGTCCATGTTGCTGGCTGGGGGGCAAGGGTTGCAGGAGAAGATGCTGCTGCAATGTTATGGCAGCTAACCTCCTCCTCTTTGGGAGCAGGGATATGCACCTCAGTCACTCAAACACATGCTGTCAATTGTATGCATGGAAGCCAGCAGAGGAACAGAGGAGTGCAGAAATCTTCCCCTGCCAGCTTCTGTGTTTACCAGTAAGTCAATGAGCACAGAGCCAGCACTGGAGGTGGCAGTACATAGTATCGCTGCATTCAAGACCAAAAAAAAAAAAAAGCCCTGGTTCTGATGTATGTTTAGTTGTGCGTATGTTTCCATTATGTAGTCATATCAGGTTTATTAAATAATACTTTCATCCAAGATATTAGTTTCAATTCAAAGCCTGTATGTATACATTTTACTCCAAAACAGTATTTATTCGTAAAGCAGTGAATTCCTTTCCTCACATGTCTCTAGTTAATTAACACAATAATGGCAAGCATTTCTATCAATTACAAAGCCACCTGCTCTATAAAAGCATGATTTCCATCAGCCTGTGCAGCCACCCTGCTGTTTAAAGACATTTTGTCATAAAAGAAGTGTTGCACCTCAGTGGGGATTGAGTCAATGTTGTATTTTACAGCTTCACGCAAGAAAACATAGGTTGTAGGAATTATTCTGGCACAGGAGAATGACCTTTCTCATTTCAGTTTTCATGGAGCACTACATGTACAATATGTAGCTGAGGTGTTTTGTCTATTGAACTTATCCTTGCATTATTGCAGAGATTAAAAAAAATTGTAAATGCAATCACTATGTTTTAAAATGTTAATATGTAGCAGGGTGTCGGGTAAGGAAATTCTAGATGGTTAAGCTAGTTTCTATTAACTATTCCTCCCTATCGTTTTTGGTGAGTTGCAGTTTTATGTCTTCTCACTTTGCATCCATCTTACCCTCTGGAACAGGGTATATTTAGAATTGGTGGGAGGTTAGAGGTCGGTTCAATTAATGAGATTGTACTGCAAGCAAGGAATTTAGTAGACCCCTTCTAGGTCCCAATGGGAAAGCCTGGGGCCTTCCATCCAATAATGTAGCAGCTTCATGTATCAGCTTTCCCTGTGAAAATGTATTCTTAATCGGGCTAAGCATAAAGAGAATTGTAACTTTGTCAATGCATACCCTGTTACTCTGGTTGAAAAAAGACACAAGTCTAGTTCAACCAATAAAAGGGAAAACAAAAATCATACAATCTTATATACACAATCCTATACCCACAGTTGATCCAGAGGAAGGCAAAAAACCCCAGCAAAGCATGATTCAATATGCTCCAGCGGATATTCCCTGGATCAACTTTACCTATAAATGTTTGTATCCAGTTATGTTATGTACAATATATTTAGGGAAGAATGCAAGCCTTTTTTAACCATTTGCCTAATGGGCACTTATACCCCCTTCCTAACCAGACCAATTTTCAGCTTTCAGTGCTCTCACATTTTGAATGACAATTACTCAGTCATGCAACACTGTACCCATAAAATTTGTGTCTTTTTTTTCACACAAATGGAGCTTGATTTTGGTGGTATCCAATCACCACTATGTTTTTTATTTTTTGCGCTATAAATGAAAAAAAATGCAAATTTTGTGTAAAAAATGCATTTTTCTTCATTTCTGTTGTACATTTTGCAAATTAGTAATTTTTCTCCATAAATTTTTAAAAGGTATAGAGTCCACAAGCTATGGTGCCAATCACTGAAAATTGATCACACCTGATGTACATTTCTTGAGGCACTAACAAGCCAGGGCAGTACAAAGGCTACACCTTTTGATAAAGGCAGATGTGCTGAAACATGTTAAGGTCACGCCACAGACATTCTACCCATGTATCTCTGATGTACCTTTGATGCATTTTACCTTGGGATGTCTGTAAGTGTAATTGCTTTATTTTAATTAATACATTGTAGCAGTATTACACTATATTTTGCTCCTTTTTGGTTTATGATCACCATACCCGAATGAGAGGCAATATACCAGCTGCTGCAACACACTTGGACACCCGAAGTTACCATATGGACTCGATTACCAATTTAGACTACTTACAAGCTTTGAAGATCTAGGTACTGTACAGTACTCTAGGTCCTCTCTTTCTGGTGAGCACATATTAACTTCCGTCTGTCGGTGTTGGGAATTCACGTACACCAAAATCACCTATTTCAATTTAATTTGGACACCATTCCTTTCACTTTAAATAGACACTGGGATTCTTTGATATGGACATATCACCATGAATCCTGAGTATGGCGATACCACATGTGTGAGACTTTTTCACAGCCTGGCCACATACAGAGGCCCAACATGCAGGGACCACCATCAGGTGTTCTAGGGACATACATTACACATTTCGTTTCTTGGCTACCTCTTACACTTTTTAAGGCCCTGGAGCACCAGGACAATCAAAACGCCCATAAAATGACCCCATTTTGGAAAAAACACCCCAACACATAATCTAGGAGGCACAATGAGTCCTTTGAACATGTAATTATTTTTCCACATGTTTTTGGAAAATGTGGAAAGAAAAGGAAAATGTATTTTTTTTTTTTTTGTACACAAAGTTGTCCACGTATAAGCTTTTTCTAACACATAGACTGTACATAGCAAAAATAATGCCCCAAATTACATTCTGCTACTCCTCCTGAGTATGGCGATACCACATGAGAGACTTTTACACACTCTGGTCACATACAGAGGCCCAAAATGCGGGAAGCCCCCTCAGGAGTTCTGGGGACATAAATTTCAATTCTAATTTCCTGACTACCTATTACACTTTTTTGAGGCACTGTAGGGCACTGATGAGCACTGTAGTGTTACTAATGAGCGCTGTTGTGGCACTTTTGGCCACTGTAATGGCATGGATGTGGCACAGATGAGCACTGATGTGGCACGGATGAGCTCTAAATTGGCATGAATGAGCACTAATGTAGCATGGATGTGGCATGGATGAGCACTGATGGGTCATGGATGATGCACGAATGAGCACTGATGTGGCATGGACGTGACACAGATGAGTACTGATGTGGCATGGATGAGCATTGATGTGGCATGAATGAGCACTGATGTGGCATGGATGAGGCACAGATGAGCACTGATGGGGCATGGATGAACACTGATGTGGCACAAATGAGCACTGATGTGGCACTGGTGTGGCACGTATGAGCACTAATGAGGCACGGATGAGCCCTGATGTGGCATGGATGAGCACTGATGTGGCATGGATGAGCATAAATGAGGCATGGATAGGCATGGCTAGGCATAGATGAGCATGGGTGAGCATGGATGAGCATAAGTAGGCATGGATGAGGCATGGATGAGTCATGGATGAGCATGAATGAGGCATGGATGAGCCATGGATGAGCATGAATGAGGCATGAATGGGCATAGATGAGGCATGAATGAGGCATGAATGAGCATGAATGAGGCATGAATGAGGCATAGATGGGCATGGATGAGCATGAATGGTCATGAATAAGGCATGGATTAGCCATGGATAAGCATGCATGAGGCATGGATGGGCATGGATGAGCATGAATGAGGAATGGATGGGCATGAATAAGCCATGGATGAGTATGAATGAGCACACATCTGCGCTGTGGGCATTTCAGATCCAACCCACAAGCACTGCTGCATCTGCTCAGTCCTCTCCTCACACACTGTGTAAGGATAAGGGAGGAACTGAACCGGACATGTGGACGGAGCGATCGAGTGGTAAAGGGCTGCAGTCATTGGCCCTTTACCCTGATCCATGATGCACCAGGTTCGGAGGACACTTCCGTGTGCACACCCTACACCAAAAGAATCACCAAAAGAAAGCTCTATTTGTGTGAAAAAAAAGGACGAAAATTTCATATGGGTACTGTGTTGCATGACTGAGTAATGGTCATTCAAAATGTGAGAGCACTAAAAGCTGAATATTGGTCTGGTTATGAAGTGGGTTTAGGTGCCCAGTGGATAAGTGGTTAAAAACAAAAAACAGCATGGGCCCCGACCCCCCAAAATTCATACCAGACCCTTATCCGAGCATGCAGCCTGGCAGGCCAGGAAAGGGGGATGAGTGAGTGCCCCCCCCCGAACCATACAAGTCCACTTGCCCTCAACATGGGGAGGGTGCATTGGGATGCCATGTTAATGGGGAGAAGGGCCTCGTCTGCGGGTGGGGGGCTTATCGGAATCTTGAAGCTCCCTTTAACAAGGGGGCCCCCAGATCCCGCCCCCCCCCCCCATGTGAATGGGTTTCGAGTACATCGTACATGTACCCATTCACCAAAAAAGTGTAAAAAAAGTAAAAACCACAGGAAACAGTTTTTGACAAGTCCTTTATTAAAAAGAAAAAATAAATAGTGTCCCTCGATGTCAATCGTCAATCACGACGTCCTCCACACCTGAAAAATAGAAATAAATTACATGACGTTAGAAGGGGCCGGTGCCACCAGATGACATTGCCGGGTGGCCCCGCCCCTTGCTTATAACAGAACTGTGAAAGCTGAAGATCAGGCATACGGCGGGTAGCCTCTTAAGAAGCATTTTTACATTTTTTATTTTTTTATGTTTTTTGGGTCCGGCGGGCATCGTGATTGACGAAGGATTTACAAGTTCCCATGTATAATCCTTAGGAATATTCAATAGATGTCCAGAGTCTATGATAAATGATGGTAAAGCAGAGACAATAGGTTGCAGGAAAAAATTGATATACTGTATTTCGAAAGGCCACTCATAAAGCAGTTTGTACTCGCTATTATAGGCCTACCTGGGGGATTATCCACTGATTTATGCACCTTGGACAGGTGCTAAAAGTATGTAGTATTACAGTGTTTAGGTAATAGGAAGCCCTTTTCTTTAATGTTAATCACCTCATTTATATATGCTTCTGGCACTAGTGCTCTAAGCTCCTTCATAAAGTCCGGTAAGGGGTCACCAGATAACCATTTGTAAGTGTGGCTATCTCCCAACAACCAGAGGGATTCCTGCAGGTTTTAGCTACGATCTTGAAAAACCAAACTCCCTCCTTTATCAGCCTAGCGGACAATGATGTTTTTATTAGTCATTAACTCTCTGAGGGCCACGACCCATCTTTACTTAAGTTGGCCTTCTTGTATGAATGTTGGGTATTGCATAATTTCATGAAGTCACTATAGGTGGCTTCATAAAACATTTCAATGAAGGATCCCTTGGATTTAGAAGGATAAAAAACAGAGCTAGGCTTAACGTTTGCGTGTACAACTTCTCCCAATGTTCATGTAATATGGCGAGTGTATGGATATGGTCATCAACTTCACCATGATCCACATTAGGGCTCTGATGGGCAAGTGTGTCCATATCCTTAGTATTATCATAACTGATATCATGTCTTTTTTCTGTAAGTTTATGTATACAGCTATTTAAAGCGGTTGTAGACCCTAAAAAATAAAAATAAAAAATAAAAAAACCTGCAAGACAAAGGCATAATGAGCTAGTCCCCCCGGACCTTCAGAGCGCATGCGCCGCTCGCGCGAGCGGCTGCATGCACTGTAAATATCTCCTAAACCATGCCGGTATAGGAGATATTATTTGTACCTACAGGTAAGCCTTATTATAGGCTTACCTGTAGGTAAAAGTGTCAAAAAGCGGGATACTACCGCTTTAAATTTAAAAAACCTAATCCCTTACTTTGCAGAGAAGGTTCTGACTCACCTAATATATGTGTGGAAAAATTAAACATTTTGATAGTGCCAGCTGTATCCACCCTCCGCTCTTTCATGTTTACCCCTACATCCCCTGCTAGCTATTCTCCTTTTCTTTTTTCTGGGCGGCTGGAGGGGCTCACCCCAAAAAAAAATTAGCACGAGGGGGAAGGGGGTGGTATATCTTGAGTAGTACAAGAGGTACCAATCTGGTTGGTCCCGGTCAGAGGGCCAGAGACCCCCATCATAGGCCTCCCTGTGATTCCTGTCTAAAACATTCAAGATCCTCACTCAAGGGGGCATACTTTTTCTGTGTTGGAACAGCATTTACCTCACTAGTTGTCTAATCAGTCCCAGAGATTATATTACAACAACTGTCCTTGATGGAGAGAGGAAAAATAGAAGTACCACAAGGTTTTATATCTACACTGGCTGATTTAATGTCATGTGTGGGGAAGGAGGGCTTAGGGAATAGGTGATGTGGGGGAATCATTTTCTTAAGACCAGCCTGCCGAGAGGATTGAAGGCTATGTTGGCCCTGGTTGTTAAAGTGGTTCTAAAGGCAGAAAGTTTTTTTATCTTCATGCATTCTTTGTATGAAAATAAAAAACCTTCTGTGTGCAGCAGCCCCCTCAGCCCCCCTAATACTTACATGAGCCCCATCTTGATCCAGCGATGTGCCATTGGCTCCCACTAGTGTCAATAAAAATCAGTTAGCCAATGAGGAGAGAGAGGAGGCAGGCTGAACCGCGGCTTAGTGTTTGAATGGATACACAGAGCTGCGGCTCTGCTCGGGTGCCCTTATAGCAAGCTGCTTGCTGTGGGAGCACTCGACAGGAGGGACCTGAGAAAAGGAGGATTTAGGCTGCTCTGTACAAAACTACTGCACAGAGCAGGTAAGTATAACACGCTTGTTATTTTTAAAGAAAACAAAATGAGACTTTAGCATTACTTTAAATGGTGATGGACAATGACATCCAAAGTTAATATTATCGATACCACTAGCAGCACTAGTCTTACTTTTGATGTCATCAGCAACAGTGACAGTCATAGTTTGTTTGACCACAGCTGTAGAGGATCTAAGATGGTTAATATATTTGTTGTTATTCCTGCCAGTATTCTGATTAGCAGAAGTATATTTGTTTGGAAACCCTACATTGGTATTTGGTCCCTTAGGACGTTTCAATTCAAAAACTTTCTCTTTTTGGTAATCTTTAACATCCCTTTCTAGTTTTTTATTCTTATCTACAATTAAGTTGTCCTCAAATTTTTTGACATTATTATTACACACCTCTATCCGTTTTGGAGGAGGATTCATATGTATCTATTATTTGTTCTCTCTCTTTTACCAAATTTTTGGCTAGCTCTAGCTTCCTTTCTCTTTGTGTGATGAATAATTTATTCCATTTGATTGTACAAAATTCTGCTAGGAGTTCCTAGTCTTTTTTGAGGCCATATCTAGAAAATCACACTTTTTGATACCCAAGCCTCTAGAAGTAATATTAAACTCTAAACATTTAGACAAGAAGCACTGATCACACCATTGTACACATTCCAGACATCTGGCGTCATCGAATTATTAAAAGGATCTGCACTTCTCCACCTTAAACATTTGGGAATGTGGAGCTACCCTGGTATCAACACGTCTACTGGAGTAGGGGCATACTTATTGAAAATGTTACATAAGTCTCTTAGTTCTGTCACTATCCATCATAACACACACATACACACACACAAAAAGATAGGTTAACAATATACACATTTATGTATACTATGGTGTCACAATATGCAATTCCTGAATTTTGCACCGATCGAGTGTCATAACCACCCTGATGTTATAAAGAGTCATCAGATAAGCATAGATACATTTAGTCCTTGATATGAAAAATTCCTGGGTCAGTAATCCACTATGCCCAAGAATGGAGGCTGCCAGCATCCAATCCCAAAAAAGAAAAACAAACCAAAACAGTCAGAGTTGGACCAAAAAATACAATAAAAACATTTCTACCACAAGTTCTAGGAGAATTTTGAGTATACAGAGGCTGAACGGGATCTGTTTTTACTTAAGACTGTGTGCTTTTTTATGACTGTTTTTTATTCATGGCTACACAATAAAGGTTTTTATTGCATTCTTTGGAAGCAAGTTTATCGATCCTCCTACTTATTCACTATAAGAACACCCTCTATTACCAGTGCACGGTACATAGGTTGTTTTCTATTAAGCACCCAGCATCTGTTGTACCATAAATATTGCAGGGGTCAGGTGTATGTCATATACAGCCTAGTGTATACAGCCCCCTTTAGACAGAACTCTACTGGCAGCAACAAATACCTATGACAGCACACAAAAATAAAACAAATTAGGGTGGCCAAAGGCCACTCATCACATCAATACTGCAGATGTCCTCCTGATAGCAATCAATCTCCCATACTTTGTCCTAACCAAGCGACAGTTGTCCAGCAATGCTCTGGTTCTCCCTCTCAAACTTAGTGCCCATGTGGTCCTCTGGCTCAGCAGTGCATCCACTCTGATGGCCAATCCTGAAGGCTGGATGAAGGTGGAATAGCAGGCCACACTATCCCTGTAGCACAGTGGATAGTGGAAAGTCTAAGTCCATTTTAATGGCTACTTTAAATAACTTGTTTTAGTCAAGCAGATCCTTTATTTCCTTTATGAATAGTTGCAATCACTGAGTGCTGTACAAACTGTGTGTAGCATCAGCTACCTAAAGTATACAGTGTTCTGGCAGTGGGGTGGGGACATCCCATCTGCTGCCAGAACAAAATCGAGTCAGGCAGATAACTGCTTAGCCATTTACAGGAAGGCTTGTATTATATCAATGAATACGAGGCTTCCTGTAAATGGCTGAGCAGCGCTAAACCTGACTTGATTTTGTTCCAGGAGCGGGACAAGAAGTTCCTGTACCATTGCCAAAACACAGCACTGAAAACTGTATGTAGCTGAAGCTACAGTTTATATACGCATGGCTCGCAGTTTGTGGTGTATTAGCACCATTGTAAACTGCCATTTAGCAAAAAAACAGGCATTCCGGAGGCAACAGGACCGCCTCCTGAACACTTGACAGCAGCCGCCTAGCAGCACTTTAACTTTACCACCACAGATCATTTTTCAGAGCTTTGGTTAGCGTGAACTCAGTCTAATAACAGTCATTATAATGCCACCCATATTAAATGATCATTGTAAGCTGACACCTATGCTTCACATGTGCCAGGTTGCTGTCACCCTGTTAACCACTTTCATCCCCTTCCTGCCCAGGCCAATTCCCAGCTTTCAGTGCTGTTGCACTTTGAAAGACAATTGCGCAGTCATGCAACACTGTACCCATATGAAAATGTATCATTTTTTAGACAGATAGAGCTTTCTTTTGGTGGTATTTAATCACTGGTAATTTTTTATTTGTAAACAAAAATTGAAATAAACTTTAAATAAAATCAACTTAAAAAATTAAGAAAAAAAAGGTTTTCTTAGTTTCTGTTGTACAATTTTTGCCAAAACAAATGTTTTCTTCTTCATTGATTTGAGCTGATGAAGCTGCACTGATGGGCACTGATAGGCTGAACTGATGGGCACCGATAGACTGCACACTGATGGGCATTGATGGGGTGGCACTGATAGGCACTGATGAGGCAGCATTGATGAGGCTACACTGATATACTGTAGGTCCCTCCCTCGTAACATCACACAGGATCTTCTGTGTCCTGCAGGTCTGTCAGTTTACTATGAACATGGAGGAGACAGGGTATGCAGCTCTCGCAGCTGAAAGGCTACCTTAGCCTAGCTGCTACACCATTAATGGACACTCTGACCCCCCTTATCTACACCCCTGTTATCAACTCACTGGACAGTGCTGTGCCAGGCTCTAGAAGGATCCCACCAATATTGTTGTGATGCACCACACTACATGACTGACAGCTGGCTCTGCCTTTCAGCTTGCAGCCAAGAGCCAGAGCCATCTGTACCCAATCAAAGCCTGGTGTTAGAGTTAGTGTGGGACAACTGCATCTCAACACTGATGCTGCAGCATTATGGTAAGTATTAAGGTTTGTATTTTAATATTCCATACTTCTCTAAGTAGGTCCACATATTGTACAGTTTTGGTATACCTAAAATAGATTTGATAAAGATGGTACAGTTTGATTGTAATGCCTGTGGTGAGCTTTATACACCATTTTCTTATAGGGAATTTTACAGTCTGCTAGATTTAAAGTGGTGTTCTTGTGTTCATCCACCTCAGCAATAGCTTTTCTTGTCAGGAACAAGGCACCCTGCAGGGAAATTCACTGACCCAGGCCGTACACCTATGTTGAATTGTTTATGTGTGTAAGGCAGAGATTCAAGGGAATATAATAGGTTGTATCACACTGCAGCTTGAGGTTTGGCTTATATTTGCTACCATAGATAAAAGATAAAGTACAAAGAAGGAAGGAAGGAAATTTCAGACTGTGTAAAATCCTATCAAAGCAGCTGCATATATCACAATAAAATGGTGATGGGACTTTATATTTGGATCTTTAATCTAGCTGATATTAATTGACTAAACCTTTACATTTTAAAGTAGTAAGGAAAGTATCTCAGTGTCTCTGTCCATGAATAAAACACTGTTCCGCAATGCACATAAATGCATGTAAAACACATATACTGTGTATTCCTAAATCATTCACGCCCCCTTCACTTTTTTCAATTATGCTATGTTGCAGCCTGATACTACAGTTGTGTAAATTAATTTTTTTTCTCATTACCTACACTCAGTACCCCATAATGACAAAGTGATAACAGAATTTTAAAAATGTCTGTGAATTTATTAAAAAAGGAAAAACATTGATATAAATATTCAGACCCTTTGGAGCAACACTTGAAATTGAGCTCAGGCACCTCCCATTTCTCTTGATTGTTACTGAATTTTTTCTACATCTTAAATGGTGTCCACCCGTGGTAAATTAAATTGATTGTACATATTTGGAAAGGCACACACCTCTCTATAAAAGGCCTCACAGCTGACCATGTGTACAGTATAAGAGCAAAAGCTATGAGATCAAAGCAACTGCCTGCAGACCTCAACTATAGGATTACTGCAAGGCACATATGTAGGGAAGGCTACAAAAAAGTTCTGATGCACTGAAGGTTTCTTAGAGCACAGTGGCCTCCATCTTTTTTAAAAAAAAAAAAAAGTTTAGCACAACCAAGACTCTTCTAAGAGCTGGTCGCCAGTCAAACTGATCAATCGAAGGAGTAAGAGAGGTGACCAAGAACCCGAAAGTCACTCTGACTAAGCTCCAGAGATTCTGTGTGGAGATGGGACAAAGTTCCAGAAGGACAACTATCACTGTAGCCCTCCATCGATCTGGGCTCTATAGCAGAATGGCTAGACGGAAGCCTCTCCTTCAGATTACATTCTCTGGTCTGATGAAACCAAGATTGAACTGTATGACCTCAATTCCAATTGTTATGTCTGGAGGAAACCAGGCACCATTTATCACCTGCCCAATACCAGCCCAACAGTAAAGCATGGTGGTGCTAGCATCATGCTGGGGGGTGTTTTTGCAGGAGCAGGGACTGGGAGACTGGTCAGAATTGAGGGAAAGTTGAATGGAGCAAAGTACGCAGATATCCTCAATAAAAACCTGTTCCACAGCACACAGCACCTCAGACTGGGCCAAAGGTTCACCTTCCAATATGACAATGATCCTAACCACACAGCCAAAACAACACAGACGTGGCTTGGGGACAACTCTGTGAATGTCCTAGAGTGGCTCAACCAGACCCTGACTTGATCCCTGCACTCAGTCATTTATTGGCAGCTTAGTATTCTGTGAATGAATACAAAGCTTCCTCTGATTGGCTGAGGCGGAGAGGCTGGCTGATGATGTCACGGCCCCTGACTCAGCCAAACTGAGTAAGCTTTGCACTCATTCACAGAATACTAAGCTGCCTATAAATGGTTTAATGCCACTCAGACCGATTTGATATTGTTCCAGGTGTGAGACAGGAACCCATTATTGTGTACTGTCTGTAGCTGGAGCTATATGCATGATGTAGAGTGTTAAGAGCTGCTGCAGGACTTAGTGACAGAAAATAGTTTGTTTGGGCTCAGAAGTAAAAATAAAATAGTAAATGAAGTAAAATACACCATGCTTTTAGGTATTTTTAGGGAAAAAGAACATGCTTGTTGACCAAAATACATTAAAAATACAAGTGCAGTATTGAAACTGCAGGCATTTAAAAAACACTGGTACAGACAAATTTGCAAAAGTGTCTTGCGTGCATTCTAAAAGTGATTCAAATTCTACCTGTCTAGAATTTGTACTTGATTGCTTCTCTACTTTTAAAACTTTTGCTAAATCTGTCTACTCCAGTTTCTCTCTGTATGCAAAAAGAGAGTTGGCCCTAATTAGCTCAACTTTCATAAGATATGAGCTGTCTGTATTTTATCTAGAATTTGGCACATTCATTATACAACATTGTAAAAGTGTCGCATTTTAGACCTACTGAATTTGGTGCATGAGTCACTGTCATAGCCAAAAGGGTCGTAAATGCTTCATGAATTTGGGGCAATACAATATCAAGGGGTATTAACCAGAAAAGTGACACAGAAGCTTTACTGAATTCCTTGGTGTATCCTGATTAACTGTTTACTGTTAATGCCGAATCAAAAATTTAGAAAGATACATATAAATATATACTGCAGGAACCATACAGAAAGGCACCAACATCCCTGCAACTTTAACCACTTGCCAACCACCCCGCGCAGATTTACTGTGGCAGGGCGGCTCGGCTGCGTATAATCACATACATGTACATGATTATGTGCACGCGGTATCGACGGCGCTCGCGCGCTGCCGGAGCCATGCTTCCTGCTGTGATTACACACAGCAGGAGCGACACTGTTGGAGGAGCGGGCTCGATCACCACCGGCTTCCCGCGATCTTTGAGGTAAACTGACAGAAGAGCCGCCTGCCTATGAAAACAAAGATGTGCGGCTCTTCTGTCACACAGGCACAGAGAGATTGTGTGTTTCAGCTAAGCTGAAACACCAATCTCTCTGTGCCTGCCACAAAGCCCCCCGCCCCCCCCCCCCCACAGTTAGCAAGGCCATTTAGGAGCACACTTAACCCCTTGATCACCCCCAGTGTTAACCCCTTCTCTGCCAGTGTCATTTTGTCATTTATACAGTAACAGTGCATATTATTTAGCACCGATTACTGTATTGTACTGGTCCACAAAAAGTGTCATAAATGTCAGTTAGGGGTCTAATCCGTCCGCCGCAATGTCACAGTCCCACTAAAAACTGCTAATCACTGCCTTTACTAAAAAAAAATAAACAAAAAATAAAAATCTATCCAGTAGTTTGTAAATGCTATAACTTTTGCACAAACAAATTAAAAAATGCTTTCTGGGATTTTTTTTAACAAAAATATGTAGCAGAATACAAATTGGCCTTAACTGATAAAAAAAAATTAGATTTTTAAATTTTTTTTATTTGGGAATGTTATATAGCAGAAAGTAAAAAATATTGTATTTTTTTCCTCTTTTTTTGTTTATAGCGCAAAATCTAAAAACCGCAGAGGTGATCAAATACCACCAAAAGAAAGCTCTTTTTGTGGGTAAAAAAAGGACATCAATTGTATTTGAGTACAGCTTTGCACGACTATGCAATTGTTAGTTAAAATAACGCAGTGCCAAGTTTCAAAAAATGGCCTGGTCATTAAGAGGGTAAAACCTGAAGTGGTTAAACAAAAAAATACACTAGAAATTGGACTTTATAGGTGCTTAACAAAATACATATACTAATACACTGCTATTAAAATTATATATATACTGAACAAAAATTATAAACGCAACACTTTTGTTTTTTCCCCCATTTTTCATGAGCTGAACTCTAAAAATCTAAGACTTTTTCTATGTACACAAAAGGCCTAATTAGCATGCTGACTGCAGAAATGTCCACCAGAGCTGTTGCCTGTGAATTGAATGTTCATTTCTCTACCATAAGCCGTCTCCAAAGGTGTTTTAGAGAATATGGCAGTACATCCAACTGGCCTCACACCCGCAGACCATGTGTAGCCACACCAGCCCAGGACCTCCACATCCAGCATCTTCACCTACAAGATCGTCTGAGACCAGCCATCCGGACAACTGCTGCAAGAATTGGTTTGCATAACCAAAGAATTTCTGCACAAACTGTCAGAAACCGTCTCAGGGAAGCTCATCTGCATGCCCGGCGTCCTCATCGGGGTCTCAACCTGATTGCAGTTGATCGCCGTAACCGACTTGAGTGGGCAAATGCTCACATTCGATGGTGTCTGGCACTTTGGAGAGGTGTTCTCTTCACAGATAAATCCTGGTTTTCTTAGATCTTTGAGTTCAGCTCATGAAAAATAGGAGTAAAAACAAGTGTTGCATTTTTACATGGCCTATTTACAGAACCAAAATGTATTACCATGAAAAAACACTTGCTTCACAGTATAACAGTGGCTTTCCCACTGTGACGTACTGCTTGGCACCCCTCTTGGGTGCTTCCATCAGTATACATCTTCCTCCAGTCTACAACCCGAAACCAGGTTTATTGTAAAATCACACAGAATATATATACCACACAAAATCAGTTAAGAGCCCGATTACATTACTCTAAACAATACTAACTGTAAACAGAAATATAATCTAAGGACCAGCCAACAAACAATTAAACATTAAGCTAATTGACACCTAGTCACCTAGACAAGCATAAGTGACTAAGATCAATGCCCACCCAGACAATCCTTTGATTATTCAGGGTTTCCCCCTCACCTCAGACTGTCGGGCACCAGTCTACAACAGTCTATGTGACAAAACTCATACAATGTTCCAGCAGTCTGAAAATATGGAAATAATTTATCTTCATAACTTTCTTGAGGGTAATTGTTGATAAATATGTTTGTCCCAAGTGGAGGGGCTTCTCTAACTCAGTCTGCAGGAGGGCCACGATATTTCCTCTGACCATTAACCTGTACAAGATTAATATTACATATTTTCATGCACTCCAGAAGGGAAGCTTTATTGTCCTTATGCAAAGAATAAATCCAAGCATCACTCTAGGTGTTTATCACAATGTTGTCCATCATTGGAAAATAATGTGCTCATTCCATGGGATCGAAGACTGAACTGAGCTCTTTTCCATGCTCTGACCAGGAGAAGCAGACAAAATCCCTCATCTCCTCCATGGGCTATATTCAGTGGGTAGAAGGCTTTCCCCTAGTCCCTTTCAAAAGCCTCTGTCCCAGTTGGGTCTGTCACACCCACCCTACTTTGAGAATATATACATGCTTTGTTGTAGTCACATCAGATGACTTCAAGATCTTAGATGACAGTAGCAAGGGATCTCAATAGGTATGTCACAATGCATTTCGTGGGTTCCAAATATCTCACTTCCTCAGACTCAGTGAAACACTTGAAGGGGTCTAAGGGAGTATCTCTTCAACGTAATATAAATTATATCATTATATTGGCCCTTTTCTATTGTCACACATTAGTGTGTGATCCTTAGGGAGAACAGAAGCCATTTAGCTACTAGGGATGGCCCGAACAACTCCCTGTTCAGTTCGCACCAGAACTTTTGAATATCGCAAAAGTTCGGAACCGAATAGCGAACCCCATTGAAGTCTATGGGACCTGAACTGGAAAAATCAAAAGTGCCTATTTTGAAGGCTTATATGCAAGTGATTGGACATACCATGGTTATGAGGGTCCAGGTACTGCCCTGGGGGACATGTATCATGAAAAAAAAGTTTGTAAAAAAATCATTTTTAAATTAGCAGTGATTTACTGATGCTTAAAGTGAAAGCATCAAAATGAGAAATAACAATAAAAATAAAAAAATCCTTTAAATATAGTGCCTGGGGGGGTCCCCTTAGTATACCTGTAAGGTAGCACATCTGTACTGTGTATAGAAGCTGCTGCAAAAGTTATTGCATTTATAAAGCCAAAAAAATTACATTTTCCATGCAAGCTTTCTTTATTTTGTAAACAACGGCTTGGGAAACCAGGCTGTATGATGGGGCCACAATGTAGTGCGCTGGGAACAAGATTAGAGATTTTTTTGGATAAATTCTGGTGTCTCTTCCGAAGACTTTGGATAGAAGTAAGAGGTGCGGAAAAATTGGTCTTTAAGGGGCGAAGGTGCCTTTTTTACTGTAGAGGTGCTCTTGATGAAAGCAAAAATTGCCTTGCTGTCAAAAAATGTAAATGATATGCACCTGTCAAACAGGTGCGGAAAAATTGGTAGCACCTTCCCACCATAACCTGATAGAGGTACTCTTGATGAAAGCAAGAATCGGCCTTGCTGTCAAAAATGTAAATGATATGCACCTGTCAAACAGGTGCGGAAAAATTGGTTTTTGGGTGTCTGTAGCACCTTCCCACCATAACCTGATAGAGGTACTCTTGATGAAAGCAAGAATCGGCCTTGCTGTCAAAAATTGAAATGATATGCACCTGTCAAACAGATGCGGAAAAATTGGTGGAAACCTACACCAAAAAAAATTTCCAGATGAAATCAACACCCACGACACTAGGCAGCCTGGAAGTCCTGCACATCCCCAAAACACTTAATCTGTGACATTGGCATCAGGGGCTTCATAGCTGCTGGTAATCCAGGACTGATTAATTTTGATAAATGTCAGGCGGTCCACGGAGTCTATGGACAGACGTGTTCTACTACCATGAAACAAACAAAGATAAAATTCCCAGTTCAATTTGCCAACCAGTCTGCTTACCAACCAAATTGGCCTGTCTAACAGTTTGCGTCAATACAGGGGTTTAGTTAGCACACATTTGCAAACGCATGTGAAAGCTGCAGGGCCCAGTTTTGTTACTACCAGTAACAAAACTTCCAGTAGCACTAAATGCCCATTCGGAAAGCATGCTGGATGCAGGGCAGCCCAGCAACTCAATTGCATACTAGGCAAGTTGTGGCCAATGGTCTATTTCCATAACTCCGTAATGCAGTGGATCGTCAACTGGTAAGCTCTCCATCTCTTTTTTTGCCCCTAGATAATTGTGCACCATATGATGCTGTTGATGGGATGTGGAAGCTGAGAGCCCTGGGCGGTGAGGACTAAATAAACTGTGAAATGCATCACTTAGGTGGCCCCCATCTCAACCGCTCCTCTCTTGACCAACAGAAGCCTCAAAACTGTGTTTTCCACGACAGTGTAACCTATCAGAGTCAGGAAAAGCATTATATAAACTCCTCCTTAAAGTGTCCTCAAGCAATTTCATCTTCTGCACCCTCTGTGGGTATGGGATGAGTTCTGAGACTTTCCCCGTTTAATGGTGGTCAAGAAGGGTTGCCAACCAATAGTGATCCTTCTCTTTGATGCCACGTATTCTTGGGTCCTTATGCAGGCTTTGAAGCATGAGGGAGCCCATGCACTACTTGTTTGCAGAATTACAGTATCTGGAGCTGCCTCCTCCCAGCCATATACTACTCCCAAGGGTTCTGGGGATGAAAATCCATTTGTTGAGGGTTGACGCATGTCTTCCTTTGCTTCAATGCCTTCAAAACTGCCAGAATCCTCCTCCTCCCTCTCCCCTTGTGCATTCTGTTGCATTCGAAGAATGGTGTCTGCATAAAGCGGGCCTTGATAGGAAAAGAAGTCCTCCTCTTCCGCCTGCTGCTCTGCTTTGAGTGCCCTGTCCATAATACCACACAGAGCAGAGTCTGCTCCAGCAGGAACACAACAGGGATTGTGTCACTGATGCATACATTGTCACGGCTCACCATTCTTGTGGCCTCCTCAAATGGTGACAGTACAGTGCATGCATCCTTTATCAGCAGCCATTGGCGTGGGGAAAAAAAACCTGAGCAGGCCTGAGGCTGTCGTTGTGCAATGCTCACACAGGTACTCACTGACAGCCCTCTGCTGCATGTGCACCCACTGCAGCATTGCCAAAGTCAAGTTCCACCTGGTGGGCATGTCACAAATCAGTCTGTTTAAGAGCAGGTGCAATTCCCACTGAATTTCAGCCAACCAAGCACTGGCTATGTACGACTGCCTGAAATGGCTATAGACTCTTCTGGCCTGCTTTAGCAGATCTTCCAACCCTGTTTACCTATTTAGGAATAGCTGCACCACCAAATTGAGGACATGTGCCAGGCATGCACATGTGTCAAATTTCCCTGTCTAAGGGCGGACAGGAGGTTTGTGCCAATATCGCACACCACCATTCCTGGCTCCAGCTTACATGGCTTGAACCACCCCTGTGCCTTCCCCTGCAGAGCTGCAAGAATCTCTGCTCTGGTGTGGTTCCTGTCCCCTAGACTCACCAACTGAAGGCATGGCACCTTTTAGCCTGACTCATTGAATAGCCCCTTGAATGCTTAGTGGGTACTTGTAGTTCATAGGACAATTCAGCAGAGGAGGGCATGGAAGAGGAGGAGGAGGAGGGGGTAGAGCTAACAAATCTCGCATCATAACCACTAGCTGTATAGATGCGGGGCGGCATAACAAGCATCAGCACTGAGCCCTGTCCTGCATCCTTCCAAATTGGAAGCAGAGTTACCCAGTGTGCTGTGAACGAAATATAGCATCTCTGACCATGCTTCCTGGACCACGTGTCAGCAGTAACGTGGACTTTGCAGCTAACTGCCTTGCCCATGATGCCACATTATTGCCTTCCACGTTATGGTACAGAGCTGGAATGGTATTACGTGAAAATAAATACCAACTGGGAACCTGCCATTGTGAGACAGCACATTCTGCAAATTCATGAAAGGGGACAGAATCCACCAGAGGGAAAGGCAGAAGTTGTAAAACCAGCAGCTTTGACAAGCTTGCATTTAGAAAATGGGTGGGGGAGACTGTATTTTTTTTTTTGCTGCAGCAGATGGCGCAGAGAAATTTGCTGAGAGGTCATGCGGTATAACAGGGGAAGACTGAGATGAGTAAGGATGAGGAATATAATTGCGTCTCTTTTCTGTGGCTTTCAGGTGCTCTTGCCAAAGGGCTGAGTGGTGGGAGGTTAAATGCCTTGTCAAGCATGTGGTACCCAAATGATTGGTGTTTATGCTATGCTTGATGTGCTTGAGACAAAGTTTGCAAATTGCAACAGTGCTATCAGCTGCACATGTGCTCAAAAAGGCCCAGACAACTGAGCTGTGGGAAGGGTGCTGTGAGATAACAGCTCCACAATGTGATGGAGTAGGTTGGCTGCTCTCTACTCTTGCATGATGGCTGCCTCTTGGGGTTGTGCCTCACTCTCACTTTCCTCCTCTGCTCTATCTGGCACCCAAGTCACGTCAGTGACCTCATTATCATCATTTCCTCCATCCTCATTACCACTGGAGACAACTTGGCAATACGCTGTGGCTGGGGGAACATGTACCAGTGTTCTCCCCTCTCTGTAGGCTCATGTTCCTACCTTCCTCAACCTCAGAACCAATATCTGAATCAAGTAATGGCTGTGCATCATCAAGGAGCAAGTGGCTGACGCTGTGTTCAAATAACTCAGCTGACTCCTCCATGCCTGATGCTGGGGCTATGGCAGGAATAGCTGTGGACAAAGAGGCAGATTTAGCCACTCTGACAGCTGCAGTGGGCTGCACACTAGTCTCTGCTTGGGTGACAGAGGATGAGGAGAATGAGGATGGTTTAGTAAGCCAATCCAACCCATCCTCTGCATGCTGTAGCTGGATAGCATGGGCAAAATCACTAAACAAAGGAAATGATGCCCAGCCTGATGACTGACCATGTCCACCTTGTCTGTGAACACATACGCTGATGGCCCCCTCACAGTGCCATGGGAACATCTACCTCTTCTTTTTGGCCTCTCAGACATGATGGGAAGGTGCTTATTAACCTCCCTGGCGGTATGATTGTTTCTGATTTTAGGTGCTGAAAGTGGTACCATTATTTTGCATGTAATTCTTAAGGACGAGCAGCCCAAAACAACTATTTACATATGATTTTTTTTTTTACCGTGCTCTTCTTTATAACATCTCGAGTATGATAAAGTTTGAAACACAAAATCAGAAATTATAATATAATAAATAACTATGAAAAGTTTAAGTATATATATATATATATATATATATATATATATATAAACAGAAGATAAGTGTGGGAACACCGCGCTAACCAAAAAATGTCAAGCTGCTAGCACATCCAACTGAAAAAAGGTGCTTTATCCTTTGAGAATGTTGTCTACAACGAAACGCGTCAGCTGTTTTAGACCGGCTATTCATGATTTTATCTGGCTGTTTTATATTGGATGTTTGTAAGTACAAGTCTTTCTTTTTTAATAAATTTTTATAGCAGTATTACGCTATGTATTTTTATTTGACTTACTTACATGGCTGTTGGTGAGGAACTCATCATTCCTGCATCTTCCTGAGAGAAGCCCTTATACATCCCGTTTAAACTTCACTTCAGAGGAATCCCTGGTTTACTATGCTTATTTTGACCTGGTTTTGCTATATGGCTAGACAGGTCCACATATTCTGGTAAGAGTATATGAGCTATATCTTATTCTTGTGACGGGACCTAATACACCTTTTTTGGATCACTTCACCCATTCTTTGGATTTTGAACACTCTGCATGGGATATCATTTTATATATATGCTTACTTTACCTATTTGCTATACAGCAGTATAGGTACATGTGATTTGGTAAGCGTATTCATTTCTTCTGCTTATTGGTGATGGGATCTGTTTTAGTTTCTTGGATGGATTGTAATGCTCCCTTCTTTGTAAAGACCATCTCAGCTCCCCTGCTTGCTTTATAGCATTTTGCGATCATATATCTGGTACACGCATTTATTTTTTGTATGGTGACGGCTGTCTCTAACACTCTCTATGTTATTACTTTTGTGGACTCCTGAGTGAACACTCTTTATCTCATCTGAATCCTCCACTTTTAGAGTGATATATAAGCTTGCCTTAATCAATACTCTCTGGCGGTATTACACTATATATTTTTCTTTTCTTTTGGATGGATTATATATCCTTGACCAATGAGAGATCTTTCCTTTCAACTGAGAATTTCCATTAAGGATGATGTGGTGATTTCAGTTCCTCACTGGCATTACATTTGATCCCTACTAGCCTATTTGACTTACCTACCATAAGGTATTGTAAGTCCACATATTGCGGTAAACCATTACTAAACCATTATGAACTGTCACCATCCTCATCACCCCTCAGCTGTTTGACTCTTACATCATCAATAGAAACGTTATTGGATGGACTTTTTTCATATATGCTTTTTTTATTTATTTCTATATGGACTCACCATTTTCACATGTAATGTTATTGTTATGTGTATTTATTTTACTTTGAATCACATATGCAAAATATCTTTTTCATATCCTAGCGCTGCACTTATATATATATATATATATATATATATATATATATATATAGTGCCTTGCGAAAGTATTCGGCCCCCTTGAACTTTGCAAACTTTTGCCACATTTCAGGCTTCAAACATAAAGATATACAGTGGGTACGGAAAGTATTCAGACCCCCTTAAATTTTTCACTCTTTGTTATATTGCAGCCATTTGCTAAAATCATTTTGGTTCATTCTTCTTCCTCATGAATGTACACATAGCACCCCATACTGACAGAAAAACACAGAATTGTTGACATTGTTGCAGATTTATTAAAAAAGAAAAACTGAAATATCACATGGTCCTAAGTATTCAGACCCTTTGCTCAGTATTTAGTAGAAGTCCCCTTTTGATCTAATACAGCCAGGAGTCTTTTTGGGAAAGATGCAACAAGTCTTTCACACCTGGATTTGAGGATCCTCTGCCATTCCTCCTTGCAGATCCTCTCCAGTTCTGTCAGGTTGGATGGTAAACATTGGTGGACAGCCATTTTTAGGTCTCTCCAGAGATGCTCAATTGGGTTTAAGTCAGGGCTCTGGCTGGGCCATTCAAGAACAGTCACGGAGTTGTTGTGAAGCCACTCCTTCGTTATTTTAGCTGTGTGCTTAGGGTCATTGTCTCAACTCTCTGAGCAGTCTTCTCCTTGTATGAGCTGAAAGTTTAGAGGGACGGCCAGGTCTTCGTAGATTTGCAGTGGTCTGATACTCCTTCCATTTCAATAGTATCGCTTGCACAGTGCTCCTTGGGGTGTTTAAAGCTTGGGAAATCTTTTTGTATCCAAATCCGGCTTTAAACTTCTCCACAACAGTATCTCAGACCTGCCTGGTGTGTTCCTTGTTCTTCATGATGCTCTCTGCGCTTTAAACTGACCTCTGAGACTATCACAGTGCAGGTGCATTTATACGGAGACTTGATTACACACAGGTGGATTCTATTTATCATCATTAGTCATTTAGGTCAACATTGGATCATTCAGAGATCCTCACTGAACTTCTGGAGAGAGTTTGCTGCACTGAAAGTAAAGGGGCTGAATAATTTTGCACGCCCAATTTTTCAGTTTTTTATTTGTTAACAAAGTTTGAAATATCCAATAAATTTCGTTCCACTTCATGATTGTGTCCCACTTGTTGTTGATTCTTCACAAAAAATTACAGTTTTATATCTTTATGTTTGAAGCCTGAAATGTGGAAAAAGGTCGCAAAGTTCAAGGGGGCCGAATACTTTCGCAAGGCACTGTATATATATACACGTGTATATATATACACGTATACATATTATATATTATATATTATATATATATATATATATATATATATATATATATATTTATATATATATATATATATTGTGGCAGAGCGTTGCCCTGCCAGGGTTTAAAAAGTGAATGTGACCCAGAATTTTCAACCAGGCAGGTTGAGGGGCTCCAGGGAGCTTGTAACATGAAGAGGAAACTGGCTTTTCAGTTTCCTCAGTGTTTTAAAAAGTCCAGTTTGGGACCTGGAGCTTGGAGATTTCTAAGTGATCCGGTGGGATGAAATCTCCAATCCTGGGTCCATTTATTCAGAACAGCTAGCATAATAATTGGTCAGGTGTGTGCTGGGCTTTTAGTAGTAACCTGACCATGGTTCTCGACTCCACCCCGGCAGACAGGAGGTCTGGCCTAGGAGTCAGTGCAGCACGAGGCTGCGATCCGTGTGCACCCTGTTTTGTGAGCTAAGTCTGTAGGTGACAGACAAGGGCCTGAAGTGTTAAGGCCAGAGCAGCAGTGCTGCAAGTTCAAGCCAGGAGGGCTGAATGATCATTTATTTTGCGGAGGACTCAAATGCTGAAACTCCCTGCGAGGGACACACTTGTTTTCTGTACCGAGTTTTCTTTTAATAAACATGGGCAAAGAAAGCCCTTAAAGAAGAAACAGCGAGAGGCTGCTTGTCTGGGCTCCCTGGCGGGTCTTGGCAACCTGGCCTACCGTGGCGCGGGTTCTTATCCATCTCTTCCCCTCCCCACCAGGACTACTCTCCGGGTTTGGAAGGTGGCTAGAGTGCGGTTTCTCCAACCCAACACTTGGTCCCCTTATCAGCCTCTGTAGGGCAACCCGTCGCTCCCTCATTTGCGGATGCTTCCTGACCCGCAGGTGTGGGCCAGTTGTGGCGTCCAGAGACTGAGGGACATAATGCCACTTGGCACGCTTCGCACGCTCCCGGACTTGCGCGGCTCCTTTGCCCTCCCCCGCTGGATAGGTTTCGGCTACCTCCAACTGCGCCATGTGGTTCGTGCCCAGTTTCCGACCACCCCTGTCCTGCAGACTGATCATCTGGAGGATGTCCTCGCGCAGGCTGAGCTCCCCAAGCCTCTGTCTGCCCTTTACGCCACCCTGCTTGTTGCAGACTCTCCTGCCCTGGAGCGTCTGTGGCAGCGCTGGTCTTCGGATTTGCCTACCCTAGATAGAGAGGAGTGGGAGGACTGCCTGGGTCATGGGTCAGGTTCGGTTATCGCTTCTAGAGACAAACTTATTTACACTAAATTTTTGCACAGAGTCTATTTCACTCCATTGAGACTGCACAGAATGTACCCTGCGAGATCGGCTGACTGTCCTAAATGTCTGGTAGCTGAGGGCTCTTATCTGCATATGTTCTGGACTTGCCCACAGGTGGAGGAGTTTTGGGGCGCTGTGTTTGACCTTCTTAACAATCGTCTCAATCTCACTGTCACGTGTACCCCGGAGCTGGCACTCCTGGGTATTCCTGATAAAGTTAGACGCTCTAAGTACTCTCGGCTGCTGATTTCTTTGTGTCTGTACTATGCTAGGAAGGAGATTATTCTCCGATGGGGTTCCCCCTCCCTCCCCACGCTGTCGGCGTAGGTAGCCCTGGTGAATGGGGCTCTCCCAATGTATAAACTCACTTATATTAATAGAAATTGTCCCCACAAATATGAAAAGATTTGGCAGCCCTGGGTGGATGATTGTAATGTTCCGGTACCTCTGGTACCCTTGTTTCCATATTTCTCCTCTCCTAATTGCGTCCCATCTTGTGTAACATGGGACGCATATACCTTTAAGACCGGATGACATCATTGCCGAGCGCCGCTATGAGCGGCTATTTCAATCGCCGGTTTGCTCTCACTCATCGCTCGTTCAAACCCACATGTTCATCGCACCTACGCCTGAGAAGTCGGAGCTGCTGACATACCTCCCTTGCTGAACTGAAGCCGGAAACCTCGCTGGTGATCCGTATCTCGCTACGGGATCACCCCTCTCCAATGGACACTGTTATTCCTAAACCTATCTAAGTGATAAGTACCCCGCAGGGGATTCTTGCTAACCAATCTCCTACTGTCATCTACTGCAATTACCAAGACTATCTGTATCTATCTATTCACTATCATCTGCATAAGACTGTTAGCTCTTGGGACTACCTTGAACTATCCTTGCACTAGGTTACTCTGTCTAAGTATACTCCATCTGTGTCCTCTTACCATCTGCACTATACTTGACATCAGAACCTATCTGCTTTACCATCACCTGCAACTCTCCTAATACTACTTCTAGTGCTCACCATACATTAGCCTGTCTCTCATCTATATATCCTCATATACTCTATCCCTCCATTAAACATCTATTAATATATATAGTATATAACAGGCTGTACACGGTGATGAAGTCCTGAGAGTTGGATATGTTGTTCAACAGATTCTCTACAAGGCTACTGAGTGTAATAATTCTGCAGCTGTAAATCCATCCACAAACAAAAACGCATGAACGTTACAGATCGAACGAGCCTTTAAAAAAAATATGGATTCAGCAGAATTATCCACTCATGTACTACAATTAAAACAGCAAGTAGATGCATTGATCCATGCGCTTACAGAGGTAAAAAATGACAATCAAACCTTGAGACAGCAGCTTGGCCGTCTCACACAGCCTCCTGCTGCTCAGCCCCGTGAGCCTAAGATAAACCCTCCTATAGTGTTTTCTGGTGATCGGAGCAAATTCCGTGAATTTAAAAACGCATGTCGAATTGTTTTTTTTGTTAAAACCTCTAACCTACACCACTGACCAAATTAAGGTTTGTACCATCATCTCCTATTTAACAGGTGAACCCCGGGCCTGGGCAGATGCTCTCTTTGAAAAGGATGATCCACTCCTTAATTCTTATCCCTTATTTCTAGCACAACTTGCTACTTTATATGAAGACCCCAACAAGCAGAGTACCGCTGACACCCAATTACGGGCCTTAAAACAAGGAAGGAGACCTGTTGAAGATTTCGTGGCGAATTTTAAAAGATGGTCCCCTGATTCAGGGTGAAACGACACATCTTTGCGAACGCAGTTTAGACTCGGCCTATCTGAGGCCGTTAAAGACGAGCTCTCCCGAGCGGATTTACCTGGCACTCTAGAGGGACTGATCTAGACCAGTATCAATATTGACAGACGACTACGAGAAAGAAAGGCTGAGAAGATGGGCTCACCATTTTCCAGTCCTTCTCGGATGTTGCCTGCTGACCCTGCTCCTATGGAAGTAGGAATGATACGTCCACCTCTGACCCTTTCTGAACGTGCCAGGAGGAAAACCGAACATCTTTGCATGTACTGCGCATCCCCGAATCATTTGGTAAACGACTGTCCTCTTGTCCACAGAAAAGAGGGTGAGTGTTCAAATGTCTTGCTAGGGGGACCCACAACTTCCTTTTCTAATCCTTATCTTTTTGTTCAATTAACATTGCAGTGGGACCAAACTAGGATCACCACCAAGGCTATGATTGACACAGGATCTTGTGGAAACTACATTGACATTTGTTTTGTCTCCCCTAATAAAATACCTATTGTTTCAAAACCCAACCCTGTCTCCGTTAGTTTTATTAACGGTACCCCTTTATCCTCTGGTCCTATCACCAGTCAGACACAGGCACTTCTTGTAACTGCTGACGAGTCTCATGTGGAGACCACCACCTTTGATGTATTAACTTCACCACATTTTCCAATCATTTTGGGACTTCCCTGGTTACACATACATCAACCAATCATCGATTGGAAAACAAGAACGTTAGCCTTCTCTTCTCACTATTGTGAGACGACGTGTAACCTTCCCACACATGATAGGATCCTGTCTGTACTGCCGGATGACATTATTCCTAAGTGTTATCAAGATTTATCGGAGGTTTTCCTTGAGAAAAACGCTCAAATGCTACCTCCCCATAGGGACTATGATTGTTGTATCGATCTGCTCCCTAATAGCAAGTTGCCTTACCGACATGTATATCCTTTCTCACAGGATGAACTCTCTCACCTTAAGGAGTATCTGGATGAGAACTTGGCAAAAGGATTCATCCGACCTTCTACTTCCTCCACTGCTGCTGGGCTCTTCTTCGTCCGCAATAAGGACTCTAGCCTTAGGCCTATCATTGATTTCAGACAATTAAATGCCATCACAATAAAGGATCGTTATCCTTTACCTCTTATTCCTGAACTTATCGAACAGGTGCGTGGGGCTTCTTTCTTTTCAAAATTGGACCTAAAAGGGGCATACAATTTAATTTGAATCCGTAAAGGGGATGAATGGAAGACGGCATTCAGAACCAGATACGGACTGTTTGAGTACCTTGTAATGCCATTTGGGCTATGTAATGCTCCCGCAGCCTTCCAACGGTTTATAAATGAGATATTCCGAGACTTGCTTGATGTTTGTGTGGTAGTATATTTGGACGATATACTTATCTATTCTCATTCCTTACCTGAGCACATAAAACATGTGAGACTTGTGTCGTCAAGACTACTTGCACATAACTTATATGTTAAATCAAAGAAATGTTTGTTTCATAAAGAGGAAGTACTATTCCTAGGATATATTATATCTAAAAGTGGAATCAAAATGGACATGAGCAAAATATCCTGCATTCTGGATTGGCCTGTGCCAACCACTCGCAAAGCATTACAAAGGTTCCTAGGATTCTCTAATTACTACAGGAAATTCATTAAAAACTTCTCTGCGATTGTGAAACCTCTCACACAACTTACAAGCACGAAGAGACCATTTAATTGGACAAAAGAAGCAAATGGAGCATTCTCTCTGCTGAAATCAAGCTTTACTACTGCCCCCATACTATGCCATCCAGACCCATCCCTTCAATACATCTTGGAGGTAGATGTGTCTAATATGGCAGTAGGAGCAGTTCTCTCACAACGACCAACAAACACCTCACCTCTTCACCCAGTTGCTTTCTTTTCAAGGTCATTAAGTAGCCCCAAGGTGAACTACCCTGTAGGTGAGAAGGAGTTATTAGCCATAAAACTGGCATTAGAGAATTGGCGACATCTACTTGAGGGCACTCAATTGCCAATTCTGATATATACTGATCACAAAAACCTTCAATACCTTCAGACTAATAGAACTCTTTCCCACCGGCAGGTACGGTGGTCGTTATTCTTTCTGAGATTTAATTTTTTAGTAACTTACACCCCCGCAGACAAAAATAAAAAAGCGGATGCACTCTCACGACTAGCCGAGAAAGATTGCACTGAGGTTCCCTCAGTTCCTATAATACCACTTGAGCGTATTATCGGAGTCGTTCGCTCCCTGAAGGAGGAGATTTTGCACAGCATAGGGTTGGATTCACCTCCACCACAACTAACTACTGACGCAGAAGGCTTCCTCTACTACAACGATAAATTATACATACCCCCTACTATGCGAACCAAGATCTTAGAATTGTCGCATGATGTACCTATGGCAGGACATATGGGTATGACTAAAACTCTCAATCTACTCACTAGGCAATTTTGGTGGCCAGACATGAAGACAACCGTAAAAAAGTTTGTTTCATCTTGTGATATCTGTGCAAGGTCTAAAATTGACAACACGAAACCATCAGGGTTACTTTGTAGTTTACCGATACCCCAGGTTCCGTGGGAAGTGGTATCCTTAGACTTCATAGTGGAACTACCACCTTCCAAAGGATTCAAAACCATCTTGGTGTCAGTGGACCATCTGACCAAGATGGCACATTTCACTCCTATCTGAAAACTACCTTCATCCAAACAAACAGCGGAATTACTTGTGAAACATGTCTTTAAGTTACATGGTATTCCAAAAACACGGCTGTCTGACCGTGGTTCACAATTCATATCAAAGTTTTGGCTAGCTCTATGTCAGATACTGCGAATAGAGCGTAACCTTACCTCTCCCTACCACCCTCAGACCAACGGACAGACAGAGAGAGTTAACCAGTGCATTGAACAGTACCTGCGTTGCTATACTTCGTATCTACAGGACGATTGGGCAGATCTCCTCCCGCTGGCGGAATTCGCCTATAACAACGCTACTCATAGCACTACTAAGCAAAGTCCTTTTTACCTGAATTATGGGTTTCATCCCACACTCCTTCCTCCACGTATCTTGCCATCAAGTAATCCAGTGGCATCTGATTATCTTGCCCAGATAAAGGATTCTCTGGGATTACTCAACAATACCATATCTCATGCTCATAGCCAACAAAAAAAGTACTACGACCTCCGTAGGAAACCCTCTCCCCAATATGCCATTGGGGATCTTGTTTGGCTTTCTACAAAAAATCTGAGACTAAAAATCCCTAGTAAAAAACTTGGACCTCTATTTCTGGGACCTTTTCCAATAGAGAAGCTTATTGGAAAAGCTGCAGTACAGCTCACATTGCCAGTAGACCTCCTGTCTTCCATGTGTCTCTACTGAAGCCCCATGTTCCTAACCAAGGAATAAGGCCTACTATCTCACCTCCACCTCCTGTACAAGTGGAAGGTGGAGAAGAATTTGAAATAAAAGAAATTTTGGATTCCCGTTTCAATAGAAGAAGACTCCAGTATCTTGTACGATGGAAGAATTATGGGCCCCAAGATGACACCTGGCTGGATACCTCCGATATACATGCCCCTAGACTGATTCGCAATTTCCACTCGAAATATCCGGAAAAACCAGTTCTAGAGGCCTCCCGGAGCCGGCCTTAAGGGGGGGGGGGGTACTGTAATGTTCCGGTACCTCTGGTACCCTTGTTTCCATATTTCTCCTCTCCTAATTGCGTCCCATCTTGTGTAACATGGGACGCATATACCTTTAAGACCGGATGACATCATTGCCGAGCGCCGCTATGAGCGGCTATTTCAATCGCCGGTTTGCTCTCACTCATCGATCGTTCAAACCCACATGTTCATCGCACCTACGCCTGAGAAGTCGGAGCTGCTGACATACCTCCCTTGCTGAACTGAAGCCGGAAACCTCGCTGGTGATCCGTATCTCGCTACGGGATCACCCCTCTCCAATGGACACTGTTATTCCTAAACCTATCTAAGTGATAAGTACCCCGCAGGGGATTCTTGCTAACCAATCTCCTACTGTCATCTACTGCAATTACCAAGACTATCTGTATCTATCTATTCACTATCATCTGCATAAGACTGTTAGCTCTTGGGACTACCTTGAACTATCCTTGCACTAGGTTACTCTGTCTAAGTATACTCCATCTGTGTCCTTTTACCATCTGCACTATACTTGACATCAGAACCTATCTGCTTTACCATCACCTGCAACTCTCCTAATACTACTTCTAGTGCTCACCATACATTAGGCTGTCTCTCATCTATATATCCTCATATACTCTATCCCTCCATTAAACATCTATTAATATATTTAGTATATAACAGGCTGTACACGGTGATGAAGTCCTGAGAGTTGGATATGTTGTTCAACAGATTCTCTACAAGGCTACTGAGTGTAATAATTCTGCAGCTGTAAATCCATCCACAAACAAAAACGCATGAACGTTACAATGATGCGCTTTAATTTCACTTCCCCTTGATGTACTTTTGTTCACTGGTCTGCCGGTTCTCCTTCTGGTTTCTTTTGGTCTGTATATTTGATACTGTATGTTTGCATTGTTTTCCCACCATGCTTACCTGAGCGCTGTTAGTGCACTGTTTTTCCCATCTGTTTATAATGGTGCCCATTGGCTACAGGTTTGTTGTATACTGTGTTAATTCTGTTTTTTTTTTCAATAAAGAGCAACCTTGTTTGTAAAAAAAAAAAATACATATACACACACACACACACACACACACACGTGTGTGTGTGTATATATATATATATATATATATATATATATATATATATATATATATATATATAGTACAGTAAAACTGCAGGCAAGGGCACTGGGGGGGGCAAACTAATGTTATTTATTTCATTTAGTAATGTAATCCAATAGGATTACAATATATCAGTGTGTTTGTGTGTTTTACTTTTCAAATTTGCCGCCGGTTCTCTCCCCTGCGATGTGACTCTCGCAGGGAACGGAAGCCGGGGCACACAGCATCAGGTGGAAGATCCGGCCGCCGTATGCTGCAGGAGCATATCGCGGGATCCCGGGGACAAGGTAAGTAACCTCTTCCAGGATCCAGCGATGCTCCCTGGTGGTACCCCGAGTGTGGCTCGGGGTTACCGCTAATGGCACTGAAATTCCACCCCGAGCCACACTCGGGAATACCGCTAAGGAGGTTAACAAAATGTAATAAAGATGTGGAAATGTGTACGTGGGTGCACTTTGGAAGCGGTGTTTGGTGCACTTTAACCTGAGTACTCACTAAACAGACACACTCCACCGACACACTACAATATACTGCAGTAATGCTGTTCTAATGCACAGAAATATACTGCATTAAATGTGCACTAATGCACTGAGATATGCTGATCTAAGGCACTGAAATATACTGCGTTAAACGTACACTAACGCGCTGAAATATACTGCGTTAAACGTGCAGTAACACACAAAAAAATACGGCGTTAAAAATGCAGTAACGCACAGAAATATACTGCAGTAAATGTGCACTAATGCACTGAAATATACTGCATTAAATGGCACGTAATGCACAGAAATATACTGCCTTAACGTGCACTAACGCACAGAAATATACTGTGTTAAATGTGCAGTAATGCACAGAAATAAGGAGAGGGGGAGAAATTGGCGCAATCAGAATATCAGAACTGCTGCAGTAGTCTAAGTATTGGCAAGTGACAAATGTTGGTTCCAAGAGACAAAGTCCAGTGGAGTTGCTATACACTTCAATGGCTGCTTCCAGTAAAGGATGAAGTAACCCTGTGTAAAATCAAGAAAAGAGAAGAGAAGACCGAGCGCCAATCTAAGTGTAGCAATGCAAGATTTTAATAACAATTAAAAGAGTGTTACTCACAAGAGTACGATAAAAACAGGCATCTCAAAGTAATGGAGAATCTGGGCAGTGTTCATCCAGGGGGTCCTTCTGGAATCCTGGCGGAGTTGGTGCTGTGGAGGATGAGCTGCAATCTCCTGTGGAATGGCAGGGGACGTGCTGATCACTCGGCGATGGTAAAGCAGCGTGGGTCCGCAGGTAGAAGGGCCATGACGTCACTTTTGGAGCCGTGAAGAAGGAGCGCATGCTCCGCAAGGCGTCGCTGTTTGATCACACAGTGTCTCCAGGAAGTGATGTCATGGCCCTTCTACCTGCGGACCCACGCTGCTTTACCATCGCCGAGTGATCCACAGGAGATTGCAGCTCATCCTCCACAGCACCAGCTCCGCCAGGATTCCGGAAGGACCCCCTGGATGAGCACTGCCCGGATCCTCCATTACTTTGAGATGCCTGTTTTTATCGTACTCTTGTGAGTAACACTCTTTTAATTGTTATTAAAATCTTGCATTGCTACACTTAAATTGGTGCTCGGTCTTCTCTTCTCTTTTAATGCACAGAAATATACTGCTTTAAAAGTGCAGTAATGCACAGAAATATACTGCGTTAAACAGCACATAATGCACTGAAATATACTGCGTTCTACTTGCTCTATCGCACTGAAATATACTGCGTTAACATGCACTAACACACAGAAATATACTGCGTTAAACGTGCAGTAATGCACAGAAGTATACTACGTTAAACAGCACGTAACGCACTGAAATATACTGCGTTAAATGGCAGGTAATGAACAGAAATATACTTCCTTAAACGTGCACTAACTCACAGAAATTAAATGCGTTAACCACTTTAGGACCGGAAGGATTTGCCCCCTTAATGACCAGGCCCTATTTTGCGATTCGGCACTGTGTGACTTTAACAGACAATTGCACGGTCGTGAGACGCTGTACCCAAACAAAATTTACACTCTTTTTTCCCCACAAACAGAGTTATCTTTTGGTGGTATTTGATCACCTGTGCGATTTTTATTTTTTGCGCTATAAACATAAAAATAGCAACAATTTTGAAAAAAAAAAAAAACAATATTTTTCACATTCTGCTATAGGACATTCTCAAAAAAAATTTTAAAAATCAAAATGTTTTAACATCTTAGGCCAATTTGTTTACTGCTACATATTTTTGGTAAAAAAAATCGCAATAAGCGTGATTTGATTGGTTTGCGCAAAAGGTATCACGTCTACTAACTACGGGAAAGATATTTATGTCATTTTTATTGTTTTTTTTTTTTTATTACTAGTAATGGCGGCAATCTGCGATTTTTTGCTGGACTTGCGACATTGCGATGGACAGATTGGACCCCTGATTGACATTTCTGACACTTTTGGGGGGACCAGTGACATTACTACAGTAATCAGTGCTAAAAATATGCACTGTTACTGTAATAATGACACTGACATAGAAGGGGTTAACACTATGGGTGATTAAGGGGTTACATGTGAGCCTAGGGGAGTGATTCTAGCTGGGGGGGGCGTGGCTTCAGAAATGGCCATAGAGACATGTGATCCTATATAGAAGGATCACATGAGCTCTGTGATCATTTCAGGGAGAAGGACGGTGGGCTGTGTTTACAACAGTCGACCGTCCATCCCTCTCAGTGGGGAACGATCACGGGTGTCAGGCAGCAATCGGACCCGTCTGACACACGCATCGGCTTCCCCACTGATGATCAGGGGCGGGACCACACATCCGGTGGCGCGCACTCGCCCCGTAGCCTTCTGAGAACGAGCGACGTAAACCTACGTCGCTTTGCCCTGGAGCGGCTGCCTGCCGCAGTAAATCTGCGGTAGACGTTCATTAAGTGGTTAAACGCCATGTAACACACTGAAATATACTGCTTTAAACGTGCAGTAACACACAGAAATGTACTTTGTTAAACGTGCACTAATGCACTGAACTATAATGCAGTAAACCTGCACTAACAAAACAAACTGACACTAAAGTAAAAATAAATAGTCAGGTCACTTCACTCACACTGACTGAACTATCACTAGATTCACACTAAACTTATATTCTACACTGACAATAGAATCTGTATAGCACACTAAACCACACTAATGCCCCATACACACCTGCAGATTATCTGCAGACTTTTGTCTGCAGACTTACCAAAACCATATAATATGAGGTCAAACCTAAACACTTTCAATTTGTATGCAATCTGGCAGGCCCTTGCACTACATAGAAAAGGTAAGTCTGCAGACAAAAGTCTGCAGATAATCTGCAGGTGTGTATGGGGCATAACTCTCTAATAGCACTGAACAGAGCCCTGTTCTATCTCTCTCCACACCGATATCACACTACAAATATCCGCTATTGAAAGAATACTTTTATAGTGTGGGTGGGACTAAAAGTAACGAGCCATGATTAGATAGAGTCATCATTACTTTCTCCAATCATGGCTCTGACAGTGCTCTGTGCCCTGATTGGGCAAAACTTTCATTGCTTCAGCCAATCAGGGCTTCCAATGCACTGTGCGGCAGTGCATTGCATTGTGGTCATTCGGGGGGCCAAACAAACGGTGGACTCCTCGATAATTCGGATGTTCGTTGAACAAGCAAACAGCCAATGTTCTGCCCTAACTCATGCTAGGGCCGAACCGCTTGTGCATCCCTATTAGCTGCATATGACAGCCTTTTACTATCCAATAAACCATCTTGTAATATATGTGTTTCACTGGGTAAGGCAGGGGCAGGAATACGTGATTGCAATATTCATAATCCCCAGACATAAAAAGCATTTCATTTATGGTCACAGACTGCCAAACCACTTCTGCTCAGTTTGTTACCTTCTATCATACGTGCTGTGGACAATGTGAGGACTCATAAGATACTATTTTTTTTTGTAGTATTTTTTACTGGATTTTAATTTGCAGTTACCTTCCATATACATGTTAATCTAAATAAAGCCTTGCCTAGCATAATATACCTAAAGAACATCATATCTAGTAAATGTCACAAAAATTATATAAATAAGGGTATGTTTGTGCAGTTATGATACATAATCAGAGCAGAAATTTTATAAATAACGGTATGATTTTGCAGTTAATTATACATAATCAGAGTAAAAACCTTAATCAAAACAAACCATTCTGCCTGTGGTGTATATGGCATAAGGTATGAGATTCATCCAGCTAGCTACTGAACAAATTCATGAGCCACACATAGAAGGAAGAGCTTTGTAGATGACACCTAAATCAAACCTAACAAAAGCTTACTCCTGGGTATGAAGGAGCATGTGACATCTAGATTCCTACAATGCACTGCTTGAGTAGTCAAACTCAAGTGCTGCCAGGTGAGGCAGAGAGCATACCTCGTGGCGTGCTTGTACTGGTTACATAGTGTATGGTCTATCTTTGCTAGTGGTCTTAAATTCGGCTATGCACTATTTTTTTTTCAATTTTCTTTTTTGTTTTAGGAATATTCGTTTGATTTTCTAATTGTTAGTGGTGTCAAATCAATGTTCATATTTTTTTTCTTCAATTTTGTTTTATTAAGGTTTTCAAACCTAGAAAAAAACAGAGTTTAAATTTCTAATAGACAAAAAAGTTCCATTATGAGAGAAAAAAACAAACAAACAGTTGCATACATTTAAGATACAATGTCTACCTAATGATTACTAAGGGTATACTTTACCAAAATACTATTTATATAAAAAAAAGAAATACGAAAAAGAAGAAAAGGGCAAAAAATATATATATATTTATACATATTGTAAGCGGGTAACAGGTAGCAGGTAAAAAACTCCCTGGGATAAGCAGTCTCTCAGGCACAGATACCAAATCCAGTGTGGTAGTGACAAACAGTGCGGTGTTTATTTGTGATATTTTCAAGTCTATATACAAGTACTGTACAGTGTTTCAGAAAAACAAACAGGGAAAATTATAACAAAACAAAAACCTAGCCGTGTCTCGGCACTCACTATACAAATGCAGCACTACCCCCAAGGGAGCTGCTGGTTACAGGTTCCCCTAGTTTACCATTAGCAACAATAGAACATTTGGACATTTTCCCATGTGTTTTACCTCAGACAAGAATCAGTCCAGTATCTTTGGTTTTTAGGTTTTATTTGGAACTTGGATAGGAGAAGCGATGAGTGGGATACTCCAACTGAATAGAACTATGCACAATTGGCAGGGACAACTTGAATAAATGCTGGTTAACGCTGAGTAATGCTGAGTAATGCTGAAATTGAGATAGTCACGGCTAGGCCGCTACTTCACTTTGTCCTTGGCTGTGAAGTTTTTTTCTTAAGCTTCCTGAGGTAAACTCTATCCTGAGGCAAACTGTACTCTGAGGTAGACTGTACTGCTGAACAACTTCAGGGCCTTTCCTGGTGCCCTCTTTATCCCTATCTTCATGGTTTAACTACTTGGCACCCCCTTTACTGTAACACTCTAAATGAGCTGGCTCCTTGATCCCCTGACTTCTCTGGAGTGGTCCCCTCTCTTAGGCAGACCCTTAGGCAGGTCCCTCAGTACTCATGATACTGTTTTTCCCAAAGTACTCTGCCCAACAGCTCTAATGGTCATCACACTGGATCCTCTGCAGCCCAGCTCCACTCCTTTTCCCTAGGCTGACCACCTGGACCACCTTCCTCACTCTGCAGGAGGAGAGACAGCCGTCCACCTCCTCCTGGGACTTTGCTCCTGCCAAAAGACACCCTGTCACATGCTCCCTCCAGATTTATAGCCAATCCCAGGATGCATTGCAGCAATGCCCACCCACTGAGACAGCCATAAACCCTGGTGTGCTACTGGTAAGGTTTCCTCCACTGTCCAACAAGCTCCCTTATTGGATACAGTGGGGAGACTCCCTTAGACCAAATAAATCAAACCTGGAAACATGTGACAGGCTAAACTAACAGATCTGGCTCTCCTGATAAGCAGAAAAGAGCCACCAAATGTGATTTCATAGCGCCTACCTAGGAGGGTGCTACACAAAATACAGGCCTTAACTAACAGACTGAGCAAGCCTACAGCCTAGATTGTGGATCAGAAATCCTTGAACGTGTATGAGAGAAGACTGGTTGATGTATAAACCCCGGACAGGGCTTTTCCCAGCTCTCTCGGAAGCTCTGCTACAATATACAATATCTCACTAAAGTGAGTACACCCCTCACATGTTTGTAAATATTTTATTATATCTTTTCATTTGACAACCCTTAAAGAAATAACACTTTGCTACAATTTAAAGTAGTGAGTGTACAGCTTGTATAACAGTGTCAATTTGCTGTCCCCCTCAAAAAAACTCAACACACAGCCAATAATGTCTAAACCACTGGAAACAAAAGTGAGTACACCCCTAAGTGAAAATGTCCACATTGGGCCCAATTAGCCATTTTCCCTTAGCGGTGTCATGTGACTCATTTATGTTACAAGGTCTCATGTGTGAATGGGGAGCAGGTGTGTTAAATTTGGTGTGATAGCAGTGTTCCCTTATATATATCACTGGGACTCTTAAACACTGATTGGTATCTAAAGCCTTAATCTTCCTCTTCATAGCACGGGTGATATTTTGAATATTTCACACTCTATCCATCCTACAATCTTTTTTCAATTCCACAATTGGTTTAAATAACCCAAATGTATTTTCTGTAATATTGTTTCCTTGCTCCTAGGTTTCAAATGTCATCCCTCCATTCTTTCTTCTACCCCCTCCTCCCCAGTCCTTCCCCATCTATGTTCCTTTGAAAGACACATACCCAGTCAACAGACTATATATATGTATTCAGTAAGAATCAACGATACAACAATGTTATAGGTAAGCTTTTCTTGCCATACATCTTTGAAATATTCTAATCTTCTCATCTTTCATCCTGTCATCTGCATTATGGATGCTATATACATACGAATAACCAATGAATGAGAAATATTAATGAAATATGATATCTTCTTAACTAAATACAAAGCCTTTGCATATTCTCACACCACCTCTTTTCTCCTCTGGCCCCCTCCCCAGGGCGCTCTGGACTCCCTACCAGACTTGTATAAAGTATTCAAAATTTCTACTTGAGTAAAAGTACAAGTGCTCGATCAAAAAGTGACTTGAGTAGAAGTGGAAGTGCTCGCAGAAAAAGTTACTTAAGTAGAAGTACTAAAGTATTCAACATTTTTTTTACTTAAGTATTGCAAGTAGTTTTTTCAAAAAAATTGCTACTTAAGTACTAAAAGTAAAAAGTACCAGTAGTTTTGAAAAAAAAATTCTACTCAAGTACTGAAAGTAGAAGTACAAGTACTGTGTTATGTAGTTATTAAAGAAAGAAGTCAAAAGTTTGAACATCATATTGTTTTTTATTATTTCAAATGATTTATTCAAATGATTAACCTAAAGGACAATCACAATTCCTTAGGCTGTAACTTTTTGTAAACAAAAAACAGATAAAGTATGTCCCTCCCTTCCCCTTTTAAAGCCAGGGGTGGTCTCCTTCCTGAGCTTCCTCACTCTCACAGCCAGGCAGATCACTTGAAGTTGAAGGGCCAGGGGTGGAAGGTGGTGTTTTTGGTTCGTCTATCTTTTCAGCTGATCAAAAGGTAGAACAGGAGCATGCGCAGTCTTAATCGCGGTTTGATTTGATTTGCTCAATTGATGATGATGTGCCAGGCCAGCTTCATCAAACCTACAACGCTTACAGTGAAAAATGCATCAAAAACTACTAACAAAGTGGCTGTGCTAAAAATGCTAATAAAGTGCCTGCAATTATATATATATATATATATATATTCTTCTTGTATTCAAAATCATCGCCCACAGTATCAAAAATAAAGTGACATGTCTGTGCTAAATGCAGTGCAAATTATTCCCACAATGTAAATTTAATTCATATAAAATATATATGACAATACCACAATAAAATAAGTTGTGATTGTGAATAAGATAGGTGCAAGTTTAAGTGTGTAAACTAAACTTTATAACGAAAAGTCCATAACTGAATTCCAGTGTGCAATCTAAGAAGTGCTTGTCACTTGCTGTCAGATGCTTCCACCTTTCTTTTGTGATCTGCTCAAGTAAAGTGGTGGACTGGATAGCCTCTCTCTCTGCCTCTCACCTTAGTAGCACTGGCACTGCACTGGTTCAAAAAGCTGTCTATATTATTTTCATTATAAGAACTTGTCAGAACATGCTTCCACCACCTGTCCTTCACACTAGTAGTGCTCATTTGCTAAGCTCAAGTCAAGTTCCTGTGCCACTGCCAGTGGCCACTGCAGTGCGGGCACAGCCGCACAGGCAGAGGCAGGCCGCAGGAAGCACAGGCACCACCACAACACAACACTTATGGTCCATGGACCATGGATGGTTGGATAATCATCATAGCCGTCAGTCTCACTCTTCTTGGTTCAAAAAAGCCACCCATGACCCGTGTGTATATAATATATTAATATTTTATATTGATTATTTGATTCTCAAATGGCACATTTGCCATGGCAAGGATTAGGCCCTCTCCACGGTCCACCTCACTCACCTCATAGAGAAGAAGATGAGATAATGAAGAAAATGCTCCGAGTCCCGCCGCCTGTGTCACAACTCCTCTCAGTAAGGGTCCTAAGGGGTGGAGTCTGAGTGACACACAACACGTCTAGAGGCAGAGACCTTGAGCGGGAAGACGGCAGCATGGCTCCTCCAGTGCGGTCTTAACTTGATGATCATGACAGTGATTCCGCGGGCCGCGGCGCGAGCGAGGCTGTGGGATTGATTGAATTGAGTTGTGCTGCCTACTGCTACACGCTACCTACTACTAAATTGTGAGTCAGTATATTTTATTTAATTTTTATATATAAAAGCGGTATTGTTGAGCACTACTAGCCACTAGATCTCCTGGCTGTCACTTTGTCACATGTTGGGGAATCACAGCGGATCGGCTCCAGAAGTGGCGGGTGTCCCCTTCATCCTGCCAGGGCCGCCAAGTTCATCACCTAATCTTAAATTATTAATATCTTATGAGGAGAGGACCTATGAGATTGAGAATTGAAATAATTATGGCTTTTTGAACCAGTGCAGTCAGTGCCAGTGCCACAGTGCCACCCAGACGCTATCCACCAGTGCCACCACTATTAAGTGTGTTGGTCGGTCACTCGAGCACTGAAGGAGGTGGAAGCATCTGACAAGTGAAGTGACACTTTAGATTTGCACACTGGAATTAATTTATGGACTTTTCGTTATAGATAGGTTTACACACTTCAACTTGTTGCACGCACCTGACCAAACTTATTTCATAACTTATTTTATTGTGATTTATTGCCATATTTTATATGAATAGAATTTACAGTTACATTGTGGGAATAATTATTTTCACTGCATTTAGGCTTTAGCACATTCATGTCACTTTATTTTTGATACTGTGTGGAGTGTGGGCAGGGCACTGAGGGCAACAATGATATTATATCGCTTGCACAGGCACTTTATTCGCACAGCCAAGTTGTGTTTGTTAGTAGTTTCTTGATGCACTTTAAGCGCTGTAGCACAATTTATTTGTTTGTTTCATATTTTCTTTTTATTGGAAAGATTTGGTATAGCAGCTTTTATTATAAACAGCCTTTATTTTCGTATGCGCTGATTTACAAATGACATTATACACATTTTTTTTAAAGCTTTATGTAACCTGCCATCTACTGTTCTGGCAGTGGTAATTTTTTTAGTAACGAGTAACTATGCAGCACAAAAAAAAAATACTTGAGTAGAAGTATCGAAATCATTGAAAAAATGTAGTGAAGTAAAAGTAGAAGTAGGAGAAAAAAATTCTACTCTAGGAAAGTACAGATACCGCATTTCGGTACTTAAGTACAGTACTTAAGTAGTTCTACTTCGTTACTATACATCTCTGCTCCCTACCCAGTGGCCTCCAGGGACCTGGCCAACACGCCCCCCCTTAAGCTCTTCTGACTGACTACTATATATACAAGAAACTTCTCTGTTTTTTCTATTGTCTTTTTACTTTTCATCTTTTCTTTTCCCCTTTCTCCTTCTCCTTTTTCCCTCTTCCTTTTTTCTTTCCCTTCCCTCTCCTTCCGCTTTTCCCCCCCTTCTTTCTTTTCGCCCTCATACTCAATATGTCGTTAAACGAGATAACATTTATTGTGCCTTTATATAAAGATAGAGATGAAATGTTATAAAGTAGAAAATATTGGATATATATTGGTTAAAAGGAGAAAATATTATTTTTAGCCAATATATATCCAATTTTGTGAATAATGTGAATATACATCTTCTTCTGAAAACTAATGTATAAACTATTTACTTCTCAGAAAAATTAATGTTCTTAACTTTCTGGAGCCAGAAGAAGCATTCTCGGCGAAACGCGTAGTTCCAGCTCCCTTTCTATTTGTACAGCCCCTATCATTGGGCTTCTTGGAGTGTAATGAATATAATTAATATACTATCTTTGTACTGTATATGTATGTCTTTTCATTTTTCTGGTATTATTTTGTAAACAAAAACTAATAAAATTTGTATCCATTGTTTTAAATATTGTTTGGAAGTGTGGAAATATTTTTTCAGTATATGTGGCACATTTAAACCCCCAGGCTCTGTGGCTGACCTGCATTTCCTTGTCGTGCAGACCAGCACAAGCCTTTACCCTCTACACACAATTAAATTTGGTGTTATCACTCTCACTCTCTTTTACTGGTCACTGGAAGTTCAACATGGCACCTCATAGCAAAGAACTCTCTGAGGATCTAATAAAAAGAATTGTTGCTCTACATAAAGATGGCCTAGGCTATAAGAAGATTGCCAAGACCCTTACATACACACATACTGTACATACATATTCTCTCCTCCCTCCTCCCTTGGATCAACACATAGTAGGATCAAGAATTCCACTTAAAAATTGTACAGTCTTATATTTCGCAATTGCGTTTGGGGATTCCTCTGTGTGTATATTATTCATACTGTGTTTTTTTCTCTTTTGTTTATGCTTACAGAAACTTCAATGTAAAAGGAAAAAAAAATATGAAAAAAAAGGAGGGAAGAAGGACAAAGAGAGAAAAAAAAAGGGAGGGGGGGGGAATATGGGAATAGTAAAAGGTTGCTTGGGGAAAAGGGTAAGGGTCTGGGGAGGGAAGTGGAGGGAAACATGGACCTGGGAAATAGCAGAAACACTCTACCATGGCTGGGCTGACTCCCTTCTTTGGGACACCAGCTTTTTTAACAGCCTTCCAATCAACTGTGTTTGGCCCTTGGCTTAAACAGGAAAAAAGAGAAGACTATTTCAAGTATTCCAGTCTGACCCGACATTGACTGCGGCCTCCTCTTCCTCAATACCCCTGCATAACTCCACACAGTGGTTGAAGAGGCAACAGGCAGATCTTCGATCTCAGGTATTTTTGCCAAACCAACTGTCTTTGAATCACTGCTATTACAGAAGGATCCACCAACACATACAATCTCTTCACTATATTATATTCTCTTGGCGTCAGCCCATCCAGACCTCCCCTCGTACACGCGGGCTTGGGAAAAGGATCTTTAACTTGCCTTTTCCCCTGAAGAATGGCAAAAATGCTTCACTTTAACCCATAAACTGTCAATATCTACGAAAACCCAAGAAAAGGGGTTTAAGGTGATAACTAAGTGGTATAGATGCCTTGTTGTTTTCCATCACTTAAATCCAAAAATATCTGACATCTGTTGGTGGTGCCATGCTTTGAAAGGAAACATGCTTCACATCTGGTGGGATTGCCCCCTTTCTTCCTTAATTTCTTATTAGATAGGAGTTATCTTACTAACCCAGTAGCATATAGCGATAGCACATGAGGTGAGCAGGTCCAAAATATTGCAATCATATGCAATTAAAAGTTTTGGCCTAGGCCAAGATACAGCTCTGCCCCTGTGCGGATGTTCTGGAAACAAATTTATGATCTATATTGCAAACTTTTAGATACTTCTATCCATGCATCACCTGTGATGGCTCTCCTATCCATGACCAATGAAACCCCTTAAGACGGTAAAAACATGCTTAGACATTTTCTTACTGCAGCCCCATTACTGGAAATTATCATCTGTACCTTCTCTCATGGAATGGGCAATCAAACTAGACTCCATTAGAGATTTGGAATGGCTGCTGGCACAGGAAATGGAAAAAGAGGATCGATTTTTGTACACTCAATGTTCATTTTTAACAGAGTGACAAGAAAATTCAAAGAAGGATGCAATTTTTTTCTGGAACAAATAAAGATTGAATGTGGTTTTCATTTGGAAAGTCCATTTGTTCCAAAATCGAAGGTTAAAAGCAATAGCCAGCTGCAAAGGGACAGAGATCAGAATAGCAGGTAGCAAAAGTAAGGATGGGATGATGCTTCACAGGGTGCCTAGTACACATTTTTCTTTTCTCTCAGCTGACAGGTCTTCTTTAATGCTTTCTTATAAGCGGGAAGTGTATTAAAATGAAGTTCTGCTGCAAAACAAAAAATCTCAATTATTGGAAAATTGTTGAGCAGTGAAAAATTGTACATACCAACACATCAGGTAACCTACATTTTTTATAACAGCTGGGAGTCAGTTGATTGTTATGTGCAACACTTCCATTTTTTTTTATCAGTGAAGTCTTTTGTTCTTGCATGTGAGTGGGCAACTAAGTGTGGAGTTCTTGAGAGAAGAGCATTCAGAGAAATTCACAGTTGATTCTATATACAGAATTGGAAGACAATCACATTTTTTCCCTAAACTTTATCAAAAAGCTATTTTTGCAAGAGAAAAAAAAACTGTATAACAAAGAAAAGAGTACAGGGCTACACACTGTATATAAGAAGACAGTATTGGGACCTTTCTAGGTCTAGATACAGTAGGTGCATACATTTTGTGCATGCTCTACTGCTTTAAGAACACATGAAAGACACTTTTGCAAAATCTGTCTGCACCAGTTTGCATGAATTCCAGGGATTATCTCCTCCTTAGACTGAATGGTGCAAGCAGTCATCCAGTAGAAGGAGACTGCTAAATGCAAATTAGAAAGATAGCCAGTAATAAAAGAGGGTAAGCAAAATTTCTACAGAAAGGTACTAAATGCTAAACAAAGATTGGGGAACAGAGAGGAGAAATTAATGCAAAGGAAAAAACAGTGAACAAATTGAGAGAGCAAAGAAAGGTTGGAGTTAAACAAAGGAATGGGGTGATCCAGGTGGGGTTCTATGGCCAGCAACTCAGGTTACGTGCAGATAATTTAGTGGTACCCATAACTTAACAGGTTAGATGCTGGTAAATAATTAGTGGATGGCCATATGTCAGGACATTGGGAAGAGATGAACTACCAGCAAGTGTTAGAGACTTTTACTTGTGGTATATTTGAATTTCAGCCAGGGAAACCAAATCTATTGAAATTGCTGAAGTCCTTCTCATGCAAAAAATTAGGCTCTTCTATTTGAGAGATAAGATTGCTTTTATTAATCATTTAACAAAAATTATGAAGATTATTGAGACTTCCAAAATATAGGGATCTTTGGTTTAGCCACATTACATAAGTTCATAATAAAATACTTTTTTATGTACTCGTGGCAGCCTTCCAAACCCTCATGTTATGGCCAAATGCCAGGTCATTCTGACAGTTAAAGTTTCTGCATTTCCCAAAAGAGATGAACCTTGCCATTTTTCCTACCTTCTGAACAGTCTCAATTGGTCAGAGAGGCAACCAGTCCTAGTGATGGGCCAAAAAAAAGTAACTAGCAAGGCAATGCTAAATGGCCATGTCAAAGCCTTCATTGTCAGAATGTTGCAACATTCAGTGTCAGGAGGGCTTGGGAAGCCTGTACTTTATACTTAAAGCAGTTTCGTTTTTGTGATACGTAGGCTGCACTTGGAGATCTCTATTTCCCTGAATGTAGAAGGTCAGTTTTCCCGAGGGACCCATATATTTACACATTTGCGATTGATTTACTAAAGTCAGCTCCATTCTGTGTTTAAATGTGCTATCTTCCTTACAAATACATTCAAACGATATTACTGACCTCCTCTTGGATAAAGGTACCGTCTTTTGAGCAGGTAGCCATTAAAAATAAAATGTGCACAGATGTGATCTTGTATATGACCAATGTAAAATTATAACTTTAGGCCTGGAGGGAAATTAGAATTCCCTCTTAAGGGTGTTCATGGCCTGGGGTAAGAAGGTTGCTTGCTATCTCTATCTGTGATAGAGTAAAGTTGTTCCTATTGTTGGGTGGGTTTCTACAAGGTGGTGGGATATATTGGAGGGGAGTCAAAGGGTAGGAAATAATGAGAAATCTGTCATATCTCTAGTAAAACAGGCCCCTTTATCACCGGGGGTTTGTGGTCTATATAGCACATGTATTCATACCTCCTACTTACTGGTGGCCTATGCACTCCTCTTATTTTCACACTTTTTACATAGATGGGAAAGGCAGGTTTTCATTAACAGTATAAAAAAACAAAATATTCCATGTATGAAATAAAATAGCTTACAAATAATGTGCAACATTTTTGCAATTCCTGTATTCTTTTTTTTTAATACTGCTGTACAAAAACAAATGAAAAACAGATGCTAATAATAATGATCCACTGGTGCTGGAAGACATCAATCATGTCCGCAGGAACCGCTAATCAACTCCCGCTGTGTAAAATCACCACCTCCGGCGGTGCGCACTCGAAGTGCAGGATCACGTACATATACATGATCCTGCGCAGTGCGGCTGCCCTGTATTAGTAAATGTGCTATAGGATGGCTGGCAAGTGGTTAACAATGTATTTATGAATAAAGCATGCACTCTTTGCAGAGGTTATTTATACAGGAGCAACTCCCCCAGGGTAATGTGCAAGCTTCGGCTGTTGGTTTGATACCTTGCTTTGTGGCTCAGTAGCAGCTGTCAGTCTGCTGTCTCAGGTAACCAGCAGGATTTGACTATTAATTTGACAGGTGGGTCCCACTTTGAATATATGGAGACCTGCGGGGCTAGTTTTTCACTATTACAGCCAGCCCTATGCTGTGTATTGGGAGCTGACAATAGTGCTTCTGATACAAAGGAGACCTGCTGATCAAATCTGCCAGCCCGGCAATTTAATCCAATCTTGCCCTTAAGGCCCCCATTAGGACTCCCTCTCCCACCTAGCCCCATAGCATCTGAATTGGCTGCTATGGTGGTAGCCCTGTCACTGCCACTTTGTTTGAACTATCCTTCCCATAGAGTTGGATTTGTAGTTTAAGTAACTAAGACATACTTGCTCATCCGCACAATTTGTATTGTAAATGACTCTACTGCTGTCAAATAACTATAGTGGAGAGCAAGCCACTCCAAATAAAAATGATTGCTCTGCTACCTGCTTATGTTATGTTAAAGTGAAAGTTAAAGTGTGACTCCACTTTTGTTGAGTAAAATTTATTCCCCTAAGGGTGATCTCTGTACATTGCAAGGATTTTAACAAATGTTGTTGCAGATTCCTACCTTTTGTTATTCTGAAGAAATCACTGTTTGTTTCTCTGTGTTTTTCTGTGCTGAGTGGGTCAAATGGGAGTGGTTTCATAATTATCTGTCAGCTGTGGCAGCTGCAGGGCTCTAATGTGGAAATCTGCTGGGCCTACATCCCTTTAGACGTGTTCCTATTGGGAGTATCTCCCCCAAAAATGAAATTTTTGTTGCAGGGGATGCCAGAAATCTGACTTGTATCTTAGGCAGACGTCTGGGAAAATTAGTGAGCCAATCACACAAGCAGGAAATTATGTTTCTGGGGTGTGGTCAGTAGGGATGATCGAACTTTTGAAAAGTTCGGTTCGACCAGAACACCCGAACTTCACGAAAGTTCGGTTCGGTTTTCAGAACCCCATTGAAATCAATGGGACCCGAACTTCTGTAATCAAAAAACACAATTTTTAAGCCCTAAAACCCAATAAATGCCCCTAAAAAGTGCCTAGGGTTCTGGGTCATGCCCCAGGGACTATTAATCACACAAAAAAAAGTTCTTAAAAATTGTCGTTTTTGATAGATAGCCAATTATTGAAAAAATTAAAAAAAAAAAAAAAAAGAGAGATTTCTTTGGATTTAGTGTCTGGGGGTTCTAAAAGGTGTACCTGTGAAGTTTCAGCTCTGTAGCATGTCCAGAACCAGAATTACAGCATACCAAACCTTCAAAAATGACTTTTTTGCTTAACCGCACCTTTCTTTTGCTCCTAATCAACGGCTCAGCCAATGTGTATGATGGGGACATAATGCAGTGCACTGGGAACAAGATTAGAGGTTTTTTTGGAAAAAGGTGCTGTCTCTTTAAATGTGCATATAATTAACGGGTGTATTTCCACAATGGGGCTTTTATTACCAAATGTTTCAAGAAGTCCAAAGATGTATGTAATTGCACTTTATTTCATGTAAAATGGTGTTTGGTGCACTTTAACTTGAAATCTCACAAGAAACAGACATATATGCACGGATACATTGAGGGTTAGGGGTAGGGGCCACAATGTAGTGCATAGTGAACAAGATTAGAGATGTTTTGGAAGAATACTGTTGTCTCTTGACTTTGAATAGAAGTAAAGGATGCTTAAAAATTGGGCATTTGGTGGTGCGGACGATGCCTTGACACCATATCCCTATGAAAGTGCTGGTAATGAAAGCAATAATTGCCTTTGTAAGGAAAAAAATTACAATGATATGCATCTGTGTGACAGGTGCGCAAAAATTGTTGTTTGGGTGTTGGCGGAGCCATACCACTGTAAGCCCAAAGAGCTGGTGTTGAAGAAGGCGTAAAAATTATGAAGGTGTGCACATGTGGAACAGGTGCGCAAACATGGTAGTTTTGGTGTTTGCGGAGCCTCCCCACCATAACCCCAAAGAGCTGGCTTTGAAGGAGGCCCAAAAATTATGAAGGTGTGCACCTGTGGAACAGGTTCGCAAACATGGTAGTTTTTGTTTAGCATAGCCTCCCCACCTTAACCCCAAAGAGCTGGTGTTGAAGGAGGCCCAAAAATTGTAAAGGTGTGCACCTGTGGAACAGGTTCGCAAACATGGTAGTTTTTGTTTAGCATAGCCTCCCCACCTTAACCCCAAAGAGCTGGTGTTGAAGGAGGCCCAAAAATTGTAAAGGTGTGCACCTGTGGAACAGGTGCGCAAACATTGTAGTTTTTGTTTTAGCATAGCCTCCCCACCTTAACCCCAAAGAGCTGGCGTTGAAGGAGGCCCAAAAATTGTAAAGGTGTGCACCTGTGGAACAGGTGCGCAAACATTGTAGTTTTTGTTTTAGCATAGCCTCCCCACCTTAACCCCAAAGAGCTGGTGTTGAAGGAGGCCCAAAAATTGTAAAGGTGTGCACCTGTGGAACAGGTGCGCAAACATTGTCGTTTTTGTTTTAGCATAGCCTCCCCACCTTAACCCCAAAGAGCTGGTGTTGAAGGAGGCCCAAAAATTGTAAAGGTGTGCACCTGTGGAACAGGTGCGCAAACATTGTAGTTTTTGTTTTAGCATAGCCTCCCCACCTTAACCCCAAAGAGCTGGCGTTGAAGGAGGCCCAAAAATTGTAAAGGTGTGCACCTGTGGAACAGGTGCGCAAACATTGTAGTTTTTGTTTTAGCATAGCCTCCCCACCTTAACCCCAAAGAGCTGGTGTTGAAGGAGGCCCAAAAATTGTAAAGGTGTGCACCTGTGGAACAGGTGCGCAAACATTGTCGTTTTTGTTTTAGCATAGCCTCCCCACCTTAACCCCAAAGAGCTGGTGTTGAAGGAGGCCCAAAAATTGTAAAGGTGTGCACCTGTGGAACAGGTGCGCAAACATTGTAGTTTTTGTTTTAGCATAGCCTCCCCACCTTAACCCCAAAGAGCTGGTGTTGAAGGAGGCCCAAAAATTGTAAAGGTGTGCACCTGTGGAACAGGTGCGCAAACATTGTCGTTTTTGTTTTAGCATAGCCTCCCCACCTTAACCCCAAAGAGCTGGTGTTGAAGGAGGCCCAAAAATTGTAAAGGTGTGCACCTGTGGAACAGGTGCGCAAACATTGTCGTTTTTGTTTTAGCATAGCCTCCCCACCTTAACCCCAAAGAGCTGGTGTTGAAGGAGGCCCAAAAATTGTAAAGGTGTGCACCTGTGGAACAGGTGCGCAAACATTGTCGTTTTTGTTTTAGCATAGCCTCCCCACCTTAACCCCAAAGAGCTGGTGTTGAAGGAGGCCCAAAAATTGTAAAGGTGTGCACCTGTGGAACAGGTGCGCAAACATTGTCGTTTTTGTTTTAGCATAGCCTCCCCACCTTAACCCCAAAGAGCTGGTGTTGAAGGAGGCCCAAAAATTGTAAAGGTGTGCACCTGTGGAACAGGTGCGCAAACATTGTCGTTTTTGTTTTAGCATAGCCTCCCCACCTTAACCCCAAAGAGCTGGTGTTGAAGGAGGCCCAAAAATTGTAAAGGTGTGCACCTGTGGAACAGGTGCGCAAACATTGTCGTTTTTGTTTTAGCATAGCCTCCCCACCTTAACCCCAAAGAGCTGGTGTTGAAGGAGGCCAAAAAATTGTAAAGGTGTGCACCTGTGGAACAGGTGCGCAAACATTGTCGTTTTTGTTTTAGCATAGCCTCCCCACCTTAACCCCAAAGAGCTGGTGTTGAAGGAGGCCCAAAAATTGTAAAGGTGTGCACCTGTGGAACAGGTGCGCAAACATTGTCGTTTTTGTCATAACCAAAATGAGGTTCTGTGAACGTAAAGAGAATGAGAGGAGGGTTTGAGGGTGGCACCATGGTCCAGGCTTAAACTGAGGCTCAACTGCCACATCACAACGATAGCCTAGTCTACAAGGTCTGCGTCAGGTGCATCAAAGCTTGATATCCTAGACTGATTCATCTTAATGAATGTCAAACGGTCGACTGAGTCGGTGGAGAGTCTAGTTCGATGGTCTGTGACGAATCCTCCTGCTGCGCTGAATGCCCGTTCCGATAGGACACTGGAAGCAGGGCAGGCCAACAACTCCATGGCATACTGGGCCAGTTCTGGCCAGTGGTCTAATCTTAAGACCCAGTATGCCAGTGGATCGGATTCGTCACATGAAAAGCCCTCTGTGTCACTTTGTGCCCTCACGTAATCGTCCACCATGTGATGCAGACGGTGTCGATGCGATGTGGCAGCTGAGAGGCCTGGGCGGTGAGGACTAAAAAAAGACCGAAAGGCATCCGTCAACCGCACGCCTTCTCCAACGCTCCTCTCGTGACCACCAGTAGAATCCATGGTAGGGTGTCCCCGCCCCTGCACCCTACGGGAGTCGGGGAACATGTTCACCAGATTCCTCTTGAGACTGTCCTCAAGGGATTTGATCCTGTGGACTCTCTGGGTGGATGGGAAAAGCTCCGAGACTTTACACTTGTACCGGGGGTCAAGTAGGGTGGCCAACCAATAGTGGTTTGTCTCTTTAATGGCCTTGATTCTGGGGTCCTTTCGCAGGCTCTGGAGCATGATGTTTCCCATGCGTCGCAAATTAGCGAAGGCCTGAGAAGCTGACTCCTCGGGGTCACTCATAACGACATTATCTTCAACGGACTCCTCCTCCTCCCAGCCACGTACTACTCCAAAGTGTCCCGAGGGAGTCAAACTAGGCCTTGCAGATTGCCGCATGTCTTCCTCCTCCTCCTCCTCAAACCCTGCAAAAGTTCCCGCAGAATCGTCCTCCTCCTCCTCTTCCACCCCTGGATCCTGCTCGGGCCTCTGGGAGCTAGGCATAATGGGGTCAGGATTCTCAGGATAAAGGGGGCCTTGAGAGGCAAGGAAGTCCTCCTCTTCCTCCTGCTGCTCTGCCTCCAGTGCCCTGTCCATAATGCCACGCAGAGTGTGCTCCAACAAAAACAGTACCGGTAGGGTGTCACTGATGCATGCGCTGTCCCGGCTGACCATCCTTGTGGCCTCCTCAAATGGCGAGAGGACAGCGCATGCATCCTTAATCAAAAGCCACTGCCGTGGTGAAAAGAAGCCCAGGCGCGCAGAGCCAGTGCTGGTGCCGTACTCGCATAGGTATTCATTGAGGGCCCTCTGCTGCGTGTACAGGCGCTGCAGCATAGCCAAGGTGGAGTTCCAGCGGGTGGGCATGTCACAGATGAGGCGGTGTACCGGCAGGTGAAACTCGCGCTGCACTTCGGCCAAACGTGCAGTGGCACTGTACGACCGCCTGAAGTGACTGCACACCCTTCTTGCCATCCTTAGCACATCCTGCATTCCCGGGTACGAGTTCAAAAACCGCTGTACCACGAGATTCAGGACATGCGCCAGGCATGGCACATGGGTTAACTTTCCCTGACGAAGGGCGGCCAGGAGGTTTGACCCATTATCAGTAACCACCATCCCTGGCTGCAGCTGGCGTGGTGTCAACCACCTCTGGGCCTGTGCCTGCAGAGCCCCAAGAATCTGAGGGGCAGTGTGCTGCCTGTCCCCTAGACACACAAGCTGCAGCACTGCGTGACACCTTTTGGCCTGAGACATAGAATAGCCCTTTGAACGTTTACGTGGTACCTCATCATATTCAAAGGACCATTCTGCAGAGGAGGGCATGGAGGAGGTAGAGGAGGAGGAGCAGGAGGGGGTAGAAGTGATCGATCTACCCGGATCAGCGACACCACCAGCTGTTTGCAGACGTGGGGGAAACACTGGCTGCAGCACCGAGCCCTGGCTACAATCCCTTCCACTGGCAAGCAGTGTCACCCAGTGAGCAGTGACAGAAATGTACAGTCCCTGCCCATGTTTGCTTGACCAAGTGTCAGCCGTCAAGTGTATCTTACGGCTGACTGACTTGGCCAGGGACGACACTACATTGCCTTCCACATGTTGGTATAGGGATGGCAGGGCCTTACGGGAAAAGTAATGCCGACTTGGCACCTGCCACTGTGGAACTGCACATTTTGCGAAGTCACGGAAGGGAGCAGACTCTACCAGGTTAAATGGTAATAGTTGCAGAGCCAGTAGTTTAGCCAAACTACTGTTTAGACGCTGGGCATGTGGGTGGCGGGGAGTATACATTTTTTTTCGTTCCAGCATGTGTGGAATCGAAATTTGGCGTCTAGATGTTACAGCTGGTGGTGTGCTGGAGGTAGATGCGACACTGCCTGCTATATCATCATCCCTGCCAGTGGAGGCTGCCAACAGGTGACGAGTGACTATAGCAGGGCCAGGAACAGACTGATGTGCAGGTGGAGCAGGTGGAGCAGATGGAGCATGAGGAGGAGCGCGAGGAGAACTAGGAGGCCGACTGACCGATCTTTGGCCCTTTTGTGGGTTCTTTAAATGCTCCTGCCAACGGGCCGAGTGGTGGGTTGTCAAATGCCTGTTTAGGCAGCTTGTACCCAGGTGGTTGACATTTTTGCCACGTTTTATACCCTTCTTACAAATCTTGCAGATCGCAACTGTTTTATCTGCATGGGATGTCTCAAAAAAGGCCCAGCAAGATGAGGTGTGTATAGTGGCCCGGGAGACAACAGGTGCGGCCTTAGATGGAGTAGGCCGTCTGCTCTCCCCTCTTGCTTGCTCTGCCTCCTCCTCAACCTCAGACCCAACATCTGACTCCATCAAAGACTGAGCATCAGGCCTGGCCTGGGAGACAACAGGTGCGGCCTTAGATGGAGCGGGCCGTCTGCTCTCCCCTCTTGTTTGCTCTGCCTCCTCCTCAACCTCAGACCCAACATCTGATTCTATCAAAGACTGAGCATCAGGCCTGGCCTGGGAGACAACAGGTGCGGCCTTAGATGGAGCGGGCCGTCTGCTCTCCCCTCTTGTTTCCTCTGCCTCCTCCTCAAACTCAGACCCAACATCAGACTCCATAAAGGACTGAGCATCAGGCTGGAGTAGATGGCCGACACTGTGGTCAAACAGCTCAGCTGACTCCTCTGCCATGTCTGAAATTGGGTCTAAGGGAGGACATGAGGTGGACATGGACTCATCTGTATTTGTTCTGACAACTGCAGAAGACTGACCACTTTTCTCTGCCTGGGTCACTGTAGTTGCAGATGATGCCGATGATGAGGGTTTGTTCATATAGTCCACCACCTCCTGTACATACTGTGGACGTATAGCTTGGCCACTGCCGGAGAACAATCCAAATGGTGGCCTGGCTGAGGACTGACCACCACGTCCACCCCTGCCTCTAGACACCCTAGAAGCTGTGCCCCTTTCCGCAGCAGGGCCACGTATGCCTTTTCTTGGTCTACCAGGCATATTTCTCAATGATGCGTTGGCAACTGTGTGCGGTGAAAAACGCACACTGCTATGCGACCCACAGTTGTCGCTGGATACAGCACAGCAGTTGCGGTTCACGCACAGTAGCAAAGCCTTTTGCACAGTGGACCTAACGCTTTGAACAACAGGCGTTAGGTTGTCACTGATGCGTTGGCAACTGTGTGCGGTGAAAAACGCACACTGCTATGCGACCCACAGTTGTCGCTGGATACAGCACAGCAGTTGCGTGTCACGCACAGTTGCAAAGGCTTTTGTACAGTGCACCTAACGCTTTGAACAACAGGCGTTAAGTTGTCACTGATGCGTTGGCAACTGTGTGCGGTGAAAAACGCACACTGCTATGCGACCCACAGTTGTCGCTGGATACAGCACAGCAGTTGCGGTTCACGCACAGTAGCAAAGCCTTTTGCACAGTGGACCTAACGCTTTGAACAACAGGCGTTAGGTTGTCACTGATGCGTTGGCAACTGTGTGCGGTGAAAAACGCACACTGCTATGCGACCCACAGTTGTCGCTGGATACAGCACAGCAGTTGCGTGTCACGCACAGTTGCAAAGGCTTTTGTACAGTGCACCTAACGCTTTGAACAACAGGCGTTAAGTTGTCACTGTATTTTGCTGCCTAGCAAGCACGTACACCTGCTGTGATAGAGCAGCACTGTGCCACGTGCTCACTAAACAGAACCCTCACACTTTCCCTACAGAAACTAAATTTTCAAATCTAACTAATGTAGTACAAAGTTCCCTAACTACACTAGATATCCCTTTCCACTAAATAGAAAGCTCCATACAGCAGAAGACTGACACTGTCCCTTAAGTTTTTTTTTTTTTTTAACTCTAAGAACCAGCACAATCGCTGTATCTAACTACACTGGCTGTAAGCTAAATACAATTCTGCTATATGGAGCTTTAGAACCACTCGATATGTAGGAAATGTAGTGTAGCAAGCAGGAGTCAGACAGAACTGCTTCAACTCTCTTCAACAGGCTCTGGATAACTGTGCTAGGGGTTAGGCGGGGCCATCTTATATAGTGTGGGGCGTATTCACTCCTGATTGGCCTCTGGTCCCCGTAGTCACTCCAATCACGTTCCTAGGAGACTCCTGCCCCCTCATTGGCTTTTGCAGACGTTTCTGGGCCAATCACGGGCTTTTAAAGCCCAGTTCCTGTCCCAGTGCATTTTGGGCGGTTCTGGTGGCCGAATACCGAACTTTTGCCGCAAAAAGTTCGGTATTCGGCCGAATATCGAACATCCAATGTTCGGGTCGAACCGATGGTCGACCCGAACCGTTCGATCATCCCTAGTGGTCAGCACACATTCTGTGTACGGAACAGTTCCAGGTTGCCATATTGCATTGCATTTTCAGAAAATTACAACAGCTGCAGATTGAAAAGAAAAGGTAATTTTTAATGTAGCACTACTCCCTTGGGAGCTGCTGGTTACAGGTTCCCCTGGAAACAGTCTAGGGGTTTTGTTTTTTTTGTAGTTTTATTTGAGAACTTGGATAGGAGAAGGGATGAGTGGGATACTCCAACTTGAATGAACTATGCACAATTTGCTGGCACGTCTAGAAATAACTGAGTGCGGCAAGGCCGCTGCTTCACCTTGTCAATAGCAGGGAAGAAGAATTTAATGGACTTATATTACTCTGTGAATCGCTCTTCAGGTCCCAACTAGACACCCCCTTTATCCCTATTCTTCAGGTTTCTACACGGCACCCCCTTTACTGTAATTCTCTCTGTGTGAGCTAACTCCTTGATCCCCTGACTTCATTGGAGTGGTCCCCCTTCCTGGGCCAGACCCTTTGGCAAGTCGGTGCATACTAGCACATTATGGCTTTACCTTGCAGGGTAAAAAAACAAAACAAAAGAAAAGCCCAGCTGTTTACAACCACTTTAGCATAAAATCTAGGCTGAACTGATTTCAGGCTGTTAGCAAATGATGTGGAAAAGATGTTCATGTGACTCCCCCTACCCGTATGGTAGCACAAAGAATTACCATTTATATCATGCAGGCCTTGAAGTTATTATATTTTAGTTTTCTGTAGCATCAGAATGCAATATCATTTTTTTCACAAGCCATCAAAACTTTTCAAATTAAGAAATGGCTTTAGTTCTGCTTTACAGCTTGGCCAGGTAAGGTTAATTGAGGGGCCTTCTAAAACAAATTTACATATAGCTGTTCAAAATCATTTTTATCTATATTGCAGTTCGAATGAAATGGGAACAATTTGGAAAGCCATTATGAACAACATAAACCATTAATACTGGATCATAAACAGCCGTAAGTGCTTTGGTTTACAAAAACAAACAGCTCTGTTATGAGTTTCAATAGAACTGCTTGTCTACACATGTATCACACTAAAAATGGCAATGTAATAGATCCTTTAAGGATATTCGTACACATTTGTGGGCATTAATCTGGCTTTTTCTGCTAAACAGACTTTGTTTGTGTTTGAAATGATCAAACTTGACAAGCAATTTCAACCTAATGTTCACAGCTATCTGTCTGGCAATTGACCATCTGTAGGTGAGAAATCCCATTTTCTGCCAGTGACAAGATAATGTACGAAGCCGCAGAGGGCTGAAAGGTGACTAAATCAGGGTGCGACTCACATTGAGGGATAAGGCTTGCGTTTCCAGGCAGCCTTTGGAACAGGTCTCATTGTTGTTTCGAATAAAACACAACTTTAATGCCAAGACGTGTTCCATGGGAACTGATGCTAACAGGCCACTTCCACTGACTATATCCATTCTATGTATTCATTTTAGAGGATATTTTTGGGCTGCAACCTACACAATGTATTTTTTGATACGAGAAGGAGAAGCATCGATTCCAATCAAGGAATAGCTATATCAACATTGTCTTCCTAACCCATGTTCATGCAAACATAGTGATGAGAGAGGAACACATTTTTGAGTAAAAGTAGCAAAAGAGATTTGTGGTTAATAATTGAATTTTCATAACAGAGTATGAAGTTTGGCAATCTAGGAGAGACTAACAGAAACTGCCATTTGGTATTGTGCAGTTGATGTTGTTTTGGACAGACTCAGAATACAGTGTAAAGAATATGGGGGGGGGGTTTAATAAAACTCAGTGGCGGCTCGACCATTGGGGCGCAGGGGCGCCGCTCCCCCTAATCTACATGCAGGGCGCCGGATGCATGGATTCCATTTTTTGAAGCACGTGATTAGAGCCAGAGGCTCTAATAGGCTTCAAAAAAGGTTGGGATCGGGGCGCAGAGCACTGGGCCTTGAGTTCACCCAGTTGTATGACAATAGCGAATGAATATTCGCTATTATCACACTGATTCTCATCCCAGCCAATCAAGAAGCGGGTCCTGAGACCCCTTTCCCGATTGGCTGAAAAGAGAAGTGATTTTACTGGCCATTGGCCAGGAAGAGGGAGGAGACGCATGGCCGGAGGAGAATCACAGCCACTCAGCCGTCTGGGAAGGAGGAGGTTAGAATGCTGGCTGTCCGGGAGGGGCGGGGGGTGGATTTGCCTGCCGGCCATCCCGTGGGGTCATGCACCAGCTGTCACTAATAAAACTGGAGCAAAAAGTACCTGGAGCAGCTGTGCATAGTAACCAATTAACTTCTATCTGTAGCTTGTCCTGGTAAAGAGTAACTCCACTTTTGTTGAGAAAAAACATTCTCCCCCTGGGTGATCCCTGTACATTGCATGGATTTTAACAAACTTTGTTGCAGATTCCTTCCTTTTGTTATTCTGAAGAAATCCCTGTGTGTTTGTCTGTGTCCATGGGTTAAATGTATCTAATGAGAGTGGTTTCATAATTATCAACCAGCTGCTGCACCTGCACGGCTCTACTGAGGAAAATTGCAGGGTCTGCATCCTTTGGATGTGATTACCTATTGGGAGTATCTCACCAAAAAAAAAAACATTTTTGTTGCAGGGGATGCCTGAAATCTGACTTGTATAGTGTAGACTAGTGAGCCAATCACACAAGCAGGAAATGATGATTCTGGGTGGTGTTCTGTACACATTCTGTGTACAGAAAGCCTCCAGATAGCCATATTGCATTGCATTTTATAGAAAATGACAGAGCTGCAGATTGAAAAGTAAAGGTAATTTTTAATAACATTCGATTATAATATGACTTGATTTGCAATTGTATACGCTATATTGTTTTTTGCTATTTTTTTCCCCACGGAAGTGGAGTTACCCTTTTGGAGTTACCCTAATTGGCTGTTATGCACAATTGCTGCCTACACAAGTTTTAGTAAACCCCCCTCAATATCTCCTAGAGAACCCACTGTAGGACAGTCTCCAATTTGCACCCTGGAAAATATGATATGCATTAGTAGGCGGGGCCTAATATAGGTACCTTGCTTTTGAGTAATCACTCTCACTCCTAAAATACTCCAGTATCTGTATATATGCCTTTGACAAGTTTGCTGAATAAACAGTTAAACCTTTCTTTATCAGAGATACACGTACAGCAATACAAAATAGTACATTCTCAATATTAAACACTTTGCGTCACCAGAGGATCACTTTAGTTAGCAGGGGTAGCATTTCTTCATGGAATTTGTTCAAGCTATTTTTGCAGAATACACATCTCCGTATCCACCATAGAAGTTTAAGCAATGGCTAAGAAGCCTGTCCTGAGCTATCCCTTCTCCACAGCAACCTAAGCTAAGTAGTGCCCCTCACAAGTGGGTTCCTGTCCCTGACTGTATACTTGCCAGAAGCACAACAAAAGGATATGGGGTCCCTTATTTAAAAGGTCCCCTCACCCAAGATGGCTGCCAAGGTCTCTCAAGAGTTCAGTGTCCAATCAGACTGCTTTCCTCTCTCAAGGCACTGTACAGAATCATGAAGAGATGAATTCCCTTACAAGACACCCCTTCCTATGCATTATTGGCATGAAATCACCTACAGGTGGGAAGGCTAACTGCACCTGCCTACATATTGCCCATTTCATTCTGCTGCCCCAAAATGCTCACTAGAAAAAGTAGATGGTGGTGACCACACTGACAACTATTCTGCTGTTTTCATCAGTGCAGCTCTTCAGTCCATGTTCTGACATTGTAAATACATATAAAAAATACTTTTGGAGATGGAGGGGAAAGAAATTGGGAAAATATGTCATTATGCTTATTATAACTCAGCAATAATAACCAATATTTGTGTTTCACTGTAACATCTGATACATGTAAAATTAATCTTTTTTCATTTGATGTTCATTGCTAACAATTCCTAACGCTGCTTTATAGCAAATATTTTTAAAGAGTATCTCCACTTTAGTTTCAAAAAAACACTTTGCCCTCTGGGTGATCTATGTACATTGCAGGAATTTTGACAAACTTTGTTGCAGATTCCTACTTTATGTTATTCTGATGAAAGTGCTGTTTGTTTGTCTGTGTCCATGTCCTGAAAGAATTTGTATGTGAGTGTTTATTTTAATTATCAGTCAGCTGCTCCACCTTCACGGCTCTAATGAGGAAAGTTACAGGGTCTGCATCCCTTCAGACGTGATTACCCTTTGGGAGTATATCACCAAAAATGACATTTTTGAACATCAGTGAGCCAATCACACAGGCAGGAAATTATGTTTCTGGGGGGTGTTCTGTATACATTCTGTACACATTCTGTGTACAGAACACTTTGAACATCTTGCCACCTCAACCTCTAGGTAGCCATATTGCTTTGCATGTTACAGAAAATTACAGCGCTGCAGATTGAAAAGGAAAGGTAACATTCTATTACAATATGATTTGAGTTGCAATTTTATACGCAATATTATTTTCTTTTATTTGCTAATTTTTTTCCCCCACAAAAGTGGAGTTGCCCATTAAAGAGGAAGTAAACCCTAAAAAAAAAAAAAAGGAGAAAAAAAAACCTGTAAAGACAAAGGCATAATGAGCTAGTATGCATCACATACTAGCTCATTATGAAATACTTACCTTAAAACGAAGCCCTCGCAGTGCCGCCCGCTCAGCGACAGGACGGCGACATGTCCGGCCGCCCTGCTTCCTTGTTCGTGTCCTCCGGCCATCTGATTGGCGGGAGGCGCAAATACATCACTCCCGCGCATGCGCGCGGGAGCCGCCGTTCATGGCACAGGGCTCTAAAGGAGCGGCACAAGTGGCCGTTCCTTCAGAGCGCATGCGCCGATGACGTCATCGGCTGCATGCACTGTAAATATCTCCTAAACGGTACAAGTTTAGGAGATATTTATAGCACCTATAGGTAAGCCTTAATATAGGCTTACCTATAGGTAAATGTCAACAAAGTGGGTTTACAACCACTTTAAAAGAATTATGGTGATTGCTTTTGCTTGCTTTCTTGTGAGAATGCTAACAGCCTGGCTGTTATGCTTACTCTCTGGCTTCAATACCATCTAAGTCACTGAACAGAACAAGTGTGCAGACAAGGAAAATGGGTGTAGTCAGTTTTCTGGGTTAATATTTCAAACAGTGGCGGCTGGTGAATGAAAATTTGGGGGGGGGGGCGGCAAAACCAACACCCCACCCCCCCCTGCGCGGGACGGCCGTCACCAGTCAAATGTACCACCTCCTCCAAAGATGGACTGCTGGCTGCCCAGCCAGACAGTCAGCATCCTTACCTCCTCCTTCCCCAAGCGGCTGTGAGTCTCTTCCGGCTGTACGTCTCCTCCCTCTTCCTGGCCAATGGCCAGTAAAATCGCTTCTCTTTTCAGCCAATCAGGAAAGGGGTCTCACGACCCGCTTTCTGATAGCATGATAGCCAGCCAAATAATACCATTTGCAGAATGAAAAGTCAGCGATGGTAGTCCCTATGTTTCTCCAGAAAATGTTTCCTACGATTAAAGCTTAAGCTTTTTGAAAATCCAGGGAGGGAAATTCTCTCTTAGGATAAGTTCACCTTTCGTAACATGTTACATTGCACACCCATATTCAGGATGTATCATGTTACGAAAGGATCAGCGCATGTACCCCCCCCCCCCTCATTTCCCAATCTTCTCCTCCCCACTAGCTGTCAAAATTTTAAATAAAAACTCATTCACAGTGTTCTATGAATGGAAAATTACAAGGTCCGGCAGCCTTCGTGGCTGTCGGCTTGTAGCTTTCAATTAACTACCATGGCGGTGTGGAGCACTGTGGTAATTCATTCTCTCTTCCTGTTGGATTGTATCTGCTTGCCTGTACATAGTTTATGGGCACACAGATACACTGACAGATATGCAGTCCTGCTTGGCAGTAGCGATCTGCTGATCACTAGTGCAATGCTTTACAGGCTGAAGAATCAAAAAATAATTACCTGCAAAAAAAATGTGCATTTATTATTTTTTTTGTTAAAAGGTGAACATATCCTTTAAGAGTTGATATGTATCACCTAATATATACAATAATGAATTAGCACTAATGCCCCGTTTAGATGGGGCAGACTCCCTCAAGCAGATACACCTGCTCAGTGGATCCTCGCTAAGCAGGGGGAATGACAGGTCAGTGTCTGCTCCACTATGCAGAGCGGACACAGACACAGTCCGCTGTTCTCTATGGGATAGTTGGATGGAAACGGACTGCCTGTCCATTTCTATCTGACTCTTATTTGATCTGATCTGCCAGATGGATGGGGAACAGATCCCCATCCGTCTATTTTTAGCCGACAGGATCAGATTGGATGCCGGCAGGTGTTCGCTGACATCCGCCGCTCCATAGGGAGCTATGGATGGTCCAATTGTGTCCGCCTGAAAAACTGACAGATGGACTCGATCAGTACATCAGTGTGAAAGGGGCCTAAAAGGAAATAAGGAGACCAGTTTCAGGTTGGGGTAGATCACATGAAGAAAATACATGTTTCTCAAGTTTGAGTCGGAAAGATAAGACTTTTTGAAAACCCAGTGCGGGAAATTCTCTTTTAAGGGTTGATACTTGTCACCAAATACATGCAATGCTGCGTTAGCACTAAAAGAAAATAAGGAAACCGGTTTCAAGTTAGGAGGAGTTGTTCAAATGAAGAAAAGACTTGGAAAAATAATTCCAGAAAAGGAATTAGACATGGGGAACGGGACATTGCGACACCAGTAAATTATATTAGTAGTAATATTAGGAAGTGTGAATGCAAAGTAGATCAAATTAATATTTTTATTTAAATCCAATTTAAAAAAATTATGAAATAATGCTGATAATACAGCTGACAATTACAGATATACAAAAAAAGTGCAGTTAAAAAGTGCATACATTTAAGTATACATAAACAGTCCTTTAAAGGACTTAGCATTTTATATCTTCTACCTTTTCTTTGGCATGTAAGTGTGCTTTATATATTTTTTTTTTTAATCTTTCAAGAATTTATAGTTTGGAGCAGATGTATCGCTGTAATGCATTAATGTTGACGTCTTGTGTCATGTTTTCCATGTACTATTGCTATTACCTATCTGTTCCATTCTATATACAGATATGGTCTAATAACTCCGGATGAACATACCCCCAGAAGAAGGCCTATGGTCGAAAAGCGTAGGGGTTCTTTGGAGTGTTACCCTTGCCAAACTAAGTGGGCCAAAAAGTTCTCTATTAAGGTTTTTTCTGTCTATGTTCCATGTTATACTCAAATGTATGCACTTTTTAACTGAACTTTTTTTGAATATCTGTAATTGTCAGCTGTTATATCAGCATTATTTCAAACCTAAAATAATTCCTTTAAATTGAATGTAAATAGAAATATTAATTTTATCTACTTTGCATCCACACTTGCTATTATTACTACTAAAATCATTTTCTGGTGTCGCAACGTCCCGTTCTCCATGTCTAATTCCTTTTCTGGAATTATTTTCTCTGTGCAGGCCAGTCAAGTTCCTCAACCCCAAACTCACTCATCCATGTCTTTATAGACCTTGCTTTTTGCAATGGTACCCAGTCATGTTAGAAGGAAGGGGCCAACTCCAAACTGTTCCCCCAAAGTTGGGAGCATGAAATTGTGCAAAATGTCTTGATACGCTGACCCCTTAAAGTGATTGTAAAGTCTTTTTTGTTTTTCAATAAAAATAACAAGTATTTCATACTTACCTCCTCTGTGCGGTTGGTATTGCACAGAGCAGCCTGGATCCTCCTCTACTCGGGTCCCACTTCGGCTCTCCTGGCCCCTCCCTTCCTTTGAGTGCCCCCACAGAAAGCAGCTTGCTATGGGGTCAACCGAGCCGAAACACTGCTCCGTGTATCCATTCAGACATGGAGCTGCGGTTCTTCCCCGCCCCCCTCTCTTGTGGACATCACTGGATTGAGATGGGGCTCAGGTAAACATCAGGGGGGGCTGAGGGGGTCTGCTGCACACAGAAGGTTTTTTATCTTAATGCATAGAATGCATTAAGTTAAAAAGACCTTCAGACTTTACAACTTCTTTAAGAGTTCCCTTCATTAGAACTAAGAGGCCAAGCCAAACCCCTGAAAAACAACTCCCCACCATTATCCCCCCTTCACTAAATGATTTGGACAATGCATAAAGCAAGGTCCATAAAGACACGGATAAACGAGTTTTGGGTGGAGGAACTTGACTGGCCTGCACAGAGTCCTGACCTCAACTCAATAGGGCACCTTTAGGATGAATTAGGGCAGAGACTTTGAGCCAGGCCTTCTCGTCCACATCAGTGCCTGACCTCATAAATGCGCTCCTGGAAGAATAGTCATACATTCCCATAGACACACTCCTAAACCTTGTGGACAGTCTTCCAAGAGGAGTTGAAGCTGTTATAGCTGCAAAGGGTGGGCAACTCAATATTGAACCCTACGGACTAGAACTATGATGCTATTAAAGTTCATGTGCGTGTAAAGGCAGGTGTCCCAATACTTTTGGAAAAATAGTGTGTGTGCTTGCTCAGATTCAGTGACTGAGGTTTACAACCACTTTAAGAGGACCTTTAGAGAAATGAGAGAACGAGAGAGTGATGAGAGAAATTTTTTACAAGCCTATGCCATGATATCCCCACCAGAGGCACATGCTAATTTTCATTTCACTCCCCCAATAACTCCATTCCAGGATTGGGTGCAAAGAAAAATACTTAGCATTTGCAAGTTTGGAGAACTTGAGAAGCACTTCATCTTCCGCCGACATGGTAGTGCTGGTCTTTGGCCATTGGCTACTCATGCCTGCATATTGGGGTTGAGAAGAATCCTTTGCCCTGTTGCGAATAGGAGCTTGCGCATGGATGAATCAACAGGTGGCCGAACAGTATGGTGAAGTAAAAGAAGGACCAGCGTGTGCAACTGGTGGAATTGACATTAAAGCGAAACTGTTGCTCTGCGCTGCATGGGCCAGGCACAGGTTCACATCAGGAAGTATCCTTCATTAGAATATTAGAATTCTTTTGGGTCTTAATTTTTGTTGGAACTTCAACTTTTTTTTTAGGTGGGTCTCTACTGTGTGGGGACTGTGTTGGAGAGAGGGGTTTAGGGTTAGGGTGGAGTCAGCTAGCCGCAGCTGCAGGGGAGAAGACAGATGGCTCAACATTGGCCTGGGAGCAGTGTCATCACTCACAGGCTCATATGACCCATCCACTGCTGACGCTCCCTCCTCTCCCCTGCAGCCACCACTGGTTGACACAGGGGAGCTGGATCACATGACAGGATCAGAGTAGCCTGAAAAAAGAAGTATATACATCTTTCTTACCTCGCCTCCCACGTCAAGATAAAACTCACTTGATCCAAATGGATCAGAGATAATTAAAGACAGCTGGCCCGAGGCTTCCAAAGAGATCTGAAGTGTTGGCTGAGACGTCTAAGGTGGAACATAAGATCCTGCTCCCACACAGTGCCGGTATACAGCTACATCCTATGCTGTTAATGATCTCCTATAATTTAGAGGTCATGGAGTTTTGGTAAGAGACAATTTTTTTCCTATTTTTGAGCACTGGGGGATCATAGAAGCACTTTGTTTGTATCAAGAAACACTGGAAACAGAGCACCTTGATTCACTTTGTTTGAAAGATAATTTGGACCCTTTTTACCATTTTTTAGTGACTGTTTTATTATAGTTAAATTTTTTTGCATGATTTGTTTTGACAATCTATCATATTGTTTCACATATGATTAACAGAGGCACCTTTTAAGATTTATGCAGGTGCTGGATGTTTATTGCACTTGATTTAACATTTCTGATGTTAATTTGTCAATTCTAAGCAACAATTTTTTTTGGTTGAATTATCACTACAGTTTAAGTATATATTTTGTCACCCAACAGCGCCCTTGTATATTATATATTTTTTTTGTCTACTTTCCAGTATTCAGAATTATTTTACAAGTCATGTGTCCACAGATAGCAGCCATCTTGGCCATGACGTATCCAATTTAGGGTGTGCCCCTATCCTCAATTGATCAATTACATTTGGAAGGATTGGGAAACAGAGATTTCGGGCACAGGAGTTTTGTTAAAAAGATTTCTTTTATTCAACACAGAGCTAAATATTTTAAAATCATAGAAAAATACAGGCAAATAATTGTGTATTAAGGACACAGTGAGACCACACAACAATGGTCTATGTTGTACAATATCTCAGTGCATAGAACTTATAAAAGTCAGTTTACATACAGTTCAAAGTACAAGATCGTTAGTAGTCATATAATCCTTGGAAACGTATTGCTTGTTATCAGAAGAACCGCCGACGGACACCCAAGCAGTATGGTGCCGGTCAGCAGGGTCGACTGAAAATATAAGTTAACATTCACCATGTAATATATGACCTTTGCTCGACATGTTTCGCTTTCTTAGACAAAAAAGCTTCATCTGGAGCATATCATTTCTTTTGTCTGTGTGAGAAATAACAGTATTTAGATAGATTACATATATGTGTTACCTTATTTTCATTATGTTATAATTACAATTGCATATCATTTATCTTTCCTTTTAATTACATATAATCGTCTTACACATCTCAGATAAGTCCTTCTATTTTTGCAATATCAACACAATATAACATTGGGTCTTAAGTTGCATTCAGACACTAGAGGAGTTTAGGGGAAAGAACGGAGGTTGCCAATAGTGAGTATATGTGGGGATCCATGCTGTAATTATAGTATAAGCATATATATCCTATTTATATACCTGGTAAATGGACAGAAAAATGTATACATACCTGTACATATAGTAATCAGGTACATATCTCAATTTCCATAGAGAATTCTTTAACGAGGAGGACTGTGCGTTTTGGGAAACTCAAAAAGGCAATATATAGTGACATAGTAGTGAGGGTAATCACTCCATGTCTCATATCTGGGTGGATGAGAGCAGAAAAACAATGTTTCTCAGAGTAGTAAGCGTTTTAATTCTATGATATCACTTTAAGGGAAAGCCCATAGGAATGCCAAACCATAAGCTCAAGTGTTCTAAAGTGGTAAAATCTGTATGCCTCATGCTTGTTATAAGAGTGTGTAAGTACCTATAGAGCCCATAGAACATCTGCCCTAAAAGGGGGGGGGGGGGGCAACAGAAAAGACACATAGTCATTCTGGACCGTAAGAGAAGACAGGTGCCATGCGTTTATAAACGATTATACACCAACATACAGAGTTTACCCATTCGTATATGGGCTACCCCTATAGTAAAATATATATCATGTATACTGATTTGTTTCCACACCCATATGTGAATATGTGTGTGTAATCAATTTCGTATCCGGCCCACCCTCCTCTATAATAGTAGGGGGGTGACCAGGGTTATATATAGATAAGCAGTTGCTACATGAGGTCCAAGATGAGTACATGCAAAGCGTACTTAGAATAAACATAAGTAATAAACATAGTAGTGAATATATATAGAGTGCCACCCAAGATGATAGATCGCTATGCAGTACAAAAGTTCCAAACATACATAGACACCTTAGCGATGCTCACCAAACCTAGGAAGGACCAGAGCTTAAATGTAGGGAGCGTGTCTCCTCTGCTTGTATGTCGGCTGTTAAGCACAGTAAGATTAAGGTGAATTCCCGGATATCACAAAAGTGTAATGTTACAGTATTAATACTGGCCATATAAAAGCTTACCCCTTGCCACGCTGTACCCAGCTTCCGCACAGTCCTCACCGGATGGGGAACCTCCACCATACCAGGGCTTGTAAATGGCGCCCTTAAGTAGCATGGATCCCGGGTGGTTCGTCAAACGGACGTCACCGCCCCGGCCACTCCCACCGGACATCGCTCGAGAGCTAGCGCGGGGACACCCCGGCGAGGCTCTCGGCTTAGTCACAGGTGTATGCAGACTATGCAGAGGCAGGAAGTGCCTCCGCAGTCCGCTCAGGTGCCACAGGAAGTTCCGCCCGGAAGGGGCGGGACTGACCTGCGGCCTATCTGGCCGCACATATCTCACTGATGAGGCCGACCTCCATGCTTACCCACACTGCCCCCACAGGATCGGTCCGCAATTACATGAGAATTCTAATTGCCTGAAATGAAAAAACAAAACAACAAGGACAGAAATTATATATTTAAAAAATACAGATATAGAAGCATATTTCACTAAGGTACAAAGATGTTCCTGGTGAAACCAGGAGATATATATCGGTAACATATTTGTTTATCAAAAATTATTCTATAACCATGTTTATTTTTTGACGTAAACCACTAGTGAGGGCTTCAATAGTAACAGCCCTAATGAAAGAACAGGGGCTGAACTGCCCCCTACTAGAAACACTTCCATACTTCAAACCCCAAGAAAAAGTTGCATATTTTGACTTATTATAAATCCTCAAGATCATAGCATTGATGAGATAGGGATTGTAGCACAAAAAACTGTTTGTTATACATAAGAAAGGAAGAGGGGTATATGTGCCATAAGACCTATTTGATGTGAAGGGGTATCAGACTAATTAGATATATGTATATACGGGGGGAGGATGACCACGCCAAAACCAAGCCTGAAAACAATTTGGGGATGTTTGCCCACGTATTTGTTTATAACTGGATCATCACGAAGAAGATGCCAGTTCCGTTCAAGAATATCTCTCAATACTTTTTCATGAGCGGAGTATTTGGTTATTAGTTTAACTGTCGATTGCGTATTTGGAGGTTTGGTTCTAAAGATGAGGCTGTTTCTATTTTGAGAAAACGCTTTGTTAAAAGCTGTTCTCAACAGACGCTTACTGTATCCACGAGCCATTAGGCGTTCTCGTAAAAGGTTAGCCTGTATTTTGAAATCCTTATCAGATGTGCAATTACACCGTAGGCGTATGTATTGGGCATATGGAATACTACGTATAAGCGCCCCTGGGTGGGCGCTAGACGCATGTAATATTACATTCCCTGACGTCTCCTTTCTGTATAGGTTAGTCGTCAGGTGTCCATCCACATGTTTGAGTACCGTTAGGTCAAGGAAATTAACACTCGAGTTACTGATGGTAGATGTTAACTTCAAGTTGAAGTCGTTTAGATTTAGTTGGGCAATAAACTCATCTAGCATTGATTTTGAACCTGTCCAGACAGCAAAAATGTCGTCTATATAACGAAACCAGATTGCCACAGAGGAAAAAAAATGGGATAAATTTTCATCTGATGTGATTTGTCGCTCCCACCCCCCCAGGTACAGGTTGGCGTAGGCCGGGGCACAACAAGTGCCCATGGCCACGCCCTGCACCTGGAGGTAGTGGGACCCGTTGAAAGTAAACCAGTTGTGTTTCAAAATAAACAATAGAAGTTCCAAAATAAAATCACAAAATGGCCAAGTGTGATGATCTTGCTCATATAAGAACGTGCGTATCATCCCGACGCCCTGCTCGTGAGGGATACTGGAGTATAATGCCTCCACATCCAAAGTCACGAGCAGGGCGTCGGGAGGAACCACCATATCTTCAATCATTTTTAAAAACTCGAGTGTGTCCTTGACGTATGACGGTAACCGCACTACGTGTGGTAGTAAATAATAATCGATCAAACGACTCGCATTTTCAGTTAAACTTCCAATGCCCGATACAATAGGCCTCCCGGGTGGAGAAGTTAAATTTTTATGGGTTTTTGGGAGTGAATAGAATGTCGCCTGTCTCGGAAATTTGTTGTTAAGAAAATTATAACAGTCTTTGTCTATAAGAGCCAATTGATATGCACGTCCAATTATGTCCAAATACTCTGCTTTGAATTCTGTAGTAACCGATGGGGATATCTTTTTGTACCATGTACGATTTGAGAGGATATTAAGGCACATTTTTTCATATCCCTCTCGAGTCATCAATACTAGGTTACCACCCTTATCTGAGGGTTTGATAACCAAGTCTGTATGGTTTCTTAGTTTGTTAAGCATCTGTAGTTGTTGTTTAGAAAGATTATTTTGTGTTGATTTTAGCTCACAATTTTTAATCTCACCTACCACTGTGGTCAGAAAAGCCAAAAGGTTAGGATTTGTAGTCAAGTCAGGGAAATTATTGGATTTTGGTTTGAAGGGGACCTGTCTTGGATTTACTGTCTTTGTTTGTATAGGTTGATCGGGGGACTGGGAATCCGGAAGACTGCCTTCCTCCAATAGTAAGATTAGATCCCGTAAAACACGGAATTCTTGCATTGTATAATGTTTTATTTTTTCTGAAATTTCTTTATCTTGTGTATTGCGTTGTCTTTCTGGGTCGTAGATATGTTTATACGTCAAGTTCCTTATGAACATATAGACGTCCTTTATGGTCTCATATCTATCCATAGGAGTAGATGGACAGAACGTGAGGCCAAGTTCAAGGACCTCTTGTTCTTGGGGGGAGAAGTGATAAGGGGTTAAGTTAATGATCGATAATTTTAAGTGGGAAGGCTTAGTGATGTGCTCAGGGGAAAATTTGAGGCCTGGGCCTGTGAAGCTGCAAAGTGGCCATCAATAGTGGTTTGTCTAAGAGAGGTAGTGCTGGGTATATTTAAAGGTAGTGTGTTAGAAAAAACCGGTGCCACAGCACCTAGTGAATGTGTTTGAGAATTAGATGTGAAATCCTGTGTGGATGGATTACTTGGATTAGTGTTAGTGGATAAGGGTTGCAACATTTGTATCGCTTGGAGAGCGAGGGGTCCCAAATAAGGGTCCTGTGCTTCCAAACCATCTTGTGTGAGTGCCTCGACAGATCGAACAGTCTGTCCAATTTGAGTCCCCCCAGTTCCTAATGGTTGAAATTTGGAAGTTTCATCGGGTCGCTTTTTGGAGCGTGGTGTGTAATTGGCTCCTTCCTGTTGTCCTCGTTTACGTGTCGCCATGTCTGTTTTTGGTCTAGTATCTTGATTAGATCTAATCGATGTTTTGGATCTATTAGATTGTGCGGAGATCGAAGACGAGTCTGATTCCCAGTCGGTTTCCCTTGGACCTGTATTCAACATCTGTTCACGGGGGCCTCGCGAATAGCGGGGTCGCCTTGAACTATTGGGTCCCGGCCATCGGTAAGCATAGCCTTCCGTGAAGGCCATCTTATCTTTTAAAAATTTAGTTTGTTTTTTACCAATGATATCCCTATTAAGTTTGATTCCATACTCCTTCACCTCCTTCCATCTTGCCTCGTAATGTATATGTTTTTTTAGATTCTCGTTCTTAGTATATAAAGATGATAACTCAGTATCCAAAGTAGCTAGGTCTAATTTGTATTGGGACACCAACAGCTGGCACAAGTCGGTACTGCATTTGGTTAGAATACGTTCCCACAAAGTTCTAAACTCGCTCGAAGCATTATCGAAGGAGGGGAATAGATGAATCCTCAGACCCATAGGGCATACATTTGCCTGTATATACTTCAAGAAAAATTCTATATGCCAATATAGATTTGACTTTTTTTTAATAAGTCTCTTTACTGTATTAATATATTGGTTTAGGCTTATATCGTCCTTGGCCGGGATGTTACAGGTAGATTCAATTTCAGTCATAAGACCCGTCCATGCATTTCCAACGAAATCCATGGTTGTCCTATGAGTTCTATCAGTTGTTGTTAGACTTATTTATGGTCTCTTCTATATAGGTTTCTATTTTTTGAAGAAATGTGTATAAATTATGGCTTGACTAAATAAACAAGTACAAAATTGTCTTCAAAGGCCAGATGCAGGCCAAAAATTGGCACTAGAAAATTATAGGCAACTTTTTACGGGGTTTTTTTGCATAAAAGATGTTTCACGATCCTTCCATATGATACTGCTCAAATATAATATGTATATAAGGTAATAAGTGATACTTAAACCTATATACTTTGCTGCTTGCCACTTCCCAGGATGGCTGGTGCTTCCACCTTTATATCAGAATTATTTTACAAGTCATGTGTCCACAGATAGCAGCCATCTTGGCCATGACGTATCCAATTTAGGGTGTGCCCCTATCCTCAATTGATCAATTACATTTGGAAGGATTGGGAAACAGAGATTTCGGGCACAGGAGTTTTGTTAAAAAGATTTCTTTTATTCAACACAGAGCTAAATATTTTAAAATCATAGAAAAATACAGGCAAATAATTGTGTATTAAGGACACAGTGAGACCACACAACAATGGTCTATGTTGTACAATATCTCAGTGCATAGAACTTATAAAAGTCAGTTTACATACAGTTCAAAGTACAAGATCGTTAGTAGTCATATAATCCTTGGAAACGTATTGCTTGTTATCAGAAGAACCGCCGACGGACACCCAAGCAGTATGGTGCCGGTCAGCAGGGTCGACTGAAAATATAAGTTAACATTCACCATGTAATATATGACCTTTGCTCGACATGTTTCGCTTTCTTAGACAAAAAAGCTTCATCTGGAGCATATCATTTCTTTTGTCTGTGTGAGAAATAACAGTATTTAGATAGATTACATATATGTGTTACCTTATTTTCATTATGTTATAATTACAATTGCATATCATTTATCTTTCCTTTTAATTACATATAATCGTCTTACACATCTCAGATAAGTCCTTCTATTTTTGCAATATCAACACAATATAACATTGGGTCTTAAGTTGCATTCAGACACTAGAGGAGTTTAGGGGAAAGAACGGAGGTTGCCAATAGTGAGTATATGTGGGGATCCATGCTGTAATTATAGTATAAGCATATATATCCTATTTATATACCTGGTAAATGGACAGAAAAATGTATACATACCTGTACATATAGTAATCAGGCACATATCTCAATTTCCATAGAGAATTCTTTAACGAGGAGGACTGTGCGTTTTGGGAAACTCAAAAAGGCAATATATAGTGACATAGTAGTGAGGGTAATCACTCCATGTCTCATATCTGGGTGGATGAGAGCAGAAAAACAATGTTTCTCAGAGTAGTAAGCGTTTTAATTCTATGATATCACTTTAAGGGAAAGCCCATAGGAATGCCAAACCATAAGCTCAAGTGTTCTAAAGTGGTAAAATCTGTATGCCTCATGCTTGTTATAAGAGTGTGTAAGTACCTATAGAGCCCATAGAACATCTGCCCTAAAAGGGGGGGGGGGGGGGGCAACAGAAAAGACACATAGTCATTCTGGACCGTAAGAGAAGACAGGTGCCATGCGTTTATAAACGATTATACACCAACATACAGAGTTTACCCATTCGTATATGGGCTACCCCTATAGTAAAATATATATCATGTATACTGATTTGTTTCCACACCCATATGTGAATATGTGTGTGTAATCAATTTCGTATCCGGCCCACCCTCCTCTATAATAGTAGGGGGGTGACCAGGGTTATATATAGATAAGCAGTTGCTACATGAGGTCCAAGATGAGTACATGCAAAGCGTACTTAGAATAAACATAAGTAATAAACATAGTAGTGAATATATATAGAGTGCCACCCAAGATGATAGATCGCTATGCAGTACAAAAGTTCCAAACATACATAGACACCTTAGCGATGCTCACCAAACCTAGGAAGGACCAGAGCTTAAATGTAGGGAGCGTGTCTCCTCTGCTTGTATGTCGGCTGTTAAGCACAGTAAGATTAAGGTGAATTCCCGGATATCACAAAAGTGTAATGTTACAGTATTAATACTGGCCATATAAAAGCTTACCCCTTGCCACGCTGTACCCAGCTTCCGCACAGTCCTCACCGGATGGGGAACCTCCACCATACCAGGGCTTGTAAATGGCGCCCTTAAGTAGCATGGATCCCGGGTGGTTCGTCAAACGGACGTCACCGCCCCGGCCACTCCCACCGGACATCGCTCGAGAGCTAGCGCGGGGACACCCCGGCGAGGCTCTCGGCTTAGTCACAGGTGTATGCAGACTATGCAGAGGCAGGAAGTGCCTCCGCAGTCCGCTCAGGTGCCACAGGAAGTTCCGCCCGGAAGGGGCGGGACTGACCTGCGGCCTATCTGGCCGCACATATCTCACTGATGAGGCCGACCTCCATGCTTACCCACACTGCCCCCACAGGATCGGTCCGCAATTACATGAGAATTCTAATTGCCTGAAATGAAAAAACAAAACAACAAGGACAGAAATTATATATTTAAAAAATACAGATATAGAAGCATATTTCACTAAGGTACAAAGATGTTCCTGGTGAAACCAGGAGATATATATCGGTAACATATTTGTTTATCAAAAATTATTCTATAACCATGTTTATTTTTTGACGTAAACCACTAGTGAGGGCTTCAATAGTAACAGCCCTAATGAAAGAACAGGGGCTGAACTGCCCCCTACTAGAAACACTTCCATACTTCAAACCCCAAGAAAAAGTTGCATATTTTGACTTATTATAAATCCTCAAGATCATAGCATTGATGAGATAGGGATTATAGCACAAAAAACTGTTTGTTATACATAAGAAAGGAAGAGGGGTATATGTGCCATAAGACCTATTTGATGTGAAGGGGTATCAGACTAATTAGATATATGTATATACGGGGGGAGGATGACCACGCCAAAACCAAGCCAGACACCCTGACCCATATATCCCACAGAGGGCCATTATCGTAACCCGAGTATACTACTCGAGGTCAATTAGGTCTGTTGGCATTAGGTAAGCAAGGAAACTTTCACAGAAAGGGTTTGTACGACTGTGTTTCGTTTAACCCAGGTCTATAAGTGGCATTGAGACGCTCTATCCAGAGAGTTTCTCTCTGGAGAATTTTTTTGTCCCAGTTGCCACCCCGAGGATCTTGAGGGATAACCTCAAGCACATAAAATCTTGCCTTTTTGGGATTGAACCTGTGGTATAGGTCAAGGTGTCTGCTCACGGGCGTGATCATCCTTCCCCCTGTTGATACGTACACATGGTCATTTATCCTTTGGCGGAGCTCTCTTATAGTTTTACCTATATAGAACATGCCGCAGGTGCAATGCATCATGTATACCACTCCACGTGTGCTACAGTCGGCTCGAAATTTTGGAGCAAATGTCTCCCCATTAGGTAAAGTGTATTCAGTATTCTCCTCTATCCAAGGACACAAAGCGCATTTGCGACATTTATAAGTACCTCTACCTGTTGTTACTTTATTTCTAATGGGTTGATAGTGGCTTGTTGTTAGTTGATCTCTTAAAGATCTTGTTCTCCTGAAAACAATTTGGGGATGTTTGCCCACGTATTTGTTTATAACTGGATCATCACGAAGAAGATGCCAGTTCCGTTCAAGAATATCTCTCAATACTTTTTCATGAGCGGAGTATTTGGTTATTAGTTTAACTGTCGATTGCGTATTTGGAGGTTTGGTTCTAAAGATGAGGCTGTTTCTATTTTGAGAAAACGCTTTGTTAAAAGCTGTTCTCAACAGACGCTTACTGTATCCACGAGCCATTAGGCGTTCTCGTAAAAGGTTAGCCTGTATTTTGAAATCCTTATCAGATGTGCAATTACACCGTAGGCGTATGTATTGGGCATATGGAATACTACGTATAAGCGCCCCTGGGTGGGCGCTAGACGCATGTAATATTACATTCCCTGACGTCTCCTTTCTGTATAGGTTAGTCGTCAGGTGTCCATCCACATGTTTGAGTACCGTTAGGTCAAGGAAATTAACACTCGAGTTACTGATGGTAGATGTTAACTTCAAGTTGAAGTCGTTTAGATTTAGTTGGGCAATAAACTCATCTAGCATTGATTTTGAACCTGTCCAGACAGCAAAAATGTCGTCTATATAACGAAACCAGATTGCCACAGAGGAAAAAAAATGGGATAAATTTTCATCTGATGTGATTTGTCGCTCCCACCCCCCCAGGTACAGGTTGGCGTAGGCCGGGGCACAACAAGTGCCCATGGCCACGCCCTGCACCTGGAGGTAGTGGGACCCGTTGAAAGTAAACCAGTTGTGTTTCAAAATAAACAATAGAAGTTCCAAAATAAAATCACAAAATGGCCAAGTGTGATGATCTTGCTCATATAAGAACGTGCGTATCATCCCGACGCCCTGCTCGTGAGGGATACTGGAGTATAATGCCTCCACATCCAAAGTCACGAGCAGGGCGTCGGGAGGAACCACCATATCTTCAATCATTTTTAAAAACTCGAGTGTGTCCTTGACGTATGACGGTAACCGCACTACGTGTGGTAGTAAATAATAATCGATCAAACGACTCGCATTTTCAGTTAAACTTCCAATGCCCGATACAATAGGCCTCCCGGGTGGAGAAGTTAAATTTTTATGGGTTTTTGGGAGTGAATAGAATGTCGCCTGTCTCGGAAATTTGTTGTTAAGAAAATTATAACAGTCTTTGTCTATAAGAGCCAATTGATATGCACGTCCAATTATGTCCAAATACTCTGCTTTGAATTCTGTAGTAACCGATGGGGATATCTTTTTGTACCATGTACGATTTGAGAGGATATTAAGGCACATTTTTTCATATCCCTCTCGAGTCATCAATACTAGGTTACCACCCTTATCTGAGGGTTTGATAACCAAGTCTGTATGGTTTCTTAGTTTGTTAAGCATCTGTAGTTGTTGTTTAGAAAGATTATTTTGTGTTGATTTTAGCTCACAATTTTTAATCTCACCTACCACTGTGGTCAGAAAAGCCAAAAGGTTAGGATTTGTAGTCAAGTCAGGGAAATTATTGGATTTTGGTTTGAAGGGGACCTGTCTTGGATTTACTGTCTTTGTTTGTATAGGTTGATCGGGGGACTGGGAATCCGGAAGACTGCCTTCCTCCAATAGTAAGATTAGATCCCGTAAAACACAGAATTCTTGCATTGTATAATGTTTTATTTTTTCTGAAATTTCTTTATCTTGTGTATTGCGTTGTCTTTCTGGGTCGTAGATATGTTTATACGTCAAGTTCCTTATGAACATATAGACGTCCTTTATGGTCTCATATCTATCCATAGGAGTAGATGGACAGAACGTGAGGCCAAGTTCAAGGACCTCTTGTTCTTGGGGGGAGAAGTGATAAGGGGTTAAGTTAATGATCGATAATTTTAAGTGGGAAGGCTTAGTGATGTGCTCAGGGGAAAATTTGAGGCCTGGGCCTGTGAAGCTGCAAAGTGGCCATCAATAGTGGTTTGTCTAAGAGAGGTAGTGCTGGGTATATTTAAAGGTAGTGTGTTAGAAAAAACCGGTGCCACAGCACCTAGTGAATGTGTTTGAGAATTAGATGTGAAATCCTGTGTGGATGGATTACTTGGATTAGTGTTAGTGGATAAGGGTTGCAACATTTGTATCGCTTGGAGAGCGAGGGGTCCCAAATAAGGGTCCTGTGCTTCCAAACCATCTTGTGTGAGTGCCTCGACAGATCGAACAGTCTGTCCAATTTGAGTCCCCCCAGTTCCTAATGGTTGAAATTTGGAAGTTTCATCGGGTCGCTTTTTGGAGCGTGGTGTGTAATTGGCTCCTTCCTGTTGTCCTCGTTTACGTGTCGCCATGTCTGTTTTTGGTCTAGTATCTTGATTAGATCTAATCGATGTTTTGGATCTATTAGATTGTGCGGAGATCGAAGACGAGTCTGATTCCCAGTCGGTTTCCCTTGGACCTGTATTCAACATCTGTTCACGGGGGCCTCGCGAATAGCGGGGTCGCCTTGAACTATTGGGTCCCGGCCATCGGTAAGCATAGCCTTCCGTGAAGGCCATCTTATCTTTTAAAAATTTAGTTTGTTTTTTACCAATGATATCCCTATTAAGTTTGATTCCATACTCCTTCACCTCCTTCCATCTTGCCTCGTAATGTATATGTTTTTTTAGATTCTCGTTCTTAGTATATAAAGATGATAACTCAGTATCCAAAGTAGCTAGGTCTAATTTGTATTGGGACACCAACAGCTGGCACAAGTCGGTACTGCATTTGGTTAGAATACGTTCCCACAAAGTTCTAAACTCGCTCGAAGCATTATCGAAGGAGGGGAATAGATGAATCCTCAGACCCATAGGGCATACATTTGCCTGTATATACTTCAAGAAAAATTCTATATGCCAATATAGATTTGACTTTTTTTTAATAAGTCTCTTTACTGTATTAATATATTGGTTTAGGCTTATATCGTCCTTGGCCGGGATGTTACAGGTAGATTCAATTTCAGTCATAAGACCCGTCCATGCATTTCCAACGAAATCCATGGTTGTCCTATGAGTTCTATCAGTTGTTGTTAGACTTATTTATGGTCTCTTCTATATAGGTTTCTATTTTTTGAAGAAATGTGTATAAATTATGGCTTGACTAAATAAACAAGTACAAAATTGTCTTCAAAGGCCAGATGCAGGCCAAAAATTGGCACTAGAAAATTATAGGCAACTTTTTACGGGGTTTTTTTGCATAAAAGATGTTTCACGATCCTTCCATATGATACTGCTCAAATATAATATGTATATAAGGTAATAAGTGATACTTAAACCTATATACTTTGCTGCTTGCCACTTCCCAGGATGGCTGGTGCTTCCACCTTTATATCAGAATTATTTTACAAGTCATGTGTCCACAGATAGCAGCCATCTTGGCCATGACGTATCCAATTTAGGGTGTGCCCCTATCCTCAATTGATCAATTACATTTGGAAGGATTGGGAAACAGAGATTTCGGGCACAGGAGTTTTGTTAAAAAGATTTCTTTTATTCAACACAGAGCTAAATATTTTAAAATCATAGAAAAATACAGGCAAATAATTGTGTATTAAGGACACAGTGAGACCACACAACAATGGTCTATGTTGTACAATATCTCAGTGCATAGAACTTATAAAAGTCAGTTTACATACAGTTCAAAGTACAAGATCGTTAGTAGTCATATAATCCTTGGAAACGTATTGCTTGTTATCAGAAGAACCGCCGACGGACACCCAAGCAGTATGGTGCCGGTCAGCAGGGTCGACTGAAAATATAAGTTAACATTCACCATGTAATATATGACCTTTGCTCGACATGTTTCGCTTTCTTAGACAAAAAAGCTTCATCTGGAGCATATCATTTCTTTTGTCTGTGTGAGAAATAACAGTATTTAGATAGATTACATATATGTGTTACCTTATTTTCATTATGTTATAATTACAATTGCATATCATTTATCTTTCCTTTTAATTACATATAATCGTCTTACACATCTCAGATAAGTCCTTCTATTTTTGCAATATCAACACAATATAACATTGGGTCTTAAGTTGCATTCAGACACTAGAGGAGTTTAGGGGAAAGAACGGAGGTTGCCAATAGTGAGTATATGTGGGGATCCATGCTGTAATTATAGTATAAGCATATATATCCTATTTATATACCTGGTAAATGGACAGAAAAATGTATACATACCTGTACATATAGTAATCAGGCACATATCTCAATTTCCATAGAGAATTCTTTAACGAGGAGGACTGTGCGTTTTGGGAAACTCAAAAAGGCAATATATAGTGACATAGTAGTGAGGGTAATCACTCCATGTCTCATATCTGGGTGGATGAGAGCAGAAAAACAATGTTTCTCAGAGTAGTAAGCGTTTTAATTCTATGATATCACTTTAAGGGAAAGCCCATAGGAATGCCAAACCATAAGCTCAAGTGTTCTAAAGTGGTAAAATCTGTATGCCTCATGCTTGTTATAAGAGTGTGTAAGTACCTATAGAGCCCATAGAACATCTGCCCTAAAAGGGGGGGGGGGGGCAACAGAAAAGACACATAGTCATTCTGGACCGTAAGAGAAGACAGGTGCCATGCGTTTATAAACGATTATACACCAACATACAGAGTTTACCCATTCGTATATGGGCTACCCCTATAGTAAAATATATATCATGTATACTGATTTGTTTCCACACCCATATGTGAATATGTGTGTGTAATCAATTTCGTATCCGGCCCACCCTCCTCTATAATAGTAGGGGGGTGACCAGGGTTATATATAGATAAGCAGTTGCTACATGAGGTCCAAGATGAGTACATGCAAAGCGTACTTAGAATAAACATAAGTAATAAACATAGTAGTGAATATATATAGAGTGCCACCCAAGATGATAGATCGCTATGCAGTACAAAAGTTCCAAACATACATAGACACCTTAGCGATGCTCACCAAACCTAGGAAGGACCAGAGCTTAAATGTAGGGAGCGTGTCTCCTCTGCTTGTATGTCGGCTGTTAAGCACAGTAAGATTAAGGTGAATTCCCGGATATCACAAAAGTGTAATGTTACAGTATTAATACTGGCCATATAAAAGCTTACCCCTTGCCACGCTGTACCCAGCTTCCGCACAGTCCTCACCGGATGGGGAACCTCCACCATACCAGGGCTTGTAAATGGCGCCCTTAAGTAGCATGGATCCCGGGTGGTTCGTCAAACGGACGTCACCGCCCCGGCCACTCCCACCGGACATCGCTCGAGAGCTAGCGCGGGGACACCCCGGCGAGGCTCTCGGCTTAGTCACAGGTGTATGCAGACTATGCAGAGGCAGGAAGTGCCTCCGCAGTCCGCTCAGGTGCCACAGGAAGTTCCGCCCGGAAGGGGCGGGACTGACCTGCGGCCTATCTGGCCGCACATATCTCACTGATGAGGCCGACCTCCATGCTTACCCACACTGCCCCCACAGGATCGGTCCGCAATTACATGAGAATTCTAATTGCCTGAAATGAAAAAACAAAACAACAAGGACAGAAATTATATATTTAAAAAATACAGATATAGAAGCATATTTCACTAAGGTACAAAGATGTTCCTGGTGAAACCAGGAGATATATATCGGTAACATATTTGTTTATCAAAAATTATTCTATAACCATGTTTATTTTTTGACGTAAACCACTAGTGAGGGCTTCAATAGTAACAGCCCTAATGAAAGAACAGGGGCTGAACTGCCCCCTACTAGAAACACTTCCATACTTCAAACCCCAAGAAAAAGTTGCATATTTTGACTTATTATAAATCCTCAAGATCATAGCATTGATGAGATAGGGATTATAGCACAAAAAACTGTTTGTTATACATAAGAAAGGAAGAGGGGTATATGTGCCATAAGACCTATTTGATGTGAAGGGGTATCAGACTAATTAGATATATGTATATACGGGGGGAGGATGACCACGCCAAAACCAAGCCAGACACCCTGACCCATATATCCCACAGAGGGCCATTATCGTAACCCGAGTATACTACTCGAGGTCAATTAGGTCTGTTGGCATTAGGTAAGCAAGGAAACTTTCACAGAAAGGGTTTGTACGACTGTGTTTCGTTTAACCCAGGTCTATAAGTGGCATTGAGACGCTCTATCCAGAGAGTTTCTCTCTGGAGAATTTTTTTGTCCCAGTTGCCACCCCGAGGATCTTGAGGGATAACCTCAAGCACATAAAATCTTGCCTTTTTGGGATTGAACCTGTGGTATAGGTCAAGGTGTCTGCTCACGGGCGTGATCATCCTTCCCCCTGTTGATACGTACACATGGTCATTTATCCTTTGGCGGAGCTCTCTTATAGTTTTACCTATATAGAACATGCCGCAGGTGCAATGCATCATGTATACCACTCCACGTGTGCTACAGTCGGCTCGAAATTTTGGAGCAAATGTCTCCCCATTAGGTAAAGTGTATTCAGTATTCTCCTCTATCCAAGGACACAAAGCGCATTTGCGACATTTATAAGTACCTCTACCTGTTGTTACTTTATTTCTAATGGGTTGATAGTGGCTTGTTGTTAGTTGATCTCTTAAAGATCTTGTTCTCCTGAAAACAATTTGGGGATGTTTGCCCACGTATTTGTTTATAACTGGATCATCACGAAGAAGATGCCAGTTCCGTTCAAGAATATCTCTCAATACTTTTTCATGAGCGGAGTATTTGGTTATTAGTTTAACTGTCGATTGCGTATTTGGAGGTTTGGTTCTAAAGATGAGGCTGTTTCTATTTTGAGAAAACGCTTTGTTAAAAGCTGTTCTCAACAGACGCTTACTGTATCCACGAGCCATTAGGCGTTCTCGTAAAAGGTTAGCCTGTATTTTGAAATCCTTATCAGATGTGCAATTACACCGTAGGCGTATGTATTGGGCATATGGAATACTACGTATAAGCGCCCCTGGGTGGGCGCTAGACGCATGTAATATTACATTCCCTGACGTCTCCTTTCTGTATAGGTTAGTCGTCAGGTGTCCATCCACATGTTTGAGTACCGTTAGGTCAAGGAAATTAACACTCGAGTTACTGATGGTAGATGTTAACTTCAAGTTGAAGTCGTTTAGATTTAGTTGGGCAATAAACTCATCTAGCATTGATTTTGAACCTGTCCAGACAGCAAAAATGTCGTCTATATAACGAAACCAGATTGCCACAGAGGAAAAAAAATGGGATAAATTTTCATCTGATGTGATTTGTCGCTCCCACCCCCCCAGGTACAGGTTGGCGTAGGCCGGGGCACAACAAGTGCCCATGGCCACGCCCTGCACCTGGAGGTAGTGGGACCCGTTGAAAGTAAACCAGTTGTGTTTCAAAATAAACAATAGAAGTTCCAAAATAAAATCACAAAATGGCCAAGTGTGATGATCTTGCTCATATAAGAACGTGCGTATCATCCCGACGCCCTGCTCGTGAGGGATACTGGAGTATAATGCCTCCACATCCAAAGTCACGAGCAGGGCGTCGGGAGGAACCACCATATCTTCAATCATTTTTAAAAACTCGAGTGTGTCCTTGACGTATGACGGTAACCGCACTACGTGTGGTAGTAAATAATAATCGATCAAACGACTCGCATTTTCAGTTAAACTTCCAATGCCCGATACAATAGGCCTCCCGGGTGGAGAAGTTAAATTTTTATGGGTTTTTGGGAGTGAATAGAATGTCGCCTGTCTCGGAAATTTGTTGTTAAGAAAATTATAACAGTCTTTGTCTATAAGAGCCAATTGATATGCACGTCCAATTATGTCCAAATACTCTGCTTTGAATTCTGTAGTAACCGATGGGGATATCTTTTTGTACCATGTACGATTTGAGAGGATATTAAGGCACATTTTTTCATATCCCTCTCGAGTCATCAATACTAGGTTACCACCCTTATCTGAGGGTTTGATAACCAAGTCTGTATGGTTTCTTAGTTTGTTAAGCATCTGTAGTTGTTGTTTAGAAAGATTATTTTGTGTTGATTTTAGCTCACAATTTTTAATCTCACCTACCACTGTGGTCAGAAAAGCCAAAAGGTTAGGATTTGTAGTCAAGTCAGGGAAATTATTGGATTTTGGTTTGAAGGGGACCTGTCTTGGATTTACTGTCTTTGTTTGTATAGGTTGATCGGGGGACTGGGAATCCGGAAGACTGCCTTCCTCCAATAGTAAGGCTCTATAGGTACTTACACACTCTTATAACAAGCATGAGGCATACAGATTTTACCACTTTAGAACACTTGAGCTTATGGTTTGGCATTCCTATGGGCTTTCCCTTAAAGTGATATCATAGAATTAAAACGCTTACTACTCTGAGAAACATTGTTTTTCTGCTCTCATCCACCCAGATATGAGACATGGAGTGATTACCCTCACTACTATGTCACTATATATTGCCTTTTTGAGTTTCCCAAAACGCACAGTCCTCCTCGTTAAAGAATTCTCTATGGAAATTGAGATATGTGCCTGATTACTATATGTACAGGTATGTATACATTTTTCTGTCCATTTACCAGGTATATAAATAGGATATATATGCTTATACTATAATTACAGCATGGATCCCCACATATACTCACTATTGGCAACCTCCGTTCTTTCCCCTAAACTCCTCTAGTGTCTGAATGCAACTTAAGACCCAATGTTATATTGTGTTGATATTGCAAAAATAGAAGGACTTATCTGAGATGTGTAAGACGATTATATGTAATTAAAAGGAAAGATAAATGATATGCAATTGTAATTATAACATAATGAAAATAAGGTAACACATATATGTAATCTATCTAAATACTGTTATTTCTCACACAGACAAAAGAAATGATATGCTCCAGATGAAGCTTTTTTGTCTAAGAAAGCGAAACATGTCGAGCAAAGGTCATATATTACATGGTGAATGTTAACTTATATTTTCAGTCGACCCTGCTGACCGGCACCATACTGCTTGGGTGTCCGTCGGCGGTTCTTCTGATAACAAGCAATACGTTTCCAAGGATTATATGACTACTAACGATCTTGTACTTTGAACTGTATGTAAACTGACTTTTATAAGTTCTATGCACTGAGATATTGTACAACATAGACCATTGTTGTGTGGTCTCACTGTGTCCTTAATACACAATTATTTGCCTGTATTTTTCTATGATTTTAAAATATTTAGCTCTGTGTTGAATAAAAGAAATCTTTTTAACAAAACTCCTGTGCCCGAAATCTCTGTTTCCCAATCCTTCCAAATGTAATTTCCAGTATTCAGGAAATTTTTAAGTGCAGCAGTCGGTAGAAAAAATCTGTCTTAGAGCAAGTTTCTTCCTTCCTCGTTGACAGCAGTACGGCGTAATTGGCTCCCGCTGCTGTCCAGCAAAGTCAGCCAGCCAATCTGGAGAGAGAGGGGGCAGCTCTGTGTCTGAATGGAAAGGGGTAGGAGAAGAAAAGCAGCACCAACTCAGTGTAGATTAAAAGGTTATTTATTACATAGAAACAATGTAGTAACTCACACAGAGTAAATAGTTGATCAGCAAATGGGGATGGTTCATCTGCAACACTGCAGGGATGTTCGGGAAGTAAACTGTGGCGGCCGTGGTCCTGGCTGTGCTGGTGGAGTCCGACACTTCCTGTGTTTCTGGCAGCGTTCAGTATCCAGGCTTACATCCAATAGTGGCAGGGGGGGTGCTCGCGTTCCGAGCATGCATGCTCCATCCTCAGGCGGTCTGAATGGACACAGGGAGCTGTGACTCAAGGGTCAGAGGTCCCCATAGCAAGCTGCTTGCTGTGGGAGCACTCAACAGGAAGGAGGGACCAGGAGCGCCAAAGAGGAACCTGAGAACAGGAGAATCCGGGCCTCTCAAAACCACAAATAATGGTACGCTGTTCCTAGAAAATTGTGAACAATTGTATCTCAATGTTGCAATAACAAATAAAATAACACGAAAATCAGCTGAATAGAGTAAATCAAACAATGTGCAAATTAGTTAATTCATGCAAGCTAAGTGCATAAATTAAACTCTGATTATGAATGTATGCAACAAAGTGCACAAAACATAATATAAAAATGTATAAACGTGCATAAATAAAATTGGCACAATCTCAGTGCAATATATGAAAGTTCATGTATCAGATACACATCTTTGCAGAAGTGCACATAACAAAGGTGCATAAGCGCCCATTCAGACTGGCGCGACACGACTTGCTGGGGCGACCTGTGAAGTCGCGGTGCCTCGGCGCCACTTGCAGGGACTTGATATAATTGAAGTCAATGCAAGTCGCCTCCAGGTCGCCCCAAGGTAGTACAGGACACTTTTTCTAAGTCGGAGCGACTTGTGTCGCTCCTATTAGAACGGGTCCTGTACTATTCAATGGCCAGCGACCGACCGCGACTTGTCAGGCGACCAAGTCGCCTGACAAGTCGCGCTAGTATGAATGGACCCTAAATGTCAAATGCTCCGCTCCATGTTCGACAATGCTCAAAAGTTGAAAAAAGTGCTCCGTCAACCAGATTGGCCTCATACTGGACACAATGGATCCCTATTACAGATATCAAAGCCGCTTGAAAAGAAGTGACCACGGATGCAGATACCTCAAATGCCGAATCTCCAAAACTTTGCAGAGATAGACTCCACACATCCAGAGATTGTATATAAAACAGGGAGAAGCCTCATGGTGTAAATCAGCCAGACATTTATTTGAAAATAATAATGGTTACACTTACATAGAGGTTAAAAATTCAAGCATGAGCCAGTGTCTCTAGCGGTGGTGTCACCAGTCCTGCTAATCCTGATGATGTCACCTCCAGCCCTTAGAAGAGGTACGTAAATGGCCTGCACCTATAACAAGGGAATTATACAACTTTAGTCAGAGCTGCACAGTTTGATTTTATCTACAGATGCCCCTTATCTATATAGACCCTTTTTTGTTCAAGGTGAACTAACCCTTTAAGCCTCTCTCACTGTACAATTTTTCCACACCCACTATTCAGCGCAGTGTGCTAAGTATGTCACCTCGGTCTTCTCCTCTTGGTGCTCACAGGTGCCCTAGGTCTTGCAAAATCCTGGCACCACCCCTAGAATTGTTTAGTAATTATTGGATTTTTTTTAGTCGCGGACACTTATGTGGATGTAATGCTTCTCTTGGTTACTGTATTTATTTAAAAATGTAAAACATTTAATACAATAATATTATTGAATAATAGATTTTATTTGTAGGAGTTTTTCCCTTTCTATTTTGAGGCATTATTATGGACAGTCTTGAAGCCTCCCATTTTTAAAATGTAAAAACTATTTTAATAGTTTTACATAATGCAGCAACATCAATACACGTAGAACACCCAACGTAAGAGGTGATATATTCTTCCACCTCCACTTTTGCAAACGGGTACTGACTAGTATTCCAGTGTTTCTCTTCTCTTCAGTTTTTCTCCATCACTTAGCTAATGAGACCCCAAAGCTGATGGAGAGAGGCAAGGAAGGGTCAAACAAGGATTATATGCAGGCAACGGATATCATGCTGCTCAGAAAGGGGGAGGGGTTATACAAGTGCATCGCCAATTAACTGTTTTTATACTGTTTCTACCTTGTAACGGGAACAGACTGACTGAGGTCAAACTTCATGGTTAATATGGATTTTATTTGCCTAGAATTGGAATAAAGCATTTTTTTTAGAAATGTACTGATGTGTTTTAAAGATAAGAAGATCTGGAGTAGAAAAGTTGATACATTAGCATTGTCAGATTTTAATCAGACATATGCAGTAGCAAATACTGGGTAGTCAAGGTTGGATGTTCCATTAGGCACACATACTGTAGGCACTGAGGTTGATTTGCTAACTTGTAAGGGACTTGGATTGGACAAGTTCCAGCCAAGTTATTTTAGGTCCTGCCCTACTTCTTCTCTGGATAGGACACCCACAAACCTGTCTTTGGGAGAGACTCCATCATTTTGTGTCACTGTTACTCCAGGCCTGAGGCACACCCAATTATTAGTACTCACATATTCCAAGCCGAAGGCCTGTTCCACAAAATAATAAATGTCCAAGCAAGAGGCTTTTTCAATGCTTTACTGAAAATAGTATTAAATGCAAAAGCAAACATTTATTTTATTGCAGCTTACCAGTTTTTATGTGATTTCTGCAGTGGTTTTCTTTTTTAGGCTTTTTTTTATTGTTTTTTCCTCTGGTGATCTAGCCAGTAAGTCTTTTTTTTAACAGAACAAGCTCTCCAGCAGAATTAATTAATTACAGAGATGAGACAAACCACTGTACACTAGGAGGGGTGCTTACATTGATCGCTTTTATTTATTAATGTAAAAACTTTAACCCAAAGGAAAAATACTGTTGCTGTAACAGCTTATAAAATATTAGCTGGAGTTTGGCTTCAATTTGTTATTGTATTTAAATCTGCTAATACTTCTAACCCTCCCCTCCTGTAAGACTAACAATGCTGCTGTCCAAATGTTCCCTCTGTGCTCCTTCATCCAGAGTGGGAGCACTCTAATACAGGAGATGTGTTAATGGCCAGATCACCAGGTTAAAACAGAGGGAAAAAAGCTTAAGAAAAGAAAACTGATGCAGCCACCACATCTAATGACTGGTAAACTGCAATATATCACGTTTTTGGTTTTGGGTTTAATACTGCTTGAGGAATATGTTCATAACAGTACATTCCATAATTTGACTTCCTTTACAGTTTCTTACAGTCAAGAACACAATTCCTTTCTTCCACAACCCCTAAACAGTATCTCTGAGGTGTGAACCACTATACCGTAGCTCTCATGAACCCATTGAGTTCAGCCATCAAGTCCCTTACTCTTCCATGAGTCCCCCCAGCACTGGGTCCTCACATATGGAGTCTCTTAAAACCCAAGCCCTAGAGGGCTGTTCCATTCCCAGCTACAGACCTGATAAATGAAAGTCAAAGGTAGCTGCATCCTTCTGCTTCCTCCCAGGTGCGTACTTCATTACAGTCTCTCACCAATTCAGCCCTGCAGAGCGGCCTTACTCTAAGACACAGGTCACAAGCCTACATGGTGTTAGCCATGGGTGACCTGTTCCCATACCCACACTCAAGGCTGTTGATAAGACAGTACAGCCAGTTCTCAAGAACTGGGCCTGGGCTCTCTCAGTTTAAAAGGGGGGCCTGGGCATCTGCTGAGTAGGAGGGCCAGCTGTACTGTCTTATTGCAGACACTGATCCTCTTCTGCCTCACCCCTGCAGTGCTGCCAGCTTCTCCAACTCTTTCCCCCTTCTAGCTGCACTGCATGAAGATTGGTTCCAGCACATGCACAGCTTCCATCTGCTGTCCTGGAGCCCCCCTGTGTGCTCCTTTCCCTCAAAGCACTGCTGGCCTCCCTCCTCTCCCGCCAGAAGCTTCTGCAGGCACACAGATGGATGTTTCAAGGTGGAGAGCGGAGAAAGGGGCAGATAAATATGTGATTTTCTGGCCCCTTTCTTTCCTGAATGAACACATAAGCGAACGTTACCAATCACTCCTGTGTCCATTCATCAGTTTGTGACTGAGCAAGAAGCTTTAGAGTGCTTCCTATTCATTAATCTGTACAGCTGAGGTTACAGAGAAATGGACTGATAAATCTTTGTCCTCCATTACTTTCGTCTGGGGGGTAACACAAAATTTATGTGAACCTAAATTCATATTTTTTACATCACTTTGCCAAATAAACAGTCTCTATTCTTTTAGTCAACCAACCTCCCTCTCTTGAGGGCTCCTGGAAAAAGGAAAAAAATACCTAAACAGGGTCATCAGCATCATTACCCAACATAATGGTAGGGGGGATGATGGGAAATGTAGTGAAGTAAGAGCCATGATAGGGAAAACCTAGGGAAGTTCCCAGAGTCAAGCAGTGCCTAGATCCCACAGAAGACAAAAGCCAGCCCTGTGGATTCCTTTTTATATTCTTCATTACCTAGTTTTAATTTTAGTTTTAGTTGAATATTAAAATGTCAAACTTTTTCAGTATGTATGCAGTATAAGTAATTTAAAATAGCCACCACTTATCTAAACTTACACTGTCCTTGAGTCATTTTTATGATTAACAGTTTCTTACTGAGGTTTACACATGGCTGCGCATAAAGCCATTAATTATATAGTCAGTATTTTGCTAAGGAAATGGACCTGAAACAAATAGAAACACAGTGAAGCGATAAATGTCTAAACTCAAGCTGTCTCTACTGTTGCCAAGTTGTGCTAAGTATTTCCTGTTGAATCTGTCTGTAGAGCTTCTAAACTCAAGTTATTTAGAAATCTTGTTATTCAATCACAGGAAGGAATAGAACTGGAGTGGTGGAGCATTATTAATAGGCTGTAAATAGTTACTGCTAAAGTAAAATGTGTATTAGGTTCTGCATTCTATAACCTGATCCTTATAGGTCACAGCGGTATAAGGTATTCATTTACTCCAGGGAAGCCATAGCAAACATAGAATTATCATACAAGTCAATAGGTCTCTGTGCTGTAGTCGACTATCACTGCTGCAAGTCTACCGAGCAAACAATGGCGTAACCACTTTGTAATTATTTTATCCACATGAGTGTACATATGGGTTTCTAAAATAAAAATCTTTTCACTTTATTGAAAGAGTAATAAGCAGAGGACAAAGCCCACATCTCTGAAGGGTTCTCTCCAACAGGGTCAGTAGAAGATGGTGTATTATCTCTCCTACCTGATACGTATATAGGTTTTGAGTGGAATTATTCCTACAGGCGTCTGCCAAAACCTTTCTCCAATACTAATATAGGAATTTATATTGCTTATTGACAGAAGCACGATCTGGGTAACTGACCCTAGCATTGATTGCAGTAAGAGCAGAAGATCCCGGGAACAGCAAATCAGAAAAAGACCTGCTGCGTGTAGACAAGTAGCAGTCTCAGCCTTGACCCCCCACCGGCCACGCCCCCAACATGTTTTACTCCGCCCACCGGAGCTTACCCATGGGGAGGGGATTTCACTTCAGTGGGAGGAGTGAAACACATTGGGGGCGTGGCCTCGTGGGGGTCCAGGCTGGGACTGCCACTTGTCTACATGCAGCAGGTCTTATTCTGATGTGCGGTTCTCTGGATCTTCTGCTCTTATCTGTAATTGTCTGGGAGGGCTCCTTCCCAGCCAGCACTCACAGCAGAATGCACAGGACTACACTTCCTAGCAGCCTGAGTGGCACATATACATACCATGGGTTCTCAGTAAGAATTTGGGTATGTGATGAAAGCTGTGTTATCACTGGGTATATTCCATTCTACATTCTTTTGTGTTTTAAAATATGGAGCTCCTAATTGTAGACTAATACCTGATAAAGTTTTTACAAATGTATTTTTAAGTCACTTATACATGCACCATTACCAGCAATGCACTTTCTTCCTTTCTTCTTACTCTATATCTATGGCAATATTGTGAGGAGCATTCCCAGAAGATTCTTATAGGGCTAATATTCCCAATTATGCCATTGGTGGGGTTTTCCTTAAGTAAGCAATTTCCTTCACACAAGGTTTCTCAAAGAACAAAAGGTTAAGCTGGTCTTCCAAAAGACAGAACTCTGAAGGCAGTATTGTAAGTAAAAAGAAATGTTAGTTTTGTAGAACTGGACACGAGGTCCAACGTTTTGGTAGAGAGGTATTTAATTATGTAATTAATGCCAGATAGGATATGACTTATTTTATGTTTTTTTCCTGTGGAAATATCACCTAAGTCAGTGGTTCTTAAACTGTTTAGCCCTTTTGCTGCCAGGCCTTGTGCTCCACTTTTAAACTTAGCTTGCCAGGTCATTTTTGCAATTTTTCCATTGCTTTATTATTTTTCCCTTTACAGGTTAAAGACCCTCCAAACCATATATTTTCTGAAGGCACATGACCAGTAGAATTCAAATCGGGTGCTACTGATTTTTAGAGCACAATGATATTTGCACAAAATTTTTTTCACTAAAAATACATTAAAATCATTATTAGCAGATAAAAAAAGCTGCACATTTTACAAAATTCCTACTAAATATAAAAGCTAACTTGTATTGAGTTAATAAATAACCACTATTTGTGCATTTTAGATTGTGCCTTTTTCCGAGATGGTGAAAATCAAACATACTCAAAAATGGAAATATCCAAATTTCTCAAAAATCTAGAGGTTTTCATTGTTCCCTTATAGCTTTCAGAGTTTGTTTTTGACCCCCCCCCCCCCAAACCATATATTTTCTTAAAAAAACACAATCTGTAGAATAAAAGGAAGGTGCTACTGATTTTAACGCCTTGCGAAATTTGCGCAAATGTTTATCAAGACAATATATTCGCTAAAAATTCTCTAAAATCATCTTAAGCAGATATAAACACAGCTCATTTTACACAATGCCTGCTAAATTACTACTAAATATAAAAGCTTAACCTGTAATGAGTTAATAAATAACAAATAACAAATATTTGAAATTTTTAAATTATGCCTTTTTGCAAAATGGTGAAAATGTAGGCAAAAATGTAAATAACCACATTTTGCAAAAAATCTAGAGGCTTTCATTGTTCCCTTACAGCTTTCAGAGTTTGTTAAAGACCCCCCCCCCCCCCCCCCCCAAACCATATATTTTCTGAAAGCATAGGACCAGTAGAACAAAAGGAAGAAGGAAGGTGCTACTGACTTTTAAAGCCCCACAATATTTGCGCAAATGTTTACCAAAGCAAACTATTCACTAAAAATACACTAAAATCAATATTAGCAGATACAAACACAGCAAATTTTACAAAATTCCTGCTAAATTCCTACTAAATATAAAAGCTTAACCTGTATTAAGATAATAAATAACAAATATTTGTAAATTTAACAGGGAGAGAGAGCATGGAGTGTGTGACTTTTAAGGTGCTCAGGCAGAAAGTAGCAAATACATATTTATAAAAATATAAACATTTATTTCTCGAAATATTTTAAAAACAATAAAGTACCAACACATATTTGGTATAAAAAGAAGAAAGCATCCTTCACTGCGTTTTTATTGTCTCCGACCGGTTTTGCCAGCATGGCTTCTTCAGGGAAGCACATGAAGAATTTTTGCAGAATCTTTACTAATGAACAAGTCAAAATATAAAATGAGTATTAAACAGTGGCAAAAATGCATGTACATAAGTGCAATACATTGCAGTGGTCCAAATAAACTGCACTTGATCTATTATGGGATTTTTATTAAAGTGTTACTAAACCCAGGACCATGAATTCATTATATCTGCTCTCCCACAGTAAATAGAACATTGAAATGCAATAGTTTTAGTAAATATAAACTTCAAAATAACTTTTCTCATCAGCAGTATATAGCAGTCTTGTGACTTCTATCAGTGTTCTGCTGAGCACTGGTTAAAACGTAACTCCACTTTTGTTGAGAAAAAAATTCCTCTCTGGGTGATCTATGTACAATGCAAGGATTATAACGAACTTGCAGATTCCTACCTTTTGTTATTTTGAAGAAATCACTGTTTGTTCCTTTGTTCCCCTGTGCAAAGTGGATTTATTGGGAGTAGTTTCATAACTATCAATCAGCTGTGCAGCTGCAGAGCACTAATGAGCAAATCTGCTGGGCCTGCATCCCTTTAGACGTGTTCCTATTGGGAGTATCTCACCAAAAATTATATTTTTGTTCCAGGGAATGCCTGAAATCTGACTTGTATCTTAGGCAGACTTTTGAGAAAATTGGTGAGCCAATCACACAAGTACTGTATGTAATTATGTATCTGGGGTGTGGTCAGTACACATTCTGTGTAAAGAACACCTCCAGGTAGCCATATTGAATTACATTTTCAGAAAATTACAACAGATGCAGATTGAAAAGTAAAGGTCATTTTTAATAATATTCAATTACAATAAGGCTTGTTTCGCAATTGTATACGCTATATTATTTTTTCTTTGTTTTTTTTTTTTCCCCACAAAAGTGGAGTTACCCTTTAAAGTTTATCAGGGGTGTTTTTTTTCCCCTCTGACTGTCCTATGAGGCGGACATGACCCCTGACCCTCTTTCTGGACAGTGCTGATTGGCCCACTGCTAATCACATGTACCCTCCCAAAAAAAACCTCTCTGGCAATACACACCAAACTGAGCATGTGCAGAGTTTCTCCTAGGCTCTGTACTATCAGCAGATGGATTGGGGACAGTAAAAGAAGGGGAGGATCAGAGAAGACAGGCTCAAACAGCTTTTTCACACAATGCAGAGGATTAACCCCTTAGGTTCCACAGTAAGTATAATAAGCATGCCTTACTGCATATACAGACTGATTTTACCATTGTGGGTTTAGTAAAACATTAAAAATTTAAAAATTCCTTCAAATAACATGTCTGGGGGATAACCTAAATGTGATTTTGAAATGGCACCTTTGTACGCTGTATAAAATCTACTATAGTAAAACTGACATTTACAAAGTAAAAAAACGTTGTGTAAATTTCTGGCAAATTACAACTTCAGCTGTTTTACATCTATTTTTAAACAAAGTAGCTATAAATTCCTTTCATCTATACTAGACCCTGCTAAATGTTTCCCTTCCCGATGCCGCCAGAGATCCAACATCAATTTAGTTCAGCCTTTTGCCGAACCTCTGGATAAGCAATATTCAGTCGTCTCTCATATATGGCCCTACCCATTTAAATCACCAACTAATAATAAATACTCAAAAAACATATCCCTTAAGGGGAATAATAAATTCAATACAAATGAATACTGCCTCTTTAAGCAAAATAAATGTTATCAAATTAAGTGTCCAAAACATATGAATACTGCCCCTTTAAATGAACAGTGAAATATCCAAACATTCACAATAAACTCAATAGTACAATAAAATGTAAAAACACAGTGAAGGTAGTTTTCCTTTTAATTGAACCTAAAAACACCATAAATGTGATCACTTTTATTGTCTATAGTCCCAAAAACCAATCCCAATGTGTTTGTTGTTTCCCAAAGAGTTGATGCCAGTACCAGTGATATAGATTGATCATTGTCACCAGAAAAGACAGCTAAACATTTTTATTTGACCGCATGATTAAAGATCAGACAGCGCCTATTTTTATGCATGGGTGATCCCCAAAACAGAGGAACTACTTACCCCGAAACTGTAAGAATGGCTCCCACAGGTCCTAAATTTCTCTCTCCAAATCGACATCTCCACCTCAACATTCATCAAGCATGGACCATAGGAAATAAAAGAAGAGTATACCACATATAGTGTAATACCGCTCAGTTTATTCCACATAGCGTGCATAAGATAAGCAAGCATACTCTCACAGAGCAAACAAAATTGAGATCTGCATCCAGCGCATATGCGCAGAAACATGATTAAAAGAGCAATATGCATATATTTTGGACCCTTAACTTGGTAGCATTTATTTCACTTAATGAGGCAGTATTCATTTATATTGAATGTATTAATAAACTTAATAGGGTAAGTTCACCTTTACAGAAAATCTGTGAACTTACATTTAACCCCCTTCCTCATACCCCCCGAGCCCCGCTGACCTGGAGTCCTGTGATCACCCGCTGTGAGACCTTGGATCGCTGCTTTACTGGTCCGGGAATTTGAAATCCCCATGGCTTAATCTCCTAAACGTACCTCTCTGTGTGTGCGGATAGGAGGCATTCTAATTGGTTTTCCCTGTCACATGGATGGCGATGACCAATCAGGACCCGTCCTGTCAGCGTTGGAGAAGAGGAGAGCAAGCCACTGGGATTTCAAATCCCCAGGCTGGTAAATTGGTGACCCAATGTCTTACAGCAGGTGATCGCAGGACTCCAGGTCAGCTGGACCAGGGAGGATGTGGAAGGGGGTCCAGCGTAAGTTCACCTTAAAGATTTTCTGTCAAGGTGAACTTACACTTTAAGGGATATGATTTTTTCAGTTTTTAACAATAGTTGGTGATTTAAACAGATAATGACATGCGTGAGAAGACGCAATATTTATAAAAATGTCTGTGGGCCAGTTCACACCATAGAAAACGTAGTCCGGATGCAATCAGGATGCATTTCTGCATGCGTGTTTTTGCTGGTTTTCGATGCATTTCAGTGCCTTTTTCCCCTCTTTTTTCCTTACCTTAAGGACATGTTTTCCGGTGCATTTTTGGTGCATTCCAGTGAATTGTTTATGTGTTCTACAGTGTTCCAGTACAGTTTAATGCAGAAAAAATGCAGCATGTTTTACTTTTTTTTTCTTTAATGCCCTGGAACTGACTGCACTGGTGTAAACTATGCCATCGGATACCATATAACCTACTATGCAAGTGTGTCTCAGGCAGAAAGAAAATGCATTGGCCTGCATGTGGCCCTGTATGTGGATATTTGTGTAGGGAGCTTTCTATTCACAAACAAGAGTTTTTTTATGAAATTTTTGGTTTGTCATTAGCACAGAGTCTTTTTGGTTTAGAAATATTCAGTTCAAACTTAGGTTTGAATAGAACCTGGAGCTCATCCCTACAGTTTAATGCCGGGACCCAAAAATAGATTTTTATCCTTTGGCATCAGCATCACCCAGCCCCTACAAGCTCCTTAGCTGGATAACGCTGATGCCGCAAGATAGTTGGATCATGGCTGTTTATATATTTTAAAGGCGATTTTACCACTTTTAAGTTGTAAGTGCAATACTTTTAATATCATTTTTGGTACTGATTTTACTACACTATGAGAAACCATCCCCTGCCTGCTTGAGCATTTCAATAGCGGAAAAAGCAGAGACTGGAGGTCTCTTGAAGGGACACATACCTGGTGGCATGTCATAAAGGTGAAGATCCTTATGTGAGGAGGCATTAAAGCATACTCATACCCCCAAGGGGAAATACACATATAGACTTAATTCTGAGAGTTATTGGTCCATGATTGGAGGTCACCGCACTTGAAGAGAGGTGGCGGGACCCACTGCATTCTGATGTGGATTGAAGTGATCATTAACCACTTCAGCCCCGGAAGGTTTTACCCCCTTCCTGATTAGACCCTATTTTGCGATTCGGCACTGCGTTACTTTAAAGGACAATTGCGCAGTCCTGCGACGCTGTACCCAAATAAAATTGATGTCCTTTTTTTCCCCACAAATAGAGCTTTCTTTTGGTGGTATTTGATCACCTGTGCGTTTTTTTGGGGCGCTATAAACAAAAAAAGAGCAACAATTTTGAAAAAAAAAAAAACAATATTTTTTTTACATTCTGATATATGACATTCTCAAAAAAATAAGCATATTTTGATTGGTTTGCGCAAAAGTTATCACATCTACTAACTACAGGAAAGATTTATGTCATTTTTATTGTTTTTTTTTTTACTAGTAATGGCGGCGATCTGCGATTTTTTTTTTTTGCTGGACTGCGACATTGCGGGGGACCGATCGGACCCCTTACTGACATTTTTGACACTTTTGGGGGGGACCAGTGATATTACCACAGTAATCAGTGCTAAAAATATGCACTGTTACTGTAATAATGACACTGGCAGGGAAGGAGCTAACATTATGGGTGATCAAGGGGTTAAATGTGAGCCTAGGGGAGTGAGTCTAACTGTGGGGGGGCGTGGCTTCTGAAATGACCATAGAGACATATGATTCTATATAGAAGGATCACATGGGCTCTATGATCATTGCAGGGAGAAGAACGGTCGGCTGTGTTTACAGCGGGGAATGATCGAGGGTGTCAGGCGGCAATCGGAGCACGGCTTCCCCGCTGACGAGTGGGGGTGGGAGCGCGCCGGCGGCGGGGTGCGTTCGCCCCCTAGCCACGTGTACGAGAGCGACGTACAGCTACGGTGATTTGCCTGCCGCCGTATAACTGCAACGGGCGGGCGGTCGGCAACCAGTTAAACACACAGTGGAGGATGATATTATTTGCTTTGAGTTTTGTGGACGGTATATTACTAATTGGGGAGATATACTGTATGTTCTATGGGCGATATACACTTAACGTATAGTCACTTATATTTACTTTGTTTGCAGGAATTTAAGCTTATTTGCTTTTATTGCACTTATTATATTGGGAGATTGTGATTGCACTATAGGGGAGCGCTGCATACCATAAATATTATTGCTATTACTAGTGGAAGTAACTCAGGGAGTACTAAAAGTCCACGTGTTAAGGGGCACAAATTGCTCGCCTTGCCCTGGGGGCTGACAACCCACACTACACTACTTAAATCAAGGATTAAGGCAGACGGACCACCCAGATCCTTTGGATATTACAGAAGTTCTAGATTCATCCTGAGTTTCCACCACCATATCAAATCCCAGAACAAAACATTTATTTTAAAGATTATAATAGGAATCCAAACTAGGGAATAATGAAGCAAATTTAGCAACTATTCATTTTGATCAGGTTGAGTCTACAGACCACAGAATGAGGCAAGATACACTAGGTGTTACATTTAGCTTTGAGAGCTTGTAATAAAGATACTACATTAAATCTAATCTAATCAATAATGAGTAGTATATCTGAATACCCAAATAGGAAATATATTCTTTCTAATAGGAATGGATACCTTCCAGAAGACCTGGGAGAGGATCCAGAGGAAGAAGTAGGGACCTATCTCAAACAAGTTTTTGCCCAGAAAAGCTACCAAGCCTGTCCCACACATTCAGGACAATAGATTAGGGAGAGTGTAGTATTTTCAAGAAACAGACATGTATCATTGGCATATAGCATCTCTTTGTCATACTCAGATCCTCCACAAAATCCATGTATTGCGGAATCTTGCCTCAAAAGTGCTGCAAGAGTCTCAAACACTATAACAAAGAAAGAGTAGAGGCAGAGGGGACACCCCTGCCTTGTGCTCCTTAGAAGGAGACAATTAGTTATTTATCTGGACCTTAGCCCTTGGTCGGGCATAAAGGAGCTTTGCCTAGTTAGAGAAAATAGGTCCAAACTCAAATTTTGGGGCCTTAAAGAGAAGTAAACCCTTCTCTACAACTTATACCTATAGGTAAGCCTATATTAAGGCTTACCTATAGGTTCTCTAAATATCTCCTAAACATGCACCGTTTAGGAGATATTTACTTTGCATGCAGCTCGTGCCGTTCCTTCAGAGCCCCGTGCCGTTACCGGCGGGAGTGACGTCATCGCGGCTCCAGCCAATCAGATGGCTGGATGCCGCAAACCCGGAAGAAGGGCGACAGAACATGTCACCCATGGACCGGTAAGCGGTCGGCACTGCGGGGCTTCGCTCTTAGGTAAGTATTTCATAATGAGCTAGTATGCGATGCATACTAGCTCATTATGTGTTTTTCTTTCAGGTGTTCGTTTTAAAAAAAAAAAAAAATTAAAAAAAAAAGTTTACAACCTCTTTAACATTTTTGAGTGGCCTTAAAATCAGTGACCAGCACATAAATATATCCCCAGTGAGGCCAGAGACAGGAAAAAAAAAATCATAAATGCTTTAACCATTTACAATCTACTCATATATAAAAGAAAATTTGTTTCTAGAATTGCTTTAGATGCCAATGCTAAACTCTGTTTTTTCCAAATACCTAAAGCAACATGTAACACAAATACACACATACTGTTTGTGCCTAATCCTGCTCTGACAGCGCCAGCTTTCAGCATAGAAATATACAATGAATATATAACAAGTTGATAACGTAAGCCCAACACTCAGAAGCAATCTTTCATTATGTACTGTTATTTCCTTAATGAACCAAGTGGATTAAATGTAGTCTTGTAGCACACTGTACTTTATCCAATTTAGTAATTTAAGTAAATCTGCATATTAATAAACTTACATTAAATGGTAGGCACCTGGTGTTCACTAGATGACTAATTAAAATGCTGTTCAATCCTACTTGAGATTGAAAAACAGTTGAATAAAATTAGCAGCAGTATACGTGTATAAAGCCGCAGTAGGCTGGAATGCCTGTTGCGTATAAAAAGGGTTAAAGCCAATTATGTGTTCCACATACTCACTTCAACCACCTTCTGTAAATGACATTATTAGGTAGGAACTTCATACATGCCATTAGGGGTTAAAGGCAATGGCAAATGTCAAATGCTCACTAATCCTCTTTCAGTGAGTAAATGTGGCAGCAGTAAGGGAAGTCAATGTCACTTGTATGTCATACATGACAGCTAAAATGACAGCTGATGTTAACTGGTAGGATAGGCCAGCTGGCAGATTAAATTGTGTACGTGGTGCTTGGCTGGTTATTGAGATTGTATCTTATAAGGAGCTCAAAGGTTGAACTTCCATAACACTAATATTCTAAGTTATATTTCAATGGCAATGTATTTTAACTGCTGTTGTGTGGTGGATGTGTCTTTACCTATGTTTGGTGTCATTTGGACAGTTTATTTGGCCTCCTTAAGGTTAGCTAGTCAAGTAAACCAAAGAAACTACTGTCAAAGTGTAGGCATCAAATTAATACATCTGTAGTCACGGCCAATTTAATCATTAACCACTTAAGAACCAAGCCTATTTCTGAAACGTCGTTTACAAGTTAAAACCAGCATTTTTAGCTAGAAAATTACTTAGAACCCCAAACATTATATATATTTTTTTAGCAAAAACTCTGGAGAATAACATGGCAGTTGTTGCAATATTTTCGTCACGCGGTATTTGCGAAAGCGGTCTTTAAAACGCAGTTTTTTGGGAAAAAATACATTTCACTGCATTGAAAAAACTAAACAGTAAAGTTAGCCCAATTTTTTTGTAAATTGTGAAAGATGATGTCACGCTGAGTAAATAGATACCTAACATTTACAGTTTAAAATTTTGCACACTCGTGGAATGGGGGCAAACTACAGTACTTAAAAATCTACATAGGCAACCATTTAACATTTTTTAACAGTTACCAGTTTAGAGCTACAAAGTAGGTCTTTTATCAGAATTATTGCGCTCGCTCTGGCGATCGTGACGATATCTCACATGTGTGGTTTGAGCACCGTTTTCATTTGCAGGCATGACTTATGTATGCATTTTCTTTTGTGCGCTAAAAGAAATTTTTCCTTTTTAGCTCTGTTTTTAAAAAAAAAAAAATCTGATCACTTTTACTGCTGTCACAAGGAATGTAAACATCCCTTGTGACAGTAATAGGCAGTGATAGGTACTCTTTATGAAGGGTTTGGAGGTCTAAAAGACCCTGGACCCCTCCATTGCACTTTAAAGCATTTAACATTTCAAAATCAGTATTTTTTAATACTGTCAGTTTTTTAAATTTGTCGCCATTAGCCGCCGAGTAAACCGGAAGTGACGCCATGACGCCGCTTCCGGATTACTACATCGGAGACCCAATCAAAGCCAAATCTATCTTTGTTCAGGACTCCAACCAGTCAGCGGACATGCCGGCTGGTTGCTCGGGTCTCCTAGTGGGATGAGAGACCTAGGCCGTGGAAGGCGGCAAGAGGGGAGGGATGCCCCCTCCTGCTCCCTGGGATAACAGCCATGCGGCTCCCGAGCCGCATCGGCTGTTATCTTCTGAAAGCTGACAGCCGGCTCTAAATAATGATACTGGGTTGCAGTGGCGGCTGGTGCTCAAATTTTTTTTTGGGGGGGGGGGCGCAAACAGAAAAATGTAATAGGCATTGCTTTGCGGCAAAAAACGCTGTAAAAAATTGCGTGACTTTGAGGTCGCAAAAGTGTGAAAGGGGCCTTCAGTAATAAGGGTATAGTGTGCCCCCTTTCAATGCAGAGAGACCAGCGTGCCCCCTTTCAATGCAGAGAGACCAGCGTGCCCCCTTTCAATGCACAGTGACCAGCGTACATGCCCCCTTTCAATGCAGTGACCAGCTTACATGCCCCCTTCAATGCACAGTGACCAGCGTACATGCCCCCTTGCAATGCAGTGACCAGCGTACATGCCCCCTTCAATGCAGTGAACAGTGTACATGCCCCCTTCAATGCAGTGACCAGCGTACATGCCCCCTTCAATGCAGTGACCAGCGTACATGCCCCTTTCAATACAGAGACCAGCGTACATGTCCCCTTCAATGCAGTGACCAGCATACATGCCCCCAATGCAGTGACCAGCGTACATGCCCCCAATGCAGTGACCAGCATACATGCCCCCAATGCAGTGACCAGCATACATGCCCCCAATGCAGTGACCAGCATACAGGCCCCCAATGCAGTGACCAGCATACATGCCCCCAATGCAGTGACCAGCGTACATGCCCCCAATGCAGTGACCAGCGTACATGCCCCCAATGCAGTGACCGGAGTACATGCCCCCAATGCAGTGACCAGCATACATGCCCCCAATGCAGTGACCAGCATACATGCCCCCAATGCAGTGACCAGCGTACATGCCCCCAATGCAGTGACCAGCATACATTCCCCCAATGCAGTGACCAGCATACATGCCCCCAATGCAGTGACCAGCATACATGCCCCCAATGCAGTGACCAGCATACATGCCCCCAATGCAGTGACCAGCATACATGCCCCCAATGCAGAGATCAGCGTGCGTGCCCCCAATGCAGTGACCAGTATACATGCCCCCAATGCAGAGATCAGTGTGCGTGCCCCGAATGCAGTGACCAGCATACATTCCCCCAATGCAGAGATCAGCGTGCGTGCCCCTTTACTTACCTGGAGCAGCAGCGGCGGCGGGTGGCTTCTGATCAGTTTCTCGGCGTCGGCTTCTCCTCGGTCCCGGCGGCGCATCTCCTCGATTCCTCCCGCTCCTGCTTCCTCCTCGGCCAATGGCATGGGGTTTGCCTTGCGGCCAATCAGGAAGCGTGTGTCGGGCGCGCTTCCTGATTGGCCAGCAGAAGGATCGGTGTGACAATAACGAATTTTCAATCGCTATTGTCACACAATGGGTGGGCTCGGGACGCACTGCTCTGCGCCCCGGGTCCACCCTTTGCATCGCCCTATTAGAGCCTCTGGCTCTAATCAGGTGATGCCAAAAAAAAAAACATTAAGCTCCATGCGTCCGGTGCCCCTGCATGCAGATTAGGGGGCCGGATGCATGGATGGGGGGGCGGCGCCCCTGCGCCCTCAATAGACCGGCCACCACTGCTGGGTTGATGCTGACCTCCTCTGTGCACTTGGTTTTGCACAGGGCAGCCAAGATCCTCCTCTTCTTGGGTCCCTGGCTTGAGCTCCTGGCCCCTCCCTCCTGTTGGGTGCCCCCACAGCAAGCAGCTTGCTATTGGAGCATCCAAGCCAAGCTGCAGCTCGGTGTATCCAATCAGACACGGAGCTGCTGTTCGGACCCACCTCTTCTCTCTCCTGATTGGCTATCTGAGATTGACAGCAACAGGAGCCAATGGCGCCGCTGCTATGTCTCAGCCAATCAGAAGAGAGAATCCCAGACAGCTGAGGTACTTGTGGACATCGCTGGATAGAGATGGGTTGAGGTAAGTATTAGGGGGGCTGCTACACACAGAAGGCTTTTTATCTTAATGCATAGAATACATTAAGATGAAAAAACATTTTTTTGGGTTGACTTCACAACCCTTTTAAAATAATTTCTGTGCTCTTGCTGAGCCCCTGGGTCTTTCATGCACACTATAAAAAGCCTCTACCCCTCTTCAAAGCTAAGCCCTGCTCTTCAACAGTTAAATGTGAGAGCTTCTACTGGCCTCTTACATTATATTATTACATGGTGAAGCAAAGCTCAGCATTGGAGTGGGTAGGGTACAGTACTTACCTAGATTAAAAAAAATAATAATAATAATTTCTTACAGTAATGGCAATTTGGCTTCCTTTTGATGAACCAACAAATGTAAAAATATACACTATATTACCAAAAGTATTGGGACGCTTGCCTTTACACGCATATGAACTTTAATGGCATCCCAGTCTTAGTCCGTAGGGTTCAATATTGAGTTGGCCCACCCCTTGAGTTGGCCGCACTGGTCCAAATCATTTGGTGGAGGGGGATTATGGTGTGGGGTCCTTTTTCAGGGATTGGGCTTGGCTCCACTGAAGGTAACTCTTAAGCATACCAAGACATTTTGGACAATTTCATGCTCCCAACTTTGTGAGAACAAAATGGCACCTTCCTGTTCCAACATGACCGCGTACCAGTGCACAAAGCAAGGTTCATAAAGACATTGATGAGTCAGTTTGGGGTGGAAGAATTTAACTGGCCTACACAAAGTCCTGACCTCAACCCGATAGAACACCTTTGGGATGAATTAGTGTGCAGACTGCAAGCCAGGCCTTTTTGTCCACATCAGTGCCTGACCTCAGAAATGCACTACTGGAAGAATGGTCAAACATTCCCATAAACACACTCCTAAACCTTGTGGACAGCCTTCCCAGAAGAGTTGAGGCTGTTATAGCTGCAAAGGGTGGGCCAACTCCTAGAACCCTAGAGACTAAAGCCCCGTTCACACGTACCGATTGTCGGCCGTAAATATTCGGCCGACGACCGATCGGCCGATTGTAGGCTTGTTAGTATGATGCTTCCGACAGCGCACTTTCGGCCGAAAAGAATCTGTCATGTAGGCATTAAAATTTTTGTTGGCCAACACCAGAACGGCCGATTGTTCACCAGTCAGTACAGAATTCGGCCGACAATCAGCAGATTTGCAAGACTGGGCATGCTCAGAAAAGAACAAACACACGGAAAGTTAACCATCACATGACATCACTTCTGCAGTCGGCTGCTGTTGGCCGACAAAATTCATGTGCAGTCTTTTGCAGTTTTCAACAGACACGACAGCCCTGGACAAAAGACAGCCGATCGTTCGGCCGACGATCGGTACGTGTGTACGGGGCTTTAGACTGGGATGCCATTAAAGTTCATATGCATGTAAAGGCAGGTGTCCTAATACTTTTGGTAATATAGCGTATATTAAAACTATTGACTAAGCTAAGAGACTTCATCACTGGGGAGAATAGGGCGAATTTTTAGAATCAGAATGGTCTGAGATTTGGCTGTGACATGAAGGTTTGGGAGGCTGCTGCAAGTTTTTTCCCTCTAGGTGCCTGCAATTCTTATCTACAACAGTTTGAACCCCTTTTCCCAGTAAAGATATCTATTTAAACAACATTTGACTCGCTGTCACTTTTTTCAGACATACTGTAGATTTGCAAAGCTTTTTGGTTTTAGTGAGCAAGCCTTTGCATTCAGCAATTTTCCCCGGAAACACTGTCTTGTCCAAAATTCCATGGCAATATGCACAATTCTTATTCTTGATTTTTCTATTTATACTGTAAACTAAGTTCACATTCCAGCTGCTATATTTCTACTAGCTGTACATTTACAGCAACATCTTGAATCACTACTTCCCAGTCCCCTTCTTTTCACTAAAAACTTAAATGAACTAGTTACCTTTTAGATATTTTTCCTGGAATCGTATAATGGATTCTTTACTTATTCAGCACCATTGTGTTCAGCAAACTGCTGATTAGGCAGATTCATTTTTTTTTTGCTTATAAACTTCCAGTCTCATTAGAATTTTATTTTCCAAGGCTCAGCTGGATTCATGTTATTCATTGCAATTTTCTTTAGGTTGCCTTACTGTTTAATAAGTAGTCTGCAAAAGTTTGTAGTGTTTGATTTTATTTTGATTCTTGATCACACAGCTCAATATGAAACTTGTCCTTATTAGCGATAAGTATTGTATGCGCATAGATGTAATGCACTCAATGCACCTTATCTACAAAGTGTATACAACTTAAAATACTTTTAAAGATATCCAAAGTCAAAGCCATAACATATCAGGTCTCTTTTGCATTAAAGTATTCATACTTGCTTGTTCACAATGTACACCAATCTGTGCACACACAGCTCAGTGTACTATTTAGGCACCTGCCGAGATGAATGAACTCCCATACATGTGCAGGAGTTATGTCATCCCAACCAATCAGAATTTGAACCCAGAACAAGACCAGCCACATATGTCAACCACCAGCAAGTGAGCTAGTGGACACCTTATCGCTGGAGTAGAGGGGAGTAAAGTTCCACTTTAAAGAAAAACTTAAAAGGTAACTCTCTAAAAACAGTTTAGTGACCCAAAGCAACCACAGTGAGGGGCCTCCATCCCTAAATATGTATACAAAAAAATATATAAAGGAGGTCATGGTACTTTGAGTGAGGCCACCCACTTTACCAAAGTAGATATATAGAGTACATATGTTAACAAGTAACAAGTTGGTTAGAGAAATAGAACAATACAGCTAAAATTATACTCTTGAAGAAGCGGATAGGGTTCCGTGAAACGCGTCAGAATGGCAAGTGGTTTTATTCATTATGCCTATATCAATCATATATTTATTTCTTATATATATTATCATGCAATTGTATTATGTATTTACTCTATCTATCATGAATTGTTATATGTCAGTTCTCAAATACATATATATTTGTACTTCATTCAGGAATTGTTTTTTTTTTTTTTTTGCATTTATTTTCGCTGTATTGTTCTATTTATCTAACCAACTTGTTAACATATGTACTCTATATATCTACTTTAATAAAGTGGGTGGCCTCACTCAAAGTCCCATGACCTCCTTTATATATTTTTTAAAAAGGTAACTCCACTTTCGTGAGGAAAAATTTTTAGCAAATAAATAATAACAATATAGCATATACAATTGCGACACAAATCATATTGTAATTGAATGTTATTAAAAGTGACCTTTCCTTTTCAATCTGCAGCTGCTGTAATTTTCTGAAATTGCAATGCAATATGGCTACCTGGAGGTGTTCTGTACACAGAATGTGTACTGACCACACCCCAGAAACATCATTTTCTGCTTGTCTGATAGGCTCACCAATTTTCCCAGAAGTCTGCACTAAGATATAGAAGATAAGAAGTCAGATTTCAGTTATCCCCTGCAACAAAAATGTCATTTTTGGTGAGATACTCCCAATAGGAACAGGTCTAAAGGGATGCAGGCCCAGCAGCTTTCTCATTAGAGCCCTGCAGCTGCCACAGCTGACAGATAATTATGAAACCACTCGCATTAGACCCACTCAGTACAAGGGCACAGAGGAACAAACAGTGATTTCTTCAGAAAAACAAAAAGTAGGAATCTGCAACAAAGTTTTTTTATAATCCCTGCAATGTACATAGAATAGATCACCCAGAGGGGAATGTTTTTTTCTCCAAAAAAGTGGAGTTACGCTTTAAGGCTAAAAGAAGGTTTTATAAAAATCTGATGGGCAACAAATAGTTAAATCTTGTGAAATGTATGCCACCTCCTGGATTGCTGTAATTTCCTCATTAATTATCTTTTCATTGCTGCTGGGTCAGTGCTCTGCTAGGAGACTTGCCGCTTTCCTACACAGCAGCCACTCAGTCTGCCCCTCCACTGTCCAATCGCAGAACGCTATGTATTTTGTAAATGGTTTTAAACAATGCAAAGGATTCTCTGACTGGACAAGAGGAGAGGAATGGTCGGAAAACAACAATGCAGTTGCTGTGTTCTCATGTTGAAATGCTGCAAGTATAGCAAAAGCAAAAAAAATAAAAATGTAAATAATAAGAAATAGAAAGAAATTGCAGAAATCCAGGAGGTAGCATCTACAGAGATTTACATTTTTGTTACTCACCAGATTTTTAATAAAATGTTTTAGCCTTGAGTTCTTCTTTAACCACTTAACCCCCGGAAGATTTTACCCCCTTCCTCACCAGGGCCTATTTTGCGATTCGGCACTGCGTGACTTTAACGGACAATGGCGCGGATGTGCGATGCTGTACCCAAATGAAATTGACGTCCTTTTTTTCCCACAAACAGAGCTTTCTTTTGGTGGTATTTGATCACCTGTGCAATTTTTTGATCATGCGCTATAAACAAGAAAAGAGCGAAAATTTTGCAAAAATAACAATATTTTTCAAATTTTTTTATATGAAGTTCCCCCCCATAAAATGTAAAAATCAAGATTTTTTAACATTTTAGGCCAATTTGTTTTCTGCTACATATGTTTGGTAAAAAAAGAAATCGCAATAAGCGTATTTTGATTGGTTTGCGCAAAAGTTATTGCGTTTACTAACTAAGGGAAAGATTTTTGTCATTTTTATTGTTTTTTTTTTTTTAACGAGTAATGGGCCCAATCGCCGATTTTTTTTTTTTTGCGGGACTGCGACATTGCGGCGGACAGATCGGACCCCTGACTGACATTTTTGACACTTTTGGGGGTACCAGTGACATTACTACAGTAATCAGTGCTATACATATGCACTTACTGTAAAAATGACACTGGCAGGGAAGGGGTTAACTTTTTGGAGAAGGTGGAATTAAGTGTGTCCCTAGGGGCGTGATTCTAACTGTAAAGGGATGTGGCTGTTTGTGTAACTACAGAGATATACAATCCTACATAGCAGGACCGTATGATCTCTGCACTTACACAAGGGAGAATGACAGGCGGCTTTGTTTACATTAGCCGCCTGCCTTTCTCCCTCTGTACCGGACGATCGCGAGTGACCGGCGGACATCGGGTCCACCGGTCACATGCGCGGACATGTTAGGGAGCGAGCGGGGGCGGAAGCGCGCCTCCCACGGCTCGCGCTCGCCCCCTAGAGGCTCACAGTCTAGCGACGTAGTCCTACGTCACTTTGCCTGTGAGGGGCTGACTGCCGCCGTAAATAGTTGTGTGGCAGTCGGCAAGTGGTTAAAAGGTATGATGTGTGTGCTTTTGGTATATGCTAATAGACATAAGTTAGTTTAAAACAACAAAGCTGTAAGGATGTAAGCTCCATACCAGACGGTCTGTGGGCCATAAGTTCATGTATTCAAAAATTTATTCTGGATTTAGAGACCAATCATCCACTTAAGGATTACAATGTGAAAGGAGAAATCTCCCCGGCTGGCTATTGTTTTCAGGCAGCAGCAGCAACCGTGACTTCCTGATTCCCCAAACAAGGACTGCATCTGATTGGATGCAGTCACTATTTTCCATCCAGCTCAGTTGATTTTTAGGTTGACTTTTGATGAACCAAGTAGAGCCAACAAGGCTACCCACTGCTCGAGTTTTGGTCAATTTGTCAGGAATTGGCTGTAATCTAAGCCATGTGTGGCTAGCATTAGACAGTTGTCTAATGACAGTTGAGATGATGCCTTTCTTTTTCCAGTGACAACCAAACATTTTGGATTTCCTATCACTTTCTTCTCCATTGACAATGGTCACCTGTACAAATAGAATGGATGAATCTCCCAGGCAGGGACAAAGCCAGCATTAAAGCCTGACAATGGCTAGACATGTGCAATTCATTTCAGTCCGCATATAAATTCAGATACATTTTTGGTTATTTGGAGATTTGGATGTATCCGAATCTCCAAATGAAATAGAAATGAATTTTCTGTATGAAGAATAGCTGGTTGTTAAGGAGCAGGTCAGGAAGGCAGCCGCCACGTCCTTAACAACCGACGACTCATCAGCTGTTAGCGAGCTTCCCCACTGACAGATGAATGTAAACAAAAGAATGGCGGCAATGAAAAATGCAGAAAAAAACAGTGTGGAGTCCCCCCCTCCAATCCATACCCTTTGGGCCTCTTCCCCACAACCCTGGGCTGGTAGTTGCGGGTGTGCGGGGGGGGGGGGGGGTTGGAATATGGAAGCTCTCTTTAACAAGGGGGCCCCCAGATGCCAGTCCCCCATGTGAATGAGTATGGGGGTACATTGTACCCCTATTCATTCAGCTAAAAACATGCAAAGTCATTAAAACACAACAGTTTTTGACAATTTCTTTATTGAAAAAACAGATAAATGCCCTCCTGAAGTAGATCCAGTGTCAATCACAATGACCACTGCTTTTTCCAACCCAAAAAACAAAACAAAAAACAGCTCTGCACCCGATGAAGGCTCCTGCCATCTGACAGCTCCACTGTCTGTCAGTTTTTAAATAACGAAGGGTTTGGGGGCCACCTGATGACGACCATCATCGACCCAGCATGACCCAGTCAATGATGTCACAAGGGTGCGGGGATCACCCGACGAAGTCATCAGGTGGCCCGCCCCTTAGTTATTTAGGAACTGTCAGCCCGTGGAGCTGTCAGATGGCAGGAGTCTTCTTCAGGTGGTGAGCTTATTTTTTTTCTTTTTGGGTCGGTGGTAGTGGCAGGCATCTACTTTAAGGGACATTTATTTATTTATTTTTTAAATATAGAAATTGTCGAAAACTGTTGTTGTGTTTTTATTGACTTGGTACCATTTTTATGCCGTGCTGCTTGCTCGGATAAGGGTCTGTCATGGATTTTAGGAGGGACCCCACACCGTTTTTTTTTTTTAAATTCTGGCACGGGTTTCCAATTAAAATCCATAACAGGCCCAAAGGGCTTGGTATGGATTATGGGGGGGACCCCACGTGTTTTTTTTCTGCATTTTCATTGCCAGCACTATTTTGTGTACATTTGAGCTGTCAGCGAATAAGCCCGCTGACAGCTGATAATTCATCAGTTGTTAAGGACATGGCTGGCGGCTGGCTTCTTCTTCACACAGAATTCAAATCGGTCAAGAATTTTTCGACCCATCCGAATTTGAATAGTTCAGAAAATTTGGAATTCATTAGAAAAGTAATAAACTAAATTAAACGAATTACAAAATGAATCAACAAAACAAAATTAGTAACTAAACAAATCTTTCCGACATGAAACAAAACATTTTTTTCCATTCTGCACATCTAACAATGGTTCTATGCTTTTCTACTTTGCATAAATAAAATAAAACTGGACAGAGATACATTTTAGGTATACTTACAAATCTCTGGACCTGAATCTTATTCTATTAATTCGATGATCTGGGATGATGCCTGAGCTACGCCTGAAACAATAGCCAGTAGGGGAGATTCCTCCATCCACACTTTAACCCTTACGTGGATATTTGGTCTCTAATAAAAATAATGATACCTGAACTAAAATGGCTACCTCATTCAAGAGTGAAAAGCAGAAGAAGCAATTGTCACTATACTCTCTCTGATACCTGGATTTGTTAAAAATTTACATTTTTAGCATACAGGCACTTATCATAAAAAATATATCTGATGCGAGGTCCTCCTTAAAATGTCAATAAACCTAGACTATGAAAAACTCTCATTACCTGCTATGTAACAAACTGTGCATGTAGGCAGCTGCAGTCTGCTCTCTCCAACCGCAGCGGCAGTGCAGAGGAAGAGGGAGTCATGGGAATCAGGGTTACTCTATGGTTTCCTTAGTCACTGGGACAGCAATCTGATTGGATGCTGGCTTCCCATGTGACTCTGGCAGTCATCTTAGTTGAGGCAGAGTCTGTTTAAGATCCTGGCCTGTGGGTTTGGCACACTCTTTGTGAGTGGGTAGAGTAGTGAAAGGTACCCCTTTTGTTAGACACAGTACTAGCAATAGCGAAAGGTTCCTGAAGAGGAGGGAAAGAGTAGGGTCAAATCTTTCTGGATACCTTCCCAGTTGGGCACAAGATGGCCAGGCCGCATTCTGTCCACTCTCAACAGACGCTATCAGTTCAGTTGGAACCTGCTTCTTCACATTATTGGAAACTGTGAGTGTACCCAGCTGGGTAGCTGTCCCACCGGGTACAGCGGTCTTTGTGCAACATATGTGATACCATTTCTTTACTTCTTTACTTTTTTCTGTCATCATCCAATTTCTGCAATATAAACTAATGATTAACCTCTTTACGCGGACAGAACGCAAATATGTGGCCTCAGCTTCGGGGGCTTGTACTGGGGTGATGCCTGCAGCTAGAGCCTTTGTTTAGAGCCGACGGTCGGCTTTCTTGTGATAAAAACCGACCCCTACGCCTCAGCAGCTGCTCGGTAGTGATGTCGCGAACATAAAATTCGCCGTTCGCGAACGGCAAACGCGAACATCGGCGAATGTTCGCGAACCAGCGAACATTGCGAACCGCCATAGACTTTAATAGGCAGGCGAATTTTAAAACCCACAGGGACTCTTTCTGGCCACAATAGTAATGGAAAAGTTGTTTCAAGGGGACAAACACCTGGACTGTGGCATGCCGGAGGGGGATCCATGGCAAAACTCCCATGGAAAATTACGTAGTTGACGCAGAGTCGGGTTTTATTCCATAAAGGGCATAAATCACCTAACATTCCTAAATTGTTTGGAATAACGTGCTTTAAAACATCCAGTGTGTGTATACGATCAGGTATGATGTTGTATCAATCAGGTAGTGTAAGGGTTACGCCCGCTTCACAGTGACAGACCAAACTCCCCGTTTAACGCACCGCAAACAACCGCAAACAGACCAGAACCGACCAAAATGGGACAGGAACTGGGCTTTAAGGGTTAGGGTTAGGTTTAGTGTTAGGGGCTAGGGTTACGGTGAGATACTTAGGGTTAGATTTAGTAACCCTACCCCTACGCCTCTAACCCTAACCGTCTAACCCTTTTTTCTGGTTCTGGACATGCTACAGAGCTGAAACTTCACAGGTACACTTTTTAGACCCTCAGACACTGAATCACACAAAAAAAAGTTCTTAAAAATTGTAATTTTTTGTTAGAGAGCCAATTATTGGAAAAATTAAAAAAAAAATAAAAATAAAACATTTGGATTTAGCATCTGGGGGGTCTAAAAAGTGTACCTGTGAAGTTTTAGCTCTGTAGCATGTCCGGAACCAGAAAAAAATACGAATTAGGGTTAGGGCTAGGGTTAGGCTTAGGGCTAGGGTTAGGGTTAGGGTTAGGGCTAGGGTTAGGTTTAGGGTTAGGGTTATTTTTATGGCTAGGCTTAGAGGGTTAGGGTTAAGGTTAGAGGGTTAGGGTTATGGTTAGAGGGTTAGGGTTAGGTTTAGTGTTAGGGGCTAGGGTTAGGGTTACGGTGAGATACTTAGGGTTAGAGTTAGTAGCCCTACCCCTCTAACTCTAACCCTCTAACCCTAAGCACTAAAAATAACCCTAACCTTAGCCCTGACCCTAACCCTAGCCCTAACCCTAACCCTAGCCCTAACCCTAATTCTATTTTTTTTCTGGTTCTGGACATGCTACAGAGCTGAAACTTCATAGGTACACTTTTTAGACCCCCCAGACAATAAATCCTAAGAATTTTTTTTTTTTTTTTAAGTTTTTTTTTTTTTTTTTAAGTTTTCCAATAATTGGCTCTCTATCAAAAATGACAATTTTTAAGAACTTTTTTTGTGTGATTTAGTGTCTAGGGGGTCTAAAAAGTGTACCTGTGAAGTTTCAGCTCTGTAGCATGTCCAGAACCAGAAAAAAAGATAATTTTTCAGTAGAGCAGGGATGGTGGGAACCCCTTTTACACCTATATGATCTTTTTTTCTGGTTCTGGACATGCTACAGAGCTGAAACTTCACAGGTACGCTTTTTAGACCCCCCCAGACACTAATCCAAAAAAAGTCATGCCTGCCACCGTATATATCAGTGGTGGGTGGGCAGTGGCACTGCAGTGGGCACAGTACACTCTGTGGACCTGACAGTCACTGGCACCCAGGCAACTGCAATTATAAAAAAAATATATATATTTTTACTTTGCAAGCTGCTGTGCCACCGTATATATATCAGTGGTGGGTGGGCACGCAGTGGCACTACAGTGGGCACAGTACACTCTGTGGACCTGACAGTCACTGGCAGCCTAGGCAACAGCAATAATAAAAAATATTTTTTTTTTTTCAATTTGCAACAAGATGCTGTGCCACCGTATATATATCAGTGGTGGGCAGTGCACTGCAGTGGGTACAGTGCACTCTGTGGACCTGACACAGCACTCACTGCAATTATGACAGAGGAAAAAAAATATATATTTTTTAAAATGCAAGGTACTGTGCCTGTGCCACCCGAAATGAGTGTGGTGTGCACACAGTACAGTCTGTGGTGGGTCTGTGGCCTCTCACACACAGCGGGCAGGCAACTGCAGTGTACAATATATATATATATATATATATATATATATATATATATATATATATAAAAAATTACACAAATACCAGCCCTTAGAAGGGCTTTTTGGGGTGCTGTCAGGATGCTGTCCTTACAGCAGTAGTGGACCAAGAACACTGACTAGCAAGACCAGGAATACTGACTAACAACTGTCCCTAGCTATTAACAGCAGCAGCAGCAGCAACACTCTCCCTGCTCTCACTAACACACTGCTTCAGAATGATCTAAGATGGATGCTGCCCTTGCTTATTTATAGGAGGTGGGAGGGTGTGGGAGGGAGGTATGCTGATTGGCTGGAAATGTGCCTGCTGACTGTGAAGTTCAGGGTCAAAGTTTGCCTCAATGATGTATTATAGGGGGCGGACCGAACATCGCATATGTTCGCCCGCAGCGGCGAACGCGAACATGCTAAGTTCGCCGGGAACTGTCCGCCGGCGAACAGTTCGGTACATCTCTACTGCTCGGTTGTCATTACAAGGAGTGGGAAGGGACAGCTGGCTGCCGGCTGGCCGAAGACCTGTACAAAGTCGGATTCGGCTTTGATCGGGTCTCTGATGTAAAAACCCGGAAGTGATGTCATGACATCACTTCTGGGTACTGAAGCTTAAAAGTTCCAGATTAAAAAACAAAATTATTAGCATTCAAAACAGCCAAACTTGGCATTTGGTCTTTTAGACCCCCAGATACCTCCATAAAGAGTACAGCAAAAAATAAAATAAAATAATTAAGGGAAAAAAAATTTAACGCGACCTGTCCCTCCGTAGCTGCGCGCAGAAGCGAACGCATATGCAAGTCGCGCCAGACTATGTAAACGGTGTTCAAACCATACATGTGAGGTATCACTGGGAACGTTAGAGCAACAGCAATAATTCTTGTGCAAGACCTCCTCTGTAACTCTAAACAGGTAACCGTTAAAATTTTTTAAGTACTGTAGTTTGTCGCCATTCCACGAGGGTGCGCAATTTTAAAGCATGACATGTTAGGTATCAATTTACTCGGCGTAACATCATCTTTCACATTATACAAAAAAATTGGGCTAATTTTACTGTTTTTTTTAACTTATGAAAGTGTATTTCTTCCTAAAAAATTGCAGTTGAAAGACTACTGCACAAATACCGTTTGGCATAAAATATTGCAACGATTGGCATTTTATTCTTTGGGGTCGCTGCTAAAAAAAAATATATATATAATGTTGGGGGATCCATGTAATATTCTAGCAAAAAATACTAATTTTAACATTTTAAAAGCTTAGGCTCCAAGGGGTTAAGTACCAATGTGTGTTGACTTGGGTAACATGGTTAAGCCTCACCCACAGATGCAAATAGTTTTATGTTGCATTAATTGTTAAAAGGTAAACAAAACGCAAATTGAGTTATTTATTTTAACCATTTGACTAACCTCCATTCTTGACCAGGCCTTTTTTTGCGATACGGCACTGCCTTACTTTGACAATTACGCGGTTGTGCGACGCTATACCCAAATAAAATGTATGTCTTTTTTTTCCCACAAATAGAGCTTTCTTTTGGTGGTATTTCATCACCTGCCTTTTTTATTTTTTTTGCGCTATAAACCAAAAAGTACGTAAATATTAAGAAAAAGTTTTACTTTCTGCTATTAAACGTATCCAATAAAAAAATTTAAATAATCAAATTTATTCATAAATTTAGGCCAATGTGTATTCTGCTACATATTTTTGGTTAGAAAAATCCCAAAAAATTGATTGGTTTGCGCAAAAGTTATAGCGTCTACAAACTATGAGATTTTTTTTTTTACTAGTAATGGCAGTGATCAGTTGCTTATAGTGGGACTGCGATATTGCGGCAGACATTTGTACACTAACTGACACTTTTGACACTTTCTGGGGAGCAGTGACATTGTAGTGACCGGTGCTAAAAAATATGCACTGTCACTGTACTAATGACACTGGCTGGGAAGGGGTTAACATCAGGGGCGATCAAAGGGTTAAATGTGTGTCTAGCCTGTGTTTTTCTAAACTGTGGGAGGTGCTTTTACTAGGGGAAGGCATACATCCATGTCCCTGCTTTGCAGGAACACAGGATCTGACACAACGGCGATCTGCATTGCTTACATAAACAGACCGCCATTCTGCCTCTCTGCTCGATCAACGGCGGGTGCCGGCAGACATCGAGTCTATGGTACCCACTGCTGGGCTCCAGCTGTGGGTGATCACAGTGGGAACGAGACAGTGGTGGGGCTCATGCACGCCCCCCTACTTGGAAGAGCTGGATCACGTATACACTGCCTGGCCCAAAAAAAAGTCGCCACCGAAAAAGGTCACACACTCTAATATTTTGTTGGCTTTGATTACGGCATGCATTCGCTGTGGCATTGTTTCTATAAGCTTCTACAATGTCACAAGATTTATTTCCATCCGGTGTTGCATTCATTTTTCACCAAGATCTTGTATTGATGATGGGAGAGTTGTACCACTGCGCAAAGCCTTCTCCAGCACATCCCAAAGATTCTCAACGGGATTAAGTTCTGGACTCTTTGGTGGCCAATCCATGTGTGAAAATGATGTCTCATGCTCCCTGAACCACTCTTTCACACTTTGAGCCCGATGAATCCTGGCATTGTCATCTTGGAATATGCCCGTGCCATCAGGGAAGAAAAAATCCATTGATGGAATAACCTGGTCATTCAGTATATTCAGGTGGTCAGCTGACCTCATTCTTTGGGCACATGCAGTAACTTTCCAATAGTATAGTTACTACATGCTTAGTTTAGTTAGTTGCTTAGTTAATTCCAGGTGGCGACTTTTTGTTTTGGCCAGGCAGTGTATAAACATGATCTGGCGCGCAGGTGCCGCCCTGTACCAGTAAAACTGCTATGGGGCGGACCTGAAGTGGTTAATGTGATTGTTCCAGTCTACAGTTTCCCTACTTTTTTCTGAAAATATAACTGTCAGTTTATAATCACCTTTTACCTAATTGCTTGCGGTGTAAGCAACCATACTTACTAATTAAATCAATTAGTTATTGTAGAGAAAATGCAGATACAGTGAAATTAAAGTAAAAATGAAATGGGAATTTCTAGCCTGAAAAGGTTTATGAATCATTTTTATATCTCAAGTTGGATTGCATGGACTTAAAAGCACAAGAATAAACAACAAATAAAAAAATGCAAATGCACAAAGAAAATATACTATCCCCTCAGACTTTGAGCCATCACAACGTCATTGCTAAAAGTTCCCTTAAAAAGTGTCATAGTTCTGAGCGTTTATCCTCTGCATTAGTGGACCTATGATGCATTGCCTGTAGAGATTGGTATTACCATATATAGATGATATTTTAAAAAGCCCATTTTATGCAGTTACATATTTATTAGAAAGCATAAAATGTATTTTTAAATGCAGTTACCCTTAAGTGCCGGTTCACACTATAGTAATGTCAGACATGGCATGTGATTCGCAGATCACATGCGATGTCTGTATGATGCAAATTTAGCCGTACAGGTTGTAGGGCTGAATTTGCCTTGCATTTGGGTAAAAGTCATGCAGAACCCTTTTTTTGGTCAGCACCAGAATCGGATTGCATAGGTGTTCAGTTGTTCACACCTTTGCCATCCGATTCCTGTCCGAAATTGACAGTTCGCACTGCGATATACAAACTAACCTGGGGGTGTCATTAACTTTGTATTGACATTCCCGGCGGTTTGCATTTTGCAGTGTGAACTGCCTGCAAATCGGGTGCGATGCGGGAATCCGCAGTGCATTCGCAGGGTTCCCACATCGCACCAGTGTGAACCGGCACTTATACCTAAATCTGTCTACATACCCATTTGGGATATCAAATATCAAATTGAGAGTTAGTACTCTAAGCCAATTAGTATCTGATGTCTGCCCATGTGCTGACAAATATCATGGTAACAGAAGGAAAAGGGAAAATTATTACTTGATCAGTCGCTGTTCATTCTGTGTCCAGTCACAAGTAGGGGACAGGGAAGTGACCACATTGTACTGCTTAAAGTGGAACTTTAAGCCTCTTTTGTAGGTATAGATATGTAAAACAATAAAAATAAGTGTTTATATTGTTTAAAATCCAGTAATATACTGTCTCACTCTGTTCTCCACATGCTCAGTTGCTCTCTTTTTTTTTGGCACTGTGCAAAAAATTAAGAGACCAATCTGCTGACAGCCTAAAGATTTACTGCTGCTCAGGGACCCTGGGCTTTAGCAAAATGGCAGCCTCCAGCAAGAAGAAACAGGAGCAATGCTGGAGCAATTTGCAGCACATACTAATTGTGGTAGCATAATTATTATGTATGTTACCTGCTAAAAGACATTATATTTTATTTATGGGTAAAATTCCACTCTAACTGCAGTAGAGATAAGTGAGGTTACCAACCTGGCTGTGCTGTCTGTCTTATGACAAAATTACAAAGAGTTGGGCAGGTAAAGAAGCTCCTATATGTGCATTTCAGCTGTTTAGCTGGAGTTTGGATTTTATTTTCAACAAGCCATATTTAAAGGGGCGTTAAACTAATATTTTACTTTTTTTTTTATTTGGAAATGTTGTTTCTGGAAGTGTTATCTATGTAGGGCTCATTCAGACAGGTGATCAGATCTGTCCTCTAATCTGTGTTATCTGCTGCATATGAATCCACCTCGAAACTGCATGCAGACAGCCCATAGAAGTGAATGCAGACCAGCAGCTGCCTGGACACAATTTGACATGCTTGCAGGGACAGGTACACAGATCCGAAGGCAGATTGTCTGCATTCAGATCCCTGCACCACTTCCTGCCCGCATGTCAAATGTTAACATGTGACTGTTTCCATGCAGCTACTGCAGATATGCATCCACTTCTATGGGCTGCCTGCACGCAGCTCCAAGTTGAATTCAAACGCAGCTGACTGTGGCTCAGATAGGAGAACGGGTCTGATCCCTTGTCTGAATGAGCTCTTATAAAGATGTTCTAAATGTTTATTTTCTGAATGTTTGAATATAACTCACTTTATATTCACACCACATGCAGTCCAGTGCGTTTTTTTTTTTTCTGCATCTGTAGGTTATATGGTTTCCAATGTAATAGTTCACACAAGTGTGGTCAGTTACAGTTTCAGAAAAAAAAAGTAGAACTTGCTGCATTTTTCTGCACTGGACTGTACTGAAATGCAGTAAAATGCATCAAAAATGTAAACGGAATGCACCTAAACACACCAAAAATGCACTGGAACACACATGACCTTATTTGAAGTTAAGAAAAAAGAGGGGGGAAATGCACTGGACTGCACAAATAGGGCATTAAAAGTGTACCCAAAACTTATCAAAAACACATAAAATATGCACATGCAGAAAAGCACTAGGAACGCATCCGGATTGCGTTTCTATGGTGTGAACTAGCCCTAAATATTTAATACTAATTTGCAAAAATACATGTCAGCCTTTTTTGCTGACAAGTGCCCAGAGAGTCTAGACCCCTCTAAGCCTGTCATAATTATATGTATTATACTATATTATATAAGCTGGTATAATTATTTTCAGTTTCAATTCACTTCGCCAGTTTCGCCATCAGTTTATTCAGTTCCCCAGTTTTTTTCTCTTTAATATTGCAATTTGTCTTTTCAAACCTTTGTAAATTCAAGTTATACTATTGAGAAAACAGCAGTGCAACACAGTGCAATTGACTTCAAATCCTTATAAATAGATGCCTGTTACTTGTATGCATGAAACGTTCATACCACTTTCATTCAACTGCCTTAGAGAACTGTGTGACGGCGTTCACCGTCACTGGAATTTAAGGACAGATGGGTGATGGTTTGGATTGCTTCATATTTGTTAGCATAGTCTCCATGTAGAAATATTGAGATTTGTTCCCATTTGCCATGAGGTCTCTGACCAGGAAGTACAACTCCTAGTGATGCAGGACCCCGGTCAGTTGAAGACTTTTTTCAGCAACGAGTTCGAGAGCGGTTGGCATTATATGGTGCTAACCCATCTGAGACCGCCATACAGAATGCCATTAAAGACATCCAGCTGCAGGATGAGCGACAAGAGGAAGAACTAGAGCGACAAGAGAGAGAACGAGAGCGGCAACATGAGCAGAGAATGGCAGAAATACGGCAATTGGAGAAAACGCCTAAAGATACAGCAACTTTCCATAAGTTGCCCTTTCGGGCATTGAAACTATTTAAGGAAGGAGAGGAGGAAATTGAAGCATTCCTGCAGGACTTTGAGAGACTATGCCAGATACATGAAGTACTGTCCCAAGATTGGGTCTTACTGGCGAGTAATTTAACTGGCAGAGCGGCGGATGCATATCGGGCCCTGGAGGACGAGGACACTAAAGACTACGACCGGGTAAAAAAAGCTTTGCTAGCCCGATTTGCCAGCCGGATTAAGTTTTGAGAATCCCGGAAACAAACCAACACAACATACGTGGAGTGGGCACATCGTCTGCAGCGGAACCTTAAGAGCTGGTTCCAAGGAAGCCATGCTCATACCATAGAGGACATCACCCAGCTAGTACTATTAGAACAGTTCTTTAACCACACCCCTCCGGTAGTACAGGACTGGGTGGGAGATAAGCAACCACAGATGGTACAGCAAGCGGCTACTTTGGCCGATGAATATCTGGACTCTCGAAGGTCAGGCGAAAACGAGCGCTATCCACTATCTCGGCCCAGTTTACCAGCCTCTAAGCCGACTTCAGTACCTCAGTGGTCTGCCTCTAGACCCCCAGCCCGACCCAACCCTCTTACCGGACCTAAGTGCTATACCTGTAACCGAACCGGTCATCTGCAACGATATTGCCCTACCCAATCCACAAGGTATCGAGAGACTAATCATCCATCCAGACCAGCGGCTCATTGTTTCCAGAATGAGCCCAACCATTGAGATGTTCAGGAAGAGTGCGGCGAACTTTTCAAAGCGGATCCTGTCCAAACTGCTGCCGGAGATAATCGGCAGCACCATCACCAGGCAGTACGGGTTAATGGGCAGCGGCCCAGGGACTCCGCGATTACGGGGCTACGATTACCCTCATCCAGCCTCACATGATTCCCCAGTCAGCTCGGACCGGCCAGACTGTTGCAGTCAGGGTAGCAGGGGGCAAGGTGTTACGTTTATCCACCGGCCAAGTCCTTTTGGATTGGGGCTCAGGGGAGCGATATGTGCGAGTGGGATTACTACGCGAGTTACCCGCAGAAGTACTTTTGGGGAACGATTTGGGCCATTTAACTTCCTCTTATGCCCCAGAGGCCGCCATGGCCGGGACCACCAGACATCACAGCCACAGTCGCTCTCCCATGTCAAATCGAAGGCGGCATATAGGAAGTAGAGTAAGTTCTGCAAATCCTGATCCTAACTGCTGTTTGGGCGTGTTTGGCCTAAGTCTTTACACAACGGAGCGAGATCTAGGAGAAGTATTTCCAAAATATGGTCCAATAGCTGATGTATCCATTGTGTATGATCAGCAATCTCGACGTTCCAGGGGTTTCTCGTTTGTCTACTTTGAAAATGTTGAAGACACAAAGGAGGCAAAAGAACGTGCAAATGGAATGGAACTTGATGGAATACACATACGTGTAGATTTCTCAATTACAAAAAGGCCCCACACCCCTACACCAGGAATATACATGGGAATGCGGAGGGGTTATCCCGGCAGACAGACCTGGAACCGTAAGACTACTTTTCCAACATCCTCAAGTTGACCCGTTCGGGGTCCCACTGTGGCTGTTGGACTGTTTCCCAGGGGAAGATATGTGACGGTGTTCACCGTCACTGGAATTTAAGGACAGATGGGTGATGGTTTGGATTGCTTCATATTTGTCAGCAAGGTCTCCATGTAGAAATATTGAGATTTGTTCCCATTTGCCATGAGGTCTCGGACCAGGAAGTACAACTCCTAATATGGTCATTCCAGGAAGTTCAATGAGGAGACTGACTGTCTAACAATGTTGCTTTTGTCTGAGGTGACTTTCCATTCACCTATTGTCGGGTGTGCTAATGAACCCACCTGTTGTCTGCTAAGGGATATATTGACACTCAGAGTAATGTGTATTGGGGGCTTGTTATGGAACCATTGTTCTGTGTCTGGCTATTGTGCACATTGATTGTCCCCTGGGGGCTTCTGTCTCATTACACATAACAGTCCTTCTAATCAAGCTATCGGACCAATCCCTGCTGACTTATTTTCAAGTCCTCATTTGCATGGCTAAGGAGGACCTGAAGGAGAACGGCATGTACTTTGCAATTGACCAATGGGAAAGCGGTTGTTTGGGGGCAGTATGTTCCAAATTCTGTATAAAAGTGTGTTGTGTACTTCCAATAAATGTCTTCCTGTTGGAACTTACATACAGCCTGCCTGGTGTTTGTTCTAATGGATTCTGAACGGCACATAGCTGTAGTTCGGATCCCGGAGCCTTGGTTGACCGAACCATCAGACGTTGCGATCTGCAAGCTGACTCACTAGAAGCAGAGGAGTGTCGGGAGAGCGGAAGCAAACAAGCAAGGGTCTCGTCACAAACTGTTTACCAGTTTAACCACATGCTGACCTCCCGCGGCAGAAATACTACGGCAGGCTGGCTCGGCTGCGCAAACCACTCTACCTGTACGGCGCTTCGCGGGTGCGCTCCTGGGGGCGTGCTCACACCCCCATTAGGCAGCGGGGAAGCCAATCCACGGGGCCAGTGGTCGCAATTGCCGCTGGGCACCCGTGATCGCTCCCTGTGGATACAAAACGATGGTCTGTTGTTGTAAACGCAGCACACCATTGTTCTCTCTGTACTGAACACAGAGCTCTTGCGATCCTCCTATTTAGGATCCCAGGTCTCTGTGTTGATTCCACAAGCCCAACCCCTCACAGTTAGAAAACACCCCCTAGGCATACACTTAACCCTTTATAGCCCCTGGGCTAAGCCCTTCCCTGCTAGTGTCATTATTACAGTAACAGTGCATATTTGTAGCACTGATTACTGTAGTAATGTCACTGGTTCCCCCAAAAATGTCAAGTTAGGAGTCTGATCTGTGCACCACAATGTCTCAGTCCCACTAAAAATGGCAGATTGCCGCCATTACTAGTAAAAAATTAATAAATAAAGAAAAATGACATAAATCGTTCCCCTAGTTTGTAGACGCGATAACTTTTGTGCAAACCAATCAAAATACGCTTATTGTGGTTTTTTTTTACCAAAAAATATGTAACAGAATACGATTTGGCCTGATGTAAAAAATGTGATTTTTACATTTTTCTTTTGGGAGTGTTATATAGCAGAATGTAAAAAAAATTATTCTTTTTTTTCAGAATTTTTTGTTTATAGCGCAATAAATAAAAATCGCACAGGTCATCAAATACCACCAAAAGAAAGCTCTATTTTTTTGGGTACAGCGTCTCACGACCGCGCAAATGTCAGTTAAATTAATGCAGTTGCGAATCGCAAAAAATGGCCTGCTCATTAAGGGGTAAATCCTTCCAGTCAAGAAGTGGTTAATGGTGCATTAAATGAAGAATGAGATGATGATTTTTGTTACAAGTTAACAAATTAAGTTACAGCAGCTTCTGTTTAGCCACAAAGCAGAAAACATGTCTGTCTGTAGTTTATAGTGCAATGGAAACACTGCTTCCTGCAGAGATTTCCCATTTTGGGGAACAGAAGTAACAGCTGATCTTCTTCATGCATGTCTGTAACATTTGGTCTGTGTGGTTTAAAAGAAAAGACCTGCCAAAGCCCATCTGCATCTAGACAGGGAGATGCAAGGAAGCAAAAATGTTCATGTAACGTTATTATACATTTTTCCCATAAGCACAGCATGTATTCTGTGTGAGACAGAACAAATTTCATAGCGAAAAAAGTAGAGCGCAGTCATCTCAGATTAATAGCCATGCTAACTGACAAGCAGAAAAAGTGCAAATAGAATACATTAGGCCACTTGCAACTGTCCATCTGCTATGGAACTACAAAACCCAGCATATGGGGCCCCTATAAGGTAATTTGAATGAATCCTATATAAAACTTTTTGCCATATTAGGATATATCTATAAAAATGGCAACAGTGTGATGCTGTTTTGGACTGAAATTAGCAGCAGGTATGGTAGCACAGGTGTAACAGGTGCAGACATAAGGCCTGTACACACGATAAGAAAATCGGAAGTAAAATTTCATCCAACGAACGATCTGCTGATTTTCGGATCGTTAGTATAGTGCTTTCGATAACTGATGACGAGTTTTTGGACGACAAAAACTGAATGTGCAGGCTATAAAATTTTTATCATATGTGAACACACAACATCTGATTTTCATTTAATTAGTACAGTTTTCATCCGAAAAAAAAAAATCGTAAGACTAGGCATGCTCAGAAACTAAAGAATACATACAAAACAATTCAACACATGACATCACTTCTGAAGTTGAATTCTGTCGTACGAGAATTTTCATATGAATGTAACCTCTTCACTTTCCATATGAGACTAGCATGCAATAAAAAAACGGACATCCGATAATCTGATCGTGTGGACGAGGCTATAGAGTGCAGAATATATCTCAGGTCAGTAAAAATGAGGAGTCGGTTCAATGCTCAGTATTCTATATTAGGCCTGGTTCACACCTATGCATTTTTAGTGCGTTTTCAGTTTTTCAGAAACACACTACAGTCCATTTAACATGGTTTCCTATGGATTCACATCTGTGCATGAACCAGGCCTTAGAGAAAATAAACCTTCTATATATTTTTGTTTACCTTTTCTAAGGCCTGGTTTATACCTATGCATTTTTTAATGTGTAGCACCCTCCTAGATAGGTGCTAGGAAGGAGAATAGTTTGCTCTGCCTGCTTAACAGGGGAGCAGCAGGCAAATCATAGTCTGCTCCATCTGCTTATCAGGGGAGCCTGATCAATAGTTATGCCTGTTGCATGTGTCCATGTGTGATTCATCTGGGCTGAGGGAGTGTCCCCACTGTATCCAATAGGGGAGCATGTTGGACAGTGGAGGAAACCCAGCCAGTGACACACAGGCTTTGTAACTATCCCAGTGGGTTGGCACAAACAGTGGTGCATCCTGGGATTTGTTATAAAAGCCAAGGGCACATGTGACAGGGTTTCTTTGGGTGGGAAGCCAGGTCCCAGGAGGAGGGTGATGGCTGTCTCTCCTCCTGTTTGCTGTGGAAGGTGGTCACAGGCGGTCAGCCTAGTGAACCAGGAGTGTGGAGCTGAGCCAGGAGGTCCAGGAAAGCTGACGAGTGGAGTTGGAGGCAGAGCAACCTTGGGAATAACAGTGTCCGTGAGTACCGGGAAACTTGCCAGGGGGTCTGCCCAGGAAGGGGGACCACTCCAGTCGAGTGTCAGTGGACAGGAGTTCAGCACACAGAGCAAGTTAAAAAAGAGGGTGCCAAGTTAGACCCTGAAGAGTAACTTAAACAGGATGATACTTTCTATCTTCACTTCAGTGGCAAGGTGAAGCAGCGGCCTTGCCGCACACACTACAGTCAGTTGTCCTCAGAATTGTGCATAATTCATAGTTGGAGTATTCCACTCATCCCTTCTCCTATCCCAGTTCTGAATAAAACACAAAAACCAAATCCCCTGAACTGTTCATTGTCTGAGCCAAGCATTTAAAGTGATAAGTTTCCACAGAGTGTTAATACGGGTAACCCAGGGGAATCCAGAAAGTGCAATTCTCAGCAGTCCTCTAGGGGTCAGTGCTACAAATGCGTTTTCAGTTTTGCAGAAACACACTACGGTTCATTTAACATAGTTTCTTATGTGTCACATTCACATCTGTGCATTTTTGGAATGGGCCAGGGACTTTTTTCTGGTTTTTGGTTTCAAGGATTTCAATAGATCAAAAACATGTATTAAAAAATGCAAAATGCACCTGGAATATGCATCACCTACAACCTGCATTGGTGTGAACCAGGCCTAAGAGACCTTGCTTAAAACCATCTAATTCATTAACTATTTCCAGCCCAAGCCAATTCTGGCATTCCTCTCCTACATGTAAAAATAATCTTTTTTTTTTTTGCTAGAAAATGACTCAGAACCCCCAAACATTATATATATTTTTTAGCAGAGACCTTAGAGAATAAAATGGCGGTTGTTGCAATTTTTTATGTCACACAGTTTTTGCGCAGCACTGTAATCTCACAATATCTCACATGATCACAGGCAGTCCACCCCCTTCTACACAGATCTCAGCTGTTTTCAGAGGAAAAACTTCTCCTCTGTTCTCCCTCTAAGGACAGAAGTTCTCGGCTTTAAAAACAGGCTGTAGGGGAGGTAATTTTCCTCTGAGAACTGCGGAGAACTGAACTGAGATAAAAATCCTCAGTTTAATAAACTGAAAAATAGTACACCTGTGCATGGTTACCTGTGTGAAGGTGGCAAGCATCTAGCCGCCAACTCCAGCAGAGTGCAGACCGCTGGTTGTGGGGGCTGCAGTCACAACTCATGGGGCCCCCTACTGCCAGAGAAAGAAGTGATTGCAGTCCCTCTAAGTATCTGACATCACCATACTGTCCCTCACTTCCCATCCATGGGCAGCAGTCACCATGCATGAAAGGCAAGCCTGTGAGGCCCCCCTGTCTGCTATGCCCTGGGCTGGTGCGGCCCACTGGACAAATGCCCACTGTGCCCAATGGCCAGTCTGGGCCTGCTTGTTCCCCCTTTCTTTTTAAATTCAGTTTTATCTTCTGGGTCTCTCTTTACTCTTCCTTGAACAGTAATTTCCTACCAGCTTTCCAATATCTTATTGTCAGCTAGACCGCCTTTCACATTCTCTCTATTATTGTCCTTTTTCTCTCCTTACTATGTTTTCTATCTTCTAAATCTCTTTTCTGTAAACTATCCCCAATGTTCCCCTGTAGTGTCTTCCTTTTCACTTATTTTATTGCACATCCCATCATTACTAATAAAATGCTAAAGTGCTACCCTCCAATATGTTGTGCCAGCTGCTTGACGTCTTCAGGAGAAAATGCTTAATGTAAGATGCATTGTGCTCAGTAGTGGAGTAAAAAAAAAAGTTTTTAATAAGAGAGAAATAAAAGCTATGTTTTAATATGTAGTGGGTGACACGGGACCTATAATTTTCCACAATTCTCTATAGAATCAGTTCCCAAAAAGATTAGAATTGACATAAAGGACCATATTATTTAGTGTATGTGTTAAAAATGTGCTTTAAATTGCATTTCCACTTTGTAGTCAAATTTAAGAAACCCCCCCTAGGTTTGGTATGTGCTCCTATTCACACAGAATGCCTAAAATGTTTTTCATTTTAACATTTTCTTACCAGGTAGATGTTTCTTAGAAGGAGATGTCATGGCTGACTGCAAGGTTTTTTGAAAAATGTTAAAGTAAAGTGCGGTACACACTAATAGAAAATCTGCCGAAAATTCCCGTCCGAGATAAAATCGTACGATTTTCGGCTAGTGTGTACACAACTTTCAGCAGCCGATGCCGACATTTTCAACGAAAAAAAAACAGAGGGACAAACACCAAAATTTTTATCGTCCATCCCCAGACGACCAATTTTCGTTTAATGTGTATGCAGTACATCCATGAAAAATCGGATACGAAAGACCACTTATGATCTGAAGTTGCTGACAACCCGGAAGTCTAGGAACAAATGTCCCAAAAAAAAAAAAAAAAATCGGACGAGAAATTTGGTGAACATTTATGCACTCTCAACTAAAAACAGTTATGACAGCTGAACAAGAGAGAGAAAAATCAGAGGATATTTCGTCCGATTTCCTTCAAGTGTGCACGGGCCTTTAGCATGACCCGAGTCTGCCTTCATTATCATACAAATCAGGAAGTCTAGATTCTAAACCTTTACCCTTTCGGACGGGTGGGGGATATTTACTAAAACTGATGCACGCAGAATCTGGTGAAGCTGTGCACAGTAACCAATCAGCTTCTAGGTTTTATTGTCAAAGCTTATTTCAACAAGCTGAAGATAGAAGCTGATTGGTTAGTATGCACAACTGCACCAGATTCTGAGTGCACCAATTTTAGTAAATACCCCCCACTGCGTTTTAGTCTAGTTACAATTTATAATGAAGATCAGCCTGCACAGTTTTGACAAAGAAGCCAGGAGCTTTGAAAAGCGTTATCTGATTGGAGAGAGAGCCCCCCTGGTCCCTCCCTTTCCTCTGACAAGGACCACCGGAGTGGTCACATCATCTCCCTTGCCCTGCCACATTATTGTCTCCATCCTGTGAGCCACAATCTTTTCAGTAAGCTCTAGCCTTATTCCTCGTACACACGGATCGATAGTTGGCCGTGAATTTTCGGCCAATGTCTGATCGGCCGATTTTCGGCTTGTTAGTATGATGCTTCCGACAACCGACTCCGACTTTTCGGCCGAACAAAATCTGGTGTGAACGGCCGATTTTTCGTCAGTCATTACAGATTTCGGCAGACAAAAATCTGATGAGCAAGACTGGGCATGCTCAGAGAAGAAAAAACACACGGAAAGTCAACCAGAACATGACATCACTTCTGAAGTTGGTGTTTGTTGGCCGATAAAATTTGTGTGCAGTCTAGAGCACATTTCTTTTTTTTTTTTCAAATTATATCTTTATTTCTTTAAATTCAGTTACATAAACATTTAATACATTTTGACTTCCAAAATTATAATATACAAAACATCTATGTCCCACATTCGGGGCAGATATCTTTCATAATATTCTATAACTGAACCCAAATCTCCCATTTTCCTTATCTTTTCCCTCTTTCCCCTTCCCCCCTCTCCTCCGAGGTCCTAACAACAAACAAGTAACAACCAAAAAAAAAAAAAAAGAAAAAAAGAAAGGGATAGTTAATACTCTGTTATTCTAATTTGTCTATTTTCTGTATGCTATTGGGCTGATTCTTGCTCTATGATTACAGATTGGCCTTCCTCTGAGTTAGTATAATCTATCCACTGTTTCCATTTCTTCTCATATTTATCCATTTGTTGGCGGGCTGATAGAACCAGTTTCTCCAAGCTGCTTATCTCCTCCACTTTCCTCATCCACATGTTTATATTAGGTGGCTCAGTCTCTCTCCATCTAAGGGGTATGCATATCTTTGCTGCGTTTACTAAATGGGGCATAATAGATTTTCTATAATTTTGCACCGGTTTACTGGGGGCGTGGAGCAGAAAGAGAGATGGTTCTTTAGGAAAGTTACATTTCGTAATCTTCTGTATTGTCCTCCAGATCTGTTCCCAAAACACCTCTAGTTCAGGACATGTCCAGAATACATGAAGCATTGTCCCTCTCCCCATTCCGCATCTCCAGCAACGGTCGGTATTTGCTACAGAAATTTTATTCAACTTAACTGGGGTATAATACCATCTAGTAAAGATCTTATAATTCAGTTCTTGAATTCTCACACACGTTGAAGTTGAAAATACTGACTTAATTATTTGATTTTCTTGTTCTATTGAAAATATGGTACCCATTTCCCTTTCCCATTCCCTCAGGAACGGAAGTTTTCGTCGTTCTGCTGATGTCATTATCAGGGAATACAATTTTGATATAGTATGTTCCAAAATCCCATTCTGAATACATATTTTTTCAAAGGGTAATACAGTTTTGTCTCCCTGAGATGGCATCCGCAACGTCCCTAGAAAATGGCGTACTTGAAATGCTCTCCATAAATCTAGGCCAAAATGGCCTGAGACATTTGTTAGTTCTTCCATGGTTACCCATCCTGTCTCTGAGATAAAGTCTGATATCTGGAATATTCCTCTCTCTGCTAATATCTTAAATTTCTTATCCCGATATCCCGTCTCGAAGTGGGGATTACCCAAGACCGGATACAGGATGGAATTCTCCCGTATAAGTTTTTCCTGTTTGAATGTTTTCGCGCATATTTTAATTGTGTTTCCTATAATAGGATGGTTCTTCATGGATGCTGGTATAGTTTTATAGCACCATGGAGCTCTTTTCAGTAAGATCTCACATTGTGCCTGCTCTAAGTTTGGCCATGTCTTATATTTCCCATGACGGCACCAGTCAATCACTCTTCCCAGTTGAATAGCTTGGTAGTATTTCCTCATGTTCGGAACTGCCAGACCCCCCTCTGATTTTGATTTAAATAGATATTTTTTCCCTATTCTCGGACGTTTTGATTTCCAGATGAAATTCATTATCATGGTTTCGATCTGTGACAGGTATCGAGATGGGATATGGATGGGAAGTGCCTGGAACATGTATAGAAATTTTGGTAGTACACTCATTTTGACTATATTGCACCTGCCGATCCATGAATGCAATCCCCCTTTCCATTTTTGCAATAATAGATTTATTGATTTTAGTAAAGGGTTGAAATTTAAGCTAAATAATTGCGTTATTTTTGGTGTAATCCATGTCCCTAGATATTTTAGGGCCTTCTTTGTCCAATTCAACTTAAAATTTACATGTAAATGTTGTTGAAGTGCCTCTGACAGTTCTATTCCCATTGTTTCGGACTTAATAAAGTTTATCTTCATATTCGATTGAATACCGTATCTCTCCAATTCATATAACAAATTGGGAAGTGATATAGTTGGATTTGTAATCGAGAATAAGACGTCATCCGCGTACGCTGATATTTTATATTGGTCCTTCCCCGCTTTGATACCCGAGATATCAGGATTCATACGAATTTTGCAGAGAAAGGGCTCCAGTGACAGTACGAACAGGAGTGGAGACAGGGGACAACCCTGTCTTGTACCATTTGTGATTAAGAATTCTGAGGAGAGAACTCCATTTACTTTTACTCTAGCCGATGGAATTGAGTAACTCTTTTTTATCCATTTTAACATTTTCTCTCCTATTCCTATGTAGCGTAAGACAACAAACATATACTCCCACCTAACCCTGTCGAACGCTTTCTCTGCGTCAGCGTTTAACAGGACCGTTGGTATCTTATTCTGATGTATTATGTGTATTAGGTTCAGTAACTTGGTCGTGTTGTCCCTTGCCTCTCGGGTTGGGACAAATCCAACCTGATCTAAATGGATCAGTTTTGTCAGGTATTTCTGTAATCTTACTGCTATGATCTTTGTAAAAATTTTGAAATCAGTATTCAACAATGAAATTGGTCTGTAGCTTTTACAGGAGGAAGGGTCTTTCCCTTCTTTGGGGATTACCGTTATATGAGCATGTATGGTTTCTTTGGGGATACTATTCCCTGCACCCCATGAGTTAAACATATTTCTCATGAATTCTTTCAGGTATGGGATTAACTTTTTATAATAGTGTATAGTAAATCCGTCAGGGCCAGGTGCCTTCCCTACTTTGATATTTTTAATAGTTTCCATTATCTCCGCTGCTGTAATTGGAGATTCAAAAATCCTGCTCTCCTCTTCTGACAATTGGGACATTTGTGAAGTTTGTACATATTCCTCCAGCTGCGTATGTGGAACTATCGGGGTTTTCAAGTTATATAGGGTTTCATAATACTTTTTGAATTCTTGGGTTATCTGTTTAGGATAGGTGAATCTCTGTCCTGCATCGTTTACTATATGTGGTATATAAGATGTCAGGTTTTGGTCTCTAAGCGATCTTGCCAAAAGCCTTCCACATTTGTCCCCTGATTCATAGATATTTTTTTTAGTTTTCTGAATTGCAGCTTTGGCTCTGAAAGATAGGAGTTCATTAATATCCCTTCTTATTTTTAAAAGTTCTGCCTTTCCCTCTGTTGTCGGTGCGTGCTTATGTTTTGCTTCTGCTTTATGTAAGGATTGGAGTAAATGGTTTAATTGTTTATTTCGTTGTTTATTGATCCTAGACCCATGTTTAATTAATATCCCGCGTATGACTGCTTTGTGAGTTTCCCATATAATACCTGGATCTGAGTCTTCCGTGGTATTAGTCATAAAAAAAAATTCTATTTCTGATTCTACCTCTGCCATGGTCTCACGGTCCTGTAAAAGACTTTCGTTCAATCTCCAAGTTGTTTCTCTCCTTTCTCTTTTATTAGGTAACTCATAAGTTAATATAATTGGGGCATGGTCAGACCAAGTCACTGAACCTATCTTTATATCTTTTATAGCGTGTAGTTGACTGTGTGGAATTAAAAAATAATCTATACGGGAGTATTGTTGATGTAGGGAGGAATAAAATGAGTAGTCTCTTTCTCCTGGATGTCTAAGACGCCATGCGTCTATTAATTGCCCTTCCTGTAATATTTTGGCAAACTTTTTTTGTACCCTAACAGGGATTGAGGATACTCCCCGTGATGTATCCTCTGTTGGGATCAGGGGAATATTCAAATCTCCCCCTATTATTACTTGTCCTTCCCTGAACTCATTGAGCATATCCATCCCTCTGCCCAGGAATCCATCCTGTTTTGTGTTTGGGACATACATGTTAACTAATGTGACTACGGTCTCCCGTATAGTCCCTTTTATAAATAAGTAACGACCATTTGGGTCAATCAAGATTTGTTTACATTTCCAGGGCAGACTCCCTGATATCAGGATGGATACACCCCTTGACTTTGCCTCCAAGTTAGTTGCGTGGTAGACTATAGGGAAAAAATTATTGCCTAGCCTTGGGCATTTATCCTCTCTGAAGTGTGTCTCCTGTACCATTGCTATATCCACCTTTGATCTTTTCAAGTCATCTAATAAGATTTTCCTTTTTTCAGGCACATTAAGGCCCTTTGCATTAATAGATAAAATTCGTATGTTTTCCATTGTATTAACGGGATAAAGTAGAGAAGGGGAAAAAAAAAAAAAAGAAAAAATTTGTATCAGAACTTAAAACCCCCCAAAGGATGAGGGAGGGAAGGGGAAAATACCCGCTTGATCTCTCAGTTATAAGAGGTCACTAAATAGCTTTGCGCTGAGTTGCTCCTCCAATTATTATTGGTTCTTTGAGCAGTTTCCTAAATGGGGTTATGGTTGGATAAGGCTAGAGAATGAAAGAAAAGAAAAAAACAGAAAAAACATTAAGAGGAACTCTCCCCTCCCGCTCCCGGGTCCCGACACAGATCATTTCCATAGTCTAATAGCATTTATTTATATATATATATTTATATACATTCACTTTCTCCTTCGAACCGACCTCCTCTCAATACATCTCTATCTCGCTCTTTAAGCTGATGCTGGGAGGATGGAGGAAAAAAAAAAATAAAAATTCCCCCCTTCCCACCCCCTCCCCCTAAGAACCCAAAAAAAAGAGGGGGGGTGGGGGGGTGGGGGGGGGGGGGGAAGGGCAGGCAGAGGGGAAAACCCTCCCCCCTCCCAACCCCCCCAGCCCCCCTCCACCCCCCCAGCCCCCCTCCAGGGACCTCCAGGGACCTGTTTCATACCTCCTTCATCATTCACTGGTTCCTTCCCCTTTCTTAGTACTCCAGTCATTGAGCTACTAGTTAAGTCTTCCTCCATCCTCCATACTTCCCTAGAGAGATCTTACATCTTTAATCTCGCCAAAGAGAGAAAAAAAAAAAAAGGTGAGTGAACCCCCCAGTCTCCCTGTCTTATCACCCTCTTAGGGACCCCCTTAGTTCGGTCCTATTAAACTATTAAGTGCTAAAAAAAAAAAACAAAAAAAAAAACCAGGAAGTGCTGTGCAATAAAATACAATATAGATTGAATATCTATATTGTGTTTGTTTTGTGGAAACCACTTCCCCCTTTCTTATCTCTTGTTCCTTCTAATTCCTCTATTTACTTAGTATATTCAATTTATCTATTCATTTTGTGTAAAAAAACCGTATCCACACGGTCTAGAGCACATTTCAACCAACACAACAACACTGGACAAAATACCGCCGATCGGTCGGCCGATAATCGTTGCGTGTGTACGAGGCATTACTAACCACCACACTGATGTGTGCCTTTCTGATAGACACCAACAGCTGATCCCAACGAGCCTTTCGGCTGGTATGTGAGCCTTCAGCCTGTTTCCATCACAAGTGCTGGGCCCTCCATTTAGTGTTTGAGGTTAGATGAGACTTGGGCTTTTACCTTTTAAAGTAGACAATGTTGTTCACACTTGACTTGCTTTTTATCTGGAGTGTGTGCTTTATCTATGGCCACCCAATAAATGTTACTTCATGGTTTATATGGAAGCAAATTTTATTTATTTATTCATCATCCTCCAGTGTTGTTTCTCATGGATATCTTGACTTTATCAGTGCACAGCATATATCCTTTGTGTTTCTGCCTGCACAGTGCCGACTAGAAATGTGGGGTTTGTTTCGTTCCAAATAAAAATTGGGACAAATGTTTCATTATTCAGAGATTCGGATATGCAATTTTCCATTTTTTAAGTTGATATGTGAAGGAGGACATGTAACCAACACAAAGTAGATGTTATCCCAATTTGGCTGCAACATTGGAAATACGCTTTAAGAAAAGATGCAATGATGTTTTTCATTGTAAAAAGAGGTTTTAGCCATTCCATTGTATTATGAAAAGCACACTGTATTTAATATAGCCATAACACAAAGTGGGTCTTTTTACTGTGTAGATACACATGTACAAATATATGACACGACAATACCTGCCTGGAGTTTGCATTTTATCCCTGTGCCCGCGTGGGTTTTCTCTGGGTACTCCAGTTTCCTCCCATGCTTCAAAGACATGCTGAGAGGTTATTTGGCTCCTGTGTAAATTGACACTGTGTAAATACACACGCTACAAATTTCTGCCGACCAGTCATCCGTCTTTTGTCCAGAGTGGTGTCTGTTGGTTGGAATATGCTCTAGACTGCACACGAATTTTCCGTACGACAGAATTCTACTTCAGAAGTGATTTTGTGTTGGATTGCTTTCTATGTTTTCTTTCATCTCTGAGCATGCCTAGTCTTGCTCATAAGATTTTTCCCCATCGAAATCTGTGCTAATGAGACTAAAATTGGACGTATGTTGACGGGGACAAAAATTTTAATGCCTGCACATCAGGATTTTGTCAGCCGAAAAGTCGGATTCGGCTGTCGAAAGCACTATACTAACAATCCGAAAATCGGCAGTCGGTCGTCGGACGAAATTTCCCGTCCGAATTTCTTGTGTACGGGGCTTTACGGACCTTAGATTGTAAGCTCCTGGAGGGTAGGTACTGATGTGAATGTACAATGTATATGTAAATCGCTGCGTAAATTGACTGTGCTATATAAGTACCTGGAATAAATAAATAAATAATACATGATGGTTCTCAATGGATCCAGAACAATTTAAGATACTTCTTCAAATAGATGCCTTGCATTCTATGGTACTTGCAATTTTTGTTTTTTGTTTTTTATTTAGAAGAGCAAGAACTCCCGCACATGGGTAAAAATATTGCATGCCAGTGAAATGAATGGAACAGCAAAGAAAGATAAGAATTCCAACTGATTTCAAGGAAACCTACTCATCAAGCAAATAGTTCTGTGCACTATAATTATTATTGATCTCTTACATACAGCAATCAGAGAAAGATTTGTATGACTTGGCAAAAGAAGAGTAACAAACAAAACTCTTCCTTTCACAACTACTAAATGTTCAAAACTGGTTTTCATGCACATTTTGCATTTTCCAATACGTTCATTAAAATTACCCTTTTGAAAGGTTTTCTCAACCCAACGACACCTGCCACAGTCATTACATCCTTTTTTGTTACCTGGATTTTAACAGTTTTATATTAATGAAATATTTACTTATGGTGTAAAAGGAAATTGAATGTGCATGTTGATGTGCAATTTGCATAATTAGCTTTGTTCAGTGTTGATGAGTGTTTTTTGCTTACAATTGAAATCCTTCAGTCACAGCTGGTTCAAAGACATTGCAAGGAGATTGTCTTTTCCAGGATGCCCGTTTTTATCAGCTATTAAACACGTGGTATCATTTCTTTAAATAAGGAACATATGATCAAAGGCATTTATTCAGCCAAAGACTTGGATCATAAGGCCTTGTGTTGGCGTTAAATGTGTAGCAATGTAAATGGCTGCCTTTAAATATGTGTTTATGCACATATATTTAGCTTAAAAGAGAACTTGAAGCTCAGATCATAAAATGTGTGATTATTTTTACTGATCAGAAGATGTTAATTACTTAGATCCTCCCCCTGTTCCTGGAATTTAGCTTATGATCTAAATCTTGGGCTGACATTGCCACCCAACCAAATAGCTGATGCTTTGTTGAGTAAACGCCATGAACGCTTAGACATATGAGCTGGGGGACTGGCATTGCCCACTGTATGCTACAAAGGATACAGATGGGCAAAACAGGGCTGAAGAAAGAACTGTGAACACTAGTTAATAAGCTAAGCCAAATGTCCCAATACCTAGTGGCAGCGTCAAAAGCAAACCAAATCATGAGATCAATAAAAAGGAGATTCAAACACATGATACTACTAGCGCCTGTGTATATATCATTTCTAAGCCAATATTTATAACATGGGATCCAGTCTTAAGCTGGTTACACACTTTTGTTGTTAGATTTCCTTTAGATTTACCTTCGACTATGTAGTGCAAGGGCGTGCCTGATTGCATACAAATTGAAAGTGTTTAGATTTGACTTCATATTATATGGTTTGGTCAATCTAAAGGAAAAAATCTAAAGACAATTGTATAGTGTGTATGGCCCATTAGGTTGGGTTCACACAAATGCAAATTGGATGCAGGTTTCCCTGCATCCAATTCACATATGACAGGCGAGTGTGACCGGCTCTCAACGTAGCCGGTTCACACAGGCCTGGGGCAGCCGCGGTCTGCATTCAAAAAGGGTCAGGCCCATTAGGTTGGGTTCACACATATGCAAATTGGGTGCAGGTTTCCCTGCACCCAATTCGCATATGACAGGTGAGTGTGACCGGCTCTCAACGTAGCCGGTTCACACAGGCCTGGGGCAGCCGCGGTCTGCATTCAAAAAGGGTCCGATTCAGGTGCAAATTCAGGCAAAAATTTGGACCTGAACCGGTGAACAGGGACGCACAGGACCCTAGGCATGAACCTGCGGCCGCAACTGTGGGAACCCGGTCTTAGACACTACAATGTAAAACGAACATGGGGATTTAGCAGAAGTGTTAGAGGCAAGCAAATTATTAAAAAGTGCGGAAAATCTTCCATACAGTAAAAGATTAAAGTGATATTAAATCACCCTTATGCTCTTCTCTAATACAGAAGATGTGTTACTGACCAGATCATTAGATGAAAACAGAGGGAAAAGCCTAAAAAAGAAAAAAAAAAAAAAAAAGAAAGCAAATCCAGTCACATTGGTTTTGGATTTAATACCGCTTTAAAAGAGATCTTCTTCAAGTGAATCCAATCCTTTACAGCCAAGGAAGCTGCTTCTGTTTGATCTGAAACTGCCATGGTGCTGCACATGTGATTATTTATGACACCAACCATTTGATGGTTTGGCAGTTTGCTTGAGGACACAAGCAAATGAGACAGTTAGCAATCCCGGCATTCCAGGAATGTAACAGGTTTTTTGAAACCGTTACATCAATGAGTTTAGTTCTGTTTTATGGTTCACTGCTGGGGTTCTGGGCTTCAGCAAAATGACAGCCTCCAGCAAGAAGAAACAGGAGCAATGCTGAAGCAATTTACAGCACACCCTGATTTGGTAGCATAAATATTATTTGTGGAATGTATGTTCCTTGCTAAAGAAGATTATTTTTCTTTAAGTTATTATGGGTAAAGTTCTGCGTAAGGATAAGTTCACCTTTGTAAAAAAAATAATAGATGCACATCTTTTTGCAGGTAAAACAATTTATTATTATTTTTTTTTTTTTTTTTACTAGGTGCCTGAAAAGCATAGAACCCATGTCTGTGTAAGCCGTCTACTCATACCTGGTACAGGTATCTAGAGCCCTCAACAGCACCTTGGTAGTTCATTGAGAACTACAAGCCAACAGCTGCAAAGGCTGTCAGTAGTTGTAGTTCTCCCATTCACAGACGTCTGTAAATGAATGACATGGCCGGGCAGGGGGAGCCCCAAAAGGCCGCGCTTTTTTTTTAAATTGCGGCAGCGAGTTTGGGGAGAAGATCCCCAGCTCACTGTCATCAGAGGCAGCGGATCAGACAGCGGCTGTAGTAGTGGGAACATGTCAGATGTCCCACCCTAAAAATGGGTGGAACATGTAATATGTTCCCAAAGGTGAACTTACCCTTTAAAACAGGGACAAATTGTGCAACAAAGGTACATCTGTCCATTAAAGTATAATATCCTTATGAAAGGCGCAAGCTCATGTTGGGTGAAAAACAATTACCCTGTAGTTTTTTTTTTTTTTTTTTTGCTTTGTGGGAAGTTAAAACAAAGTACATTTAATAACAAGGCCTTCGATTTAAAGGACTCTATTGATGCTCATCCAGAATTCATATGTATATACAAATTAGCAGATTATAATAAAAACAATACTTTTTATTTAATCATTCATCATATAAAAAAAATAGTGACACATAAATATCTCATCTGGAATAGGCAGTTCAGTTTTGGGCACCAGTTCACCAAAAGGATATTGGGGAACTGGAGAAAGTGCAGAGAAGGGCAACCAAACTGATAAGAGGCATGGAGGAGCTCAGCTATGAGAAAAGATTAGTCAAGGGAAAGGACTACCTACAGCGCTTGCTAATGTCCTAGTGCAATAAATAGGTGTAAACAATATATGTATATAAAAATATCTGAATAGAAATTAAATGAATATATAAATATATAAATAAATAATCTGTAAAATCAGGGTACATAGATAGATAACTTATAGTGGTGGCAAATAATCAATGGTGCAAATCATAGTGAAAAAAAATATAATATAATAAAGTCCAACAATGTGACAAGAAAAAGTCTTTTTCAGGATTTAGATCAAAGTGCAGGTGCTAAGTGCTCAATATTCCAATAGTTTGTGACTTTTGGTGGCGTGGGTTCCTTTTTCCAGTGAAGTGTGATAAAATTGAATCACCTACCAGAGGTAGTGGGTCTTATGTGCTGTATAGCACTAAGACCAAACTCGCTTTTAGGCCTTCCAGGCCAGCAGTAATGGGTTCCCTGTGTTGCTCCTATTGGGTGTGCAGGCTGGATTCCTCCTCACCTGTTTCCACTCCTCTGGGTTTAGGGGCCAGGGTTATATAAAAAACAAATGCTCCAAATAGTATAGATCGTTTTTAAGATTTTATTTCCCACATGGGGTAAAACATCCAAGGAAATGGCTCCAAAGAAAATACAACCGCTGACATGCAGAGTGGCGAGCGGAGTGTTCCGGCTTGCGTTCCACTGTGCGATAAGGCGTGCGTCCCAAGAACTGACGCGTTTCGTTACTTCCTGTGACGTTATCAAAGGTAGGGGCCTACCTTTGATAACCTTATCAAAGGCCTACCTTTGATAATGTCACAGTGATGAAACGCGTTAGATATTGGAACGCACGCCGTACCGCGCAGTGGAACGCAAGCCGGAACACTCCGCTCGCCACTCTGCATGTCAGCGGTTGTATTTTCTTTGGAGCCGTTTCTGTTTTACCCCATGTGGGAAATAAAATCTTAAAAACGATCTATACTATTTGGAGCATTTGTTTTTTATATAACCCTGGCCCCTAAACCCCGAGGAGTGGAAAGAGGTGAGGAGGAATCCAGCCTGCACACCCAATAGGAGCAACACAGGGAACCCATTACTGCTGGGCTGGAAGGCCTAAAAGCGAGTTTGGTCTTAGTGCTATACAGTACATAAGACCCACTACCTCTGGTAGGTGATTCAATTTTACCACACTTCACTGGAAAAAGGAACCCATGCCACCAAAAGTCACAAACTATTGGAATATTGAGCACTTAGCACCTGCACTTTGATCTAAATCCTGAAAAAGACTTTTTCTTGTCACATTGTTGGACTTTATTATATTATATTTTTTTTGCACTATGATTTGCACCATTCATTATTTGCCACCACTGTAAGTTATCTATCTATGTACCCTGATTTTACAGATTATTTATTTATATATTCATTTAATTATTATTCAGATATTTTTATATACATATATTGTCTACACCTATTTATTGCACTAGGATATTAGCAAGCGCTGTAGATAGTCATTTCCCTTGACAATATCTCCAACAAACAATCCATCTCTATAGCTGCTGCTGTATTGGCACATATATTATTAATTTGTGTGAAATATTCATTTTTGAGCACGTTACTGTACCTAGGCGCGGGGTGATACACTTTTTATTTAGTGTTAACTATTTTCCATATGAGAAAAGATTAGAGGAACTGAATTTATTCTCACTTGAGAAGAGGAGATTAAGGGGGGATATGATCAACATGTATAAATATAAGGGGTCCATACAGTGATCTTGGGGTTGAGTTATTAACTTTAAGGTCATCATAGGACAAGGGGGCACTCTTTACGTCTGGAAAAAAAGAGATTTAATCTCCAAAAACAGAAAGGTTTCTTCACAGTAAGAGCTGTGAAAATGTGGAATAGAATCCCTCAAGAGCTGGTTCTGGACAGCTCAGTAGATTGTTTTAAAAAAGGCCTAGATTCTTTCCTATATGTACATAAAATACTGGTAACTGGATACTAAAATTTATAGGTAAAGATGATCCGTGGAATATCTGATTGCCTCTAAGGGGATCAGGAAGATTTTTTTCCCCCTGCTGAAGCAAATTGGATCATGCTTTGCTGTTTTTTTTTTGTTTTTTGTTTTTTGCCTTCCTCTGGATCAACTGTGGGTATAAGATTGTGTATAATATTATTTTTTTCCCCTTTTATTGGTGGAACTAGATGGATTTGTGTCTTTATTTAACCAGACTAACTATATAACTATGAATATATTCATTAAAAAAGAACAATAACAAGCTTGGAAAGGATGAAATTAGTATCGTCCACAATGTCAAAGAACTCTATGGCTCCTTTCACACAGGCACACCACCCGACGGAGTCCGTTATGCTCAGCGGGGGATTGATCTGCTGATCCCCGCTGAGCAGGAGGATGACAGCTCCATCTCTGCTCTGTGTGCGGAGACGGAGCTCTCAGATCCCCGCTCTCCTCTATGGGGATATCGGATAAGAACGGACCGTCTGTCCGTTTTCATCAGATCCCATCCAATCCGATCCTCCAGATGGATGGAAAATAGGGTTTCCATCTGTCCGGATTTCACGGACAGGATCGGATAGCAGCGGGTGTCAGTGGACATGTCTCCGCTGACACCCACTGCCCCATAGGGATGCATCTGATCAGGTCCGCCTGAAAAACTGATAGGCGGATTGGATCGGATCGGATCATACTGTGTGCAAGGGGCCTAAGGGTTTCGCAGACAGACCCGCTTCTTTAAGGCCTTGGATGTTATTGTATCAGTCCTGACCATCAGAAGTTGCAACACTTCAATATAAAAGACTAAATATAACTACATATGTACACAAAACAACTTAGATATATGGGAGGAGAAAGTCCTCCAAAATACACTATATTGTCAAAAGTATTGGGACACCTGCCTTTAGGGCCCTACGTGGCCAAGCCCAACCCCTGAAAAACAACTGCACACCATAATGCTCCTCCTTCCACCAAATGATTTTGACCAGTGCACAAAGCAAGGTCCATAAAGACACGGATGAGCGAGTTTGAGGTGGAGGAACTTGACTGGCCTGCACAGAGTCCTGACCTGAACCCGACAGAACGCCTTTGGGATGAATTAGAGCAGAGACTGCGAGCCAGGCCTTCTCATCCACATCAGCGCTGGACCTCACGAATGCGCTTCTTGAAGAATGGTTAAACATTCCCATAGACACAATCAAAAAGAGTAGGTACAACATTGGTTGATAATCCCCACTCACCCAGCACTATATGTAAACAGACAATGATGAAAAAAACCGAATATAAATACAATTCCCTTGCAGGAAAAAATGTAAGCAGCCGCTATAGTTGTTAAAAACCAAAGAATATCAAACAGGTGCAAAGTTGACTAAGTAATCCCAGTATCAGTACAAAATCACACTAGCAGCGCTAATAGTGTACATAAATCTATACACCACAGTAGAAAGAGCAATGCTCTGCAGCTTAAACTCCCCCAATGTCCAAGTGAACAGAATAGGATTAAAAAGGATCGCAGAAAAAGTCAGTGCTCCAATGGTTACTTAGTGCATCTCCACCGCACCACTGCGAAGCCTCTCAGCAATTCTCACTCACCAGATGCGACTGTTACTGCGCCTTTGTCCAATCACTTTAAGGCTTATGCCACCCGGAAGATCCAAGTCCCGCTGCTCACCAAGACAGAATGAACCAGATGATATTCAGCCAAAAATGCTACTTGATCACATAGAATCAGGATGTGGACGTAAAATTGTCAATGTCTACAATCAAGAAAAGACTTCACGAGAGCACATACAGAGGGTTCACCACAAGGTGCAAACCATTCATAAGCCAGGTGACAGCACCACCTCGCACGCGCACTGCTCCCACTAAGGTAAAGTTTGGAGATGCACGCGCAGCTTGACGCCTCGGCCGCCCCTCAGTCAGCTGACTCGAAGCACAACTTCAGGCCGGAGGAGGAGAGGCGGCGATTGCCGCTTCCCTTCCCGGATCATCGGGGAAACTGTGAGAAGACCCGCCTGCTTATGTAAACAAAGCAGGCGGATCTTCTCATTGGCAGACAGGAGGAGATCACAGGATTCAGCCTGAACCTGCGATCTCTGTCTGTGTCACAGAACCCCCTCCCCCCACACACGTTAGTAAGCATGAGGCATACATTTAACCCATTGATCACCCATAGGGTTAAACCCTTCCATGTCAGTGTCATTATTACAATAACAGTGCATATTTTTAGCACTGATTACTGTAGTAATGTCACTGGTCCCCCCAAAAGTGTCAAAAATGTCAGTTAGGGGTCTGATCTGTCCGCCGCAATGTCGCAGTCCTGCTAAAAATCGCAGATCGTCGCCAATACTAGTAAAACATTTAATAAATACATAAAAATTACATAAATCTTTCCCCTAGTTTGTAGACGCAATAACTTTTTACTTTTTACTGATTACTGTAGTAATGTCGCTGGTCCCCCCAAAAGTGTCAAAAATGTTAGTTAGGGTTCTGATCTGTCCGCCGCAATGTCGCAGTTCCGCTAAAAAAAATCGCAGATTGCTGCTGTTGCTAGTAAAAAAACAAAAATGACATAAATCTTTCCCGTAGTTAGCAAACGCAATAACTTTTGCGCAAACCAATCAAAATATGCTTATTGCGATTTTTTTTTTTACCAAAAATATGTAGCAGAAAATAAATTGGACTAAAATATTAAAAAAATTTGATTTTTACATTTTTTTGCGTGGGGGAATGTTATATAGCAGAATGTAAAAAATATTGTTTTTTTTTTTTTTTTTTCAAAATTGTTGCTCTTTTTTTGTTTATAGTGCAAAAATTAAAAATCGCACAGGTGATCAAATACCACCAAAAGAAAGCGCTAATTGTGGGAAAAAAAGGACGTAAATTTTGTTTGGGTACAGCTTTCTACGATCGCGCAATTGTCCGTTAAAGTAACGCAGTGCCGAATCGCAAAATAGGGCCTAGTCATAAAGGGGGTAAAATCTTCCAGGGCTGAAGTGGTTAAAGAAGAAAATACTGCATTTGGCCACTAGGTGACAGTTACTTACTGCCACTAGATGGCAGTAAGTAACTGTTGGCGGTGGTCACTTCTAAGGGTATGTAGACTTGTTGCCCTGACCAGGTTGACCCTCCGTCTCAGCAGGCGCCTGGAGACCACTCTGACAAACACGACACACACAGCGTATGGGTTCTCAGAATGATCTGTCTTTATTCATCTGCGTAGCAGCTTATATGTAAAACTTACACAATGTAAAAGTATATTAAGAACCAATCAGCTTTTAGCACACCTATGCATAAAACTCTATCGTGATGGAAATTTACAAAAACTTCTATTTCTGTATTATCTGTCACAAAATATGCTTTGACCACAAGTCATTATGTGTGATAAGATGTACAGACACAGGATGCGCTAACCACATTTTAACACATTTTAAACACATTTTAGGCAGCTAAAAATATTGCAAAAGGCAGAATCTTTCCTTACAGCATCTAAGTAATTCTAAAATTGATGCGTCTCATGAAATGGCAGAACCTGAGCTTAATTGATACAAAATGGCGTTATATAAGCTAAATACTAATTTACTTCAATACCCTCTTAGGTCACGCACGTGACCTCAAACCCTAGTTACTGGTTGGTATTTAGGGCCCTTGGTGTGTCTATCTCCCTCATTCAACCTATTCCTATTAGCTCTATTCTGTAGGTACTGAGTGTACATATTCGGGAAAGGGGGCTGCACATCTAGCCATGCATATCATGGCAAGCTTAAAGAGCGCATACACTATTATAATGAAAACTACCACTAACACTATGGTGACTGCAATTCCCTTGAGTCAACCAAAAATACCTGATCCTGAGAAAATTTCGTCCCAAGAGTTGGTAAGACCTGAGTTCTTCTTGAGCTCAACTGAAACATCTTCTAACTTCTGGATAGCTAATGTGACTTTCCAGGCCAGGGTTTCCGGGGATATATGTGCAGCATGTACCTATCTTTTCCACCATCTGACAAACACCTCCCTTTTCGGCTAGGATCGTATCTATTGCCATTCTATTTCGAAATGTCATTTGTGAAGTAGCTTCATGTATGCTGGGAGAATTAAACCAAAATTGTGTTATGCCATTTGTTTGTGTGATGGCTATCTGGAAAGGTGAGCTTTGGCTCAGGGTTCTTTTATTCCTTTTCTGAGGTTGGACCTGCACTATGTCTGGGTTGGTAAGATTAGAGATTCCACAAATTCGCTCAAGGGGCCCCAGATCTGCTGGGTGATATATACAGTTAGTCAGGATCCAGATTGGGGTGAACACTAAAAATACTAGTGCCCCCAACAAAATCCATAGCTTGCCAGACTTCCTTGCTATGAGTACAGTTATTTTGTGAATTTTCAGAGACTATAACACCTGCTTCACTCACTCTTCGGGGATTTTCAACACCTGCTTTACCTCCTTTATCTGTGTCTTTGTCTTGCTTCGCACAATCCGCCTTGACCTTTTTTACTCGACTGGCATGGATCCAGGCTTGTCGGTTTTCCACGAAGACAGCGGTTCTGTTCACTGTGACTACCTTTGTCTTTGGTCCAAAAGGAAATCCTGCTTTGGTCCTGTGTTGCGGTAGTAGTTTGATCACTACTTCATCTCCCACCTTGAAGGGGTGGGTTGGTACCTGTGAATAGAAAGGAGAGGTGCGAGCAACATTTCGTTCCACTTGATCCAAAGTTTCAATTCGTTTCCTGACATACTCTTCTCTAATCTGATCAAGATCTCCTGATTGTAGAATGAGTGGTGTTCTTGCCCAAGGTGTGGGAAAAGTTCTTCCCATTAGAATCTCAAATGTGGAGTACCCCGTACCTTTGGATGGTGTCATTCTGATTTCAGCTAAAACAGGGAATAGTTTCTGCCAGCCGAAGAGAGATCCTCATGTTGCTTTTCTCAATTTATCTTTAATAGTCCTATTCATTCTTTCCACTACACCTGAACTCTGTGGATGATAGGGAATGTGGAACTTCCAATCTATTTTCAGGATTTTAACTAGCTCCTGGCATATTTTTGATATGAAAGCTGGGCCATTATCAGAATTGATCTGAAGCGGTCACCCCCACCTAGGAATAATTTCCTGTGTGAGAATGCGGGCCACAGTATGCGCATCCTCCTTAGTGGTTCTGAAAGCCTCCACCCATCTGCTGAACATGTCCACTATTACTAGAAGAAATTCCTGTTTCTTTCCTGGTTTAGGCATATGGGTGAAATCTATTTGTAGATGTGTAAATGGAGTTGTTGGATATTGGAGGTGTTCATGTCTGGCCTTGTGTGGAGTGTTTAGATTGTTCCTAATACAAGTGATCCATCTAGCAACATAAGCTTTCACTAGTTTAGGTAGGCCTGCAATGTAGAAATCTTTCAATAATACTTCACACGTTCTTTCCCACCCCCTGTGTCCTACTCCATGATGCTGGGCAATAGACAGCCAGGCGCTAGCTGTGGGGATACATGGTTTCCCCTCCTTTAGAAAAAGGCCATTCTCAACTTTTTCTAAATCGTCATCCATCCAATCCTTTAAACCCTGTTCTGTAGCATGCGTTTGTAGCTCTAACAGTGTGTGATCAAGGAGTGAAATCTCAGGTGTTAGCATTGGCATCTGTATTAGTGCTTCTTGTGAGGTGGCCGCAGTCTTAGCAGCCCTGTCAGCTAATGCATTGCCTCTGGCTATCTCTGTCTGTTCCCCTGTATGTGGCTTACAATGTATTATAGATATTTTCCTGGGGAGTTGTATTGCTTGCAATAATGATTTCACAAGGGTAGAGTGAGATATACTTTTCCCATCTACCGCAACAAAACCCCTTCTCGTCCAGATAATTCCAAAATCATGTACGACCCCAAACCCGTATTTGGAGTCTGTGTAAATATTTGCATTTTTTCCCTCAAACAATTGGCATGCTCTGGTCAGGGCAATGAGCTCTGCTGCCTGAGCAGACTGGAAGGGTATAGAGTTTGCTTCGATAATCTTGTCTGGCAGCTGCACTACTGAATATCCTGCATGATAAGTATGGTCATTTGTCCTGGAGCTGGAACCGTCTACAAAAATATTCTCTGCTCCCTCTATGGCTGTAGAGGACATATCTGCTCTTGGAGATGTGTCCTGATGTATTATTTCTATGCAATCATATTGTGGCACCACAGCATCTTCTTCTCCCTTCAAACCTAATAACCCATTTAGGATTGGGGAAGGACCTGAATTTGGGGATGCATATTTAATGATTAGCTCAGGATTAGAAAGAAGGATCACTTCATACCTGCTCAACCTTTGCGAGGAGTATGAATATTTTTGAGCAGCATTGTGACATTGTGGGTGGTGTGAAGTGTGGTGGGTCTACCCAGGGTAAAAGATGTGGCGATCTCCACCACCATGGCACAGGATGCTAATGCTCGGAGGCAACAAGGCATGCCTTGGACCTGTATTGGGACCATCTTTGAGAAAAAAGCTACAGGGCGGAGTTTTCCACCATGCTTTCGGGCGAGTACACCTGCCATGGTCTTACAATTGTCCCTTGCATAAACATGAAACATTTTTCCATAGTTTGGGAGGCCAAGTGCAGGCGCTACCACCATAGCATTTTTCAAATACACAAATGCATTCAACATTTCCTGTGACCATTTGACAATTTCTGACATTTCTTGACCTGTGGCTTGTCTCAATATATTGCCATAATATGAGCAGTCTGGAATCCATTGGTGACAATAACCAATGATACCAAGGAAGGTTACTGTAGCATGTCCTTCTTGGTTTGTGGGCAGGCAAGACCCACTAGAGCCGCAGCTCTTTTATGACTGACTCTCCTCTTAAATCAATGAAAAACATTCAAACAGTGCAGAAAATAGAATAAAATTTGTTTTTTTTGTCCCATTCACACAGAACAAATGTATATACACTTTCACCTGGCAGAACTGCTGTGCAATTTTTTTTTTAAATACACCCCTGATGTTGGAGATGTGTGAGATTGAGTTAAGATTAAGAATAAATACATAATTGTAGCTTGGGCTGACTATACAGAACAAGGCTATAGAAATAATGTATATACATGAATACAGAGTACTAAAATACACCTGCACACACTCAAGTAATTCAAATTGATCCTATGATGATAAAATGCATATGCAAATGTCACCTCCAATAAAATCTGCATGTCAAAATGTTCATTAGCTTCAAAGATATAACCAGCGTAATCTATATGCTTTCAGGAACATGAGCTCTCCCTATCACAACTGCTGATGGCACTGTAGAACGTATACAGTATATTTAGGAGACTCGTGGTTAACTTAAAATGTTTCAGGTAAAGGCACAGAAACATCAAGTATTTTCAATGCTCATTTACTTTTTTTTTTTTTGCCATTAAACATTTCTATTCACTTGCAATGTGCATTTGAATTTGATAGAAAGTTGACTATTCAATTCTATAGCATAGTCTCCCCGCCCCACCCCCAGTCTAACTACTGTCTGACCCAGCATCTCTGTTCCTCCCAACACCTCCCTTTATGTAGCTGCCTGGGATGAATAAAGGGTAATAATATAGAGTGTCACTTGAGCTGACATCGCAGTGCCCAGCAGCATTAGTCTCACGGCTTTTAGATATGGGAAATTGTTGTTGATATGTATTGTCTAGTGACAAGGTCTGTTAAGACAAAACATTTTATTTTTTATATTTTTGGATAAAGTAGAGAAAACCATAACAGATTTGTTTTCTGTCTCTGTCCTCTTCCCTTCCTATCCTGGGAACACAGCAAGAAGTAAAAGGAAATCTCTCCAAATTGAGCTGGAATGACTTCTTGTCAAGTGTCACCAATGCAGTGGCATAGCGTGGGATGCCAGGGTCTTGGGCCATCCCCAACTGCACCAAGCAGCACATTGCCACACACCTTGTGTGAGCATGCCACTGGCTCTCTTCAACTCTGCCCAGCCCACTCTGACCTAGGACTGCCCAGCTGCCCACACAGCCTAAGAGGGAGGGAGAGAGAGAGGAATTGTATCCCTGACAGAATCAGAACAAGAGCAAACACAGACCAACCCCTGCCTTTTCTCACCCCGTTACCTTACTAATTTCGCACTCCAAAGTATTTTGTGCCTGAAACGTCTGCTCCTGTGGCCCCTCCAATGCTACACCACTGTATTAGTGGAAGATTTTCGACTTTAGATTTTCCATCACTTTCTGTTCTGTGGGCAGTGATCACCAGAAAAAAGTGGGTGAATCTTCTCAGAAATGTTCACAGAAAGCAGGCATCCCAATACTTTGACATTATAGTGTAAAATCATGAAAAAATTTAATGAAAAATAAAAGGGGTTATAACACTTCACTGCGGGGGCTATAATTCTTCACTGCTCTATCCAAAACTATCCACTATTCTAGACACTCTTCAGCAAGCAGAGTTTCACCCCTGGTGCTCCAATTCTGATAGACACCTTTATGCCTGTGACAGACCCATTACTCAAGAGGAGTATGTCCATCTAAGCTTCCGTTGCCTGGTATAGACCTATACTGGAGCCTGTATTGACATTCAGTTCACAGAGAAAAGTTAATCAGCTGTACCATCACTGCTTTATGGGGCCTATAAAACCAATGCCTAGAGGACTGATAGAGGGCAGTGGACTTCACACAAGGTAGATGCCCATAATTCCTTAAATTTACAATGGCATCATAAAATACAGACTGTGCAGGTATCACAAATGAGCTAAAAAAGCTAGAGTTGATGGACTACCGATGACACCCCAGGCGGATCTCATATCTATCGGATATATCCCAATATCGGATCGGGAGTGGTAAGAACAACTCGCTCTCCAATCTTTGTCCTCTCAATTATCTACTACAGCAGTTCTTCTATTTATCCTATACAGGATAGGACTGACAGATATCGCTATTGTAGCATCACCTTTGTCAGAACTATTTTAAGAAATAGACATATTTTTCAGAACTGCCTGTGAAGATTTAGGAACTGAATAAGCCCCAAGACAGGGTTAAACTCGAGGCCTTCACAGAGATTCCTCAGATAGATGTCATGTCATTAACAGGTAAATATACCCTTAAAGGAAACCTTATACTCAGTCCTCCTGTATTCAAGAGACTTTGATTGGAGGGCTCACATTGCACTTCAAAAGGAACTGTATCTATTGCATAACTGATGCCAGGATGATTAATATCCAATAAACTGTAATCAAATTACTAAGGATTTCTTGAACATTTTATCCCATCTTGAAGTACCTTACCTTCCCCTCTCTCCCCGCCTCCTCTCTATTTCTCAGGTATCTATCTCTTGCAGCTCGAGCTCCCAAGGGCTTACATATAGGGGAGAGCCTCCACCACCTGCATGGTGGTTTATACGGCGGAAGCCGTGGGTGTCCCTCTATAGGCAAGCAGCCTTGGTTACCGGCCAGTATAATCCATTTTTTGTCAATGTTCTTTGTCTTGTCTTCCTTTTCATGTGTTGCTGCTGCAGTTTTTTCACTTATAGTTTGTAACCAGCTTGTTATTTAATTAATATGGTAATCTTCCCTTGCATAAATAAACTTGATTACTATTTAACATACTATTAGTTGTGAGACTAAACTCTTTTTCCCTCTGCCTTATTTTTGAGCTGACTTTATAGCCTCTTTTTCCCCTGGCCTATACAGGACATTTCTTGCGTATATGTTTAGGCTATGTTGGCTTACACAGACAAGTGTTGGCATTGCAGGGCAATTATTTGATTAAATAGTTAACCCCTTCCACTTTATTTCCCCATTTTACATAGTTTAACTCTCACTCCAACTGCAGTGCAGAGGCGTAACTGATGGCTACACAAATTGCAGATATTTTTGTCTGATACGTAATTCTTGATTATATGGTTTTTACTATTTCTGGGAGAAAGTAATCCCTTCATTCCATTTACATTGCTGAGCAAACCAATTTAACTAGCGTTACAATTAAAGTTTGTATTTTATGTGAGATTGTGTTTTTATGTCACCCATATCTAACTATTTATTGTGAATACGTGTCTTGTGAATAAATATATATTCCCTATTTAGTCTGTATTCATATCGATTGGTATATGTTGTTACAAAGAAATTAATCGATTAAAAAGAACTCGTTATAATTATCGTTCGGGAAATATTCTCAAACATATAATGCACAACACCTTGTTTTTCTCCCACTCTCCATATAACAGCTTTTATATTCATCATCTGGGATACAGCTATAGTGAGATGTCATCAACTATATTTTATTCATTATTGAAAACTAGAGGTTGACCCCATTTGATGATATCACATGGGAAAACTTGTAAGTGACTACAATTTGTACCAGAAGTTCCAATTGATTATTTTCTGTATCAGGCTACCCAAGGATATGTGCAATATGTGGACAGCATAGACTTGCTATATTGGTACCCACTGTATGGCTATGCCTTGCTGATTTAAATATTCCACATACCCTTCTGTGTCCTATAGTAAAAAGGCAAGCGGCCACCCTGCAGTCCCCTTCAAAAGCCCCTGTCCTGGCTAGATCTGTCACACTGCCCTTTCTCCCCTAGACGTTCCCCTCTAACAAGATAGCAGGAAGCCTCAGGCTTGGGCCTATCTAACACAGTACACTTTCCTTAGGCAGTAGACTGGAGAAGAAGTGAACCTCAGAAGCACACCTTCCCTTCCCTTGGCAAGGTGCAATGTGCCTGGAAAGAAGAGAACTTTTTACAAAGGTCCTTCCCAGGCAGCTGGTCTGGGAGGAAGGGAACTTTCCAGGTCAAAATTTTTATATCAAATATTTATGTCCTTCTCCAGTATGCACCAGTCAATAAACCTCCTAGTGGTTGGCCAGGGAGACATACATATTCATAACATATATTATTGTATCTGCTTACAGTATTGCCAGGGACACCACTCAACAGCAGGCAAAAGCAAACAATAACACTGAGATTAGGAAAAACCTGACAAAAAGCTGAATTCTAAGTACTTACTCAGGGTAACTACAGCCTAGCAGTGGTAAATTTAGACTAGGGACTCTACAGCTTAGGCAAGAGTCTACATTTGCATATACCCTCAAATGCCTAGATATGCCTATATATTGCATTTAGTTTCTTCTTTGCAAGGAACAGTTTTTTATCCTTGGATTCATTTTTTGTGACAAAGTGTATTACCCATATTAACCAAAAAAATGTACCCGTGTCAATCAAAAAATGTGTTGATTAGTTGCAAGGGGTTACTGAATTATTATTTAAGAATAAAAAAGAATAATTGAACAACACTGAAGAAGAGACACAGATGTTGTTCCACATGAATTGTAAGTTATTTATACTTTCATTTCTTTTTAACACATTCAGGTAATCTATTTAATCATTTTTTGGGCTTGAAATACTTTGGAGCTAGCATTTAGGCCATAGTGATAGGTAGGAAACATTTACTAAATATGTATATAGATTCAAACAAACATTGAAGGTAGGTAGATTCTGACACCTGTAGAGCATTAGCAATACAGCACGTCTTACTGAATGCTATTTGTAACAATTGAATGAACATTAAATAGACACACAGAGCAGCAGCTCAGCTCAGGTGCCCCCATAGGAAGCTACTTGCTGCGGGGCCACTCAAAAGGAAGGAGGGACCAGAAGCACCCGTGAGGGACCCAAGAGGAGGAGGATCTGGGCTGCTCTGTGCAAATACAATGCACAGAGCAGGTAAGTATAACATGTTTGTTATTTTAAACAAGAAAAGTGAGACTTTAATATCACTTTAATTCATTTTTAATTTTCCCAGCAAACTCCCCCATCCATCCATGTATTCATACTTTGTTTTGCTTAGAAATCACTTTGAAAAACGTCCCTTAGCATTTCTAGCTGTGGCCATCTTGAGTAAGGGCGGATGATTTATGTAGCATTTCCTTACTGGAAGCCACCTGCCCTTAGTTTAGGCATGCAGACAGGAGGGTGTGCTTAGTTGAGAAAACCCCTCCTCCCCTCCTGAAGACTCCTGGAAGACTAAAACAAGTAAATATGAAAAATATTCCTATCTATTTACTAATGCTAGCAGCATAAGGATTAAAAATAGTCAATGTTGATTGAGAGAGTGAATTTCCACTTAAAAAAAAAAAAGATTCCATTGGTATTATTAAACATTATTAGACAATAAAGATAATGTATATGTCCCCCTATGTTAAGGGGCCGAAGAGAGGAGGAGGTGTTCTGTAGTCCAGAAGAGGAGATCTAGGCATGGCTGCTTGAAGTTTGAGCACAGTAGCTAGTATTTTTTATGCACTTACAGCATTTTTAAAGAGACAAAACAGTAAGAATTGTACATGTATTGCAAAGCTGTGTATTTTTTTTTAATTTGCCCAGACAACAGTATCTCACACCCCTCACATTTTTGTAAATATTTTATTATATCGTTTCAGTGACAACACTGAAGAAATGACACTTTGCTACAATGTAAAGTAGTGAGTGTACAGTTTGTATAACAGTGTAAATTTGCTGTCCCCTCAAAATAACTCAACACACAGCCAATAATGTCTAAACCGCTGGCAACAAAAGTGAGTACACCCCTAAGTGAAAATGTCCAAATTTGGAAAAAAGTGTCAATATTTTGGTGGCCATCATTATTTTCTAGCACTGCTTTAACCCTCTTGGGCATGGAGTTCACCAGAGCTTCACAGATTGCCACTGGAGTCCTCTTCCACTCCTCCATTAAGACATCACGGAGCTGATGGATGTCAGAGACCTTGCGCTCCTCCACCTTCCATTTGAGTATGCCCCACAGATGCTCAATAGGGTTTAGGTCTGGATACATGCTTGGCTAGTCCATCACCTTTACCCTCAGCTTCTTTAGCAAGGCAGTGGTCATCTTGGAGGTGTGTTTGGGGTTGTTATCATGTTGGAGTATTGCCCCGCGACCCAGTCTCCGAAGAGAGGGGATCATGCTCTGCTTCAGTATGTCACAGTACATGTTGGCATTCATGGTTCCCTCAATGAACTGTAGCTCCCCAGTGCCAGCAGCACTCATGCAGCCCCAGACCATGACACTCCCACCACCATGCTTGTCTGTAGGCAAGACACACTTGTCTTTGTACTCCTCACCTGGTTACTGCCACACACGCTTGACACCATCTGAACCAAATAAGTTTATCTTGGTCTCATCAGACCACAGGACATGGTTCCAGTAATCCATGCCCTTAGTCTGCTTGTCTTCAGCAAACTGTTTGTGGGCTTTTTTTTGCATCATCTTTAGAAGAGGCTTCCTTCTAGGATGACAGCCATGCAGACCAATTTGATGCAATGTGCGGCGTATGGTCTGACCACTGACAGGCTGAGCCCCCCCCCCCCCCCCCCTTCAACCTCTGCAGCAATGCTGGCAGCACTCATACATTATTTCCCAAAAACAACCTCTGGATATGACGCTGAGCACGTGCACTCAACTTCTTTGGTTGACCATGGCGAGGCTTGTTCTGAGTGGAACCTGTCCTATTAAACTGCTGTATGGTCTTGGCCACCATGCTGCAGGTCAGTTTCAGGGTCTTGCCAATCTTCTTATAACCTAGGCCATTTTATGTAGAGCAACAATTCTTTTTTTCAGATCCTCAGAGAGTTCTTTGCCATGAGGTGCCATGTTGAACTTCCAGTGACCAGTATGAGAGAGTGAGAGCGATAACACCAAATTTAACACACCTTCTCCCCATCCACACCTGAGACCTTATAACACTGAGTCACATGACACCGGAGAGGGAAAATGGTTAATTGGGCCCAATTTGGAAATTTTCACTTAAGGGTGTACTTACTTTTGTTGCCAGTGGTTTCAAAATAAATGGCTGTGTGTTGAGTTATTTTGAGGGGACTACAAATGTACACTGTTATACAAGCTGTATACTCACTACTTTACATTGTAGCAAAGTGTAATTTCTTCAGAGTTGTCACATTAAAAGATATAATAAAGTATTTACAAAAATGTAAGGAGTGTACTCACTTTTGTGAGATACTGTACATTTTGCCATTATGTGAAAGAGCTACACTTGGTACTGTTTAAGCAAATGTAACCACTTCTGTACAAAAATTTACAGATGTTTATAATTTATTTGGCTTCTTATGGATAAATAGGAATTATCAGTCAGGAAAACATTGGAAAATGACTGGTCACTGAAAATATTGCCCTTACAATCAATACAATGCCCTTTCTAATCCATAGTGTGGTCTGTTCTCATATTCGCCAATTTAATCTATTAACCAATAATGCTAATAAATCGTTCTTATTCAGCCATCTTGAAATTTATTGTATGATATGATCTTTTTAATTATTTTCAGCTTCCTCTTACAGTGACCACTTACTGGTATTTTTTTTTTTTCTTTAATATATGACCAAACACTAAGCTTTTGCTCATAACATTGGCCATCTTTGGTTTCTAAAATATAATTTTCTCCAGCCCTGGTAAATAATTTCAGGATTTTTTTTAAGAAATTTGATTTAAAGACGGTGGAGTTTGGCAGCAGAGTGGGGGCTGCAACCGTAGTATGGCCTATTTTAAGATATTATAAAATAAATTACATTTTAGAGTAATATGGTGATAAACACAGAAAAGCCAATACTATATATAACAGAATAAAAAAATAATATTATACAAAATGCAAAAATGAGGTTATGTATTAGTGTATGCATGCTTTTTCATGATTCATCTGATAAGCTCTTATTCCAGCAACCAAGAGAAATCATTTCCTCCCTTGCTGCAAACAGCATATACATGTGAACAATGTATTTCTAAGCCTTGGTTGATCATGCATGAAAATGTCCATTTAATGAGGTCTGATTTTAAAATGAGAGAGCCAGATACATCCACTAATGGTATGATTAGCATCTTATGAAACATGACTGATAGGTTTCACTTATGAATGACAAGAAGGAAATTAAAACTCAAATTCATGCAACAGTTCGTATGACAATACAATATGGATGGCACAAATTTAGATGCTTGACATCCCATGTGCAGCATAATTTAATAATGGGGTTTATAAACTCTTAAGATATCATCAAATATGCTATATAAACTGTATAAACCATAGAACATTTTTTTTTTTTTTAAAGGTGTTTTAATGGGTGTGTAAAGTCTTAAAGCGGTAGTATCCTGCTTTTTGACACTTTTACCTACAGGTAAGCCTATAATAAGGCTTACCTGTAGGTACAATTAATATCTCCTAAACCGGCACGGTTTAGGAGATATTCGCAGTGCATGCCGCCCCTCACGCGAGCTGCGCATGCGCTCTGAAGGTCCAGGGGGACCTTCAGTGTTACTTGCCGGGAGATCGGCTCCGGCCAATCACAGCGCCGGAGCCGCCGAACCCGGAAGAGACGACGAGGGATCATGGCAGCGCCCGCAGTGATGTCCGGGGGTCCGTATCGGGGCTTCGTTCTAAGGTAAGTAATACATAATGAGCTAGTATGCGATGCATACTAGCTCATTATGCCTTTGTCTTGCATGGTTTTTTTTTTCAATTTTTGGGTTTACAACCGCTTTAAGAATAGTCTAATGACCACATTCAATTCCAAGAAAAGGCTCGCCATACACGGCGCAAAATTCTTTACTGCAACTATGATTCCCCCATCAATACAGTGTTAACAGGGGGTTTAGCAATTGTTTTCCTCTGCTTCTCTGCCAGGGAAGGGGGGGGTTGTTGGGGGCAGAAGAAGCAGACTAGACAGTAATTTCTGCCAGCAGCTATAGCACCCGCTAGAGATAATCACAAGAGAATACGGCAGGCTGGTTGCACCCAAGTTGATCGATCAACTTGGTACATTCAGCCTGCCTATTAACAGTTCGAATCTTGGGTAGTTCCTGCTGAACCGGCGGAGATTCGAACTGTGTATGGTTGGCCTTAGGTAATGAAAGGATTAATCCAATCAGGAAAAACAACCACCTGTAAAATAATAAAAGGTTTATTTCATACATTTTAACACATGTCAAGGAACCCCCAATTATTGATAAATTATCTTGCCTGGAAAGAACTGTCGCTTATCAACATAAGGAATCTTATCATGAACAGTTAGTTTTGAGAACTGAACCTACAATGTTTAAAATATAAGTTGCAGAAGTATGTATACATGTAGTGCCCCTGCCCTGGGCTGGCTAAATTTACTATATAGCTCTGCCGTAGTTAGCTTAGCTGAAATTTACTCTTTTAGGTCAGTTGAGCTTATCCCTAAATCTGTTGACTGATTGCTTCAGACTGTTTTTGGAAGAATGTTACAGAAATAGTGGGAAAGGATCAGTCACGTAATTATTAATAGTCTTCTGACCTTAGCCAATCCCTGGAAGGCTGGCCCAGAAAGTTTGGCTGGAAAGAAGATAGACATACGGGTGGACCTGATCATTCTTTCTCTCACCTGGGGTTTCACTCCTGGGGAGAAGCATATGTGTGCATACCAGAAAACTACTGCTACTAGGCCTCAGCGTGTGCTATGGGCTGAGGACCTGAAGAAGGCTTGCCTGAAGGAAACTTGCCTGTGCAAGCTCAGATAGAGAGGTGGGGCCCTTTCTGCTTGTAGCTCCAGGTTTGGAAGTACTTCTTGAGGGTGAGATGACCAGAAGTTGCTGCAAAGGACTGTAATTCCTCTCATAAGGTCTTTGAATGATTGGCCGTCCCCTCTTATTGAACACTATTTTTAAATGTGACGCTATGGGGCCCTATACTGCTAGAGCAAGGATTTTTTTCAGGAAGCTGTCCTCTAAGGTTTATGTGTCTAGTGTATCATGCACCCTCAACCCTTCTCTCTAAAAAGACACCCTAGACCGAGTCTGATTTTGTCAGTGTTCTTCAGGGACTGAAAACCGGTGGGAAGCCTCTGAACAAGTAAAGGGACCCAACTACTTTCCAGCAGCCCCTCCGGGGGTTATCACTACACATATTACTCATGTCACAATGGCCATTTTTGTAGCAAAATTTTTGTTTTAAGAAAAAATGTTTTTTGATTGTTTTCATGATTTTTTTATGTTCTTTCTCCAATTCTATGGTTTATTTTTCATAGACTTAAAAGGGGAAAATGTATCTAGATGCTTTGCTAGATAAGTTTCATGCTGAAATCATAATGAGGTTGTACAGTTAGAACATAAGCCTGTAGTTATCTGTGATGATGGAATCTGTGGACATCAGCACTTCATCTGTGTAGTGTATTGAACAAGCTCAGGGGGCAAGGTATGTCTTTTTCCTAATGACACAATGGTGTGCAATAGGACTGATGTTGAGGAGTTTGTAACATAATTTTGCTTATCTGAAAGATTGTTCAAAGTATGGAAACTGAAGTTCAACGTTTCTAAATGTAAATAAATGCACTTATGGAAAAATAATCTTCTGATAAAGGACAGTATTGAGGTAAAATGTTGGCCAGACATACAGAGGAAAAATATTTGGGGGTGCTTATTTTAGATGACTGTAAAGTTAACAAACAGTGTGGCCAGAGGGTAATGTGAAAAAAATCATGGGGTGCAACACTAGGAATCTCCAGCCAAAGGATGGAGGTCCTGGCTTCCCTATATATGACTTTAGTTAGACCTTATTTAGAATATTGTGACCTCACTGAATACTGAATAGAGAAACCTTAATACACTAAGGCCTCTTGGGTGTCTAGGGGTGATAACAACAGGTGGCTGAGCCATAGTTTTACTGCCTACCTTGCTTCCCACCTAAAAGCAAAACAACAGCCAGAGTAAGCTGTGCACATGCCGTGGCCAAGACGCAAAGGTAAATTTAACACAATATGCTGAGTCAGCCATTAAAGTCAATAGGGCCACATCACAGTTTGACTCTTGGTTTGGTTGGCTAGTGTAAACCTAGCTTTAGGGTATCAATAGGGTTCTGGAGGTCAGTATTTTCAGTATAAAGCTAAGATCAAGTACACGGTACATGACCTCTACAGGACTGCAGGAGGAAAGTTCAAATCTTACCTTATGAAGAACGATTTTACCAAAAGAGTATGTGATGCCTGGAACAAACCTTACTGCAGAGGCACTGAGTCAGTCAACAGGGAAAGGAATACAAACATATTTGGGATAAATCTAGATTTATTTTCGGGCCAAAAAGGTTAAAGAAAATCCAATAAGGAGCAGGCTCGATTGTTTAGTGAAGTATCTGGCTACATGGTAACGTCTGTTATACCTTAAAGTCAGCAGTGGCCTGAGGCACTAATAATGAAGACCTGTTCTGATTTATCAGTGAACAGGCAGTAATGTACAGAATTATAAGGCAGCAATCATGGTCATGATATGGCTTATGCCAATAACTACTAACATAGAAAAAATTATCAGGCAGCAGTCCAGGCATGTGGCCATTATCAGATCAAGCTCAATTAAAGGTTGAGTCATGAAAAATACAAGAGTCAAGATAAATGCCGTAGTTTGGGGCTGGCAAGGTTAGTAACAGGTAACAATGTGTATAAGGCAAACCTAGAGCTAGGGACTACAGAAAAGCAAAGTTTAAACCACAGAGGTAAATAATGCTTATATGAGGACTGCCGATCGTACTCAAAATTTGGATTCTGTTAAAGCACATTTAAATTATCCTTGTGCACATAGAAATATGCCTGCACTCTGGCATATGTTAAATATATATATGATATAAAACCTAGGTACCCAGGGGGTTGGGAAACATTTCACTGTTAACTCGTGATGGATGTATTCGGTGCCCCTTTATCATAGATGATCCTTGGACACTGGTGTGATTATAGAAATCTTTATAGCAGGATGCTTGTTAATAGAAAGAACAATGATAACTGTGTAACACACTGGCTAATTGTACATACACATCAAATTAAGAATAGCTGCTCTAGTCACATGCTTACAGTGATCTCATTTAAGGACATATTTCAATGTTAGTTGACAGTCTGGTGTTGGTAGAAGTAAGCAAGCATCAACATGTATTGCCTCCAGAGATCTTGTGGAGTGGACCATCATAGTAATCCACCTTTAAGAGAGATCCTTCCACACACATGTATCACCTTGAATGTCAGAGCAACAGCAATAATTCTAGCTCCAGGCCTCCTGTGTAACTTTAAATTGGTGACCTGTAATGGTTTTTAAAGTGTCACACCATCTTTTACGTTTTACCAAAAAAATAGGTATTATATAGTGTTTGTGTGCATTAAAAGTCATTAGGTGTGACATAAAAAAATGCAACACACACCATTTTATTTTCTAGGGCCTGTGTGCCTGAGAGTGTTCAAAATATCCCACCTCGCAACAAAAATAGGGGGGGGGGGGTCCCCGGCAGACATGAGGAGTATCCAGGAAAGGAAAATTACGGTAAGTGTTGAAAACTATTTTACTATTTTCCTTATTCCTGAACCTCATCATGTCAGCCTACTATGGGACGTAACAAGCAATGACATAAAAAAAAAAAGGGAGGGCAAAAACCTTAATAAACACAACCCAAGAAACAAACAACACAATCCTGCTAAATATTTTAATGGCTGACAGCCGCCGCTATAACAGTAGGTCCGAATGATTCCGCAGGCGGTAGGGAAATATTCACCCTGTAGTGTCGAATAAAGGTGTTAGGTACGCTCCAACTTGTTGCTCTGCATACTACCTCTGACAACAATTTAGCATATGCTGCCCAAGAAGCTGCCATGCCCCTCGTAGAATGCTCCATGACTTTCAAGGATGGTGGAAGATCTATAGCTTTGTACGCAATTTAAATCGTCTTGACGATCCAGGAGGACACAACTCTAGGAGGGACTGCCATGCCTTTTTTTGACGCGCTGAGAAAGACAAAAAGTTGATTCTGCGGCCAAAATTCTTTGGTTTGGTCCAGGTAGGTCGACAAAGACGAACCAGGTCCAGTCTTCCCCTTTTATCTTTCGACCCATCTTCAGGGAATGATGGAAGAACTGGCTCCCAATTCATGGGAAACAAAGTGGCCACTTTAGGAAGGAAACTCGGTAGGGGCCTGAGCACCACTCTGTCTTCATAAATTGAACAGAAGGTCTAATCTTTATTGCTGCCTTCAAAAAACAGACCACCAGAGGATGGAGAGCCCATCTGACTCTTGAAATAGCCGACAGAGCAGAAACCTGGACTTTTAAGGAATTGTAGGTCAAGCCTTTGTCCAGCCCATCCTGGAGGAACTCCAGTATATTAGAGACCGAAGGAGACAAAGAATTCCAATTTCTTTCAGTTGATAAGCGTGCAAAGGCTTTCCAAACCCGGTGATAGGTACTATTGGTTGTCTTCTTTCGAGCCTGCAACAAGGTATCCAGTACTTGATCCGACAGATCTAAATGCCTTAAAGATCTCCCCTCAATCTCCAAAACGTTAATTTCAGTCTCCTGGGGTTGGAGTGATGCAGCCCATTCTGTAGTAGATCTGGACAAGGCAGGAGTGGGATTGACTGACACAACTTCATCCTCCATGCCAACAGAAACCACGGCCTTCTGTGCAAGAAGTGTAACACCATTATTGCCACCACTTTTCCAGCTGGATTTTTAAGAGGACAATGAGGATTAACTGGAGTGGAGGAAACACATAAACCAGAGGAAAACTCCAAGGTTTGGAGAAAGCATCCTGGCCCAGAGCTTGCAGATGCCAGGTTACCGGGAGAAGTAGCGCGGGAATGGGAAATTCTTCTCCGACCCCAACAAATCTATCTCCAGCATTCTCCAAGCCTTGGAAATCCTGTGCAAAATCCTGTGTTTTGATATTTAGACCCCATTCATTGTGATCTATGAATTTTCGACTTATTGATCTGCTAAAACATTCTGATAGGCCATCGTCAAAGAACAAATATTTCTTTCCGCCCACAGGAAGGTTTGACAAGCCACTCTGAGGAACGGCAAGCTTCTGGTACACCCTCAGCGAGCCACGTAAGCCACTGTTGTTCTGTTGTATGAAAGAACTCTGACCTCTTGTCTCTGTAAGACAGGTTGGAACGCTAAGAGAGCGCGTCAAACAGCTTCCAATTCTAGGAGATTTGAACTCAGTGCCAGAGGAGCTTTCCATCGTTCTTGAACATGTTGGCCTAAACAGTGAGCTCTCCAGCCCAAACGACTGGCATCTGTCGTCACAACTACCGGTTCCAGAGATTCAAGTGGCACTCCCCACGACAGATTGTGAGCAACCATCCACCATGCCAGGGAATGTACTATTGGTAATGGTATAAAGATCTTCTGCATCAAGGAGCAACAATCCCATTGGTGGAGGAAATTGCATTGAAACCACCTTTTCTGCCATCTGGCCCAGGGCATTCCCTCACAAGCAGGAACAATTTGGACATCACTACTTTTGGTTTGTTCTGAATTTCCAGAATCTTCCTTTGAGGAAGAAAAACATGGGCTCTCAGTGTATTGAATTGTATGCCTAGATACTCCAAAATCTGTGAGGGTTGCATCTGGCTCTTCCGATAATTGATCAACCATCCAAAGCGACTGAGTGTGTTTCAGGTCAGGGCCACATATTCTTGAAGCAGACTTTTTGAAGGAGCTAGCGACAAGATGTCATCCAAGTAGTGAAATATCTGAATGCCTTCCAGCCTCAGCACCGCGATGACTGCCGGCAGAACCTTTGAAAAGGTCCTGGGAGCCGCACAGAGCCCGAAGGGCAGATATTGAAAGTGAAAATGCAAGCCTTCTATTGCGAAGCAAATAAAACGATGATGAATCGCATCTATTGGTACGTGTGGATACATGTAGCCAGGTCGATCTAAGCCATCCAACTGCCTTTTTTACTACTGAAATGACTCCATCTTGAAAGGCGGGACCTTCAAGGAATTTAGGATCTTTAGGTCCAAACGGGCCTGAAGCCCTAAGACTTTGCAACTAGAAACAAGGGGAAATACATCTCTTGACCCCATTCCTCCCGGCAGTATGTCCTGAGCCATTAGCAACTCCTTTACATACCCTTGCAAATATAGCTTCTGCTCTGGACAGTGTGGAACACCAGTTGCACAAAAACAGCTTGAGGTGGCCTACTTTCAAACTCCAAGTGATTTCCCCTTTGATTGATGTCTAGATCCAGGAGTCCTCTACCTCTTCTGCCCAGACCTCTCTGAAATGAGCCAATCTTGCTCCTACCTGGGAAGACTTGGTGGAGACAACTTCAGAAGGACTTGTCCACTGCTTTTGTAGACTGATTTGACTTGGTTTTGGCACCCTTGGGGAAGGAAGGTCCAGTCCCTTTCCATTGTCTGAAGGATGGTCTACTTGGTCTGTACCAGCAGCTTCTCTGAACCGTCCTTGGGCCTCTTGGAAGAACAAAAGTTCTGGCGTGGTCTCGTTCTCTCTTGCAGGATCAAACCTGATTTTGCGCCTGAAACTCGCTGAATAGCTGACTCCAAAACTTTGCAGAACAAGAGCTTCCCGTCAAATGGGATCGTGCAAAGGCTGTGCTTAGAGGCCTTGTCAGCTGACCAATGTTTCAACCATAAGGCTCTGCGAGCCATCACCGAATGAGCCATGGGTTTTGCGGTCATTCTGACTTGGTCTACAGTAACAATGGGCCGAACGCCCCCCTGTTCGGTTTGCACCAGAACATCTCGAACAGCGAAAAAGTTCTAGTAAACATGCAAACTCTACTAAAGTCTATGGACACGAACATGAAAAATCAAATCTCCTCATTTAAAGGGCTTATATGCAAGTTATTGCCATAAAAAGTGTATGGGGACCTGGGAATTGCCCTGGGGGACATGTATCAATGCAATTGTTTTTGTAGGAGCAGTGATTTTAATGATGCTTAAAGTGAAACAATAAAAATTAAAAATTCCTTCAAATATCGTGCCTGGGGGGTCCCCTTGATGTGCCTTAAAAGTGGCGCATCTGTCTGAGGTATGGAGCCTGCTGTAGCAATACTGACAAAAAAACGTCTTTTAAACTTGCTTGCGGCTGTAATGTATTGTTGGCTCCCGGCAATACAGATAAAAAAATGGCATAGGGCCCCTCCCCCAGTCCACACGAGGCCCTTTGGGTCTGGTATAGCTTTAAAGGGGAACCCCACGCCAAAATGTAAAAAAAAAAAAAAACAGTGTGGGGTCCCCCCCAATATCCATACCAGACCCTTATCCGAGCATGCAGCCTGGCAGGCCAAGAAAGGGGAGGGACGAGAAAGCACTCCCCCCCTCCTGAACCATACCATACTGTACCATCCCTGAACCATGCCCCCCAAAGCACCTTGTCCCCACCCATATGGATGGGGACAGGGGCATCTTCCTGACAACCCTGGGCTGTGGCTGTGGGAGTCTGTGGGTTCCATTCACCAAAAAAGTGTAAAAAAAGAAAAAACACAGTTTTTGACAAGTTCTTTATTAAAAAGAAAAAATGTGACGTCAGAAGGGGGGGGAAGCGGAAGCGTTTTTGAATTTTTTTCTATTTTTCGTGTCCGGCGGGCATCATGATTGAAGATGGATTTACATCAAGGGACACCATTTTTATTTTTTTTTAAAAAAAGGATTTGGCGAATGGGGAGGGGTACTATGTATCCGATACACATTCACATGGGGGGGCTGGGATCTGGGGGCCCCCTTGTTTAAGGGGACTTCCAGATTCCGATAAGCCCCCCACCCACAGACCCTTGACCCAAGGGAAGAGGCCCTTGTCCCCATCAACACCCCAAATGCACCCTCCCCATGTTGAGGGCTAACGTGTAAGCAGCAGCCTTATATAGTGTGGGGCTTGGACTTAGCCCCTGAGCCTAGATTGGCTAAAGGCATCCTGCCTTGGCCAATCATGGCTTTGACAGGACATTGTGCTGTGATTGGCCAAACCATACCGGTCAGGTATATGCTTTTGCCAATCATCAGCAATTAATGCAATGCAACAGCGCTGTGCATTATGGGGCGCTCATCGGCAGAGGAACTTCCCGCCGAGCACTCCATTTGTTTGTGTATTCAGCAAACACATGAACAGCAAATGTTCGAGTCGAACTTACGTTTGACTTAAACACAGAGCCCATCCATAGTCTACAGCTGCCTTCGCCAACAACTGCTCTTTTAATGGACAGTAAAGGAGACGAATTTCCACCTTCCTCCACTTCTCCCGAAGAACTGGCCTCAATATCTGCTACCCAAACTATAAAAGCTGCTGCTACAGAGGTAAAAGCTATAGCTGGCCTGCAGGCCGCTCCCGCTACGGTGTAAATCCTCTTTAAATCTGTATCAGTCCTCCAATCCATGGAATCTTTAAAGGAAAGCGAATCCTCCAGAGGCAGAGTAATATGACGAGCCAGCCTTTGTAATGAAGCTTCCACTTTGGGACTAGATTCCCATAGTTTTGCATCTTTGGAACAAAAAGGATATAACTTTGCGACTCTATTGTGAACATTCAGTCTCTTATCTGGCCTCATCCACTCATCTTCTACAATTTCCTGAATTTCGAAAATGAGAAGAAAGGAAGGAACAGATTTAATCAAATCTGGATAATATTTGCACTGCTTTCTAGGAGGCAAAGTCTCCTCTCACCACCTCATAGACTCCTTTACTGCCTCAACAAAGGCAGGAATTAAAGAGAAGTCGAAATCATGCAATTATGGTTAATTTTCTGACTCATCATTTAAATTGAGGCAGAACGACTTCCCAGGTTCCGAATGCTCTGAAAATGACAACAGCGTGGGCAGTGCTGATTTCCTGGAGACGTTTTTTCATTCCTTCCTTGACTGCCGCCTTAATGTAGGACTTCACTTGTCGCGCATCTGCCGCATTGTTTCGGGCAGCTTCTTTTAGGCAAGATGCACAAACTAGTTTTCCAGGGAGGGCTTCAGCCCAGCATGCCCAACAGGCTTTTTCCTCTGCTTGTGAAGGTGAAGAGGCCCTGGAAGATGACGAGGGCCTTTGCCTGTTCCCTGCGACCTGACTTGTGCTTTCTGGAGGCTTTGCGATGATGTGACACCTCTTGGCTCGGGACCGAGCGGCTACAGTGAGATACAGGTGAGGGCGACCTGGAGTGCCATTCTGACGCCATTCTGACGGAAGTTTATTCCACTGCAGGCCACTTTGATTTTTTTTTATTTTCTGAAAGCGCCACTTCTGACCCTCTTCACGGGTGTTTATCCTGCCCTGGGGTCTTCTCTCTGTAAATAGAGAGAAGGTTGCACTCTTTTAAAAATAATGTAAAAAAAAATAAAAATAACACAGCACCTTTCCATGTGTATCACCAGTGCTTACAGGCAAGAAGGAGAACTGGCAAAATCTACAAGAGAAGAGAAGTCAGCAAATGCCACAGCTGCTATACAGAGGACAGAGGAGAAAAACCTTTGAGCAGCAAGTTGATCAGCTGGAGCGGTCTGGTAGATAGAGATAGGGCAGGCCAAACACTCGGCAGAGCCGCCCTTTATACAGGGTTGATCCGCCAATCCGCACAAGGCATCATACGGTTACTAGGATACCATGTGCGCAGCCCACAAAAGCCCCTCCTGCTCTAGTCACCAAGACTCGGGAATACTTCAGCGGGGCGACTCCCCGCCCAGACAGCAGCCTGCACGAAAAATGCTGTGGGACAACAAGTACCAGCAGTAGAAAACGTAAGCCAGCTGCCTCCTTGCATATCCTTTAACAAAACAGTACTTTATACTGCCACCAGTTTCAGGCATTTAAATACACAGTTATATACAATGTTTGGGGGTTCTAAGTAATTTTCTAGTAAAAATATACGTAGATATTTACATATAAGTGATTAAAATGTGCTTCTTTTGTGGTGTCTTTTCCTTTTCTATTTTTTCATGACTGGTGTAGCCATAAACCTCAACTTTTAGAACTTCTCTCTCATTGGTCAATGAGATAAAGCACACTTGTTTGTTTGCCAAGTGACCCTTCTCTGTTTTTTGAATTGATTAACAACTCTCTCTGATTCATCTGTGTTCCAAATATCCTAACTAAAATCCAACAGAGGTGGATCAGATTATGTATGGCTAATGGTGTCACTTTATTCAGGATGCCAGTACAGCATCAAGTCAATTAAACTCCTGGGATATTGATCTGGTCAGTTAAGTAGCAGAGGGGGTTGTTAATCAGTTTCAGCTGCTTTGGTGGTAATGAAATTAACAACATGTGCACTTGATGGGCAAACATGAGAAACCCCCAAAAACAGGAATGGTTTTACAGGTGGAGGCCACTGAAATTTTTTTTACCTACTGTTTTTTTCTGACTGTTTTTCACTAGTTTTGCATTTGGCTAAGGTCAGTGACACTAGTCATAGCATGAGGCGATACCTGGACCCTAAAGAGGTTGCACAACTCCTCCAGGATGGCACATTGATACGTGCCATTGCCAGAAGGTTTGCTGTGTCTCCCAGTACAGTCTTAAGAGCATTGAGGAGATTCCAGGAGACAAGAAGTTACTCTAGGAGAGGTGGACGGGGCTGTAGAAGGTCCTTAACCCATCAGCAGGACTGGTATCTGTTCCTTTGTGCACGGAGGAACAGGATGAGCACTGCCAGAGCCCTACAAAATGACCCCCAGCAGGCCACTGATGCGAATGCCTCTGACCAAACAATCCGAAACAGACTTTCTGAGGGTGGCCTGAGGGCCCTGTGCTCACTGCCAGGCACTGTGGAGCTTGATTGGCATTTGCTATTGAACACCAGAATTGGCAGGTCGGCCACTGGCCCTGTACTTTTCACAGATGAGAGCAGGTTCACCCTCAGCACATGAGACAGACATAAAAGGGTCTGGTGAGGCCGGGGAGAACGTTATGCTGCCTGTAACATCATTCAGCATGACCGGTTGGTGGTGAGTCAGTGGAGGCATATCCATGGGGGGGGGGGGGGGGTGGCGCACAGACCTCTTTAGCTTAGACAATGGCATTCTGACTGCCATTAGGATTTGGGATGAAATCTTTGGATGCATTTTCAAACCCTACGCTGGTGCAGTGGATCCTGGGTTCCTACTGGTGCACGACGATGCCTGGCCTTTTGTGGCAAGAGTATGCAGCCAGTTCCTGGAGGATGAAGGAATTTATACCACTGAATGGCCCCCATGCTCGCCTGACCTAAATCCAGTAGAACACCTCTGAGACATTATGTTTTGGTCCATCCGACGCCGCCAGGTTGCACCTCAGTCTGTTTAGGAGCTCAGTGATGCCCTGCTCCAGATCTGGGAGGAAATACCCCAGGACACCATCCCTTGTCTCATTAGAAGCATGCCCCGACATTGTCAGGCATGCATACAAGCACGTGGGGGCCATACAAACTACTGAGTACCATTTTGAGTTACTGCAATGAAATTTCAGCAAAATAGACTAGACTGCTGCATCATTTTTTCACTTTGCTTTACAGAGTGTCTTTGAATTAAGCCCTCTGTAGGTTGATAATTTTCATTTCCATCAAACGATGTGGCATCCTTTCGTTCCTAACACATTACCCAGTCCATTTCAGTATAGAAAACCAGCATGATCTTTTTCCCCATTGAGATCTGATGTGTTTTCAAAGTGTTCCTTTAATTTTTTTGAGCAGTGTATTTATGTATAGAAAAAAATGGCTCATATATCAGAGAGAATGTGTCAGATACAACCTTTTGAATAATTGATGTGACTTGCAATATGGAACATTACATTTTATTTATTTTGTGTGTTGGTGTACATTTGCCAAGGGTCTATGCGTGTTTTTTTAACCACTTGCCTACTGGGCACTTTTTTCAGCTTTTAGCGCTGTCGCACTTTGAATGACAATTGCACGGTCATGAACACTGTACCCAAATTAACTTTTTATCATTTTTTCAAACAAATAGAGCTTTCTTTTGGCTGGTATTTAATCACTACTGGGGTTTTTATTTTTTTGCTGAGCAAACAAAAAAAGACCGACAATTTTGAAAAAAAAAAACAGTTTTATAGTTTGTTATAAAATTCTGAAAACAGGTAATTTGAGGTGGCACTGATGGGTACTGATAGGTAATTGATGAGGTGGCACTGATGGGTACTGATAGGCACTGATAAGCTACACTGATGGGCACTGATAGGCGGCACTGATAGGCGGTACTGTTCGGGACTGATAGGCAACACTGGTGGGCACTGATAAGGTGGCACTGATCTGATGGGCACTGATAAGCTGGCACTGATAAGGTGGTACTGTAGGTGGCACTGATGGGTGACACTGATGGGCGGCACTGAAGGGCATTGGTAGGTGGCACTGAAGGGCAGTAATAGGCAGCACTCATGGGCACTGATGGGCAATAATAAGTGGCACTGTTGGGTGGCACTGATGGCCACTAATAGGTGGCACTGATGGGTGGCACTAATGGGCAATGATAGGCACTGGTAGGTGACACCTATGATGGGGCACTGATTCGCACTGATAGGTGGCACTAATGAGCACTGATAGGTGGCACTAGTAGGTGGTGCTGGTGGACACTGGTGGGCACTGGTAGGTGGCACTAGTGGGAACTGGCAGATGGCACTGGTGGGCACAGGTAGGTGGCGATTGTGGGCACTTGTAGGTGGCACTGGTGGGCACTGGTAGGTGGCACTGGTGGGTACAATTTGCCCTCTCCTCTTCAGGACCGATGTCCCTCTGACAGCAGCCGGTGATAGTTTTCTTTTTATCCTCACACTAACAATGTGAGGAGAAAAAAACAGCTGATTGCCGGCTGCTCTTTACTTCACATGATCAGCTGTCACTGACTGACAGCTGATCACGTGGTAAGGGGGCAGGAGAGCGCAGGCCGCTCGTGCACGGTAGGACATCAATGTACGTCCTCCCGGCAATTTAGGTCCGTGCTGTAGCCATCTTTCGCCTATAGCGTGGGCGTCATGTAGTTAATCTAACACCTTCAGTAAAATGGTTAGAAAAGGTTCTATGTACCGTGTAATATTTCCCTTTGGGAGGTGTTGTATAGACAAGTGGAATTACAAAATCTCTTACTAAACTTCTCTCCCACATTCCTTTTGGTGGACAGGATGTGATAATGAGTCCTCTCAACATGATGAAAAGGTACCATACTTTGTAAAAGCCTTTGATGTGCTCCCTGCCAAGGTGAACACCAACGTTGACATTGCAATGGTGGGGGATGGGCGACAAGCTCGTCTTCCTTCATTTTACTGAACACTGAACCACTTTGAACTGTTTTTTTTTTTTTACTTATTGTAGGTTTTGTATTTGTATAGCACCAACAATGTATGTAACACTTAACATATATTGTACATTTACATCAGTCCATGCCCTCAGGGAGCTTACAATCTAAGGTCCCTAACTCATGTTCATATATACATACAGTATCTCACAAACGTGAGTACACCCCTCACATTTTTGTAAATATTTTATTATATCTTTTCATGTGACAACACTGAAGAAATGACACTTTGTTACAATGTAAAGTAATGAGTGTACAGCTTGTATAACAGTGTAAATTTGCTGTCCCCTCAAAATAATTCAACACACAGTCATTAACCACTTGCCGACCGCCGCACGACTATCTACGTCGGCGGTCAGCCCCTCACAGGCAAACTAACGTAGGGCTACGTTGCTTGCTTGTGAGGGTCTAGGGAGCGAGCGCGCGCCCCCGGAGGCGCGCTCCCGCGTGGTCACGGACCCCCCCGCGCGTGTGACCAGCGGACCCGATGTCCGCCGGCCACTCGGCGATCGGCGGGGGAGAGGGAGAATGTCAGGCAGCTTGTGTAAACAAACTGCCTGTCATTCTCCTCGCTGCAAAGACACTGATAAAATGGATCTAGTATGTAGATCCGTTGATCAGTGTCCTTACAGCTAGAGCCACAGCCAATCACAGTAGAAACCACGCCCCTAGGGACACACACAGCCCCTCCCTTCCAAATAAAGTTAACCCCTTCACTACCAGTGTATTTTTACAGTAACAGTGCATATATATAGCACTGATTACTGTAGAAATGTCACTGGTAACCCCAAAAGTGTCAAAAATGTCAGTCAAGGGTCCGATCTGTCCGCCGCAATGTCGCAGTACCGCAAAAAAAATCGCAGATCGCCGCCATTACGCGTTAAAAAAAAAAACAACAAAAATGACAAAAATCTTTCCCTTTGTTAGTAAACGCGATAACTTTTGCGCAAACCAAACAAAATACGCTTTTTGCGATTTTTTTTACCAAACATAGGTAGCATAAAACAAATTGGCCGAAAATTTTTAAAAATTTTGATTTTTACATTTTTTTTGGGGGGAATTTCATATAAAAAAATGTGAAAAATATTGCTATTTTTGCAAAATTGACGCTCTTTTTTTGTTTATAGCGCGTGATCAAAAAATCGCACAGGTGATCAAATACCACCAAAAGAAAGCTCTGTTTGTGGGAAAAAAAGGACGTCAAATTCGTTTAGGTACAGCGTCGCACGACCGCGCAATTGTGCGTTAAATTCACGCAGTGCCGAATCGCAAAATACCCCCTGGTCGGAATGGGGGTAAAATCTTCCGGGGCTTAAGTGGTTAATGTCTAAACCGCTGGCAACAAAAGTGAGTACACCCCTAAGGGAAAATGTCCAAATTGTGCCCAATTAGCCATTTGCCCTCCCCAGTGTCATGTAACTCGTTAGTGTTAGAAGGTCTCAGGTGTGAATTGGAAGCAGGTGTGTTAAATTTGGTGTTATCGCTCTCACTCTCTCATACTGGCTACTGGAAGTTCAACATGGCACCTCATGGCAAAGAACTCTCTGAGGATCTGAAAAAAAGAATTGTTGCTCTACATAAAGATGGTCTAGGCTATAAGAAGATTGCCAAGACCCTGAAACTGAGCTGGCCAAGACCATACAGCGGTTTACCAGGACAGGTTCCACCCAGAACAGGTCTCTCCATGGTCGACTACAGAAGTTGAGTGCATGTGCTCAGCGTCATATCCAGAGGTTGTCTTTGGGAAATAGATGTATAAGTGCTGCCAGCATTCATACGTTGGTAGTTTGAAGGGGTGAAAAGAGGGGTCAGCCTGTCAGTTCTCAGACTATACGCCGCACACTGCATTAAATTGATCTGCATGGCTGTCGTCCCAGAAGGAAGCCTCTTCCAAAGATGATGCACAAGAAAGCCTGCAAACAGTTTGCTGAAGACAAGTAGACTAAGGACATGGAATACTGGAACCATGTTTGTGGTCTGATGAGACCAAGATAAACCTATTTGGTTCAGATGGTGTCAAGCGTGTGTGGTGGCAACCAGGTGAGGAGTACAAAGACAAGTGTGTATTGCCTACAGTCAAGCATGGTGGTGGGAGTGTCATGGTCTGGGGCTGCATGAGTGCTGCCGGCACTGGGGAGCTACAGTTCATTAAGGGAACCATGAATGCCAACATGTACTGTGACATACTGAAGCAGAGCATGATCCCCTCCCTTCGGAGACTGGACCGCAGGGCAGTATTACAACATGGTAACAACCCCAAACACACCTCCAAGATGACCACTGCCTTGCTAAAGAAGCTGAGGGTAAAGGTGATAGACTGGCCAAGCATGGCTCCAGACCTAAACCCTATTGAGCATCTGTGGGGCGTCCTCAAACGGAAGATGGAGGAGTGCAAGGTCTCTAACATCCACCAGCTCCGTGATGTCGTCATGGAGGAGTGGAAGAGGACTCCGGTGGCAACTTGTGAAGCTCTGGTGAACTCCATGCCCAAGAGAGTTAAGGCAGTGCTGGAACATAATGATGGCCACACAAAATATTAACACTTTGGGTCCAATTTGGACATTTTCACTTATGGGTGTACTGACTTTTGTTGCCAGCGGTTTAGACATTATTGGCTGTGTGTTGAGTTATTTTGAGGGGACAGCAAATTTACACTGTTATACAAGCTGTACACTCACTATTTTACATTGTAGCAAAGTGTCATTTCTTCAGTGTTGTCACATGAAAAGATTTAATAAAATATTTACAAAAATGTGAGGGGTGTGCTCACTTTTGTGAGATACTGTATACTAGGGCCAATTTAAGCAGAAGCCAATTAACCTGCCAGCATTTGTTTTGGAGTGTGGGAGGAAATTAAAGTACCTGGAGGAAACCTATGCAAGCACAGAGACAACATGCAAATGCCATGCAGGTAGTGCCTAGGTTGAGATTTGAACCGAAGACCCTGTAAAAGCGTGTGCATTTCCAAGGCATTCCTAAGGCATGTCGTAGAAAGGTTTCATGTTTGAAAAACACTGACCTTCAAGCTGTATGAGAAGGTCTGCTCCTTGCTGACCATTTTTGGTTTCAAGTGTACCTCTAATTCCTATCTTTTTTTTTTTTTTTTTATGTATGCATTTATTTATTTATTTGTAGGAGATATGGCTAAGGCTGGGTTCACACTAAATATGCATGCAGCTCACAGCAGGGGTCCGGTGCATCACTGTTCTCAGGGACGAATCAGGTCTGAATTTTTGCCTGAATTCGGACCTAAAACTGAGTCAAAGACGCACAGGACCCTTGTGCAATCTGTTCCGATGATGTGTGAACCGGCTCCATTGAGAGCTGGGCACACTCTCCTGTCATGCAAATTGGATGAGGGGAAAACGCAATCCAATTTGCACTAGTGTGAACCCAGCCTAAGGTAACCCCTTTTATTTTTTACTGGTGTACAAGCATACAGTGAGATTTCCCCTTCACTTCCTGTTTTACTATAAACTATATATAGATAGCAAGACATAAATGTCAATAACATATTGATCCTATCCACCTTTACAATACATTAGCCTTGAACCTCACAACACTCATCTACTCAACTCATATTCTATTGATAACATTCTGCATCCCTAAAAATGGTCTTAGGAGTTTTTCCTTCACAAAGCACCGCTAGCAAACACATAATAGCTCTGTTATTGCTTTAGCTATCAGAAAAGATTTTTGTCTATGTCATTGAAGCTGAATTTAAATCTATTGCAAAAACCAGCAAGCAAAATACAGCTTAACAACAGCAGAGAGAGCTTCTAAATAGGGTTGAGCGGACACCTAGATGTCCGTGTTCGACGGGTTCGGCCGAACTTTAAAAAAAAGTCCGGGTCCGTGTCCCGGACTTTTACCGAACTTTTCCCGGACACCGAACCCCATTGAAGTCAATGGGGACCCGAACTTTAAGGCACTAAAATGGCTCTAAAACACCAAAGGAAAGGGCTAGAGTGCTGCAAATGGCAGCAAAACGTAATTAAGAGCATGGCAAGTGCTCTGCAAACAAATGTGGATAGGGAAATAACTTAAAACAACAAAAAAAAACAGAAAAATAAAACAATGTTCTTCTTCATCTCTGAAGGACGAGGCCCATATGGAGTAGGAGGGAGGTTGAGGTGGTGGTGGATGTGGCGGTGACATAGGCGTGCGCACAGGGTGTGCTGGGTGTGCCTGGGCACACCCTAATCACCTAGGGCACATAGCATTGCCAGTGAGGAGATGGGAAAGATCTCCCTGGGACCTGCTCTGCTCTATTTCTCCTTGCCTACAGGTACATGGCCCCGATACATTACTCTCCCTGCTGGCAAACACATGCATGTGTATTTCAACTTTGGGGTGCACACCTTAATGCAATAGGCTGCGCACACCTATGGGCGGTGTAGGTGGAAGCGGCGGTGGAGGAGGACCAGGGCCGGATTAACAGCATCATGGGCTTGGTGCTGAGGATTTTGAAGGGCCTTAAGGGCCGTGCCTTGCCATGCACCCAGAGGAGGAAGGGTGCAGCCATGCATGCCTAATTCAACATGGGATGCTGTCTCTGAAGCCCATAAACACATCCATGCATCGCCAACTGTCCCTCCTTGTCCGGCCTTCACGCTGTGTGGGGAGGTTCTGAGGGTGCTGCCTGGGGAAGCGAGCATAGAAGCCAGACTTCTGTGTTTACAAGTGACAGAAGAGCGGTAACAGTGAATATGGCCAACCCGGGGCCTATATAAAAGGTAGGGGCCTGGAGCTGCAGCTCCAATAGCCCCTACATTAATCTGGCCCTGAGGAGGAGGACGAGGTAGCCAACACTGCTTCTTTTCAAAAATTTTAAATGAGGGTACACCCCAAAAGAGTGAGAAAGAGCAAAAATGGAACAATGGGTGGGTAAGGTCGGTATCCATTGCTATTCTGCATAAGGTACGGAAAAGTCCCGTGGGATCCATGCCTGGTTCATTTTAATGAACGTGAGCTTGTCCACATTGTCTCTGGACAGGCGGCTGCGCTTGTCTGTTATAACGCCCCCAGCCGTGCTAAATACCCGTTCAGATAATACACTGGCTGCAGGGCACGCCAGCACCTCCAAGGCGTAAAGGGCAAGCTCAGGCCATGTGCCCAATTTGGAGACCCAGAAGTTGAAGGGGGCAGACCCGTCATTCACTACATGTAGGCGTGTGCACACATACTGCTCCACCATGTTGGTAAAATGCTGCCTCCTGCTAAGACGTTCCATCTGAGCTGCTGGTGCTGCTGTTTGTTGTGGCGTGCTGACAAAGCTTTTCCACATTTCGGCCATGCTAACCCTGCCTTCTGAGGTGCTGGCGGTGCCCTGGTTGCGTTGGCGACCTCCTCCTCCTCCTCCTCTGCCTTGTGCTTCCACTGTGGCCCCGCTGTCAGATGGGAATGCCAGCAGCATGGCGTCTACCAGCGTGCGCTTGTACTCGCGCATCTTGCGATCGCGCTCCAGTGAGTGAATTAAGGACGGTACGTTGTCCTTGTAACGGGGATCCAGCAGCGTGGCCACCCAGTAATCAGCACAAGTTAGAATGTGGGCAACTCGGCGGTCGTTGTGGAGACACTGCAGCATGTAATCGCTCATGTGTGCCAGGCTGCCCAGAGGCGACGAAAGGCTGTCCTCTGTGGGAGGTGTATCGTCCGTGTCCTCTGTATCCCCCCAGCCACGCACCAGTGATGGCCATGAGCTGGCCTGGGTGCCACCCTGCTGTGAACATGGTTCCATCTCCTCCTCCAGCTCCTCCTCCTCCTCATCCTCCTCATCCTCCAGAACTGTGCCCCTGCTGGACAATTGTGTCCCTGGCGTTTGTGTGTGCAGGAACCCACCCTCGGAGCCCCTTGCGAATGACTGCCCTGAAAGCCTTTGAAATGTTACCTCTTCATCCTCCTCCTCCTCCTCCTCATCCTGTGCCACATCCTCTTCCATCATCGCCCAAATTGTTTTTTCAAGGAGGCATAGAAGTGGGATAGTTAAGCTGAGAATGGCGTCATTGCCACTGGCCATGTTGGTGGAGTACCCAAAACAGCGCAACAAGGCACAATATATGCAAATGTCAAATATGCAAACTATGCCGCAATTTAATGTTTTTTACACCAAAAGGGTGTGTATTGAATAGCGGAATAGGATAAAAAACTGTGTATCTCACACGTACAAACACAGACTAGGCCCGATTAAATTTTTTCCTACCCTAAAGGGAGGATGAGGAAGAGGAGTATGGAACATGCAGCACCCTCAAATCTTCAGAAGTATGAGATGAACCCCAAAAACTTGGAAAGGTGGATCTCTCTCACACGTACCAACACAGACTATCCCCCAATTTAACTGATCCCCAAAGGTTTTTGATTAAATAGCGGAATAGAAAATATGATCCAAAAAAAGTGTATGTATATCACACGTACACAACCACACTAGGCCCCAATTACTATTGTTTGTACCCCTAAAAGGCTAGATGAGGAGTAGGGGGGGTATGGAACAGGCAGCACCCTCAAACCTTCAGAAGTATGAGATGAACCCCAACAACTTGGAAAGGTGGATCTCTCTCACACGTACCAACACAGACTATCCCCCAATTTAACTGATCCCCAAAGGTTTTTGATTAAATAGCGGAATAGAAAATATGATCCAAAAAAAGTGTATGTATATCACACGTACACAACCACACTAGGCCCCAATTACTATTGTTTGTACCCCTAAAAGGCTAGATGAGGAGTAGGGGGGGTATGGAACAGGCAGCACCCTCAAACCTTCAGAAGTATGAGATGAACCCCAACAACTTGGAAAGGTGGATCTCTCTCACACGTACCAACACAGACTATCCCCCAATTTAACTGATCCCCAAAGGTTTTTGATTAAATAGCGGAATAGAAAATATGATCCAAAAAAAGTGTATGTATATCACACGTACACAACCACACTAGGCCCCAATTACTATTGTTTGTACCCCTAAAAGGCTAGGAGTAGGGGGAGTATGGAACAGGCAGCACCCTCAAACCTTCAGAAGTATGAGATGAACCCCAACAACTTGGAAAGGTGGATCTCTCTCACACGTACCAACACAGACTATCCCCCAATTTAACTGATCCCCAAAGGTTTTTGATTAAATAGCGGAATAGAAAATATGATCCAAAAAAAGTGTATGTATATCACACGTACACAACCACACTAGGCCCCAATTACTATTGTTTGTACCCCTAAAAGGCTAGGAGTAGGGGGAGTATGGAACAGGCAGCACCCTCAAACCTTCAGAAGTATGAGATGAACCCCAACAACTTGGAAAGGTGGATCTCTCTCACACGTACCAACACAGACTATCCCCCAATTTAACTGATCCCCAAAGGTTTTTGATTAAATAGCGGAATAGAAAATATGATCCAAAAAAAGTGTATGTATATCACACGTACACAACCACACTAGGCCCCAATTACTATTGTTTGTACCCCTAAAAGGCTAGATGAGGAGTAGGGGGGGTATGGAACAGGCAGCACCCTCAAACCTTCAGAAGTATGAGATGAACCCCAACAACTTGGAAAGGTGGATCTCTCTCACACGTACCAACACAGACTATCCCCCAATTTAACTGATCCCCAAAGGTTTTTGATTAAATAGCGGAATAGAAAATATGATCCAAAAAAAGTGTATGTATATCACACGTACACAACCACACTAGGCCCCAATTACTATTGTTTGTACCCCTAAAAGGCTAGATGAGGAGTAGGGGGGGTATGGAACAGGCAGCACCCTCAAACCTTCAGAAGTATGAGATGAACCCCAACAACTTGGAAAGGTGGATCTCTCTCACACGTACCAACACAGACTATCCCCCAATTTAACTGATCCCCAAAGGTTTTTGATTAAATAGCGGAATAGAAAATATGATCCAAAAAAAGTGTATGTATATCACACGTACACAACCACACTGGGCCCCAATTACTATTGTTTGTACCCCTAAAAGGCTAGATGAGGAGTAGGGGGAGTATGGAACAGGCAGCACCCTCAAACCTTCAGAAGTATGAGATGAACCCCAACAACTTGGAAAGGTGGATCTCTCTCACACGTACCAACACAGACTATCCCCCAATTTAACTGATCCCCAAAGGTTTTTGATTAAATAGCGGAATAGAAAATATGATCCAAAAAAAGTGTATGTATATCACACGTACACAACCACACTAGGCCCCAATTACTATTGTTTGTACCCCTAAAAGGCTAGATGAGGAGTAGGGGGGGTATGGAACAGGCAGCACCCTCAAACCTTCAGAAGTATGAGATGAACCCCAACAACTTGGAAAGGTGGATCTCTCTCACACGTACCAACACAGACTATCCCCCAATTTAACTGATCCCCAAAGGTTTTTGATTAAATAGCGGAATAGAAAATATGATCCAAAAAAAGTGTATGTATATCACACGTACACAACCACACTAGGCCCCAATTACTATTGTTTGTACCCCTAAAAGGCTAGATGAGGAGTAGGGGGGGTATGGAACAGGCAGCACCCTCAAACCTTCAGAAGTATGAGATGAACCCCAACAACTTGGAAAGGTGGATCTCTCTCACACGTACCAACACAGACTATCCCCCAATTTAACTGATCCCCAAAGGTTTTTGATTAAATAGCGGAATAGAAAATATGATCCAAAAAAAGTGTATGTATATCACACGTACACAACCACACTAGGCCCCAATTACTATTGTTTGTACCCCTAAAAGGCTAGGAGTAGGGGGAGTATGGAACAGGCAGCACCCTCAAACCTTCAGAAGTATGAGATGAACCCCAACAACTTGGAAAGGTGGATCTCTCTCACACGTACCAACACAGACTATCCCCCAATTTAACTGATCCCCAAAGGTTTTTGATTAAATAGCGGAATAGAAAATATGATCCAAAAAAAGTGTATGTATATCACACGTACACAACCACACTAGGCCCCAATTACTATTGTTTGTACCCCTAAAAGGCTAGATGAGGAGTAGGGGGGGTATGGAACAGGCAGCACCCTCAAACCTTCAGAAGTATGAGATGAACCCCAACAACTTGGAAAGGTGGATCTCTCTCACACGTACCAACACAGACTATCCCCCAATTTAACTGATCCCCAAAGGTTTTTGATTAAATAGCGGAATAGAAAATATGATCCAAAAAAAGTGTATGTATATCACACGTACACAACCACACTGGGCCCCAATTACTATTGTTTGTACCCCTAAAAGGCTAGATGAGGAGTAGGGGGAGTATGGAACAGGCAGCACCCTCAAACCTTCAGAAGTATGAGATGAACCCCAACAACTTGGAAAGGTGGATCTCTCTCACACGTACCAACACAGACTATCCCCCAATTTAACTGATCCCCAAAGGTTTTTGATTAAATAGCGGAATAGAAAATATGATCCAAAAAAAGTGTATGTATATCACACGTACACAACCACACTAGGCCCCAATTACTATTGTTTGTACCCCTAAAAGGCTAGATGAGGAGTAGGGGGGGTATGGAACAGGCAGCACCCTCAAACCTTCAGAAGTATGAGATGAACCCCAACAACTTGGAAAGGTGGATCTCTCTCACACGTACCAACACAGACTATCCCCCAATTTAACTGATCCCCAAAGGTTTTTGATTAAATAGCGGAATAGAAAATATGATCCAAAAAAAGTGTATGTATATCACACGTACACAACCACACTAGGCCCCAATTACTATTGTTTGTACCCCTAAAAGGCTAGGAGTAGGGGGAGTATGGAACAGGCAGCACCCTCAAACCTTCAGAAGTATGAGATGAACCCCAACAACTTGGAAAGGTGGATCTCTCTCACACGTACCAACACAGACTATCCCCCAATTTAACTGATCCCCAAAGGTTTTTGATTAAATAGCGGAATAGAAAATATGATCCAAAAAAAGTGTATGTATATCACACGTACACAACCACACTAGGCCCCAATTACTATTGTTTGTACCCCTAAAAGGCTAGGAGTAGGGGGAGTATGGAACAGGCAGCACCCTCAAACCTTCAGAAGTATGAGATGAACCCCAACAACTTGGAAAGGTGGATCTCTCTCACACGTACCAACACAGACTATCCCCCAATTTAACTGATCCCCAAAGGTTTTTGATTAAATAGCGGAATAGAAAATATGATCCAAAAAAAGTGTATGTATATCACACGTACACAACCACACTAGGCCCCAATTACTATTGTTTGTACCCCTAAAAGGCTAGATGAGGAGTAGGGGGAGTATGGAACAGGCAGCACCCTCAAATCTTCAGAAGTATGAGATTGTGTTCACTGTACCCCACAAAGATTGAGTTCACTGCACCCCACAATGATTGTGTTCACTGCACCCCACAAAGATTGTGTTCACTGCACCTCACAAAGATTGTGTTCACTGTACCCCCCAAAGATTGTGTTCACTGCACCCCACAAAGATTCTGTTCACTGTACCCCACAAAGATTGTGTTCACTGCACCCTAAAAGGATGTTGTTCACTGCACCCCACAAAGATTGTGTTCACTGCACCCTAAAAGGATGTTGTTCACTGCATCCCAAAAAGATTGTGTTCACTGTACCCCCCCAAAGATTGTGTTCACTGCACCCCACAAAGATTGTGTTCACTGCACCCCAAAAAGATTGTGTTCACTGTACCCCCCAAAGATTGTGTTCACTGCACCCCAAAAAGATTGTGTTCACTGTACCCCCCAAAGATTGTGTTCACTGCACCCCACAAAGATTCTGTTCACTGTACCCCACAAAGATTGTGTTCACTGCACCCCAAAAAGATTGTGTTCACTGTACCCCCCCAAAGATTGTGTTCACTGCACCCCACAAAGATTCTGTTCACTGCACCCCACAAAGGATTTTGTTCACTGCACCCCAAAAAGATTGTGTTCACTGCACCCCAAAAAGGATTTTGATCACTGCACCCCAAAAAGGATGTTGTTCACTGCACCCCAAAAATGATTTTGTTCACTCCACCCCAAAAAGATTGTGTTCACTGCACCCCACAAAGATTGTGTTCACTGCACCCCAAAAAGATTGTGTTCACTGTACCCCCCAAAGATTGTGTTCACTGCACCCCACAAAGATTCTGTTCACTGTACCCCACAAAGATTGTGTTCACTGCACCCCAAAAAGATTGTGTTCACTGCACCCCAAAAAGGATGTTGTTCACTGCACCCCAAAAAGGATGTTGTTCACTCCACCCCAAAAAGATTGTGTTCACTGCACCCCACAAAGATTGTGTTCACTGCACCCCAAAAAGATTGTGTTCACTGCACCCCAAAAATGATTTTGTTCACTGCACCCCAAAAAGGATTTTGTTCACTGCACCCCAAAAAGGATGTTGTTCACTCCACCCCAAAAAGATTGTGTTCACTGCACCCCAAAAAGATTGTGTTCACTGCACCCCACAAAGGATTTTGTTCACTGCACCCCAAAAAGATTGTGTTCACTGCACCCCAAAAAGGATGTTGTTCACTGCACCCCAAAAAGGATTTTGTTCACTGCACCCCAAAAAGATTGTGTTCACTGCACCCCACAAAGGATTTTGTTCACTGCACCCCACAAAGATTGTGTTCACTGCACACCAAAAAGGATTGTGTTCACTGCACCCCAAAAAGATTTTGTTCACTGCACCCCAAAAAGATTGTGTTCACTGCAGCCCAAAAAGATTGTGTTCACTGCAGCCCAAAAAGATTGTGTTCACTGCAGCCCAAAAAGATTGTGTTCACTGCAGCTCACACACAGAAAAATGGATGTGGATCACTGACACCTGCCTATCTCCAATCCCACACCACACAGCAATATCGATTGTAGTTTGTAGAACACAGTTTCCCTAAAATTCAGCAGACTCTGTCCCTAACAGGATTGAGAAGAGATCGTAGATCAGGATTAAGTGCAGATTCACCCCACCCCCCACACAGCAATATCGATTGTAGTTTGTAGAAGACACTGACCCTATAATTCAGCAGACTCTATCCCTAAAATGCCTACAACTCGCCCTGCCTAAACACTCCGACCTGTCCCTCAATTCTATCCGGACACAAATGGTTTTTTCCTGCCTATCTTTCCCTAATCAGCAGCCAGCACATTGATGTGTGCTCTGTCCCTTAGCTAAGCAGCAGAATGACGCTGCTGCGGCGGCTGCCTCGAACTTATAAAGACTTGGTCACATGCTTCAGACGGCCAATCACAGCTACTAAGACATTTGCAGGCATGGCTGGGATGGCTTAAGGCACACCAGTTAAACGATTGTTGATTGGCTGTTGAAAGCCCGCCATGAAAAGAGCGCCAAAGCATGCAAAACCCGGAAATAAAACGACCGAACACGGATTTTTACCCGAACATACAGTAAAGTGTCCGTGTCCGTGTTCGGGTAAAAAAAATCCAATTATTCGGTACGAACACGAATAATACAGTCCGTGTTCGCTCAACACTACTTCTAAATAATAAAATAGAAAAAAGATTGAGATGGAGAGAGAGGGAGAGAATGAAATGGTTGTGTGGTGACACAAGTCTAAGAAACAAATTAGCATCCACATACCATTCCGAAAGGTGATGTAGGTCAATTTATATACAGTATGTATATATATATATATATATATATATATATATATATAAAAGAAAAAAGTCCAGGATTGCTGCAATTGTATTTACTAAACAAAAAGTAAATAATACACACACACATATACAAAAATGGAAAGGTTCCATAACAACGGTTTTTGGGCTAAAATTAGTTCTAGAAGGGTGTGAACGAATTCTAGCCTGAAACCGTTGGTATGGAACCTTTTCATTTTTGTATATTTGTATATATTATTTTGTTATTATTTTTGTTACTTTTTGTTCAATAAATTACAGCGCAGCAATCCTGGACTTTTTTCTTCTATGTGGCCTGTGGTAGGGCCTGATTGCATGCACCTGCAAGTTAGCTGAGTGCCGTTCACCTCACCTATTCACTATATATATATATATATATATATATATATACACAGTATCTCATAAATATTTTATTATATCTTTTCATGTGACAACACTGATGAAATGACACTTTGCTACAATGTAAAGTAGTGAGTGTACAGCTTGTATAACAGTGTAAATTTTCTGTCCCCTTAAGATAACACACAGCCATTAATGTCCAAACCGCTGGCAACAAAATTGAGTACACCCCTAAAAGAAAATGTCCAAATTGGGCCCAAACAGCCATTTTCCCTCCCTGGTGTCTCGTGGGGAAGGGGTGGGGGGGGGGGGTCAGCCTGTCAGTGCTCAGACCATACGCCGCACACTGCATTAAATTGGTCTGCATGGCTGTCGTCCCATAAGGAAGCCTCTTCTAAAGATGATGCACAAGAAAACCTGCAAACAGTTTGCTGAAGACAAGTAGACTAAGGACATGGATTACTGTAACCATGTCCTGTGGTCTGATGAGACCAAGATAAACCTATTTGATTCAGATGGTGTCAAGCATGTGTGGTGGCAACCAGGTGAGGAGTACAAAGACAAGTGTCTTGCCTACAGTCTAGCATAGTGGTGGGAGTGTCATGGTCTGGGACTGCATGAGTGCTGCCAGCAATGGGGAGCTACAGTTTATTGAGGGAACCATGAATTACAACATGTACTGTGACATACTGAAGCAGAGCATAATCCCCTCGCTTCGGAGACTGGGCCGCAGGGCAGTATTCCATCATGATTACGACCCCAAACACTCCTCCAAGACGACCACTGCCTTGCTAAAGAAGCTGAGGGTAAATGTGATGGACTGGCCAAGCATGTCTCCAGACCTAAACCCTATTGAGCATCTGTGGGGCATCTTCAAACATAAGGTGGAGGAGTGCAAGGTCTCTAACATCCACCAGCTCCATAATATTGTCATGGAGGAGTGGAAGAGGACTCCAGTGGTAACCTGTGAAGCTCTGGTGAACTCCATGCCCAAGAGGGTTAAGGCGGTGCTGTAAAATAATGGTGACCACACAAAATATTGACACTTTGGGCCCAATTTGGACATTTTAACTTAGTGGTGTACTGACTTTTGTTGCCAACAATTTAGGCATTAAAGGCTGTACGTTAGGTTATTTCGAGAGGACAGCAAATTTACACTGTTATACAAGCTGTACACTCACTACTTTACACTGTAGCAAAGTGTAATTTCTATAGTGTTGTCACATGAAAAGATATAATAAAATATTTACAAAAATGTGAGGGGAGGGGTGTACTCACTTTTGTGAGATACTGTGTGTGTGTGATATATACAGTATATATACACTGCTCAAAAAAGTTAAAGGAACACTTTGAAAACACATCAGATCTCAATAGAGAAAATATTGTGCTGGATATCTATACTGATATGGACTGGGTAATGTGTTAGGAATAGGAACTAAAGGATACCACATTGTTTATATAAATGAAAATTATCAACGTACAGAGGTTGAATTTAAAGAAATCACAAAAATCAAAGTGAAAAAATGATGCAGCAGGCTAGTCCATTTTGCAGAAATTTAATTGCAGCAGCTCAAAATGGTACTCAGCAGTTTGTATGGCCTCCACGTGCTTGTATGCATGCCTGCCAACATCGGGGCATGCTCCTTTTGAGGTGACATATGGTGTCCTATGTTATTTTCTCCCAGATCTGGACCAGGGCATCACTGAGCGTCTGAACAGACTGAGGTGCAACCTGGTGACGTCAAATGGGCCAAAACATAATGTCCAAGAGACGAGCATGGGAGCCATTTAATGGTATAAATTCTTTTATGCTCCAGGAAGTGGCTGCATACTCTCGCCACATGAGGCCGGGCATTGTCATGAACCAGGAGGAACTAGGGTTGCCACCTCATCCCTTTAAACCAGGACACATATTAATTACACAGGTTCAATATATGAGGGAAGAAGACAGGGATGCAACAATAGTGTGATTCCGTATAAAAAAAATTGAAGACAACTAAAACTTTTTACACTCACCACAGATGTTGGTGTCACTCCTGACACTAGGATCTAGGACCGCCCCGTGAAGAAGTCAGGTGACGAAACCGGTAGGGCGCGGGCTAAGGACGCTGAAGCTACACCGCTGTAAACCAAGGAACCCACGCTTGCGGCGATCAGCTGAGCGGCCAGAGTGATGGGAGATTTGACTTATGCCTAGATCCTAGTCTCAGGAGTGACACCAACATTTGTGAGTGTATAGTATAGTATAGTGTATAGTAAATATAAACTGCTAAATACCTTTTCTCATCAGCAGTATATAGCAGTGTTATAACTTCTATCAGTGTCTGGTAAAAGCATGAAGAGGAGTTTTAATTCGCCTCTGACTGTCCTTTGAGGCTGCAGAACCTCTGACCCTTGGTCTGGACAGTGCTGAGCACATCTGTGCTGATCAGATGCACCCTCCAAAGAAGAAAAAAAAAAAAACACTCTAGCGATACACACCGAACTGAGCATGTGCAGAGCGAATCTAAAGGCTCTGTGCTATCAGCAGATGGACCAGGGACAGTGGAAAAGGGGAGGATCAGATAATATAGGATCATACAGCCTTTTTACACAATGCAGGCAGTGTTTGTTAAGTGAGTATAACAGGCATGCTTTACTGCATATACAAACTGATTTTACTGTTATGGGTTTAGAAACACTTTAATTGTATAATGAAGAGATGTAATAGTCTATTCCCAGAAAGATATAAAAAAAAAAGAAAAAAGAAAATCAAAACACTGCAACAACATATACACAAATTCAATATAAATATGCAATGAATAGTTTGTGGAATTTGAAGCAGATTTTTTTCATGTATCTCTCCTCTTTTCATGAACATACTTTTATGTCTGAGTGAGAGCAGCTTTCATCAATTATGCTATTTAACCACTTGCCGACCAGCCACGGTACATATACTGCGGCAGGTTCCCACAAAAAGATGTACCCGCACATCGCTTTGCGGTAGTGCTCGTGCACGTGCCCAATCGCCAGAGGGGAAGCTAATCTGCGGGGGCCGGTAGCCGCAATCGCTGCCAGGCACCCGCAATCGCTCCCTGTTGAGATAGAATGGCGGTCTGTCAGTGTTCTGTCAGCAATGAACACAAGGCTCGTGTTCCTCCTATTTAGGAACACAGGTCCCTGTTTTCATTCCATAAGCCCATCCCCCACACAGTTAGCAAGCACCCCCTAGGGACACATTTAACCCTTTGATCGCCCCTGGTGTTAACCTCTTCCCTGCCAGTGACATTAGTAGAATAACAGTGCATATTTTTAGCACTAATTACTGTAGTAATGTCACTGGTCCCCCCAAAAATATCAGTTAGGTGTCAGATCTGTCCGCCGTAATGTCGCAGTCCCTCTAAAAATCGCTGATCGCCACCATTGCTAGTAAAAAATAAATAAATAAATAAAAATAACATAAATCTTTCCCCTAGTTTGTAGGCCCGATACCTTTTGCGCAAAAACCAGTCAATATACTCTTATTGGGATTTTTTTTTTTACCAAAAATATGTAGCAGAATACAAATTGTGGTGGGTAGGAAAGTGCGCTGATTCAATATAGGGTGTGCTGCTACCTTAGAGTGTATGTGGTAGAATATGTAAAGAAATCAGGTGCGCTGCCCTAGTGCATATGTGCAACATACAAAATGATGCAAACAAATGAACCAAAAATGCAATAATAATGCAAAAAATATAAACGTATGCAATTCGTGTAAAACAAAAAATGTCCAGAAGGTGACTAGTGATACACCAATGTGCAATAAACGTCCATATTAAAGTCCATAAATAAAGTGCAAAAAATGGTGACGTAAACTTCCAGCTTGGGGAAAGGTGAACTGTGATTGGAAGGTGCAGAGTCCCACCACCAGCTTGGCCTCTTACCAGAAGTTAAACGTTAAGGGCATATAAGAATATGACCACTCCAAAGGTCATGCAGCCAGGTAGAAAAGTTCCCAGAAATACAGAAGGCACTCTGACACACTCGTGCTCCCTAGACTCTTACCGGACAAAAGCCAAACAAGAAGCCTGGTTCTATGGTGATGAGTGGTCCTGCCGGGGGTTACTGGACTCTAGGATGGCTGGTGTAGTTGCTTGTGTCCAAGAGGAACAGACCCAGTCAGAAAGCCTGACGAAAGAAGGTCCTGCCAAAGATGACTAGACTCTGATTGGCTGCTGTAACTCCTTAGTCTGGTTGACCTCAATAATGGGGGACACAATAGAGGGGACCGCAATAGTGCATTACCAACAGTAGATTTTTTTAAAAACAAATGGTTGCACTTACAGTTGTGAAGACAATAATAGCGAGTTCCCTCACGGAGGAGCTGTATGGCGGGGTCCGCCTGCAGTGCGGACCGCTGCCTGGTCTAGATGTGATGACGCGGCGGCGCCTCCTCTCTGACGCGTTTCTCCCGATAGGGCATCCACTAAGATAGGAGGTAGCTACTGTCTCAGCCAATGAGAAGAGGAGTCCCGGGGCAGCTGAAAAACTCCTGTGACATCGCTGGATAAAGATGGGCTCAGGTAAGTATTAGGGGGGCTGCATAGAATGCATTAGGATAAAAAAAAAAACCTTCTGCCTTTACAATCCCTTTAAATGGGCTATATCTGTGTTTGTATGTCTTAACGCCTGCCCCATGCAGTGTCGTGAGGTTCATGTTTGCTTATTTATGCGTTGCCAACATTTTTGCACATCCATTCCACAGTAGCTTTAATAAATCAGCCCCGGTATGTCAAGTTTGTAATTTTATTTGACATGTTTGTTTTTCCTTTTGTATTGACCTTATGGCTAAACATATTAAAATGACCACGATGGCAAATGATTGTGGAGGTTGGTTACCCACCGGCTACAGTGTACACTGTTCTGCTAAATACGCCAGACTGAAACTCCCTCCGGAATCTTAAAATTATTAATGGACATAATAAACATAATAAAAAAAAAAATGCTCCCTAGAATTCCTTTTCAGTTTTGACTTGCATCTTTAGCAGGAGAATGGTCATTGGTAAGTACTGTTTTTTCAGAACTTAATGATTATGCACATGGTTATGTAAATGCAGAAATAATTTGCATAAGCATTTACATGACAAATAAAAAAAATAGTCCCTTGTTTGTCTCTTGATTTATAAAGGGTCATATTCAGGTAAGTATCACACATCTATTTTGTTTTCATGGATATTCAAGATTAAACGCACAGAGGAGCACATTGAAACATATTCATGGTTTTTTAATCTTCCTGATGGCAGTCAATGAATAAAAAAGCCTTTATATCCCGAACTGGACAGATCACTAATGTTTTCCATTTATTCTGGGTCACAGCTTTGAATGAAAAATGAAGAACATGAAGCACCAAGTGATTTGTTAACCGAATTGTTTGTTTATCTTTCAATGTTAATTACATGCATAAGCACTCCCACATTAATATGCATTAGTAACTAGTGGTAACTAGGCTACCCTGAAATAGAATCCAATTTAGATAATCAAGTCCCTCAGAATATTGCCTGAATTTGAAGAAAATAGATAGGTAAGACTACGCAAAAGGATAATATATACAGTACTACCAATTTATAGAAGTGGCTGTGCACAATAGAATACTACTGACCGGTTATTTTCTAAAATTTGAACAACACACTAATAGACCTTCTGGGTCAGCACAGAAATACTGCACTGTATATAAAATCTTGCAATCTACGGTGTATGCCAAAAAAAATGCCCAATTATTAAAAATATCAATTAATTTGTTTTTACTACTTTAAGATCTTAAAAAACAAATTATTTATTTACATTTATTTTTTCTTTGTGTCTGCATGGACCACTTAAAGCGGTGTTCCAGCCTCCAGCCTCCCCCTCCAAAAATTAAAAGTCAGCAGCTACACATAAGCATGCTGACTTTTAATATTAGGACATTTACCTGTCCTGGAGTCCAGCGATGGCGGCACCGCAGCCAATGTTTCCATCGGCTGTCGGGTGCTGCCGCCGCCATTGCCGGTGAGGGAACCCAACAGTGAAGCCTTACAGCTACACGGGCGGGTCCCTATTGCGCTTGCGCGAAGCACACTGCACATTCGGATTGGCCCGGTGGTGCTGGAAGGAGGAGGGGGCCAAACTTCCAAGGGACAGCGCCGCAGCGCCGTCTCCCGAAAGTGGGGAAGGGTACCTGTCGTATCCGTTCCCCCCTCCCCCCTGAAAGGTGCCAAATGTGGCGGAAGTTCCACTTTTGGGTTGAACTCCGCTTTAAGAGTAGAGTACTTTGGTAGGTTATAGTAAAAGGCCACCACTGGTTAAAGTAAATCCACCACTTGCTGCCACTTACCTTCCAGGGACATCCACTATTCCTTGTGTAGCAGATTTTCCAGGCATTGGGCCTGATGTGGGTCTGCCATGGTTACCGGTGACACCTTCAGCCCACGTAAGCTGAATACCCAAGTTTGAGATTGGAGACAATAACCATTCCGGCATCTTTGGTTTGTTTTGTTTAGTTGATATTGGGGATGGGTGAAGGGAATGAGTGGGATACTCCTCTGGCTCAACTAGGTACAAATGGGACACTTTGTGGAAAAAATGCCTTTCAGCGCGGTCTTGACGCCGGCTGGGTGCCGACCAATGCTTGCTGGCGCTTGAAAAAACACTGACTTGCTGAACTGTACTTGAACTTGACTTCTGACACTCTGATCAGCACAAAAGTCCTGGACTGTGCTTAAACTTGACTCCTGACGCTCTGGTTAGCTCAAAAATCCTGCATCCAGCTCCCTCCATTCCTTCCTGACTGAGGTAGCTCCTGTAACTGCTTGTGCTGCTGCAACTCTCAACACTGTACACTGCACGCTGTACACTTTAACACTTCATGGCTCAACCTATGGCACCGGATCCTCTATGAAGCTCAACCCTCCGTCACCTCAGGCAAGCCGCCTGGGATACCCGATCCTGCTGACAAGAGGAGAGGCAGCCGTACTCTCCCTCCTGGGACTCTGCTTACCACCAAAGATGCTGCATCATGCACTCCCCTCAAACTTATACCTGCTCCCAGAATGCTGTGCAGCAGAATCTGCCTTCCTGGGGTAGATACAGGCCTGAGTGCACCATTGGCTGGGTTTCCTCCACCGTCCAATGAGAAGCCTCTCATGGAGCACAGTCGGGAGACTCCCCAGTCTCAACAGCTACACCTGGGAGACATGACAGCCCAGCTAAAAATCATGGCCCTGCTGTTAGGCAGCCAGGGCCCACTACACTTTACCTAGCACCTACTTGTAGGGTGCTACACTTGTCTACTTTGTGCTCATGCTGTTGCCCAACACTGCAAGTTGGGAATTTAAATTCACCCCAGCATTTTTGACATTATAGTGCTAATTCTGTTATGTGACATTCTGCCTAAACAACACCCATGTCTGCCTTTGCCATCCTGGCAGAGTAATGCATGACCTGACCTCTGCCCATTTACAGTCTCTTCTTTTTTTTATCCACAGAAGAGGTAAAGAGGTTCCCAGATTTTTCTGTTTTTTTGAAGGCAAAGGACTATAACAATAAATAATCATTTAGAGGTACCTAAAAAAAATCAACTAGATTATGAACGTGAAGTTATGGAGTCATCCCATTCTGCAGACACAGATACTGCATGGAATGATGGAAATCTTTGTGTACAAAAACTAAGATGTCAGGAAGAGGTGATAGCCAGTCCATTTAGGGTATTAGAGTAATAAAACTGGCAGCATATCTTCTCTCTATACCATCCACAAATCAAATTGAGACCCCCACCTTCCTCCTTGTGTTTTGATCAATACTCCTAAGCTTAAAATACGTTTTTAAAATGGAATTGTACAATTGTACAGTGAGGAAGACAACACGAGATATCATTGTTTGGTGATAATGGGGCTTCATGTAGTAAAAGAATAAACAGTTTTTAACCAGTTCTGGACAGGAAGGATTTGCCCCCTTTATGACCAGGCCTTTTTTTGCGATTTGGCACTGCGTTATGTTAACGTAAAATTGCGCGGTCGTGCGACACTGTGCCGAAATAAAATTGATGTCCTTTATTTCTTACAAATAGAGCTTTCTTTTGGTGGAATTTGATCACCTGTGCGATTTTTTATTTTTGCGCTAGAAACAAAAAAAGAGCGACAATTCTGAAAAAAAAAAAAAAAAACATTCTGCTATATAACATTCCCAAAAAAAAATAATTTTAAAATTTAATTTTTTCATCCTTCTAGGCCAATTTGTATTCTGCTACACATTTTTGGTAAGTTTGCGCAAAAGTTATTGTGTCTACAAACTAGGGCAAAGATTTATATAATTTTTATTGATTTTTTTTTTTTACTAGTAATGGCAGCGATCTGCGATTTTTTGCGGGACTGCGACATTGCAGCAAACAGATCGGACCCCTAACTGACCTTTTTGAAACTTTTGGGGGGACCAGTGACATTACTACAGTAATCAGTGCAAAAAATATGCACTGTTACTGTAATAATGACACTGGCAGGGAAGGGGTTAACCTAGGGGTGATCAAAGGATTAAGTGTGAGCCTAGGGGAGTGTTTTCTAACTGTGGGAGGGGGTGGCCTTGTGAAATGACCATAGAGACCTGTGATCCTATATAGAAGGATCACAGGCGCTCTGTAAACATTTCAGAGAGAAGAACGGTCGGCTGTGTTTACATCAGCTTACCGTTCTCTCTCTCAGCGGGGAGCGATCGCTGATGGCCGGCGGCAATCGAGTCGAGTCGAGCCAAGTCACATCTCTATGTGTCCATTCAGACATGAAGCCGTGACCCCGCCCCCCCCCTCCTATTTTTTGATTGGCTGACTGACTTTGATTGGCAGAAGTCAATCACGCTATGCTGCTGTCTTAGCTAATGAGGAGGGGAGTCCTGGGCAGCTGAGACACTTCTGCGACATCGCTGGGTAAAGATGGGCTCAGGTAGGTATTAGGGGGGCTGCTGCACACAGAATATTTTTTTATCTTAATGCATAGAATGCATTAGGAAAAAAAAACCTTCTGCCTTTACAATCCTTTTCAGTACAACCAGCCTGCCGATAGATGAATCAAAATTCAGACAGTTCCTGCTTAAATTAGTGAATTTCGATCCGTCTATTGGTAAACCCAGTTTGCTGAAGTGAACCAGTTGAGTGGTCTAAGAGAATGCAGGCTACTCACACTTGGGGACCTGCAGTCATGCATTGGGAGCCAGTAGAGATCCCAGTTTTAAGGTAGTTGGAGTTTATGGTGACAACACTATATTTTATCTTCAGATTTAATCCCACAAAAAAAGGAGTAATTACTATGTTATATTCCACCACCTTAAGCAACTCCTTGAGCTCAACCACCCTCATTGTCTTTCTTAGGAAACCAAGTTCATCAAAATCCTCTCTCCAGAGGACTGGGATGAGATTTGGCTTGCTTCCCCTAAGTGCATTTGAAATATGAAAGTGCTGGAAAACTATTTACTCCAGAGAGACTCAACAATTGCACCCTGTCCTATCCTGTCTCTTGTTTTAGAGGGTGCCAGGATATAGGCAGCATGGTGCTCATCTGGTGGACCTGCCTGAATGTTCACTACCTATGGATAAGGGTTTCTACTAGATTTAATTTAATCTTGCTGATTAATCTCTGAAAGGACCCTTTTGAATAATTATATCAACAGCTACCAAACACATGATCACCTTTGCATGGAAATCTTTATCCCTCAAATTTCTGGAAGTCAGGAGCCATAAGCAGGGCACATTTTGATGTGAAAAATTAAACATCTTACTGGAAGATTTCTATAAAAATGTTTATTTTTTTTTTTTAAATTTGCCAGCCATGGCTCAAATACTACCCCCTCTTACAGAAGAACCAATATCTTCTTCATCTCAAACCCAAACTGGACCCTCCACCGTGAACAAACTGTTGCTATTTTCAATCTGTAAATAGCTAGAACGGAAACCTGAGGACCTCCTTCTTCCTTTTTCTTTACCTTTCAATCCCCTCTTTCACCCACCTGCCCTCCTTCCTTAGCTCTTTATTTCCTTTTTTTCCCTCATGTCTTCTCTCCTCTAATTTCTCCACTGTTTTCAGTCTTGCACTTATGGCCTCTGCTACTTAAAGCCATGTATGAAGAGCCCACTATTTTCCAACCTTTGTTCAATTCAAACTAACCCTGAGGCAACTAGTCTGTGGCATGTTTTTTTTAAAACCGTATCTTGATCTTAATGGTGTGCTTAAGTTGCTACTCAAATGACGGCATCTCATCCCTTATGTCGCATGATGTTGTGTTTGATCATTACATGTTTCTGCTCATGACGTTTTAATTTTCCATTATAAGCTTTTATGAATCCTGACTTAATGCAATATGATGATTGTATCTAGTCCTACAGAGCACATGTTATATGCCTGTGTTTTGGTAACAGAAAAAACCCTGCCATCTGTTTTCAGACAAACTGTATATTTTGCACCCCTCCATCCTTCTTTGCAAAGTAATTTGCATATTCTGAAATAAAATGTGCAGATTGGACACAAAAACCAACTGAGATGACTGAGGCATTGACATTCCATGCAGCTTTATGAAAAAATCAAAAAGACGTGTTATGTTTATCAGCCTTTAAAAATAATTAGCTGAGCAATTAGACGTACTAGCAGCTTTGCAAGTAGCTTCACAATGGGAGCTATCATTCTCTTCATTTTCTAATTGTATGGGTACACTTTTTTATTTCACAGTAAATGAATGAGGAGGAAGGCACAGTAAAGCTGTAAAAGCAATAAAGAAGTTGGTCCCAAAATACACTTTATTACGTACAATATGTATGTTAATGTCCTATTCTCATCACATAGTTCTGTTTCTTCTTACAGGTTTTTTTTTTTTTTTTAACTACTTCTATCCAATTTCTAGAACAGCAAAAAACGTATCTGTGACTCTCAGGTTAAAGCTGAACTTAGGAAAAAGTGCTAATTTCTCAGTTGAAATAATTAAAAGGGAGCTGTCAATATATTTGTATTTCTGCCTATCTAGTTCTGAGATTTAAATAGCCCTGGCAAACAGCATAGCCAGGATGGCAACCTGACTTTTCTCTGCTGCAGTTAAATAGGACGTCACCTAAAAAGGGAAATTTTGCTTTTTCTCCTGGCTCCCCCCTCCTTTTCCACTTTTGGATATTTTATTCTTTCTCTGGGAGAAAGTTTCTATTTTTGGGATGCAAAGTGGGGAGCTGGATATGAAGCAGCAGGAAGTCACAACCGGCTTCCCACAAGCAAGATGGCTGGGGAAAGCCCTGCAGCAAAAACAAAGTTTGTAGCTACAGTGACTGATGACCTCAAATCAATCTCAAAATGAAAAGAAAAAACCTGCCAATATAGTCTGGTCTTCTTTTATAGATTTGTGAGTCTAAAGGGCCGTACACACTTGACGAAAATCAGACGAAATATCCTCCGATTTTTCTCTGTCTTCTCAGCGTTCATTACAGTTTTTAGTTGACAGTGCATAAATGTTCACGAAATTTCTCGTCCGATTTTTCTTTTTTTTGGCACATTTGTTCCTAGACTTCCGGGTTGTCAGCAACTTCAGATCATGCGCGGTCTTTCGTATCCAATTTTTCACGGACGTACTGCATACACATTAAACGAAAATCGGTCGTCTGGGGACGGACAAAAAAAAATTTTGGTGTTTTGCCCCGTACACACGTGCAGATTATCTGAAGACTTTTGTCTGCAGACTTACCAAAACCATATAATATGAGGTTAAACCTAAACACTTTCAATTTGTATGCAATCAGGCAGGCCCTTGCACTACATAGAAAAGGTAAGTCTGCAGACAAAAGTCTGCAGATAATCTGCACGTGTGTATGGGGCATTTGTCCCTCCGTTTTTTTTCGTTGAAAATGTCGGCATCGGCTGCTGAAAGTTGTGTACACACTAGGCAAAAATCGGACGATTTTACCTCGGATGGGAATTTTCGGCAGATTTTCTACTAGTGTGTACCCCACTTAATTCTTGTGTGCCTGCCAGAATTACAGAAAGATATAACTGGTGGTGTCAGTGAGGATGAGACCTCACCTAGGGCTAGACAAGAGCAGAGAACCAAGATCTACCAGCGGCACGATGCTAAGTGGACATTTTGGCATTTTGTTTTTGCAGATACTTACCGTACTGTTATATATGTAGAGGACCATTAGGCTCAAAGAGCCCCTAGTGGTTATCCACCTTGGTAAAATAAGGAAATGAAAACATTATGATGACATAGCCTATCCTTATTTCTAATGAGATGAGAGGGATTTAGCTGCCCTTAATCATTTATGCATACTCTAATCATAGACATATTAACTGTCCAATTATGTATTTTAGTATGGCTTTTATGATAAAAAAAAAAAAAACGAGTCTTCCTGTTCAGATTCTTGTGGAGGAAGGGGAAGCAGCATGTAATCCCACTGTCAATTGATAGGGTTTCTAACCTTCCTGACCCCTTTTAATCCAAGAACAATAATTCAGAGCTGTTGAGACTGATCTATTGGCAAAGATCCAATTGCTTTCACCCAGATCAGAAGACATCAAATGTCTATTGCCACTGTTTTTACAAAAATAACCTCTCTGTTATTAATATTATGTCTTTACGATACTTGGTATATTAGTGTAGCACTGACCCCCGAAAGGGCTGCTGGTTTGATCTGGGCCTGCACTCTACCAATAAGCCCCACTAACTTGGCTCTATCCCCTTGGCACAGCTGTGATGCAATGCAATACAACACAATGTAAGATAGTACAAAACACCTGTATTGTCACTCCAGGATAAGACAACCGCACAATGGATTTCAATATAAACAATCAACAAGAAACAGTATACATATATATATATGTCTATACCTGGGAGCTCCCCCTACTTTATAAGCTTTGTGTGAGATCTCACTTTTTGGAGTACTTAGTCCTGGATCTTCTTTTCTTCGCTAGCTAAAGTGGCTCCTTGTGATTTGTAATCCACAGTCTTGGTGAATTAAATTGAAGTGAAAATGCTTCTGGTGTAGCTGTAACAACTATTTTAAACCTTCTCAGTATCAGTATCAGTTGCTCTGCTCCTTCGTGGAACTATAATTTCCAGTGAGGCCTGTATATGAGTCTAACTGCATGTGAGATTTAACAAACAAACTGTGGGCCGTGACCCGCTCACCCACTGGATAGAGGCTCCGTGTGGTGACTTTTGTCCGGTGACTGAAACTTGCTTCTCCGTCAGCTGGACCAATCGCTCCGTTCAGCCCCACTGATGCTCGGATGAGTGTCTCTGGGTCTCTGCAATCTGGCCACCATCTCCCCACAGGTCCTCTCAGGCAGGCCACACAATTCCAAGAGACCTAAAATGGCTGCTCCGGCCCCTTTTATCCCCTACCCAGCATGCCCTGCACAAGAAGGTATTCATGGGTAGGTCACCAAAACCAACAGTCACTTCCTGTCTCTTGCAGAAAAAATAAAACATATCTGCATTACCAGTACAGTGGAACCTTGGTTTGCGAGTATAATTGGTTCCAGCAGCTTGCTTGTAATCCAAAACACTCGTATATCAAAGCAAGTTTTCCCATAGGAAAGCATTGAAACTCAGATGATTCGTTCCACAAGCATTTAATGTAATGAATAAAGATATGCTGTATTATATATAAAGTACATTCCTGTGCAGTAAAAGTATGCCATCTCCTCTGTTAAATAACATCATGTGTCCCTGTGCCTGCACTGCACACAACAAATGCTGATTTATACTTTATTAGAGAGTCTGTGGCACTGTGTGATTACTTAGTCCTGCTCTGCAGCTCTCCTCCCCCTCCTCCTCAGATGACGTCCCCGCCGGGGATAGCAGAGGGGACGGAAACCAGAGAGAGACACAGGGACAGGAATCGTACAAAGTAAGTGCAGGGAAACACTTTGATAAGTACATATCGGCATCTTCACATACAGTAGAAGCACTGGGACACATAATAACATGTGACAGAGGGCATTAACAGAGGGGATGGCATGGTTATAGTGTAATAAAACTGCTCGTATATCAAGACAGTGCTCGTATACCAAGACAGATTTTTTTAAAAAATATTGCTCGTCTTTCAAAATGCTCGTAAACAAAGGCACTCGTAAACCAAGGTTCCACTGTATTTGGTCACTAGATGGCTCCAACTACTCAAACATAGCAATGTCCATCGACGTTTTATTAAAGTATACAGACAAACAGAATATCAGCGCTACATTAGTATTGTGGCACAGTGTTCATTTGCTCACCATGCATGCACATGAATAGAAAGGAAGTCTTCCAATGGGGATGCTTTTTCTGAAGACAACTTCAGTTTGTAGAGATTTATTCTCACTTCCTGTTTTGTCTCAATGATAGGGAAATGAAACAATGAAAGACAATGAGACAATAAAAAGGAAATCACCCCAACGGAACACAGCAAAAAAATAAACTGACATGGTTTTAAGCTATCCCTACTCTATCCAAAACTGAAAAAAGTATGCTTATACATACACTTTAACTGCTTTTCCCACAATTCCCTGGGTTCCTGAACATGCCAAGGGCAGGTAATTGTCTCTGCTTCCCTCCCTCAGCAGCTCAGAGAGACCACACACCTGATAAGCCAGAGATAGTTGGACAAGTGATCTGTAGCCAGGTGAGATGCCCTCCACTGTCAGAACTGGCATGCACACAGCATCTCGGCCTTTTGGCTAAGATCAAGTGTAGTATCTGTTCTTATCAGTGTTGGTATGGAACCGGAAGGTTAGTATCGGTGGTGGCCGAAGTTAATCGGGGCGCTCTGGGCGTAACTGGAGGACCGGAGTAGGCCAAACCAGAGAAAGCCGGATGGTTCCATTGCCTTCCTGATTTGAATGGGTGCGCCCCTGTCAGTTTGAAGGGAGCGAGAAAGCCGGCGTGGTCAACCGGTTAGTACTGCTCCTGGATGTAATTGGTGGGAGTGCAGATGGTGAGGGGAAGGGCCCTTCCTCCTGGGTGAATTTGGCTGAGAAGGGGGCCATTTTCTTTCCCGGTTGAGGTTGGGCTCGCCCTGAGCTGTCTGTGTTCCTGGCCTCCTGACAGGAAGGGCTACACTGGGTCTGGCCTTGGGCTGAGACTGAAAAAGCCCGTGGTGTACGTGCCCCTGGGGTGGCAGCCCAGGGGTGCCTCAATCTCACTGGTGAGGGGCAGCTCACCTGAGTTTTTGTGGCACCTTGGTCACTGCACCATCACACTTTTTCAGCACCTGCCTCTTGGGGTGGGCCTTTTGGCCAACACCAGAGGAATTTTTTATTCCTGGCCGGGGGGCCTGCCAAGGTCTTGCACTTTGGCACTACCCTGCACTTCTCCACTTCCCTTTTCCCCACTCTGTTTTTCTTTGTTGTGTGTCACGTTTGTCCCTTTTGGTTGATCACTTGCACGATTAGTACGGCGTAGGTCCTCGGGCCTGCCCTGAAAGTCTTGGGAGGGGGTGGATATGGCCTTTTGGCTTAGTTTGCCCTCTCTCATGGGAGAGCCCCACCTAGTACTTGGGGTGGGCTGTTTCGGCAGTCCCCCTGAAGAATGGGGTCTGCCCGGCTTCAGCTGGTCGGACCTAAGTGAGTACCTCAGTCCCTGTCAGGAGCTTCGCGATCAGGGTCAGGGCCCTTCATCTTCGGAGGAGGGCCATGTGTACGCCTTGTGCACTTTTTGTGTGTCTCACGTTTGCGTGTGTGCACTTTTTTATGCACCGGGTGTTAAGTCTTCACACACCAAGGGCTTAAAAAAAAAAAAAAAAATGCACACAGCATCTCTAAAAGACCCAGCTGCTGTGGGAAGCACCTCCTTCTTCTATAGAGTATGCATGCAAATTTTTATTTCCAAAAAATACTGGGAAATAATATGAAAAAAGAACAAAAATTGTAGTGGTTCCCTTATCACAATATCAGGATAAATAACATGTAACAATTGACGATTAGTATCCTTTATATATAAACATCCCATAACATAAAGTTCAGTAATCAAGATTACATTAATGCTGAAAAAGTGAGAACATTAATAATAATCAATAGAGGCATTACAACTTTTCTTGGTCTAAGCGTGGATGAAATGTCTCCCAAACCGAGAGTTAGTTTTAATTTCAGAGTATACCAAGAGTATGTTTCTACAAAAATAAAAGAAACTAATAGTAAAATAAAAATATTTGAGTAGAAAATCCTACTCTCTTAGCCCTTAGGAAGTGAAACAGTAAGTTTATAAGCGATGTTTATTTACGTGAGTTTTAGTCTGCCCAAAGATTTGGAAAGGTTAAGCTTTGCATACCACTCTGTGTATTGGAATGGTGTCATTAAGAGAGACATTTCAGAATCTGATATGGTATGTTCCATTAAATATTTCAACCTGTCAAAGAAACATTTAGTAGGGCCGAAGAACTGTACTATAGTAGGCAAATTTTTACATGTACATCAAAGATTTCAGTTCTTTCTTCATCATAGCGACCTTTGGAGATGATGGTGATGTCCAGGATGTCCATGAGATTTTAGTCTCTCTTAGGGCTGTAAATAGACAGTAGTAAAATCCATGGAGAAATGGATGTTCGCCGAGAAGGTAAGGATAAATCAGTGGGTTCAAAATACGCAAAAAAGCAGAGTAGGAGGTTTTTAGGAATAATCTTAGAAATTATTCCATGAATAATATTGAGAACATGGTCCTAGAACGTTGAATTTATATGGCAATTCCTCATGCGATGACCCAATGTGGGGCGTAGTGTGCCGCACCAAGAACATGTGGATAGTGTAAGAGCAGCTTTATCCATCAGAAATGGTATAAAATCCATATGCATTAGCTTACATTGTGTCTCTCTCCAGTTTCCACTGATGTTTAAATTAAACGTTATATGTAATCCCTCAAGGAGTTTGTCTGCCAGATCAGGAAAGTCCTTGAGCCAGCTTTCCAGAAGTTTATTACTCTGCAGCTTTGTAAATTGAGAGGTAAATAAAGATCAGATATGGAGTATTTTTGGCATTGCATCGCTTGATCTATCAGTAATTGTTGGAGAGGGTCATTTTTTGAGGTATAGCATGTCTTTATATGTTTTGCCAGCTGATTGTAATAAGCAGCATGGTGATTCGGCAATTGAAACTCATGGGATATTTCCAAAAACAGTTTCATCCGACAGGGATTTAAATGAAAAAGGATGAAAAGTAGACCTTTTGGATTTCCAAATATTTAAAACTTCATGATCCATGCCATGCATGAACATTGAATTGTAATGTAGGGGGTGATATTTGGAGATGTTGTTCGCCATTCTGACCCTTTTTTGCATTATTGCGTTTACCTATGTAGAAAAACTGTGAGTTAAAGTTACTCTCTGGCTCAAGGTATCAAGGCATTATTGGAGCACCTGGCCACAAATGGTTAATTGTGGATTAAATCAATTCCCTGACCATTTCTGGATTCAGCATTAGGCACAAGCCTGATGTACTATATTGTGATGGATAGCTTTACAAGGGACAGCCGTCCAGACTTTTTTCTTCCATATATGGCTGATGCATACAGGGCCACTCCCTGCTTCATTGGTAGAGACAGCTGAGCAGTAGGGTAGCTGTTTTCCTAGAGCAGAGCACCTTTTTTTTCTGTTTAGTACACGGGGGTCTCACATATGTGAGGGGCTTCAGAATAGTGTTCTGAGTAGAGAAAAACAGTTTTTGGTTTTCTGTGTTTCCAGAACAGGGTCTGGAGTCTTCAAAGAGATTTGGGTGGGAGAAGCCTCTGCCCCTGTCCCCATTCTTTCCCGACAGAGGCCCTAAGCTTGTTTACCTTTTGCTCAGCAGAATGTATTTTGTGGTGTAATTTTTGCTATGTATATTGTATGCTATGAGTTAGGAATATTGTAAAAATTGACAACTTTGTGTAAAAAAAAAATACCTTTTCATTTTCTTTCCATGTTTTCCAAAAACTTGTGGACAAAAACGACATGTTCAAAAGATTCATAATGCCTCATAGAACATACATTGGGCTGTTTGCTTTCCAAAACAGGGTCATTTTGTGGGAGTTTCCATTGTCCTGGTGCTCCAGGGCCTTCAAAAGTGTGATAGGTCGTCATGAAATTATTAGTGTAATTTATGCTCCTAGAACGCTTGGAGGAGCTTTTTGGATGTTGGGCCTCTGTATGTGGCCACGCTGTGTAAAAGTCTCACACATGTGGTATCGCTATACTCAGGAGGAGTTGCAGAATGTATTTTGTGGTGGTATTTTTGCTATGTACATGCCATGTGTTAGAAATGTAGTATAAATTGACAACTTTGTGATAAGTTTTCATTTTCTTTACACATTTTCCAAAAACTTGTGTTAAAAAATGACATGTTCAAAAGACTCATAATGCCTCATAGAATATATGTTGGGGTGTTTGGTTTTCAAAAGGGGGTCACTTTATGGGCATTTCCATTGTCCTGCTGCTCCAGGGCCTTCAAAGGTGTGATAGGTAGGAATGAAATTAGATGTGTAAATTATGCTCCTAGAATGCCTGGAGGTGCTACTTGGATGTTGGGCCTCTGTATGTGGCCACGCTGTGTAAAAGTCTCAGACGTGGTATCGCCATACTCATGAGGAGTAGCAGAATATATTAAGGGGTGCAATTGCAAGTATGCACAAGCTGTGTTTGAGAAATACCTTGTTAATATGACAATTTTGTGGGAGTAAGAGGCATTGTGAGTTTTTTGTAGCTGTAATTTTTCCCCACAATTCTTGGTAAAATGAAGATATATATATATATATATATATATATATATATATATATATATATCTTCATTTTACCAAGAATTGTGGGGAAAAATTACAGCTACAAAAAACTCACAATGCCTCTTACTAAATGCCTTGGATTGTCTACTTTCCAAAAAGGGGTCATTAGGGGGGTATTTGTACTGTCCTGGCTTTTTAGTGTTTTAAGAAATGATATAGGCCGTCAGTACATCAGGTGTGATCAATTTTCAATGACACACATCTCCCAAGGCATTATAAAACTCTGACATTCACATACATTACTAGGCATGATGGGAATTGTAGTTCCTGAGCAACTGGAGGGCCGTCGTTTGGGAATCCCTGTGCTAAAGCATAACTTTCACACAAACTAAATAATATACACTAATTTGGGCTATTGTTACCAAAGATATGTAGCAGTTTACATTTTGGCCCAAATTTATGAAGAAAAAAGTACTTATTGGCAAAATTTTATAATATAAGTGTTTTTTTTTTATATTTTAAATTTTCGCTGTTTTTTTGCCTATATCGCAAAAAATAAAAACCCAGCAGCAAATACCACCAAAAGAAAGCTCTAATTCATGTGTGAAAAAAAAATGATAAAACTTTTGTTTGGGTACAGCATTACATGACTGAGTAATTGTCATTCAAAGTGTGACAGCACTGAAAGCTGAAAATTGGTCTGGGCAAGAAAGGTGTATAAGTGCCCTGTATTGAACTGATTAAAGTTGGACATCAGTATGCATAAAATAATGCTGAAACAGCTTTATTTTGTATTTACGTATTTTTTGGTTTATACTTGTGGTATTTGTAGTGGTAACATATGGATTATTGCACATATATATTTTGATATATAGGATTATTAATACTGGATGTTAACATAGTTACATAGTTAGTCTGGTTGGAAAAAGACACAAGTCCATCTAGTTCAACCAATAAAAGAAATAAAAAAAATCTATACAATCCTACATACACAATTCTATATCCACAGTTGATCCAGAGGAAGCCAAAAAACTCCAGCAAAGCATGATCCAATTTTCTCCAGCAGGGGAAAAAATTCCTTCCTGATTTTCCAAGAGGCAATCAGATATTCCCTGGATCAACTTTTCCTATATATGTTAGTATCCCCATGCGTCAAACAACACACAATGTCTTAATGCACATACAGTATATTCTGATTTGAAGTATTGTTAAAGCGGTAGTATATTCATTTTATTTTCTTTTACCTACAGGTAAGCCTATAATAAGGCTTACCTGTAGGTACAGCTAATATCTCCTAAACCTGCACGGTTTAGGAGATATTTGCCCTGCATGCAGCCACTGACGCTAGCAGCGCATGCGCTCTGAAGGTCCAGCGGACCTTCAGAGTTCCTTGCTGGCTACTTGCCGGAAAGTGACTGCACGGGAGTGACGCCGCCGGAGCCGCTGAACCCGGAAGAGATGCAGAGGGAGCATGTCAGCTCCCACAGCGGTGTCCGGGTGTCCGTGTCAGGGCTTAATTTTAAGGTAAGTATTTCATAATGAGCTAGTATGCGATGCATACTAGCTCATTATGCCTTTGTCTTGCAGGGTTTGTTTGTTTTTTCGGCAGTATACAACCGCTTTAATTTTCTTAAAATTAACTGTGCAATATTTATTAAGGAGAATGAGCAGTGCTTTACTCTATTTTATTGCTTATTGAACACATGTGGGAGTGGTAGGAGCAGCTCAAAACACTATTATTATTTTCTGAGAAGGTGAGTGGCAAAGCAGAGTATTTCATTATTCATATTTTAAAGTACCTGCCCTAGAGAGTTATTTTCTCTGTGATTTGCAATGTTCTCTTAGCAACTTCTCTAAAACCATAATATTATATTTGTAAATTTTTAGAACTCCAGAGATTAAAAACCACTTCTATATAAAGGATTTCAATTTACGCAAGTAGCCCCAGCAGTAGGCCTACATACACAATTATATATAAATTAAGTTACAAGAGATATTTATTCTTATTGGTAGGTATTTAAACACACATGTCATGAGAAAAACACGGAGGATGTCCCTTCCTCTCTTTTTAAAAAATATCTGATCTAGTTTCAATACTTTGAGGTGCTGGTCCAGAAAAATTCTCTCACTTTCCTAATATACATTATATTGTCAAAAGTATTGGGACGCACATGAACTTTAATGGCATTCCAGTCTTAGTCCGTAGGGTTCAATATTAGGTTGGCCCACCCTTTGCAGCTATAACAGCTTCAACTCTATTGGGAAGGCTGTCCACAAGGTTTAGGAGTGTCTATGGGAATGTTTGACTGTTCTTCCAGAAGCGCATTTGTGAGGTCAGGCACTGATGTGAATGGAAAGGCCTGGCTCGCAGTCTGCGCTCTAATTCACCCCAAAGGTGTTCTATCGGGTTGAGGTCAGGACTCTGTGCAGGACATATTTAGAAATTAGTGTGACATATATGGCCATCATCCATATTGTATACAATTAGAACAGGCCAGAAGAAGGAGCATACATCCACTTAGTAAAAATGTTATATTTATTAAGTATCAAACATTAAAAATTAAACAAAGGTGCAAACACACCTATTTGTATTTAAAAACACATGGAGCAGTTTCCTGCATGTGATAGTATAGCCAGAGGATGAGCACTATATGTGTTGGGTCCGCACATCCAACGCATTTCGCCAATTGCTTCATCAGGGCTGCAAAGACCACATAGTACTCGTCTATGGAAAAGATCAGCATAATTGACAATCATTTTTAGATATGTATAATACAAACTTTTTATTCATATTTTATTAACATTCACATTCAGAGTCATTATTATGACCAATGTCAGACACACTGGGACCCACTTCAGATAGCTGCCATACCCGCACACAAAACTGCCGGTGCAATAAAAAGGAAACTTCAAACAAGGGATAATTGTCCTGGAATATTTGCAAATCATAGTGATTATCTATCCATATGTAATATCCACATTACCTATCTATTGACGACTATACAAATCTTATAAGTGAGGCATTTACTGTGCAACAGTTCTCCCAGAAATGCCATCTATTCAATCAAAGTCCAGAGAAATAACATTTAGGCAAATTTATATGGATCAGCATAAAGAAGAAGATGGGATCTAATTTATTCAGGGCATACACCTGAACCTAAAGATTAAACGAAAGGAACCATGAGAATATATAGCAAATAAATCCATGTTTACAAGCTTCAGAGTCTTATCACATTTCCTTCATTTCAGCCATCAGAATTACCTTCAGAATCTGTCGGTATTCCCACCCATATAATGGATTGGAGCCTCACATGGAAAAAAGGTACTGAACCTTCCTGTAAAGGAATATGTATATATATTTCAGGGTCTACCATACAGTCTGTAGATTGCACTTTCCATTTAAATTACAAATATGCATATACCTTGCTACTGTATATCCCAGGAAATCTCCAGGCAGTGGCAGCGATCAACAAGTCACCATATGAGCCAGTGGATGACAGTCCCAAATTTTCAGCACTAAGAAAAGAAAGTAATATCATAAGGCTACTCCATATGCCATCTGTTAATGCAGCGTACACTAGACCGATCTCTGTGTCTTACCTTAGTGATATACTGGCTCTATGTGTAATTATCCCCCTGTGCAGGCCAGTCAAGTTCCTCCGCCACCAAACTCGCTCATCCATGTCTTTATGAACTTTTCTTTGTGCACTGGTGCACAGTCATGTTGGAACAGGAAGGGGCCATCCCCAAACTGTTCTCACAAAGTTGGAAGCATGAAATTGTCCAAAATGTCTTGGTATGCTGACGCCTTAAGAGTTCCCTTCACTGGAACTAAGGGGCCAAGCCCAACCCCTGAAAACCAATCCCACACCATAATCCCCCCTCCACCAAATGATTTGAACCAGTGTACAAAGCAAGGTCCATAAAGACAAGGATGAGCGAGTTTGAGATGGAGGAACATGACTGACCTGCACAGGAGTTCTGACCTCAACCTGATAGAACACTTTTGGGATGATTAAGAGCGGAGATTGTGAGCCAGGTCATCCTGTCCAATATCAGTGCCTGACCTCACAAATGCGCTTTTGGAAGAATGGTCAAAAATTCCCATAGACACTCTCCTAAACCTTGTGGACAGCGTTCCCAGAAGAGTTGAAGCTGTTATAGCTGCAAAGGGTGGGCCAATCAATATTGAACCCCACACAGTAACACTGGGATGCTATTTAAGTTCAAGTGCATGTAAAGGTAGGTGTCCCGATACTTTTGACAATATTGTGTACATACTTGTTCTGAGTAACTAACAAAGAAGGTCAGCAATAGTAGCCCTATGGTTCTCTCATGACAAGTATACTTTAATATATAGTGTTTTTCTCTATAAAAGAAGCAAAAGAAGCAAATCTCACATGTAACCCCACATGTTTAAAGGAAGGAGATGACAGAGCTTTACATAATGATGTGAAGCTCTGTCATCTCCCAGCCTGTATACATGGGGCTGCTTTGACGGTTAATAATTGTCAGCAGATTCATTCCTATGGAGAGAGGAATTTCCTGCATGAAGCATTTTAGGGCAGACCTGTATTTTGATGAAATGCAAACTGTTTTTTCCAATGATGGTGTGCAGAGGGGAATCTTCACAAAACATATTAATCTTGAAGACAATGGGCTATCATGCCAGGTTCCATTCATGTCAGCTAAGAAAAAAGAGGCTATAGTTTGCATGGGATCACCAAAACTTTTGACCGAAGCTTAGAAAAAACATTGCATGAAAACTGTGTTTTGCTGCTGTGACATGATAGGGTAATCATTTGGTGTTAGTGAAAAAATAAAGGTGCGCTGATAAACGTGCGTAAAGCTGCTACCAAGATATATATGTGATGTAAATGTAAAAAAAGGTTGGTGCGCTAAACTTGTATTCCACAAATATATAAACAATGCATACAATTGTAAATAAAGTGAAAAAATTAAAAGTCCATTCTCTTGTGACAACGTGCAAATGAATAAACTTTGAAGTAAACTTTGAAGTGACTTGAAACGAATTGTGATTCCTGTAACTCGATAAATTGTGTATGACCACCACGTGAAACGATCCCCACCACCGACAAGCTGTTCTTCTTACCAGATAGACAGATATATACGTGAGTGGATGGATGATACAGCTACTCACTCCCCATGCAGCTTCACCCAAAGTGTGTGTGTAAGCCGCTTACCAGATATCAATGTGGTTGAGCATGGGAATAAACATCTCTTCAGAATCGAGGCTGTCTGTTGGTGTGGCGATCCCAATACAAAGTATAGTGTCTCCTTGTGACTCCGCCACGAATATGTAAGGAATGCAAGAGGACCAAATAGTGCATTACCCCCGATTTATTTAAAAAATAAAAGCAATTGCACTTACATGTCTCTGAATATCCACAGGCATATACGTAGGAAAGTTGAATGATTACAGGAACGCTCCCGTGTCCGGCTGCAGCAACGGACGACCGGGATGACGTGAGTGACGGCGCGACACGCCTCCTCTCTGACGCGTTTCCTCTTACGAGACTTCCACCTATCTCGGTGGAAGTCTCGTAAGAGGAAACGCGTCAGAGAGGAGGCGTGTCGCGCCGTCACTCACGTCATCCCGGTCGTCCGTTGCTGCAGCCGGACACGGGAGCGTTCCTGTAATCATTCAACTTTCCTACGTATATGCCTGTGGATATTCAGAGACATGTAAGTGCAATTGCTTTTATTTTTTAAATAAATCGGGGGTAATGCACTATTTGGTCCTCTTGCATTCCTTACATATTCGTTGCGGAGTCACAAGGAGACACTATACTTTGTATTGGGATCGCCACACCAACAGACAGCCTCGATTCTGAAGAGATGAGATGTTTATTCCCATGCTCAACCACATTGATATCTGGTAAGCGGCTTACACACACACTTTGGGTGAAGCTGCATGGGGAGTGAGTAGCTGTATCATCCATCCACTCACGTATATATCTGTCTATCTGGTAAGAAGAACAGCTTGTCGGTGGTGGGGATCGTTTCACGTGGTGGTCATACACAATTTATCGAGTTACAGGAATCACAATTCGTTTCAAGTCACTTCAAAGTTTACTTCAAAGTTTATTCATTTGCACGTTGTCACAAGAGAATGGACTTTTAATTTTTTCACTTTATTTACAATTGTATGCATTGTTTATATATTTGTGGAATACAAGTTTAGCGCACCAACCTTTTTTTACATTATAATCATTTGGTGTGCACAACATGAATCTAGGGATCCAGTATACAGTAAATACACAGATAAAATCAACTGAGTGTATGTGCCTGTCTATGGTGGGCCTAAGTCTTAGCATCTAATGAAAAACAGAAAAGCACATGTCCATCTACCCAAAGATTACACGGGAGTACCTAGTAAAGTGGCTACTGAACATGTGTCAGCCTAATGACTATTACACACAATGAAAATATTAGACGAACAATCATCTGCTTTTTTATTTTTTATATGCTAGTGTCAGGGCCTGGATTTGAACCCAGAACCTCTGCTGTGTAAGGCAATGTGTCTTCTTGGTGAGCTACCTGGAATGCTGGACAGATTGTGGGACTATTCCTTGAATGATCTGTCGTGAACCCTGTTTGTCTTGAACCCTTGAACCCTGAACTTCCTGATTTAAGCCATATCTCTGCACTTCCTGTCTGACAGATCATTGTGCTCTCTTCCACCAGTATCTCGCTCTTGTCTTCCCTGCTGCTGTCCATATTTTGCTACCACTCATTATCCACCCTGGGCTTGTTCCTCAACTAAGGTTCTGTTTGATCCCTAACTGCTTATCCACTACTGGACCCTGGCTTGCTCACCTCCTGGTGCGGCGATCCTGAGGACCGCAACCTGGTACTAACATGCAGCAAAATCCATCTCCACCATCAGGAGTTCTGGTGAACATGGGTTAGTACCTAGATTCCTCACCTCAGGTGAGCCTGTGTCTATCACAGCAGCTCTCTCCTCCCTTCTTTCTCTCACAGACAGCCAGGCTCACAGGCAGCAGTGAGAGACATTGGCTCATGCTGCTTTCAATCAGATTCTGTGAGCAGACAGTGGGAGGGGGGGTGGCCTAGCCACTACGTATGTGTCTATGGACGCACACAGCCCAGTTTGGGAGTAAGCACACAGATGTGGCACCATATAAATCAACTTTCTGTGAGGGTGCACAGGGAAGAGGAGGAGCCAAGAGCACCAGCGGAAGAGGTTTGGGGCATGTTTACTATTTTAATAGAGAAATCATTAGCCTTTACAATCACTTTAAATAGGTGTATCTAATGAAATGGCTAATGAGTGTATGTGCCTATCTACTGTAAGCCTAGGCCTCAGGATTTTACTGAAATTGAGACAAGAGATCTTTCAGTGAGAAGATCCAGACAGGTACATTTTCATCTACCTTAACTAAATGACATTTTGAGATAGTTAAGTTTTAGTTACATTCTGCTAATGAAAATGATAGAAAATAAAATATTTTAACTGACACCAAGTATGCACATTAAAACAATCTGCATAATGAGGGACAAGTTCATCTTTAAATCAGTACAAATAAATCAAAAGAGAGATAAAATGTGCTTAACAAGGAGTTCTGCCCCCACCAAAAAATTAAAAGTCAGCAGCTCCAAAATACTGTAGCTGCTGATTTTAAATATTAAGACACTTACCGGTCCAGGAATCCCCAGTGCCATCTTAAGAGCATTAAAGGGCCCAGGGCAATGCAGTGCACTGGGGCCCTGCCTACACAATCACCCACGAGAATAAATGGCAAATTATCGATAAGGCGATATTTATTGGTACAGCAGTGCCAGGCTAATGATAGCTCCGCGGCTGGGTCCGGTGAACACACACACGGACGGGAGTCAGACTCGATTGTCCTGTGTGTGCCCGTTCCCGTGCAGGTGCATAGGCATTCCTGCAGTTGTGGGCTCCCCCTCCATGGCCCAAGTGGCCTGAACGCAGCGACAGGCACTTGCCACCTGCTAAGTTCGGGGGCGGGATGCACACGGGAATCAGGTCTAATGCTTGGCTGGGTCCCTGGGCAGGTGGGGCCCCCCAGGCAAGTGGGGCTCCCGGGCAACTGCCCAGCATGCCCATTCGATAAGACGGCCTTGGGAATCCCGCAATGTCAGCACCCCAGCTGATTTTACAATTGGCTCTCAGGTGCTGCCGCCGCCATTCCTGGTAAGGGAAACTGGCATTGAAGCCTTTTGGCATCACAGCCAATTCTCTACTGCACATGCGCGAAGTGCGTTGCACTTTCTAACTGGCCCAGCAGCAGATGAAGGAGGAGGGGGGGCGAACTTCCAAGGAATCTCGCCGCGGTGAGCTCTCCCGGAAGTGGGGGCGGGTACCTATCAAAAACAGGTAGCCCTCTCCCCCTTCACCAAAAAGATGCCAAATGTGGCACCGGGGAGGGGGGTAAAGGAAACAAACAAGCGGAGCTTCCCCTTTTGGGTGGTTATCTGCTTAAGTACCATGCCAGGCTTATGTTTATAGTTTTTCTTGCAGTGTTAATTTTTCCAAGTAACAAAATGATAATTGGTATTTTTCACTATAAGTAACAGCACTGGAAATTATCTGTAAAATGTTCCTTTTCACATGTACAATTGTTCTAGACTACAGTGATATTGTTAAAGCCAATTCCATCTGAAAGAGAAATAAATTATATATAGTTTTAAATTGGTTAATCTGTGGTGCATAGCAAAAGCCTTTCCCCCTCTTGGAATCAATTTTAGCAGTATGCATATGAGGCATAAATTGTGATTTGTATCAGGGCCACAGAGTTCTTGATCCATAACACGGTTTACCTGCAATGGGTAAGTATAAAAAAAACTGATTACAAAAATACATGAGGCTGAAAGCAGAAGAAGGTGTCATTTATTTTTAGTGCTATATAGAAAAAGAGCACATTTTTTTAAACATCAATATTTCAAATGTATTTTGGAATCCCATTCGTCACAGTTAATGCTTAGGAGAATAAATGGGAGGCTGGTGACAGACATCGTCGTTATTTTACTAATTGTATAATTTAGCTTTAGGTAAAGCATACAAATTAAAGAAACACATTTTGGAAACCACAGGTATTTGCTTTTCTGTAAATAACCACATGTATGTATATGAGTAGTGGGGGTCTATGGTACCACTTGACGAGAATGTGGCGTATTGTATGTGTGGGGCACGAATACATATCACTTGCTTAGTCTTATATCTCATGAATATATATAATGGTACTTGTTAGACATTACACCCATATCAAGTCTGGGAGTTATGCAGGGATCCATGTGCTGACTATTTTTTGTGTTGTTATATAGTGTGACCTGTTGTCAGGCTGTCGTGCTTGGTTTTTGCATTTGTGTTTCAAAGAAAAATCAATAAACAGAATTTTTCAAAAAAAAAAAAGAAAATAATAACTACATGTAGAATTATATATTAAGGCAACCATCAATATAAAAAAAAAATGTGGTAACCCCGTATCAGCAAGCCAGCATTGATCTTCCATTGCTCCGCTGCTCTAAACTCATTAAGGTGATTAAGGTGATATCTCTTTGCTTAATATATGTTACAACAAAGTCATCATTGCTTTTTGCACTCTCCTAAAGAGATCCTGATGATCTACAAAAATATTCAACCCCATCATACAGGTAAAAAAAAGGCAAGACATGGTTGTATTTCTTACTTTCCATGGTGCTGAATTCCTCACCAATACTGAGAACTCTGTTGCTGAAACTGACACATCTAAAAGTGTTGATCTCCATGAACCCACAACTTATACTTATTCTTCCCTCTGGCCTCCATGTCATCACTGTATCCTGTAATATGTAGAGGTCAAGAGAAGGAATCTATGAGAGCTGCAGGGGACCAGAGAGGTCAACACTCCTGAATTCAGTGTGAACCATTGCAAAAGATTTCTCAACAAGCAAGTGGAGTTCAGTAATGCAGACAACTGAAAAGGTAAGTATGTTTTGACTTCTTTTCCAAGGCATAGAGGACCTACAAGAAAAGGTTTACTGAGTTAAATGTATCCTCCCTTGAGAAGAGACAATTAAGGGGGATATGGTAACCTTGCATAAATACATAAATGGTCTAGCGGAATTAAACCCATTTGATGCTTACCAATTCTTACAAGTGCATTTGTTTTATTTTTTTTATGTTTTTATTCTTTTAATTTCACCTGGTGAATCAACCAGTAAGTCTGTCATTTTTCCACTTCCTTTAACCGATTGCCGACCGCCGCAAGTACATATACTGCGGCGGTCAGCCCCGTGCATGCAAAGTGACGTATGGGTACGTCACTCGCCTGCGAGCCAATAGGGGGGCGAGTGCGCGACGCCGGAGGCACGCTCCCGCCCCCGCTCCCTCACTGTGATCCCCACGCGCTCACTGTAATCCCCGCGCGTGTGACTGGTGGACCCGATGTCCACCGGTCACTCGCGATCCTCTGTTACAGAGGGAGAAAGGCAGGCGGCTAATGTAAACAAAGCCTGTCATTCTCCCTTGTGTAAGTGCAGAGATTATACGGTCCTGCTATGCAGGATCGTATATCTCTGTAGTTACACAAACAGCCACATCCCATAACAGTTAGAAGCACGCCCCTAGGGACACACTTAACCCCTTCCCTGCCAGTGTCATTTTTACAGTAACAGTGCATATTTATAGCACTGATTACTGTAGTAATGTCACTGGTACCCCCAAAAGTGTCAAAAATGTCAGTCAAGGGTCCGATCTGTCCGCCGCAATGTCGCAGTCCCGCAAAAAAAAAAATCACAGATCGCTGCCATTACTCGTTAAAAAAAAAACAATAAAAATGACAAAAATCTTTCCCTTAGTTAGTAAACGCAATAACTTATTGCGATTTTTTTTACCAAGCATATGTAGCAGAAAACAAATTGGCCTAAAATGTTAAAAAATTTTGATTTTTACATTTTTTTGGGGGAATTTCATATAAAAAAATTTGAAAAATGTTGTTAATTTTGAAAAATTGTCGCTCTCTTTTTGTTTATAGCGCATGATCAGAAAATTGCACAGGTGATCAAATACCACCAAAAGAAAGTTTTGTTTGTGGGAAAAAAGGACGTCAATTTCATTTGGGTACAGCGTCGCACGACCGCGCAATTGTCCGTTAAAGTCACGCAGTACCAAATCGCAAAATACCCCCTGGTCAGGAAGGGGGTAAAATCTTCCGGGGCTTAAGTGGTTAACAAACCAAGCAGTCCATCAAAAGCGGTATTTCAAGGGTTAAGACAAACCATCTAACACTGACAGGGTGCTTTAAAAAAAACTGTTGCTGTAACTGACAACTACAAAGCAAAAACAAAGAGAGGGCACACCAACCTAGAGCATTACCATTACACAAGTTTATTGGATAATTAAAACAAGTATTATACTCACAAACACATGACATACCGTGGGTATAGAAAAGAATCAAAAATGTCTTTAGAAATGATGACATTTTGTTGCTTTGCAGCCTCAAATGAAGGCTCAAAAATCAAAAACAGAATCACTGAGTTGGAAAAAGGATCACCCCCTCCTAGGAATGACTTGTGAACTCAATCAGGTATAGCGAATCACCTTATCAATGGCGCACAAAGCCATTTTACTTTCAGCTGTGATCAGTTGTGGTAATTTTGATTAGCTCAGCATGAAAAATAGCTTTCTTGGAGCATTTTAGTCCCTTGTAGTGCAAAAAAAGATCTCCAGTATAAAGTTGTGGACATGCACTAATCAGGAGATGGATACAAAAAAAAAATGCAAAGGCTTTTTCCATGCCTAGAAGCACAGTGAAGTCTATTATTAAGAAGTGGAAGGTATTTGGTACAACACAAACTCTACCTGGATCATGACAGCACTCCAAACTGGATGAAAGAGTCAGAAGGAAACTGGTCAGAGAGGGCAATATCCAGGAAGCTTTCTGCGACAGTGTCAACAAGTTAAACCCAATCCCTTGTTCTGGGACATTTCACAAAGCAGCCAAGTGGGCTAATATTTCAAAGAGAGGGGACATAGAGCTCCTGCAAGTTGGGAGTTTGCTAAAATTCTACCCAGGGGACACAGAGCTCATACAAGGGGAATTTCAATTGCCAATTCCAAAAAGACTGTTGCTGTTCCAGAGGGAATACAGTCGAGGAGTGGTCATTTTTGCGATGTACATAGTGAAGGAAGGTGTCCTCATTTGTTGTTCTTCAAGTCAAATTGGGCATCCCATATTCCCTATTCCCTAACCAAGTTATTTTTCCACAATAAAATAAAGAAAACAAGCTCATGGACTGATTTCTGTCTCAGGATGAAAACTGGAAAAATGCCTGTTGCTGGCTGCGCAGGAATAGGGGAAACCAAAATCCAGCGGCCCTCTAGGGGGGGGGGGGGCTACACAAATGACAAGGGGGCCATCTTTGCTCATGGAGGAAAAGAGATAGCACAGGGAAGGGTTAACACCCCTGTACCATTTGTTTTGCTGTCTCTACCCCTGTTCAGAAGATTTCACCCCACTTTCTGTCCCTATGACAACTGCATTTAGAAAATTTTGGGCTGTTGTGGAAACAAGGATTGGTGATAAAGCTTCAGTGGAGACACCTTCTCCCATTATAACTATTACAGGAGTGAATTTCCCTTCCTAGGGGTAGATTTCTCTTCACATCCTGTTGTCTCCCTCCGTTTGTAAGTAGAAGTCGTTGGTAAGTCGGATGTTTGTAACCCAGGGACCGACCGCCTGTATATGTAATTTAAACCCAACTCCATACAAAACTGTTTCTGTAGGTTTTAGACTTGGGAAGAGTAAATTATTCTTTTAAGTTTTTAATTGTTTGTGACCCCATTGGGGAACATTTTACCTCCCATCCTATCCCATCTAGTGACTGTGACAGCAGCACAAGAAAACAGGAGAACAGTTGTCAATGTGACAGAAAGACATAGGCAGTTATAATACCCAGACAGAGGTTGTGATTTGTTATTTTTAGTCTCTGGCCCCACAGGAGACATACTCTATTGCAGCGATAGAGAAGCTTGGTGCCCCAGATGTTTTGGAACTACATTTCCCATGATGCTTACCTACACTGCAGAGTGCATGAGCACCATGGGAAATGTAGTTCCAAAACATCTGGGGTGCCAAGGTTCGCCATCACTGCCCTATTGCTTTCTGTTCTCTACAAAGGGAATACAGGCTGCAATTAAAATACATTTTTAATTTTGCCTAAAACATTTTAATCTAGTTGCTAAAGAATCGTCAACTGTTATATTTTTACACGTTTATATTAAATTTACTTGGATTATATGCATGAAGTATATAATTAGTAATACTATGCTTTATCTGTGAATTTCCAGTCACTGTGATCACTATTAATTCCACACACTGCTTCTTTGACATCTACATTCTCTAATGAAGCACAGCCCATCCATTGCTTTCTGTGACATTTCTCTCTAGATCATGTTAGGATGAAATGATCTAATACAGACTAGACAAATAAATCACTATGGCTACTGGTCAGTCCTCAGTTTCCATTTTATATCTTGATATATGTTGTCCATAAAGAGTCTCACTATGAAGGAATTGAAATCTTAGCATCTAACTAAATCATGGAAATGTCCTTTATACTTACCCCAGCGCTTCTCCTTGAAATGTAAATCACAGCATGTCCTAACCTCAAAATGAAAAGAAAAAAATATAGAACGTTGGTAATTTACAAGAAAGACAAAAAAACTGATTATTACGCATTGAATATACTCTGAATTGGACCCATCATAACCAAGCTGTCAAAAAATGTGGCCATTTAGGCCACGTTCACATCATAATGGAGGAACGTCAGTTTTTCTGCACGTGTTCTGCAAGGGCACAACAAAAACAGTTGTTCTCTATGTGCCCTGTTCACACCACAATGTGCAGATTTGTTCTGCGCAGGAATCTGCAATGTGTATGCAGTTTTCTGCATTGGAAAAAAAGGGGCATGACATTATTATTATTATTATTATACAGGATTTACATAGCGCCAACAGTTTGCGAAGCGCTTTACAATGTGAGGGAAGACAATACAGTTACAATACAGTTCAAAACAGGAGGAACTAGAGGGCCCTGGTCCTTAGAGCTTACAATCTAGAAGGGAGGGTCAAGTGAAACAAAAGGCAATAACCGTGGGGGATGGGTTGATGGAGAAAATGGAGGTACATTTGTTAGGTGTTGGTAGGATAGGCTTCTCTGAAAAGGAGGGTTTTCAAAGATCACCTAAAAGCTAATAGAGTAGGAGATAATCGGACAGATAAGGGTAAGGAGTTCCAAAAGATTGGAAAGGCTCTGGAAAAGTCCTGGAGGCGAGCATGGGAGGAGGTGACTAGGGGGCTAGAGAGCAGGAGGTTTTGAGAGGAATAAAGAGAGCGATTAGGTTGGTATTTTGAGACGAGGCTAGTAATGTAGCTAGGGGCTAAGCTGTGGATTGCTTTGTAAGATGTTGTAAGTATTTTGAATTTAATATGTTGGGTGAGCGGATGCCAGTGGAGGGATTGACAGAGAGGAGCAGCGGACACTGAGCGATTGGTAAGGTGGATGAGTCTGGCGGCAGCATTCATGATGGATTGAAGGGGGGATAGCCCGTGTAGAGGTAAGCCAATGAGAAGGGAATTGTAGTAGTCGAGGTGCGAGATGACCTGGGAGTGAACTAGGAGTTTTGTTGTGTCTTTGGTTAGAAAGGGACGTATTTTGGAGATGTTGCGGAGAGTGAGGCGGCAAGATTTGGACAGCGATTGGATGTGGGGTTTGAAGGAGAGTTCAGAGTCCAGGACAACACCTAAGACCTTGGCATGCGGGGATGGGCTGATAGTAATGCCATCGATATTGACGGAGAAATCGGGGGAAGGGGCACGTGGTGGAGGAAAAATTATAAGCTCGGTTTTGGATGGATTGAGTTTGAGGAAGTGGTGAGGCATCCAGACCGATATATATCTGATAGTAAATTAGTGATACGTGAGGAGACTGAGGGAGAGAGCTGAGGGGTGGATAGATAGATTTGGGTATCGTCAGCATAGAGATGGTATTGGAAGGCGTGGGAGGCTTTTAACTGACCCAGAGAGGCCATTAACATTGGTGTGAACAGATCACATAACTGACACTCATGAAAACTGATATCAAGGTGCATAAAAACTCACTGAAACCTTCATGAAAACTGATGTAAACTCATGCCTCTGCAATTGAAATCTGTGCAGTTTACTCACCAGTTTTCATACACATATGGTGTGAACGAGCCCTTACAATTATATGGCAAGATTTCCCACCAGACTTTCTTGTATTGTACAAGTCTGGTTCACACCTATGTAGGTTGCAGTTTGTATATTCAAGGTGCATTTTGTGTTTATCCATTGAAGTCTATGGAACCAAGAACCAGAAAAAAGTCCCTGGCCCTTTCCATAAAATGCATAGATGTGAACGGGAACTATAAAAAAACATGTTAAATAGACTGTAGTGTGTTTCTGCAAAACTGAAGAGGCACTAAAAAATGCATTGGTGTGAACCAGGCCTTACACGCATATAGCAATAGGTTCCCACCAGGCTTTCTTGTACTGTTCAACTGCCCAATGGATATACAAACGTTACATGTGTTGCTGGGTTGTGTGCCATTTATTTTGAATGGCTTTTCAAAACACAATAATAATACACTTGCTTTGTAGCACGCCACAATGCACAGCAGTCAGGTGCAGTGCATTGCGTTAGCAAAAATGGTGCATGTCCAATTATCAGCACATTAGGGTGGGTTGGAATCCTATTCATGTCAATGGGCTCTCTTAACACAATGCACATTAAAGCGGTAGTAAACACTGCTTGGTGACTTGTACCTACAGGTAAGCCGTTAATAAAGCTTACCTGTAGGTCCAAGGAATATCTCCTAAACATGCACCATTCAGGAGATATACACTACTTTTGCAGCCAGGGATGTGAGTATGCTGTCCCTTCAGAGCACCATTTCACAACTGTGGCTTCTATAGGCGTGTGGGGGAGTGATGTCATTGCCGCTCAGCATTTTAACCACTTAAGCCCCGGAAGATTTTACCCCCTTCCTGACCAGGGCCTATTTTGCGATTCGGCTCTGCGTGACTTTAACGGACAATTGCGCGGTCGTGCGACGCTGTACCTAAACTAATTTGACGTCCTTTTTTTCCCACAAAGAGAGCTTTCTTTTGGTGGTATTTGATCACCTGTGCGATTTTTACTTTTTGCGCTATAAACAAAAAAAAGAGTGTCAATTTTGCAAAAATAACAATATATTTTACATTTTTTTTTTATATGAAATTCCCCAAAAAAAATGTAAAAATCTAAATTTTTTAACATTTTAGGCCAAATTGTTTTATGCTACATATGGTTGGTAAAAAAAATTTCAAAAAGCGTATTTTGATTGGTTTGCGCAAAAGTTATTGCGTTTACTAACTAAGGGAAAGATTTCTGTCATTTTTGGTGTTTTTTTTTAACCGCGTAATGGCGGCGATATGCGATTTTTTTGTGGTACTGCGACATTGCGGCGGACAGATCGGACCCTTGACTGACATTTTTGACACTTTTGGGGTTACCAGTGACATTACTACAGTAATCAGTGCTGTACATATGCACTGTTACTGCAAAATGACACTGGCAGGGAACGGGTTAACTTTATTGGGGAAGGAGGGGTTAAGTGTGTCCCTAGGGGCGTGCTTCTAACTGTGATTGGACATGGCTACTGGTGTAGGAACAGTGATCAACGGTCCTACATAGTAGAACCGTATGATCACCATTCATACACAGGGGAGAATGACAGGCGGCTTGTTTACATTAGCCGCCTGCCTTTCTCCCTTCACGGCGGACGATCGCGAATAACACGCACGGACTTCCCAGGGAACGAGCCGGGGCGGGCGCGTGCCTCCGCGGGTGCGCGCTCGCCCGCTATTGGCTCACAAGCAAGTGACAGGCTAGTGACGTATATATACGTCACTTTGCCTGGCCGGGGCTGACCGCCGCAGTATATGTACTTGCGGCGGTTGGCAAACGGTTAAAATGGATGGACAGCAAAATGACCCAAGCGCTCACTCTATTAGGAATTGTAGGCGTGCTGTGCTCCTCAGATGGGGAAACTCCAAAGATTAAAAACACAAAAGAAAGGGGGCGCAAACACCTAGTGCATTACCCTTGGACACCTTCTGAGAATTTATTTGAATGCTCTGAGGAAGGGAGCGTGCCTCCCGAAACACGTCAACGGTCCTAATACAGGGACATGTCCTTTTCCACATTGAGGTGGACTTGTTTTATGCAATTTTACTCTTCATGTATGATTTTGGCATTCAAATACATTTTCAGAAGGTGCCCAAGGGTAATGCACTAGGTGTTTGGGCCTCCTACCTTTTGTGTTTTTTATTCAAATGTCTGGAGCCTGTGAACCCGGAAGGAAGACCGGGTGAAAATGAAAGCCCTGACAGTGGTGACAGCGTGTTGCTGGAGGGCTTCATGTTAAGGTAAGTCTTCCATAATGTGCTAGAATGCAATGCATACTAGCACAATATGCTCTTAACTTGCAGGGTGGATGGGTTTTTTTTTTTCTATGCTGACTTTACCACCAATTTAATGCACAATATAACACTTTAATGCATGTGTGTTAACACAACAAAAAAGTAAATGTGCCTGTAATTAAAAGAATTACTAAAAAAAATACCTTCTAAAAGCATTTTGGGTAAATTTCATCTTGGAATCTCATTAAACAAAATCTAGAGTTTTGTGAAATTTTGCCTGGTAGTTTCACAGCAAAATCAATTTTGCCAAAATCTCTCATCCCTTCCTATAACTGAAATGTCTGTCTTGTTAGACTGAATTCATTCATTTAGAAGGTTTGGAAATGCTTTCTTCCGATAACATTGGGCAATTTTCTCCCTCTTATTCCCCACTGTGGGTCCACTCCAACCTAATTATCCACATCCACGTAATCACATAGTACAGTACAGTGAGCATGACTCTTTCAAGACAAACAGCGGCACTAATGACAAGGCATACTTTTTCTTTTTTATCTATAACTATCCTCAGGTCAAGCGTGCCTTCATGCTTTGTGTCCCTATTCTAAAATTGCTTTGAAACTTGGAAGTTTTGACCAACTAGAAATCCGAGTACAGTACTAATCTATCAATTTCCCACAGGCATTTAAAAAGATGAATATTTATCACTACAACTGCTATTGAACCCAGTGGAATAATTTAATTTGCTGTAAAGGAAAGCTTAGTTGGGGTCAAAACATTTGCAGAAACATATCAACTTTGCATTAAACGATAACATATTACCGTGTTTTAGAATCACAGAAATTCTTGAGATACTTGTATGAATAATTCACAAACATGTTTTATTGTACTTGAAAAACCTGGTAAACCACGTACATATTCTCTTATACAGGTTATATCGGTCATGGAAATATTGTAAGACCTTCAGCAATCATAATTTCAGCATTTTATTACCTTTGAACATGAAATGGCTATACTTCATGAAAATATAAAGAAATGTGTTTCACTCCCAGAATCTAATTTTCTGGGCTTCTCCACAAACACAAGGCTGGGGATGAATAAAACGCTCCAAGTTTCAAGGTCATTTTCATCTGGAAGTATTAGCCATCACTGTACACTTTTTTTTTTTTTTCAGAATTAAACATTTCATTCAATTACAAGCCAGCAGTTTTAGATTTGGACCCCTTTTGAACTCCTCTCCCAATGAATTAAAATTCTTGCCTGGCATTGTCAATTTATGCGGGTAAAGATATCTCAAGAGTTCAGAGCTAATTGAGTTAGATTGATTCAGCAGCTAAGGAGATGACTATACATGCTGAAAAGACATGAAAAAAAAAGCTTTTAAGAAATTAAAATACCAACCGGAAGGCAGAGCAAGCTTGAGCTAATAAAACATTAAATGTCTTTTCTAAGCATCTAGGTTACAATGCAAGGATGGCCCTGCTGTTATTGCATTAAACTGTCAGAGTGTGGTCTGCAAGAAGAGCAAATGGGAAATAGATGTTGCTGTTGTATAAGTACTGTATACTATAATGTAACATAGCAATACAGGATGATGTACACAGGGCCGCTGATAGGGGGGGCACTAGTCCTCCTGTAGGGGGCCCAGGCACACAGGGGGACCCCAGCAGCACGGAGAATCGGTGCGGTCAGGCAGAAGGGCAATTACAAAAGGAAGCCCTGTGCGGCTCTCTGCAGCAGCTGAAAGCCAGTTTCTTCCCCTCCTGCCAGCTTTCAGCTGCTGTGGGGAGAGACATAGGGCATCATTCTTGTTATTGCTTCTCTGACACCGATCCCACTCCCTGTTCTGCCTGCTTCTGATCCCTCCCTGTGTGCCCCCTTCCCCCCCTTATACTTTGCTGCCTCCCCTCCCGCAGTGACTGCAGGCTTCCCTGTCCTGTAAAAAAATAACAAATTGCAAAAAATAATAATAATTAAAAATTGTAATAAATCATTTTCAAAAAATGTAAAACAAAATAATTTTCCCTTTTGCAACATTTTTTAACATTGGAAAAAAAATTATATGTTTTTGAAACACATTTAAAAAACAATAAAAAAAGGCTAATTCCCACAGGTTCTCTGTTAAGTTTGTGTCTGCTTATAATGATTTTAGTGTATTTTTAGTGAAAATATTGTCTTGATATATTTGGGGGGGGGGGGCACTGCCAGGTAGGCTGTACGGGGCCCCATGATTTCTAACAGCAGCCCTGGATGTACATTGGTCCTAAATAGGTGGGCTTCCTGGGGCCCAGGTATCTCAGGGGTGGCATGCCCAACTTCATATAGTTCACTCAGTGGCTCACTTCATAATGTATTAAAAAAGAAGGTGGGGCCATCCAGTGTGCATTGTACTGATTTTATGCACCCGCACTTAGGATAAATTATGTGTCAAAACAGCTGTTAACTGGCACGTTTCACCCCTCCTCCAGGGCGGTGTCAAAGGCTAAGCTGTTAGTAATAGGAGGCTACTTTTATACTGTAAACCCCTCTTTCTACACCCACTTCACTTCATGTATGGTGTATGGTAACATAACAATACAGTGGATAATGTACATTGAACCCGAATAGATGGGCTTCCTGGGGCCCAGGGATCTCAGGGGTGCCATGCCAAACTTCACATAGTTCACTCAGTGGCCCACTTCCTGTATTAAAATAGAAGGTGGAGCCATCCAGTGTGCATTGTACTGATTTTATGCACCCACACTTAGGATTAGTGATGAGCCGAACACCCCTCTGTTCAGTTCGCACAGAACATCTTGAACAGGGGAAATGTTCTAGCGAACATGAATCATTTGACAGCTCTTTTATAGTGACCTGACATCACAAGCTGCCCCACAATGCACTGCTCAGGTGCAGTGAATACATTTCTGACGTCAGTAATTTATTCACTGCACTGAGCAGTGCATTGTGGGGCAGCTTGTGACGTCACGTCACTATAAAAGAGGTGTCACAGTCAAAGCAGTTCAGAACGCGGGAAGCGTCTGGAGAAGCAGGAGCTTTTTCTTCTTTTTTTTTTTTTTTCGGTGGACGGGCGACTGATCATCAGGGGACACTATTTTTTTATTTTTTAATAAAGGACTTTTCCAAAACTGTCTTTTGTCTTCATTTTTATACACTTTTTTGGTGAATGGGTAGGTGTATGATGTACCCGATATCCATTCACATAGGGACTGGATCTGGGGGCCCTCTTGTTAAAGGGGGCTTCCAGATTCTGATAAGCCTCCCCCGTGCAGACCCCCACAACCACCGCCCACGGTTGATGGGAAGAGACCCCTGTCCCCATCAACATGGCAGAGCCACCCCCCCCCCATGTTGAGGGCATGTGGCATATATATATATATATACTGTATATATATATATATATATAACTTTGTGGTATAGACTGCACTATCTGATCTCAACAAACTGTAAAAAGCAAAAATCTTTCTCCCTGCCAGCAATGCATTTATTAACTATAGAATTCCACTTAAAAAATCACCCACTGACCAAGGGATTCAAACCCACAACCCCGCAATTAGCAAGGCTGGTGTTCTACCAGCTACACCACCGTCAAGTACACTTAGGTTGAGCACACTTTCCCTGCCTAACTAACTAACTCCTATCTCACCCTACACACAGTGGATGGATAAAAGTTAGGGAGAGTGTGTCCAGCTTAAGCACGCTTAACGGTGGCGTAGATGGTGCAATACCAGGCTTGCAATTACATGGCTGTGGGGTTTGAATCCCCTGGCCAGCAGGTGATTTATTGAGATCAGAGTCCATGATAATGCAGGAACTCGAAGTTCCCATGAAGAAGCCCATTTATTCGTCATTCGACAAACGAGGGAACAGCCAATGTTCGAGTCGAACTTACGTTCGACTTGAAAAGCTCATCCCTACTTAGGATCAATTATGTGTGAACACAATAAAATACCTCTACCAAAATAAACTATATGACTGGCTGCAGCTCTAATAACACGCTGTATCTTTTGAACAGAATAAACTAAGACTGAGTTCACACTGGCATTAAAAGCAGGCATTTAAGAGGCATCAGAAATGTCTATGCACAAGATACAATAGACAGCACACTGTGCTGTTCACATTACAAAAACATGAAGCGTTTGCTTCGCTTTGCTTCAAAATTCAAGCCTCATGTTGAGTCAGGAGACGTTTGAAGCCCCTCAACGACAGCACACTGTGCTGTTCACATTACAAAAACATGAAGTGTTTGCTTCGCTTTGCTTCAAAATTCAAGCCTCATGTTGAGTCAGGAGACGTTTGAAGCCCCTCAACGCCTCCCCTTCGGTAACATTCAGCAAATGCTCTGGCAGCCATTTGTGGTGTAGTTGCATTAGTACATTTCTGTCACTTTCCATCGTGGAGCAGTTTTAACGCGCCTTAACTCTCATCAAATGCACTTTAACACTCATCAAACATCATGAGCCCCTCAGACTGCTTTCATGATAAAGCCAGCAGCTGGCTGCAAAAATCGATACCATAGTTACAGCGGATATCTTCAGCCTTAATCAGTTTATCGTTTCTGCTGGTTCACCTGAAAAACGATCCGATGGTGTGGCCTGCTGCTCCCATAAGCAATCAAAGAGTAGATCCTCTTTGATCGCCTCTTAGGCCTTGGAGGACTGGAGCGACATTGTGATCTTTTAAAGGTAAAAAAAGCAATTTGGGGTCCTTTTGACCCCAGATCTCTTCATAAAGAGGACCTTATCTTCATCCTTATTTTTAATACAAGGGATGTTTACATTCCTTGTAATAGGAAGACAAGTGATCAAAGAATAAAAAGTAAAGTATAATAAATAAGTAAAATAAATAAGAAAAAAAAAATAAAGTACGCCCATCCCTCTGTGCTCGCGCACAGAATCGAACGCATAGGTAAATTGCACACAGATATGTAAATGGTGTTCCCCCACTGACAGATGGGAGATGAAAAGGAGAACAAAGGGACCGAGCAGTGATGTACTGAAGGTATTTCACACAATTAGATTACAGAAACACACACTGGACACTATATAAAACAGTAATAGAGTGGATTTTAGGATTTTAAAAACACTTTTAGTAGGTTCACACAGCAGATTCCTGACAGCAAGGGAGGGAAATAAGACCTAACATGAAAAAAAGCCCAACTGTGTCTTTTGGTGCCAAAATTAATATAGGACCAAGGCTTATTTTCGGGGGAAACACGGTACATTTACAAACCTCAGGCAGATGATGGGCTCAAAAGAAACAAAAAAGAGTACAAAAAAAAAAAAAAGAGTGCATAGTGCTCTTCGTATAACTAAAAACCTTTATTGAAAATATTCATCATTGCACTCACATGAAATATAAGGCAATCGGGCACATCTGTAGACTCTGCCCAGAATGCCACATACCCAGTGCTGTTTGATACATACTCTCAGCACTGATATATGGCCTATCCCAATCTTCCTGCTGCTGCAGAGCTCTCTTTTTCACACATGATCTCCTTACTCTGCCTTGCGTGTTATGCCACCTGCTTAAAAAAGCCTTATCCTAGATGACGCTGATACCCTTGATGTCATCATCATTTCTATATATGGTCGATAACTCCACCTGGGAGACACACCCCTTTGTTTATATTTTAGAGGCAGGGAGTAGAGCTGTTATTCGGCCAAGGGAAGCAACCTATGCAGCTGTGGTGGGGTTTATTTTCTTTCCCTGGGTCAGCAAGCATCAGTGTGATTGATGATTGATGTACATTATGGGACTTTTTTATTTTTTTACTTAAAGGACTTGTCAAAAACTGTGTATGTGTGGTTATTTAAACTTTACATTTCTTTGCATAAGGGGTACTATGTATCTGGGTGCCCCTAATTGTTAAAGTGGGCTTCCAGATTCTAAAAAGTCCCCACCCACAGACCACCACAACCACCAGATTAGTGTGGGGAAGAGGCCCTTTTCCTTATCAACATGGAGATAAGGTGCTTTGCCAGGGAGGTGCTTTCCCTGCTGATGGCATGTAGCCTGGTATGGTTTAGGAGGGGGCCCCACGCTCACCACCCAACCCCCTCCCCCCTTTCCTGGCTGCATGCTTGAATAAGAGAATAGTGTGGATTTTTGGTGAGGAACTCATGATTTTTTTTCTTGATTTTAGAGTGAGGTCCACCTTAAGATTCATACCAGACCTGAATGCCCTGGTATAACTTATGGGGGGAAGCCCCCACACCTTTTTTCTACACCTTTGTTTCTAGTTTCTATGGCCAGGGACTGCCAGCCAGTAAATTAATGGTGCCAGGTGAAATCACTGGCTGCTAATGGCAGGGTGGGTACAGGCAATGTGAGAACCCTCTTTAAATGTTCGAACATTACAGACACTCACTAAAGTCTTTTTTAAGGAGTTTTTACTTGCCCACTTTTATTAAAACAAAGTTCAAGACATTACATTAGTTTCCCTCACAGGAAGTTTTCAGCATTTCTCTGTCACAAGCAGTGGCGGCCCGTCCACCCAGATGCAAAAATTCCAATAGGGTTTTTTTTTATAGCACCTGGTTAGAGCCAGAGGCTCTAATAGGCTTAAAAAAAGCATGGGCTCGGGGCGCAGAGCACTGCGCCCTTAACCCACCTAGTTGTATGACAATAGCGAATTAATATTCACTATTATTACACTGATTCTCCTCCCAGTCAATAGGGAAGCGGGCCCAGAGACCCCTTTCCTTATTGGATGAAAAGAGAAGTGATTTTACTGGCCATTGGCCAGGAAAAGGGAGGAGACGCACGGCCAGAGGAGGTAAGAATGCTGGCTGTCTGGCCAGCTGTCCGTCCCCTTGGGGGGGCGGTGGATTTGCCTACCGGCCATCCCGCGTAGGGGTGGTGGATTTGCTGCCCCCCCAAATTACCATGCACCAGCTGCCACTGGTCACAAGACAACTGTTCATCAGCCTCCTGGATTTTACCTACAGCACTGCTGTTCGGGCCTCAATCCTCAGGCCCTTGTCTGTTACTCTAGGCAGTCTCCTCATACAAATTATATGCATGCACCTAGCAGCTAACTGCTTTACTGGCTCCCATCTGTCTCCTAGGCTCCTCTTTCCACCGATATGGAGCCCTGAACCATAGTCATGTCTCTAATAAAAGCCCTGGACAATCAATGTGCTTGTTATCCACAAAACTTGAACCCAGGATTGGAGACTTCATCCCTCCCAAACATTTATGAAGCCTGTCATATATAATAGCAGGAAAAAACCTGCTACTATACATGATGTTCGGCTTCTGCTAAACAGGCTGAAAGTCTGGCATTTGGATGAATATCTGAACAAGCACAGCTTGGTCTAAACCTGTGTTCAGACTAAACTAGAAGCTCATCCCTACTGACAACAATACTGTCAATACTGTCAACAAAAAATGAATATTCATTATTTATCTAAATAATGACTAGTTATTACTAAGTCAATGGGCACTAGTAAAAATGTAAATATGCATTATATTCATACAGGGTATACAGGTTTGAAGTCTGGCAAAGTCAGGTCTGGTGTGCCATTGCCTTTGCTTGGCATAACTGAACTGTTTGTAGATGCCAAGTGTTATTGAATGTAGAGATTAGGGATGAGCTTCGAGTTTGAGTCGAATGTAACTTTGTCTCAAACATCGCTCGTTTGATTGTTCATCGAATGACGAACAAATGTGCTTCTTCGTGGGAAATTTGAGTTTCCCATAATGCACTGCGCCACGCGCCGCGCGCCATGCGTTATTTGATTGGCCAAAGCATGCACCCTGACCTCATGCTTTGGCAAATAAAATTATCTCTGCTATGATTGAGGCCAGGAAAGTCTGTGGCCATTTCCGCTGTTTGTTCAATGCCAGTGCTCGCTTATCTGACATTCAACGGGAATTCAACCTGCCCACCAACCGCCTCATTTGGGACATGCCCACCAGGCGGAACTTAACATTGGCGATGCTGCAGCGGCTGCACACGCAGCAGAGGGCCATCAATGAGTACCTGTGTGAGTATGGCACAAGGACAGTGTCAGGGGAGCTTGGTTTTTTTTCACCATGCCAGTGACTTTTGATTAAGGATGCATGCATTGTCCTGTCACCATTTAAGGAGGCCACAAGGATGGTGAGCTGGGACGATGCATGCATCAGTGACACTATCCTGCTAGTCCACCTGCTGGAGCACACGCTGCATGGAATCATGGCAGAACAGCAGCAGGAAGAGGAGGACTTCCTTTCCTCACAAGGCCCCCTTTATGCAGATATCATTCCTGCAGGGCCACAAAACACTCAGGAGGAAGAGGAGGAGGAGGATGAGGATTTCGGCAGCATGGATGTAGAGGAAGAGGATAGCATACAGCAGTCTTCAAGGGATGGTTTTGATTTCCCAGAAACCCCAGGAGGTTTACACGGTTGGGGTGTGGTTGCTTCTGCTGACAATGTCATCCTTAGTGACCCAGAAGACTCAGAAGCTCATGCCTCCTCCAACTTACATTGCATGGGCTCCCTGATTCTGCAAAGTCTGTAAAATGACCCAAGGATTTGTGCTATCAAGTAGAGGGACAATTACTGGTTGGCAACCCTTCTTGATCCACGTTACAAGGGTAAAGTTGCAGAGCTCATCTTGCCTTTGCAGAGGGAGCAGAGGATGAAACATTTTGAGGAGGCCTTGAAAAAAAATGTGTGTACCGCCTTTCCAGACACTGGGAGGTCAACATTCTCCGGACGTGTTTCTGAGGCATTGTTCAGCCAAAGGAGGAGCGGTGGAGAAGTCGGCGGCTAACCGATGCCTTTAAACAGTTCTTTTGTCCTCAGCAGCACCCAGGGCTGTTATAGTTTAAGCAACCATCGGCAGCATCTCCATCATATGGTGCATGATTGTCTAGGCGCAAGAGCAGGCTTGGAGACCTTTCCAGCTGCGCATCCACTGGCTTATTGGGTCTTGAGAATGGACCACTGGCCAGAACTTACTCAATATGCAATGGAGCTACTGGCCTGTTCTGCTTCCAGCGTGCTTTCCGAACAGACGTTCAGTGCTGCTGGAGGTTTTGTGACAGACAAAATAGCGCATCTGTCCACAGACTCTGTTGACCAGCTGACTTTCATCAAAATGAATCAGTCCTGGATCAACAAGAGCTATCAGGCCCCTGATGCTGATGTAACTGATTGAATTTGCTAGGGCTCTGCCATCCCTTGAAGACTGCATATGCTGCCTATCCTATTCCTCTATCTTTATTCTGCTAGCTTCCAACAATGTTTTAGGTTTAGGTCACTACCAACCCCCAAGGCCTAATTTTCCTGCACTTGTATGACAGGTGCATACAATTTAAATGTCGTATGTCATTTTTAACAGCAGGCCCTGTCCCTGTTCCCTGCTAACTGTGAGGGTTTACGATGTTCAGGCACCACCAACACCAAAGGCCCAATTTTTGGCACCTATGTAGTACATGAAATTTCAAATTTGTATGGATTTCATACCAACAAGTCCCGTTCCTGCACTCAGCAAGAGTAACTGCGAGGCCTTGGTTACGGTGTTCAGGCACCACCTACAGCAAAGGCCCAATTTTTGGCACTTGTATAGCACATGCAATTTCAAATTTGTATGGAATTCTCACCAGGAGGTCCCGTTCCTGCACCCAGCAAGAGTAACTGCGAGGCCTTGGTTACGGTGTTCAGGCACCACATACGGCAAAGGCCCAATTTTTGGCACCTGTGTAGCACATGCAACTTTAAATTTGTATGGATTTCATACCAGCAGGTCCCGTTCCTGTACCCAGCAAGAGTAACTGCGAGGCCTTGGTTACAGTGTTCAGGCACCACCTACGGCAAAGGCCCAATTTTTGGCACTTGTATAGCACATGCAATTTCAAATTCGTATGGAATTCTTACCAGCAGGTCCCGTTCCTGCTCCCAGCAAGAGTAACTGCGAGGCCTTGGTTACTGTGTTCAGGCACCACATACGGCAAAGGCCCAATTTTTGGCACCTGTGTAGCACATGCAATTTCAAATTTGTATGGAATTCTCATCAGCAGGTCCTGTTCCTGCTCCCAGCAAGAGTAACTGTGAGGCCTTGGTTATGGTGTTCGGGCACCACCTACGGCAAAGGCCCAATTTTTGGCACTTGTATAGCACATGCAACTTCAAATTTGTATGCAATTCTTACCTGCAGGTCCCTTTCCTGCTCCCAGCAAGAGTAACTGCGAGGCCTTGGTTACGTTGTTCAGGCACCACCAACAGCACAGACCCAATTTTTGGCACCTGTATAGCACATGCAATTTCAAATTTGTATGCAATTCTTACCAGGAGGTCCCGTTCCTGCACCCAGCAAGAGTAACTGCGAGGCCTTGGTTACGGTGTTCAGGCACCACATACGGCAAAGGCCCAATTTTTGGCACCTGTGTAGCACATGCAACTTTAAATTTGTATGGATTTCAAACCAGCAGGTCCCGTTCCTGCACCCAGCAAGAGTAACTACGAGGCCTTGGTTACAGTGTTCAGGCACCACCTACGGCAAAGGCCCAATTTTTGGCACTTGTATAGCACATGCAATTTCAAATTCGTATGGAATTCTTACCAGCAGGTCCCGTTCCTGCTCCCAGCAAGAGTAACTGCGAGGCCTTGGTTACTGTGTTCAGGCACCACATAGGGTAAAGGCCCAATTTTTGGCACCTGTGTAGCACATGCAATTTCAAATTTGTATGGAATTCTCATCAGCAGGTCCTGTTCCTGCTCCCAGCAAGAGTAACTGTGAGGCCTTGGTTATGGTGTTCGGGCACCACCTACGGCAAAAGGCCCAATTTTTGGCACTTGTATAGCACATGCAACTTCAAATTTGTATGCAATTCTTACCTGCAGGTCCCTTTCCTGCTCCCAGCAAGAGTAACTGCGAGGCCTTGGTTACGTTGTTCAGGCACCACCAACAGCACAGACCCAATTTTTGGCACCTGTATAGCACATGCAATTTCAAATTTGTATGCAATTCTTACCAGCAGGTCCCGTTCCTGCTCCCAGCAAGAGTAACTGCGAGGCCTTGGTTACGGTGTTCAGGCACCACCTACGGCAAAGGCCCAATTTTTGGCACTTGTATAGCACATGCAATTTCAAATTTGTATGGAATTCTTACCAGCAGGTTTCTGTTCCTGCTCCCAGAAAGAGTAATTGCGAGGCCTTGGTTACGGTGTTAAGGCACCACCAACAGCAAAGGCCCAATTTTTGGCACTTGTATGACAAGTACATGCGATTTCAAATTTGTATGGATCTTTAAGCAGCAGGGCCTGTTCCTGCGCCCTGCAAGAGTAACTGAGAGGGATAACAGTGTTCAAGCACCACCAACAAACAAGGTCTAGTTTTTCTTCACCCGTATGACAAGTACATGCGATTTAAAATTTGTATGTATATTTGTATATGACATTTTTTGCTTTAGAAATGTCGGTATTGCTGCAGCAGGCTACATATATCGTAGAGATGCACTACTTTACAGGCACATTCAGGGGACCCCCCAGGGACGATATTTGATGGAATTTTTCATTTTTATAGTTTCACTTTAAGCCTCATTAAAATCAGTAACCAGTGCTCCTTTAAAATGATCGTTTTTAAAAACTTTTTTTTCATTGCTACATGTTCCCCAGGTCAAGACCCGGACCTCCATACACTTTTTTGGGGCAAGAACTCGCATTTAGGCATTCAAAATGAGGCAGTTTGATTTGTTCGCAGTGTTCTGGTGCGAACCGAACCGGGGGGTGTTCGGCTCATCACTAGTAGAGATATCAGCCAAATTATCAAACAGTAATGTGCAATTTGAACTTTACTGTATGACTGCAAAATTAATTGACAATGCCAATAAAATGCTAAAGTGTTATTTAATAAGCATAAGACAAAGTAAAACAGGCAGTGAAATTATTGTAAAACTAGGCTGCCTAGGGGTAGTCACAATAAAGGCTGTTAGGTGGCAGCACAATACAGAATCACAGTATGTAGAGAAAGAGAATAGTGTTTGATTAGAAAAAAAAAATGCTAGAAATAAACAGTACAGTAAAGTCTGGTCTATTACATGTGGTTCCCTAGGGGTAGGGGGGCACTTCTTTCTCATAAGAAAGCAGGCTGTTGCTGTTAGTCCAGGTGGATGACCACAGGGATCTCCAGACAGGCTCCATAGAGAGAAGGGATCTCTGGTCATGATGTACAAGTAGAGACAGAAGTCCAATGGATGAGCAATTGAGCAATTTTTTTTTACTTGTAATGGCGGCGATCAGTGATTTTTAGTGGAACTGCGACACAAATCTGACACTTTTTGGAACCAGTGACACCAATACAGGGATTAGTGCTAAAAATATGCACTGTTACTGTAATAATGACATTGGCAGGGAAGTGGTTAACATCAGTGGCAATCAAAGGGTTAAATGTGTTCCTAGGGAGCGCTTTCTAACTGTGGGGGTGCTTTTGGCTATGTGAAGAAAGAGATCCATGTTCCTGCTTAGCAGAAACGCAGGATCGCTGTCTACCCTACTAGCAGAATGGCAATCTGCCTTGTTTACGTAGGTAGATTGCCCTTATGCCTCTCTCTGGAACGATGGGCTGGTCCCAGTGGACATCAGGTGACTGGCTCCAGCTGATTGGCTCCTGCTGTATCCAATCACAGACCAGGAAGACCAAAATCACGTACCTTTACCTGATTTCATGCAGGAGTACCGCCGCCCTGCAGAATATATAGATGGGGCAGTCGGCAAGTAGTTAATGCAGAGAATGCAAGGTAAAACCTTCTGCCTTTAGAACCTTTCACTTTCATGAGGCATCAATGCTTGTCAGCCGCCATCATTAATTTCAATGGTAACACGCCATTTTAATCACTTTTTTATTTGTTTTTTGTTATCAACTTTGTATGTATATTATGAATAGGCACTTTTAATGATTTTTGTTACACAGTATTTATGTATAAATAGCGCACCACCATTATCCATATACATTATTGATTATTTCAAGCTTGTGAGTACTTGAACATGGTGGGAGCAGCAATTCACTTTACTCATTAGTTACTTTTATTCATTGCATCATAGCAGAGCACCTGTCTTCATACTATTCATTTTCAGAGTAATCTTGAACATTACACCATCAGATGGATAATGTGCTAACTTTTTTTACTGATTTTTTTTTTCTTTTTTCTTTCTGTTGTTCTTTGTTTCCTGCTTCTCTATGGAATTATTTTTTCATTTATACCGGTTTCTCCTAATAGTGGTGCTCTGATATATACTGTTCTAGTTCTCTTATGGGCGGTAGCACCGATGCACAGTATATTTGTATATGAATAATGTGTAACACAAATCATTGAAAGTGCCTATTCATAATAAATATATATATATATATATATATATATATATATATATATATATATAATATTCAGTGAATGCATATTTGTGCATTCACTGGAACTTGACATGTGCTTTGAGGTTTATATTCTGTATTATTTCATTTCTGAATAAAACAGTTTCAACATAAAAAAAACATGTCATAAATGCTATAGGCACATTAATATTCATTGCTTCATTCTTCAAAATCAACACATGTGAACAAGCTATAAGCATTATGTACTGACTGCTTTACCAGCATTCACTCTTCTGTGCCACTTGTGCTACCGGGTAGTGCTATTCCTGTATTGGGTTTTCCATGAATATCCTGCGTGTGAATGGTCAGCAGTACACTCATGTATCTATTCCAAAGTTTTTTATATTTGCTACACAGCCAAAAGTGATGAATGTTCTAGTGTTCTCTTAAGTGCCTCATTTTCTGTTTGGCTCTTGATCTCTTAGCAATGGTGCTTGATGTAATAGACAGGATGGAGCACTAACATTTCAGTGTTACTGTAGCCTTCTGAAAATCAATATCTTCAGAAAAACAATACAGTCTAAAGAGTTACGTGTATAAAATATTCAATATTACATTTTCCACAAATTGCCAATCTGTTCACTACCAATGCTTAGAAATATTTTACTTTTCATAGACTGTTATTACAATCAATAGAACAACGTGATTACCAGCAAAGATACTCATACATTCTGGTAGGGCTTTACCAGAAATGCTATGAAATTTGTTGTTTTCCAAAGCCCTCCATCAGACCTCTGCAGTCCCATGCAATGCAATAAAGAATATGTTACCCCAATATTTAATATTTCTCATTTGTGTCTGTTGTACCATGTACTTGTGTTAAAATGTATCCCGTTTCCCTTGTATTGCTTCCTTTGTGTGAAATAACTGGTGATCCTGCCAGTCCCCTTGCTTTCCTATTTCAAACTGACCACATTAGGCATGAGAGCACATCAATCCAAGTATGGTCAGTTTTCTGTCTGCGCTGGGAGCACAGCCTGTCTGTCCTTTAATGGCCAAAACATGTGCTGACATGCCCCCCTGCACAACCATTCACTGGAAAAAATAATTTCTTTAATTTATGTTTCTTCACCCCTAGCTCTCTAAGCTCCTTATGCAGCTGAGAACATTTATGTGATCACTTATTAATAAAAAAAAAAAGTATTTGTATTGTTTTCTTTATATACTGTATACACAAATGTTTTGCTTTCATTTCTATTTTAAACTGGATGTGGTTGTTTTTTAACCACTTGCTTACCGCCCCACGCAGATTTACTGTGGGCGGGCCGCTCTCAAGGCAGGCGGCTCTCCTGTCAGACAGGCACAATGATATTGTGTATCTCAGCTAAGCTGAAACACCGATCTCTCTGTGCCTGTCACAGAGCCTCCCCCCCCCCCCCCCACGGTTAGTAAGCACAATTTAGGAGCACACTTAACCCCTTGATCACCCCCAGTATCGACCCCTTCCCTGCCAGTGCATATTATTTAGCACTGATCACTGTATTGGTGTCACTGGTCCCCAAAAAGTGTCACTTAGTATCAGATTTGTCCGGCGCAATGTCCCGCTAAAAATCGCTGATCGCCGCCATTACTAATAAAAACAACAAAAAAAAGTCCAAAAATCAATCCCGTAGTTTGTAAACACTATAACTTTTGCGCAAACCAATTAATATACGCTTTTTGGGATTTTTTTTTTAGCAGAATACAAATTGGCCTAAACTGATAAAAAATTAGATTTTTAATTTTTTTTTATTGGAAATGTTTTATAGCAGAAAGTAAAAAATATTGGTTTTTGTTTTTCAAAATTGCTGCTCTTTTTTTTGTTTATAGCGCAAAATATAAAAACTGCAGACATGATCAAATGCCACCAAAAGAAAGCTCTATTTGTGGGAAAAAAGGGATATCAATTTTATTTGGGTACAGCGTGGCGCGACCACGCAATTTTGAGTTAAAGCAACGCAGTGCCTAATCACAAAAAATGGCCTGGTCTTTAAGGGGGTAAAACCTTCCAGGGCTGAAGTGGTTAAAGGTAAGGGTTCATTTATACTTATCCCACTTCACTCAGAAGGTTTTACCCCCTTCTTGACCAGGTCATTTTTTGCAATACCACACTGTGTTACTTTTACTGACAATTGCTCAGTTGTGCCACTCTGTACCCAAATAAAATTGATGTCTTTTTTTCCCCACAAATAGAGCTTTCTTTTGGACACCTCTTTGGTTTTAATTTTTTTTTTTTTCCAAAATGGTTTTAATTTCTTGCGCTATAAGCAAAAAAAAGCAATACGAATTCTGCTACATGTTATTGGTAAAAAAAAAATCCCAATAGGTGTATATTGATTGGTTTGCACAAAACTTATAGCGTCTACAAACTACGGGATAGATTTATGGAATTTTTATTTTTTTACATTTTTTTACTAGTAATGGTGGCGATCAGCAATTTTTAGCTGTCAAATCTGACACCAAGTGACACTTTTTGGGGACCAGCGACACCAATACAGGGATCAGTGCTAAAAAATGCACCGTCACTGTATTAATGACACTTGCAGGGAAGGGGTTAACATTAGTGGCGATTAAAGGGTTAAATGTGTTCCCTGGGAGTGCTTGCTAACTGTGTGGGGGATACTTTGACTGGGGGAAGACAGAGATCCATCTTCCTGCTTAGCAGAAACACAAGATCTCCATCTTCCCCTCTGAAAGAATGACGATCTGTCTTGTTTACATAGGCAGACCTCCATTCTGCCTCTCTTGGAAATGATCGCCGAGTGTCGGCGAACATTGGGTCAGCTGGACCCGCTGATTGGCTCCCGCTGTGTACGCATGTACGGCTCAGACCCGCAGAAAAAAAAAGACGTACAGGTACGTGATTTCGCCCTGAAGGGCCACCCTGCCACAGTATATAAGCGCGTGGCGTACTGGAAGCGGTTAATGTACACTTGTCAACATGCAGTATTTCATGTCTTTAAGTGGTTGTAAACCCCATTCATTAAATTTAAACTAAGCATGTATATCTGTAGTGTTTACTTGTCTCTCTCCAAAGCTCTAAGTGTCATTTCTCTCTACTGCTTCATTGCTCTGTTATCAGCATGATTCACTTTTGACAAGTTCTCCGACACATGAGATAACATAAGCTCCAAATTTGTGGCTGGTAGGGTGCTTAGAGGGAGATAAGAACCGACCTTGTCTAATCAGAATACAGCTCTGCATGTTCCTTCGTTCCTCTGCCTATGTGGGGGGTCCCTTTCCTCCAATCAGATATCAGATCTCACACAGTGTAAGTCCAGTCTCCCCACCCACCCCTATGTACTGCTGAGGGATAAAGAAAGATTTTTAACACGATCTGCACTTTCCATAGCGTGTAGAAAGGGGAAGACAGCAGATATACATGTAAAAACTTATGTGGGTATATGTGAGGGTTTACAACCACTTTAAGACCTGTTTATACTATTGAGCTGCATTGATTCACGCTTTACTGGAAAGCCCGGTAATTCACATTATACCCTTCACGATGGACTTGCGCTGCAGTGAGATGCAACATGTGGCAGCACACTAACATGCAGTGCACTGCACTGCTAAAAATGCTGCATACACCTATTTTGGTGCATTCTCTTGCATTAGGCAGCTCATTCAAATAAATTGGCTGCCCTAACTCAACGCACATTAACACTGGTGCACTAATACAGCGCGACACTGGGTTGTCTATCTGACTGGGCAAAAAAATACTCTTTTTTTCTATCAAATGCACCACATATGTATTTCAGTGTGCTGCAGCACAGTTGTGTTTGTCGAAGCTATAGTGGTTTTCTGTATTTTTATCACACATTGCTACAATTTTTGTCATAGGAGAGCCTAAAGGTTATCTTACAGCCTCACTGAGATGTATAAAGTGGAGTTACGCTTACTGAAAAGTATGTGAATGTACAGCATAGTATGCACTCAATACTTGGTCGGGGCTCCTCTTGCATGAATTACTGCATCAATGCGGCGTGGCATGGAGGTGATCAGCCTGTGGCACTGCTGAGGTGTTATGGAAGCCCAGGTTGCTTTGATAGTGGCCTTCAGCTCGTCGACATAGTTCAGTCTGGTGTCTCTCATCTTCCACTTGACAATACCCTACAGATTCCCTATGGGGTTTAGGTTAGGTGAGTTTGCTGGCCAATTAAGCACAGTGATACCATGATCAGTAAACCAGGTATTGGTACTTTTGGCAGAGTGGGCAGGTGCCAAGTCCTGCTGGAAAATGAAATCCGCATCTCTATAAAACTGGTCAGCAGAGGGAAGCATGAAGTGCTATAGAATTTCCAGCTAGATGAACTTGATAAAACACAGTGGACCAACACCAGCAGATCCTCTCTCAAATCAACTCTTCCTTTCACTGAAAAGATTTTTCCCTATGCTAGGGTCACCACCAGTAAGGTATTTGTATATCACTATCATATCCCCTCTCAAGTGTCTCCTCTCCAGAGAGAATGAGTTCAATGCTTGAAGTCTTTCCCCATAGCTGAGGTCCTCCAGTCTCTTTATTAGCTTTGTTGCCCTATTCTGAACTCTTTCCAGTTCCAGCACATCCTTCTTGAGGACTGGGGCCCAGAACTGGGCGTCATTCTCAAGATGCAGCTGGACCAGTGTCTTGTAAATTTGGAGAATTATTGTTTTATCTCTGGAGTAAATCCCATGTTTAATGCATGCTAATAATCAGCTGGCTTTGCTTGCAGCAGCTTGGCATTGCAAGCCATTGCTGGGCCTCTCATCTACTAGCACACCTAGATCTTTCTCCGTCCTGGATTCCCCTAGAGGTTCTCCCCCTAGGGAGTAACTTGTGTTCGTATTTTTAGCATCCAAATGCATTACCCTACATTTTTTAACATTAAACCTTATTTGCCATGTAGTTGCCAACCCTATTATTTTATTTAGGTCTTCTTGTAAGGTTTCCACATCCTGCTTAGCTTTGTATCATCCGCAAATACTGAGATTGAGCTGTTTATGCCATCCTCTATATCGTTTATAAATAAATTAAACAGAATCGCTCCCAGGACAGATCCTTGGGAGACCCCACTTAACACACCGGACCATTATGAGTAATCGCTATTTATCAACACCCTTTGGACCTGCCCCTGTAGCCAGATTTCTAATGCAGGTACATACCCTATGGTCCATGCTGTCAGACCTCAGTTTTTATAGTAAACATATGTGTGGAACTGTATCAAATGCCTTTGCAAAATTGAGATATAACACATCTACAGGCATTCCTTTATCTGGGTGGCAGCTCACTACCTTGTAGAATGTTAATAGATTGGTCTGGCAAGAACGATCCTTCGTGAATCCATGCTGATTACTTCTGATACTAAAATATACATTTTATACATATAGATGCTTCTACAGATCCTACAGTATATCACATTTATCAATAGGCTGGCATTAAAGAACCCATTCATACTTTGTTATACACGTTCTTGTTGAAAAAAATCCAAATATGGAAATTGTAGGAGAAATATTGTAAGCGTTTTTTGATTCCAAGCATAAGACTCTCTTACCCCAGTGCTTTTTATTAAATTGAAAATCTGTTTTTCTAAGGCTCATAGAACTCAGAATCCTGTATAAAAAATCAATTAACAGAATTTGTCTCACTACATAAACTTTTACTGAGATCAGTCAGCCAGCGTGTTCAGTGTTTAATGGACCCCCTGTAGCATGGCTCATAGAGATCTGCAGCTGCCATGATAACAGATTTCATTTTTAGATATTTTGAATTTCGTAGAGGAAAAATTTGCCAGGGAAATTCTGTTTAAACTACAGCTTTGTTGTGTATTGTATCTTTGCTACATTGCTCAATTATGTATTATTTTGATTTCTATATTTTAACAAGTGTAACACCTCTCTTGGCCTCTAAAATGTAGAGTATGAGATCCAGGTAAAACTATACACTCCATAAATTGACTGAGCTATATAAGTAATAAATAAAATAAATAAACTGTAGCACTTTTGGGGTTTCAGGAAGGTAGCTGAGGCTGATTCTTGTTTTCTGACCTTCTTCTCCAGATCGCTCCTCAAAGGTCTCACCATGGTGCCTTTACTATGCATTGTTATTCAATGATTTTTCCATGTGTCATAAAAAAAAACAATAGCTATTCAATGAAACCTACAGTGAGAGAAACAGAGAAGAAGCTGATCGATAATATATACATATATATCAAAAAAATCCAGCTGATTTGTAAAGTAACTCTTCTGTTTGCCCATTCAGGCCAAAGCAAGAGGGTTACTTATGCCTCGTTTCCACTAAGCGGATTGGTTTGGGTCAGTTCGGTACGGTACGCTAATTTGAGTGTTTCCATTATGAAAGTGGCCCATACAACCGAACCAAAGCGCACCATTCCTGGTCCTGCTTCAGATGTAGGGCCATAGGAAATGGTACGGTACGGTTAGGGCGGAGCTACTGGCATCACACGATAGATTCCACTGATTGGCGGACAGGAAAACTTCAATGCTCACATCAAATGAAATAGCAAAACAAACACCTAATTTGATGTAAACCCCGCATGGTCCCTGGTGGCCCGACTTGCAGTGGAAACGCTCACCTGAATAGACCGGACCATTCTAACCCTTCCAAACTGTACCGACCTGAACCGTTCCGCTCAGTGGAAACGAGGCATAATATTCTCACCTATTCTTCACTCCGCTACTATTCCATTTAGTCCCTTACAAGTAGGGTTGAGTATGCAACTCACCCACCTTCTCCCATGTGATAGCACTGGTACCTTTTGATAGGCTCGTCACTGTTACATGGGGATACAAAGGCGCTACAAAGCCTTGTGTAAGTTCCTACGCATCCGTTTGGAGCTATCACAGAACATTTATTCCCCAGTCCCAATGGCTGAATGAAATGGCATGGAAGCAAGAGAAGGGGAGTATATGCTCCTGAGAAGGGAGACATTTTGTTGACCCCTTTTACTTAGGCAAAGGAAAAGTTCACTTCAATCTGCTTAGTGATCAAAAAAAATCACACTTTTCTAACATAGAGGAAGGTAACACATCCTTTGTGGACCATGACTATAGTAGAGCTGTAAAAAAAAAGAAACAAGCAATATAATCACACTAGGGCTCTTCCCCTCATAAATAAAAATAAAAAAAATTGCAAGAATTAAAGCGGTATTCAAACCCAAAACCAAAAAGTAATATATGGCAGCTTACCAATCATTGGATACGGTGGCTGCATTCGTTTTCTAAGCTTTTTCTCTCTGTTTTCACCTAATGTTTTGTCCAGTACCTCAACTCCTGTATTAACACCTTTCCGACAGCTCTCTGCACATTTATTGTGGCAGGCTGGCTCTCCTGCGCAATCCGACGTAGCCCTACATAGGTCGCACACGTGGTGCTGGGATGCCGATCCACGGGGCCGGTGGTCGTGATTGCCGCCAGGCACCTGCGATTGTTCCCCGCTGAGAGAGAAGGACGGTCAGCTGTTGCAAACACAGCTAACCGTTGTTCTCTCTGGAATGATCACAGAGTTCCTGTGATCCTTTTTTATAGGATCACAGGTCCCTGTAGTCATTTCACAAGCCCCTCCCCCATACAGTTAGTAAACACTCCCCTAGGCTCACACTCAACCCTTTGATCCCCCCTAGGTTAACCCCGTCCCTGCCTATGTCATTATTACATTAACAGTGCATATTTTTAGCACTGATTACTGTAGTAATGTCACTGGTCCCCCCAAAAGTGTAAAAAAAAAAAAGTTAGGGGTCTGATCTGTCCGCCACAGTATCGCAGTCCTGCTAAAAATCGCAGATCGTCGCCAATACTATTAAAAAATGTAATAAGTAAATAAAAATTACATAAATCTTTCCCCTAGTTTGTAGACGCAATAACTTTTGCGCAAACCAATCAAAATACGCTTATTGCAAATTTTTTTACTGAAAATATGTAGCAGAATACAAATTGGCCTAATAGGATGAAAAAAATAGATTTTTACATTTTGGGGGTTGGGGAGGATATTATATAGCAGAAAGTGAAAAATATATATATATATATATATTTTTTTTTTCAGAATTGTCGCTCTTTTTGTGTTTATAGTGCAAAAAATAAAAATTGCACAGGTGATCAAATACCACCAAAATAAAGCTCAATTTGTGGGGAAAAAAGGCATCAATTTTATTTCGGTACAGTGTCGCACGACTGCACAATTGTCCGTTAAATTAATGAAGTGCCGAATCGCAAAAAAATGGCCTGGTCATTAAGGGGGCAAATCCTTCCTGTCAAGAAGTGGTTAAAGTAAGCCCACTCTGGAGGAAGGAGCAACAGAGACATCTTTGGACAGCAGAATTGTAAGTCTGGGGGGAGGGAAGTGTTAGATGTACTAGCAGATTTAAATACACTAAACAAATTGAAGGCAAAGTCCAGCTAACAATTTTACAAAAAAAAAGCTGCAAGACAGATTGTTCTGTTGAAAAACAACAGACTAAGTGCCGGTTCACACTACCATGGCACGACTTCGGGTGCGACCTGTGAAGTCGTGTGCACCGGGACTTTGGCGCGACTTGCACGGACTTCATATAATGAATGTCGATGAAAGTCCCTCTGATGTCGCCCCGAAGTAGTACAGGAACTATTTTCTAAGTCGGAGCCACTTGAGTCGTTCCTATTAGAACGGTTCCCGTAGCACTGCATAGACCGCAACTTGTCAGGCTGACCAGTCGCCTGACAAGTCGCAGTAGTGTGAATGGGCACTTATGCCTGGTACACACAGTTATTTTGTTCAACCCAGCGGGCTGAAAAAAAAAAAAACTGGGAGCTTGCTATATAAACTATGCAATATTAGTACAGCATTCTCCTGCTGAGCTATCATGTGTTAATTGTAGTGCTAATTGGATGCTGATTGGCTACTGTTTTTCCAGCATGCCCATTTGACAGAAGCTGGACACACTGCTGTACACACTAGCTGAATGCCAGACGATGTCTGTTGAACCGGCCAATACTGCTTGATTTTCAGCCGGTGTGTACAAGCCTTAATCGGCCAGACCATCAGGATAAAATAAAGGAAAGAAAGCCTAAAAAAAGAAGTTGAATGCAACCATCACATTTAAGAATTGGTAAGCTGCAATATAATAAATGCTTTCTTTTGGTGTTAAAACCGCTTTAAGAGAGAAGTAAGTTTTTTTTGTTTTTTTTTACTTACCGCTAATTGCTCAGTTCTCAATGCTCCATGGGAGCTGATAGTTAGTGACTGGCAGGTACTGCTGTCTGCCAGGGTTGCCACCCGTCAGTAAATTTACAGACAGTTTGTAAAATTCAGTGACTTTTTACAACTGTCAGCAGCAGCTAATTTGTCATGCTGTGTTGACTTTTGTAAGTGTAAACCAGGCGAATTACTTGTTATGTGTATATGTGTATGTATATTGTCAGTGTTATGTGTATTGTCAGTGTTTCATTATTGTGTTTATACTGTTTAAATAGTGATTGTCTTTTAAGAGTAGTTTTTAAGTTCATTCATTTTTCAGGTTGTCAGCAAAAATGTGCTCCGTCAGTAAATTTTCCATGTTTTGTCAGTAAAAAAATGCTGCGGGAGGTTGGAAGCTCTAATGTTTTCTCTGCCCCTTGTGTTCACTGGGGCACTGTGTTGTGGGGGTGGGGCGGGAGTGGCTGTCTCAGACTCTCAGCGGCTCCCTGAGAGTCTGAGCCATGTGCCGGTCCAGGCTCCTGGGTGGATCCTGATCATATGCTCATGATCTTTCCCCAACCTTTGTGATGTCAGCCAACAGAGGGCTTCTGCTTTTCTTTGATGAAGCCCTGGAGGAGGGGCGAAACGCGTTGACATATTTCTGATAACACTAAACCAACGACGTCACTTCCATCCTCCGTGGAATGCACGCTACCAGTGGCGAACATGGAATAGCCTCACAATCTGTCCATGCTCGCTTTTACCTACATTTTTGTAAGTTACTTCATATTTTGCGCAATAAATATTCATTTATAGTACTTCACTATGCGGACCATTTCTTTTAGAGACATGCAAAAATCTAGAATTTTGCTGCAGGTTTGAGTAAGCGCTGACTTTAGCGCAAAACACATTACCTTTTAAGTTCCTGTCATACCTGTGATGTGATTTTAGTACTTTAGCAAAGTTACCAAGGAGTGCAGCAATATTCTGGATTTTTGCATGTTTCTGAATCTCATAGATGAGCTGTGCAGCACCCTGGGTTCCTGTTTACAACGTGTAAGAGTCGGTCACTCACCTAGAGCGGCATTTCTTTGGCTTTACTGACCCGGACAAGATTTTTATATTGGTGGGATCTGTTTCTGTTTCAAAAAGGCCCGATAGCCACAACACCAGATTTAAGCTTGATTTGACCCCCAGACTGAAAAGCTGTGGGTCCATCCTTTCTGGTGCATGGGGATATGAGAGGGGAGTGTGGCACGAAGCACGGCATGTTTACATGAAGCAGTTCAGCACGCTATGGAGTTTTTTACTTGAGCACTTTACACATGAACTTTTGCAAGAATTTATATATTTTCTCATTGTGTTTTATATGTTTTTGAGCACTTTATATTGTTACATTATATGGGCAAGCGCTGTATTATAATAATTATATCAACCCTGCTGTCTGCTCTGCCCCTCTCGCTCACTGGAGAGCTGTGCTGTGGAGGAGCAGGAGTGACTGGCTCAGACTCTCAATGGCTCACTGAGAGGCTGAGCCATGTGCCGGTCCAGGCTCCTGGGTGGATCCCCCCAGTGTTGCCAACCAACCAGATTGAATTTCACTGACACAACACCCAAAATTTACTGGCACAGCCAAGTTTTTACTGGCATTTCCAAAAGTTACAAAATTATAGTTTTAAGTGCAAATGTTAGTATTTAGGCTACAAACAAGTACACTATCCAATTAACAATGTAATTTAAAGTAAGTAATAAAGCAAAAAAAAAATACATTTTTTTTAAATTTTATTTTAGATACAGTGCCTTGCGAAAGTATTCGGCCCCCTTGAACTTTGCGACCTTTTGCCACATTTCAGGCTTCAAACATAAAGATATAAAACTGTAATTTTTTGTGATGAATCAACAACAAGTGGGACACAATCATGAAGTGGAACGAAATTTATTGGATATTTCAAACTTTGTTAACAAATAAAAAACTGAAAAATTGGGCGTGCAAAATTATTCAGCCCCTTTACTTTCAGTGCAGCAAACTCTCTCCAGAAGTTCAGTGAGGATCTCTGAATGATCCAATGTTGACCTAAATGACTAATGATGATAAATAGAATCCACCTGTATGTAATCAAGTCTCCGTATAAATGCACCTGCACTGTGATAGTCTCAGAGGTCCGTTTAAAGTGCAGAGAGCATCATGAAGAACAAGGAACACCCCAGGCAGGCCCGAGATACTGTTGTGGAGAAGTTTAAAGCTGGATTTGGATACAAAAAGATTTCCCAAGCTTTAAACATCCCAAGGAGCACTGTGCAAGCGATAATATTGAAATGGAAGGAGTATCAGACCACTGCAAATCTACGAAGACCTGGCCGTCCCTCCAAACTTTCAGCTCATACAAGGAGAAGACTGATCAGAGATGCAGCCAAGAGGCCCATGATCACTCTGAATGAACTGCAGAGATCTACAGCTGAGGTGGGAGACTCTGTCCATAGGACAAAAATCTGTATACTGCACAAATCTGGCCTTTATGGAAGAGTGGCAAGAAGAAAGCCATTTCTTAAAGATATCCATAAAAAGTGTTGTTTAAAGTTTGCCACAAGCCACCTGGGAGACACACCAAACATGTGGAAGAAGGTGCTCTGGTCAGATGAAACCAAAATCAAACTTTTTGGCAACAATGCAAAACGTTATGTTTGGCGTAAAAGCAACACAGCTCATCACCCTGAACACACCATCCCCACTGTCAAACATGGTGGTGGCAGCATCATGGTTTGGGCCTGCTTTTCTTCAGCAGGGACAGGGAAGATGGTTAAAATTGATGGGAAGATGGATGGAGCCAAATACAGGACCATTCTGGAAGAAAACCTGATGGAGTCTGCAAAAGATTTGTCTTCCAACAAGACAATGATCCAAAACATAAAGCAAAATCTACAATTGAATGGTTCACAAATAAACATATCCAGGTGTTAGAATTGCCAAGTCAAAGTCCAGACCTGAATCCAATCGAGAATCTGTGGAAAGAACTGAAAACTGCTGTTCACAAACGCTCTGCATCCAACCTTACTGAGCTCGAGCTGTTTTGCTTGGAGGAATGGGCAAAAATTTCAGTCTCTCGATGTGCAAAACTGATAGAGACATACCCCAAGCGACTTACAGCTGTAATCGCAGCAAAAGGTGGCGCTACAAAGTATTAACTGAAAGCGGAGTTCCAGCCATTTCACTCACCTGTCCAACGGTCCAGCGATGCGGCCGCCCGAAGCCTCGATCCTCTCCCTCGGCGCCGGCATCACTGCTGTGGGCACCCGGCTGTGACAGTTTGCGGCTTCACAGCCGGGTACCCACTGCACATGCGCGAGTCGCGCTGCGCGCCGTGATTGGCCGGCAATCTTCTGGGACCTCTAACATGTCCCAGAAGATTGCAGGGAGGGAGGGGGAGAGGAGAACTTCCGCTCAGGGCGCCGCGGCGCTCCGAGCGGAAGTAGGAGCGGGTACCTGTCAAAACTAGGTACCCGCTCCCCCCCCAAAAAAATGACATGCCAAATGTGGCATGTCAGGGGGTTAGGACCACCTAAAGCGGAAGTTCCACTTTTAGGTGGAACTCCGCTTTAAGGGGGCTGAATAATTTTTATCACGCCCAATTTTTCAGTTTTTTATTTGTTAAAAAAGTTTTAAATATCCAATAAATTTCGTTCCACTTCATGATTGTATCCCACTTGTTGTTGATTCTTCACAAAAAATTACAGGTTTATATCTTTATGTTTGAAGCCTGAAATGTGGCAACAGGTTGAAAAGTTCAAGGGGGCCGAATAATTTCGCAAGGCACTGTATATAGCAATTACTCAGGAGGGCAAGAAATTAGAATTGGCAAGCAACGCTCGCCTCCCCTGAACCATGACATCACACGATACGCTCAGGCACCACCTTCACCAGACCCTCTTGGCGCCAGCGCAGTCCATACACACTGTTGCAGGCACTCGAATGATCTTGTCCGGCTCTGGACTGGATCTGCGCAGCCAAGCATCACAGCCATATTTTTTACTGGCAACCTTTTCCTGTCACTGGCATTTACTGGCAGGAGAAAAATTCCCATTTTTTACTGGCTGCCAGTAAAAATGCTGACAGTTGGCAACACTGGATCCCGATCATATGGTCATGATCTTTCCCCAACCTTTGTGACATCAGCCAACAGAGGGCTTCAGCCCCCTGTCGGCTGAAAATGGGTCATGGGAGTGCAAAACGAACTTCACTCCTATGATTCACATCACAACCATGAACTTTGGTTGTATTGCCTTTTATTGGAGACCTTCACATCTGTCCCAAATGAAGGACAACTAAGAAGGAAAGAGGGACAGAGGGATGTACAAACCTGATTTCAAAAAAGTTGGGACACTGTAAAAATTGTGAATAAAAACGGAATACAATGATGTGGAAGTTTCAAATTTCAATATTTTATTCAGAATACAACATAGATTACATATCAAACGTTTAAACTGAGAAAATGTATCATTTTAAGGGAAAAATAAGTTGATTTTAAATTTCATGGCATCAACACATCTCAAAAAAGTTGGGACAAGGCCATGTTTACCACTGTGTGGCATCCCCTCTTTTTTTTATAACAGTCTGCAAACGTCTGGGGACTGAGGAGACAAGTTGCTCAAGTTTAGGAATAGGAATGTTGTCCCAATCTTGTCTAATACAGGTTTCTAGTTGCTCAACTGTCTTAGGTCTTCTTTGTCGCATCTTCCTCTTTATGATGCACCAAATGTTTTTTATGGGTGAAAGATCTGGACTGCAGGCTGGCCATTTCAGTACCCGGATCCTTCTTCTACGCAGCCATGATGCTGTTATTGATACAGTATGTATGTGGTCTGGCATTGTCATGTTGGAAAATGCAAGGTCTTCCCTGAAAGAGACGATGTCTGGATGGGAACATATGTTGTTTTAGAACTTGGATATCCCTTTCAGCATTGATTATGCCTTTCCAGATGTGTAAGCTGTCCATGCCACACGCACTCATGCAACCCCATACCATCAGAGATGCAGGCTTCTGAACTGAGTGCTGAGAACCACTTGGGTTGTCCTTGTCCTCTTTAGTCTGGATGACATGGCGTCCCAGTTTTCCAAAAAGAACTTTAAATTTTGATTCGTCTGACCACAGAACAGTTTTCCACTTTGCCACAGTCCATTTAAAATGAGCCTTGGCCCAGAGAAAACGCCTGTGCTTCAGGATCATGTTTAGATATGGCATCTTTTTTGGCCTATCGAGTTTTAGCTGGCAACAGCAAATGGCACGGTGGATTGTGTTCACCGACAATGTTTTCTGGAAGTATTCCTGAGCCCATGTTGTGATTTCCATTACAGTAGCATTCCTGTATGTGATGCAGTGCCTACTAAGGGCCCCGAAGATCAAGGGCATCCAGTATGGTTTTCCGGCCTTGCCCCCTACGCACAGAGATTGTTCCAGATTCTCTGAATCTTTGGATGATATTATGCACTGTAGATGATGATAACTTCAAACTCTTTGCAATTTTTCTCGGAGAAACTCCTTTCTGATATTGCTCCACTATTTTTCGCCGCAGCATTGGGAGAATTGGTGATCCTCTGCCCATCTTGACTTCTGAGAGACACTGCCACACTGAGAGGCTCTTTTTATACCCAATCATGTTGCCAATTGACCTAATAATTTGCAAATTGGTCCTCCAGCTATTCCTTATATGTACATTTAACTTTTCCGGCCTCTTATTGCTACCTGTCCCAACTTTTTTGGAATGTGTAGCTCTCATGAAATCCAAAATGAACCAATATTTGGCATGACATTTCAAAATGTCTCACTTTCAACATTTGATATGTTATCTATATTATATTGTGAATAAAATATAAATGTATGAGATTTGTAAATTAGTCCATTCCTTTTTTACTCACAATTTGTACAGTGTCCCAACTTTTTTGGAATCGGGTTTGTAGCTTCAAAAGGAAGGACAGGTAAGGAGGTAATGACTTTAAAACTTTAGAAAAGAATTACAAAAAAATCTGTTTCACTAAATAGCATTGCGAATCCAAGATGTGGGATAGAAAAAAAAAGTAAAAGCATTTGCCAAGCTTCTCAAAAGACAGACAGCTCGGCTACACAAAGACACTGCAATCTAACATGAGTGACTGTTGCCTTAGAGACAGAACATACAACACAAGACAGGAGGTGAGAACACACAGAGACAATAGACGAGGCAACAACTTCCACAGGCGGAGAGGGAGGGGGGGTTCCAGAACACTTCAGGCCTGCAGAGAACTGGGTCAGGTGCAGTGATTTACTGTTCTCCTTCCAGCAGAAGCACACATTAAATCAGACCACTTGTAGCTTAATGATAGAATCAGTAATGTGGAAGCAGCTTATTTGTTTACCAGCAGTGCTGCTCACAGCCTTTTCCAGCTTTCTTTTGTGAGCACTGATTTCAGACACATTTAAAGGAGAACTTTAGTTAAGAAAAAGTTGTTGAGCGCCTTGATTAAACTTCAGACTTTGATCACCTCTAGTCCCCTGCTGTTCCTCTTTAATCACCGGCATCGATTGTGGATGCATCCACTTTGACTTTGTGCGTACTTTGTCATTAAACTAGCAGCAAGCATAAAACTTGCCAAACATCATACAGCCTTTCCGGCAATCTCAAAACAATTTACAGAAAAGGTAAGAAGTTATTTTTTACGGCTTATATGTTATTAAAGTTTGTGTTTTGCCCCCTTTTAGTTATATTAAAAACTTTTATAACTGTTGCATTTTATCTTGTTTGTACTGTGAATGTTGAAACTTTTTTTTCAGTCTATGTTTACTGTTTTATTGTTTTCTGGCTCATTTTATGCTGCTTTGTTTCCAGACTATTATGCTGTTTTTTAAATATGCAATTATCCATAACATTATGACCACCTGCAGGGTCGGATTAGGAGCATAATGGGTCTGGTGCTGGGATTTTTGGTGGGCCTTTTCATGGAAATAAATAAAATGAATATGCGAACAATTTTTATTAAAACAAATTGAATTAAATAGAGAGGGGGAGTGAGAGAAATCTTAGTAGGGTATTAATGTGGCGCGCATAGCGTGCCATGGTGGACTGTGGGTGGAGCCACATTGTGGTAAGAGTGGGAGGGTCTGCCCTACATGCGATGCATGGGAATGGGAATGTGCATGCTCTATCACATCTGCATGATGTGAATGTAGCCTAAAGGCCCATACACCCGATAAGAACATCTGAAGAGAAATTTCGTCCGACGACCGATCTGCCGATTTTCGGATTGTTAGTATGGTGCTTTCGACAGCCGACTCCGACTTTTCGGCCGAAAAAATCCTGATGTGCAGGCAATAAAATTTTTATCATCCGTCAACACAACGTCCGATTTTCGTCTCATTAGTACAGATTTTGACGGAAAAAAATCTTAAGAGCAAGACTAGGCATGCTCAGAGATGAAAGAACACATGCAAAAAAATCCAACACATGACATCACTTCTGAAGTAGAATTCTGTCATACGGGAAAATTCGTATGAAAATAACCTCTTCACTTTCCACATCAGACTAGCATGCCACAAAAAACATACGACAGATCGTTCGATAATCTGTTCGTGTGTACGGGGCTTTACACTTACCAACCATGTAACAGGGGCATTTACATTGATAGACCATTCCCTGCCTCTCTGCATCTTTTTCCACCTCCTTTCAGTACACCTATGCATTCTAAATCCCCCTGCCCCCCAAACCTCCTCATCTCTGCTTAAATCCACATGCCCCTGCTCATTAGGGTTGCCCCCCCAATCCCTTTAAAAACCAAACACATATTATTTACACAAGTTCTGTGGCTGATTAAGGTGGTAAATAATTTCACTTGATGCCTTATCTGCAAAACATTGGCCTCAGAAAATGGGTAATTCATGTGTTTCTAGTTTGAGGTGGCAACTCTACTGCTCATCTTTGCACCCCAGCACACCCCTTCTTTGATCATGTTTGCCCTCCGAACTATAATCCCTTCTCTGCTTACCTCTGGACCCCCTCTTCCATCTGCTCACCTTTGCAGTCCAGGCTGATGGCAGGCTCAGTGACTGTGGCAGGAAGGGCGTGTTGTACATCCCCAATGTCAACAGCATTCAGCAAAGGTGATGGTGGACCAGAGCTCAAGGAGTTTGACAAACCTATGAAAGCTCTAACAATCTACATATCAATGCCACCACGATTTATATTTTGATCATATGTACACTATACACAGAGCAGGTCTGGGCAGCATTGGTGACTCACTCACACCACTGGGCTGGGCCTATCTTAAAGACCATGACCACCTGCTTAGTATTGAGTAGCTCACCCTTTTTGCCATTAAATCAGCCCTGATCCATCAAGGCATGGATGCCACTAGACCATCGAAGGTATGCTGAGGTATCTGCCTCTGACATTTTGCCTTCTTCCCATAGTGCATCCTGATGCCACCTGTTCCACAGGTAAACAATACACATGCACCTGGTCATTAACATGATGTAAAAGAAATCATGATTCATCAAACCAGGCCACCTTCTTTCATTGCTTCGTGGTCCATTTCTGATGCTCACATGCCTATTGTAGATGCTTTTGGCTGCTGACACAGGTCAGCATGAGCACCCTGATCAATCTACAGCTAAGCAGCCCCATACACAACAAATTGCAATGCACTGTGTGTTATGACATATTTCTATCAGAACCAACATTAATGCTTTCAGCAATTTAAACTACAGTAGCTCCAACTTTTGATCCTGCGTGCATCAGTGAGCCTTGGCAGCCCATGACTCTGTCGACAGTTCACCAGTTTTCTATCCTTGGCCTCATTTTGGTAGGACCTAATGCCTAAAGGACCTAAAGACCAGGAACATCCTACAAGAGCTGCAGTTTTGAAGTTGCCCTGACCCGGTCATCGTATAGCCATTTCAATTATTTGGCCCTTGTCAAATTTGCTCAAATTCTTATGCTTGCCCAATTTTCCTGCTTTCAATGCATCAACTTCAGGGACAACATGTTCACATGCCCATCATAATGAGAAAATCAATGTTAATCATTTTATCTGTCAGTGTTCAGAATGTTATGACTGATCAGTGTTTATCTGTTAGACACAAAGAGAAATGCAATAAAAGAATACTACATTTACTATTGGTGAAAGTCAGCATCTGATAGTTTGCTGTAAATTTAATCTTTGTAGTATTTCACTGTTATTATACCTCTGATACGTGTATTCTTTCTCTGCATAAAGAGTAACTCCACTTTTGTGAAAAAAATATATAAAATGAAAAAAATAATAGTAATAATGAAAAAATAATAATAAAGCATATACAGTTGCCACACAAGCCATATTTGTAACATAAAACTTAAAGCGTTGTTCCAACCTCCCCCTCCAAAAATTAAAAGTCAGCAGCTACACAGACTGTAGCTGCTGACTTTTAATATTAGGACACTTACCTGTCCTGCAGTCCAGCGATGTCAGCACCGCAGCCGATGTTTCCATCAGCTGTCGGGTGCTGCCGCCGCCGGCTTCATGGGCGGGTCTCTAATGCGCGAAACGCGCTGCGCTTATTTAGATTGGCTCGGCGGCGGGGGAAGGAGGAGGGGCCCAAACTTCCGAGGGACGGTGCCCCGGAGCCATCTCCCGGAAGTTTTTTTCACAAAAGTGGAGTTACTCTTTATGCAGAGAAAGAATACACGTATCAGAGGAGTTGGGTTGGGTTAAATTCTCTGACACTGCTTTGTGACATAACTGACATCCTGTAGCAGGAAGTGAGAGGATATACCCTCTGGGACTGCCCCTAAGGTGTGGCCAGAACGTTTTCCTTCCGTCTAGTGTCCTACTCCTGTAGAGGGCAGTATAACCCAATGTGTTATTAATCAAGAGGACTGCGTCTGTCAATGAGCTTAAGAGAAAAGGATTTTACAAAAATCAATTTTTTAGTTTTTGTGAGATAATCTACAAAGCTTAAAGAAGAACTAAACTTTCTCAATTAACAATACGTAGTTTTAATCTGTATGCTGATAGCATTAGGTAATAGATAGATAGGTATATTATATTTTCTTTTTTTAACCACTTTCAGACTGGAGGATTTGGCTGCTCAATGACCAGGCCCTATTTTGCGATTCGGCACTGTGTGACTTTAACGGACAATTGCGCGGTTGAGCGACACTGTACCCAAATGAAATTGATGTCCTTTTTTCCCACAAATAGAGCTTTCTTTTGGTGGTATTTGATCACCTGTGCAATTTAAATTTTTTGCGCTATAAACAAAAAAAGAGCGACAATTTTGAAAAAAAAAAAAAAAAAACCAATATGTTTCACATTCTTTTATATGAAATTCTCAAAAAAAATGTAAAAATCTAAATTTTGTAAAATTTTAGGCCAATTTGATTTCTGCTACATATTTTTGGTAAAAAAAATCGCAATAAGCGTATTTTGATTGCTTTGCGCAAAAGTTATTGCGTTTACTAACTACGGAAAAGATTTATGTCTTTTTTTTTTTTTACTAGTAGTGGCGGCAATCTGCGATTTTTTTTTTTTTTTTTTTGTTTTTGTGGGACTGCGACATTGCGACGGACAGATCGAACCCCCAACTGACATTTTTGGGGATAGCAGTGACATTACTACAGTAATCAGTGCTAAAAATATGCACTATTACTGTAATAATGACACTGGCAGGGAAGGGGTTAAACCTGTGGGTGATCAAGGGGTTAAATGTGACACTAGGGGCGTGATTCTAACTGTGGGGGAGGCGAGGCTTGTGAAGTCATCACAGAGACCTGTGATCCTATATAGCAGGATCACATGACATCTGTGATAACTTCAGGGAGAAGTACGGACGGCTGTGTTTACATCAGCCGTCCGTCCTTCTCTGTCAGCGGCGGGAGATGGCGAGTGGCCGGCGGCCATCGGAGCTGCCTTTCACACACTCTAGCCTCCCTGCTGATGAGCGGGGGCGGGAGCGTGCCTCCGGCGGTGCGCAGTTGCCCCCTAGCTCCTCCCAGGCGAACGCCGTACATGTACATCTGCGGCGGCTGGGGCTAAAGCGGTTAATTTTTTTTTTTTTTAACATTTTCTTCAGTTGTTTCCTGGTTTTTGGCCAAGGTCAAAATGATGTCATACATCCTATAAGTCTTCATGGATGTGTTTTTATTTTCTCTGTTAAATACATGTGTAACATGTTGCAAAGGTGGAGTTAGCCTTTAAAGGCAAATGGCCAAAAAATACCAGCCTTCCATGCCTGCTCTTGGGACATGTGGCATCAGATTAAGCTAGAATGAACCTCAGCTGTAACTATGAATAAAATAATGCTGCAATCCATGTTCACATCTATCCAGAAGAAAACAACCTGAGCTGTTAAGCCATGCTGGAATTTTCAGCTAATATAGATAGAGCTCAATACATAAAAAGCATCTAGCTTTCCTTTGTACAAGGCCTGGTTAAACCTCGTCCTGCTGAGTGAAAACAATATTCCTGTCGCCAGATCAAGGGTTAATCACAGCTAGCAATGCTGCTTGCAAATCCTCTTGGATTAAACAGAATACAAAAGAAGCAAATAATGTATGAATAAGAGCATGAACAAATATGACCTAAATGAGAACGCATGCCAAGTTTATTTTTAGTGTCTTTAACTTCATTGATCATTGATGCTCTCAGTAAATTGCCTTGGCTCCTGTGAATGCAGTCCCCCCCTATTCCCTCCCAAGAAACACTGCATGTGCTCCAGATTAGTCTAGGTTCACATCTTTGAGTCTGTATTTTCCTGCGTTTGTAATGTGTTTTAAGGCACATGATGCATGATTTCATTGCATTTTAATGTGTTTTTCGTTTCGGCCAGTAAAAATCAATATCTGCTGTGACATCATTGGGCGTCCAGTTTGTTGGATCTGCTTTATGATTTTCTGCGTTAGTGAGTTTATGTGCTATCAGTGAAATCCTAAGCCATGTCTGTTATTCCGGCTTTTTTTGCAGCAGGTGCAGGGGGTCTGCAGGTGATTTTCATGAAATCTGGAAGCCACCTTCACAATAAGGATGCCTCTACTTTATGTGAATGAGTAAGGGGTACACAAGTAGCCCTTCTTACGCATTCATCAAAAAAAAAAAAAAAATATGATGTTAAATAAACACATTGATATTAAACTAAAAAAAAGTCCCATGGTGCAAATCTTGCATCAATCAAGTCATCCAGTGGTGTAGATCAGTGGTCCTCAACCCTGGCCTACAAGGCCCACTAACAGGCCAGGTTTGCAAGATAACTGAAATACATCCCAGGTGATATCATTTGCTGCTCAGTGATTGCAGTACTCTAGTCTGCATCTCCCCAAGGTAATACTTAAGATCTGGCCTGTTAGTGGGCCCTGAGGACTGGAGTTGAGGACCACTGGTGTAGATCCATCAATTATTACGATGAATGATGACACAATATGACAACCAACGCCAACAATCGTCGGTCACTGCAAATGATGACAACCTGACTGGCTGCTGAATGTCAACAAATTGGGTGATGAATGATGGTTGACGTAATTGACCAAATATGGTCATGACTATATTATGCAGAACGTCATTAGCCAGGATCCCCCTTTCCACTTTTACAAATAGAGTAATAAAGTTTAAACAATCCTGATAATAGGTTAAATGGATAACATGATTTAACCACTTGCCAACCACGCTATAGTCGAATGACGACTACAGTAAACAACAAACAAACACAGGGGCGCACAGGCCTAGTGCATTATCCTTTGCTTGGTTTATTAAAAATAAGAAGATTAAAAATACTCACAAACTAGTTTCTTGGTTAAAAGCATATCATGTAAGGAACGCAGTCCTCAGTAGTATGATCCGAGGGTAAGTTATCCCTTGAGTTAGTAGTGGCTAACGCGTTTCGAGGGTTAGCCTCTTCCTCAGAGTTAGCGTTAGCCACTACTAACTCAAGGGATAACTTACCCTCGGATCATACTACTGAGGACTGCGTTCCTTACATCATATGCTTTTAACCAAGAAACTCGTTTGTGAGTATTTTTAATCTTCTTATTTTTAATAAACCAAGCAAAGGATAATGCACTAGGCCTGTGCGCCCCTGTGTTTGTTTGTTGTTTACAGTATTTCCAGACTTCCCTGGTCGTGTAAAGGGCAGCAAGGCCGCAGCATTTTTTCCTGGGTTGTCGCATCCACAGCTCCAGAAACAGTGGAAAGACCTTAATGAGGTGGACTAGAAGCTACACCCCTCTGAGCGCAGGGAACTGGTGCTTTGCACCTTAAAACTTGTTTTGCGAATGACGACTACAGCAGGGCTGGCTAGTTCTGGGACGCCATCATATGCGCACCCGCTGCTAACAGACATTGCTGATCACAGATTGAGATAAAGAGCCAATCAGCTGCTCTTTACCACACGATCAGCTGTGTCCAATCACAGCTGACCATGGATGTAAACAGAAGCCGATAATCGGCACTCCTTTCCTCATGCTGACAGCATGAGGAGAGGAGAAGAGTGCCGATAAGTGGCTTCTCTAAAAGGGACGTGTACACTGATAATCAGGGCACTAATTAAGCGGCTTCTCTAAAAGGGACATGTACACTGATAATCAGGGCACTAATTAAGTGGCTTCTCTAAAAGGGACGTGTACACTGATAATCAGGGCACTAATTAAGCGGCTTCTCTAAAAGGGACATGTACACTGATAATCAGGGCACTAATTAAGCGGCTTCTCTAAAAGGGACATGTACACTGATAATCAGGGCACTAATTATCCATGTCCTGATTATCAGTGCAGTCCCAACATTGCCCACAAGTGCTGCCAATAAGTGACCACTAGTTCTGCCAATAAGTGCCCACCAGTGCCACCTATCAGTGCTGCCCATCAGCGCCGCCAGTGCAGCTTCATCAGTGCCCACTAGTACCTCCTCATCAGTGCCCATCAGTGAAACCCATCAGTGCAGCCCATCAATGCTGCCTCATCAGTGCCCAACAGTGCAGCCCATCAGTGCTGCCTCATTAGTGCCGCCTCATCAGGGCACATAAGTGCAGCTTCATCAGCGCACATCAGTGAAGGAAACAAATTACTCAATTGTAAAATTGTATAACAAACTATGTAAAAGTTGTTGTTTTTTTGTTTTTTGTTTTTTTCAAAATTTTCAGTCTTTTTTTGTTTATTTAGCAAAAAAAAAAACAGTGGTGAATAAATACCACCAAAAGAAAACTATATTTATGTGAAAAAAATGATAAAAATGTTGTTTGGATACAGTGTTGCATGACTGCACAATTGTTATTCAAAGTGTGACAGCACTGAAAAAAAAATTGATTGGGCTGGAAGCCGGTAAAAGTGCAAGTGGTTAAAGCACCCAAATGACATGAACGTAAACAAAATCTAGCACAATTTAGTGACTGTTGTGTAATCATGTATGAGATATACTGTAGCAAAAAATATATACTGTATATACACTCTGCAATTAACTAACAATCTGGTGTTGTGTGTACAATAAGACACCCTGTGGGTTCTGAGGACCAACATAAACTGTAATCTGGTAATGGTCCATTTCAACTTGTATTGTTGGAGCTTCAGAGCATACAAAATGGCACTGCCAGGAATCCATATCAGGCTTTTGGCAGAGCTAATGTGTAGAGGCCCTTGAAACAAAAGAAATGTGTGGTAGGCTTATATGATCACTAATAAAATCATAAGAGTCAGAAGGTCTTTTTAATGTCAAAGGTTGCAGAGTCAGGTAATTCTACCGCATTTCGCTGAAAGATCTCCTTTCTTAAGAGCTTTTAAACTGTCTTCTCAGGCATCTGATTTATGGATTTAATAGTGTCACTTAGTTCAAAAAAGTAATGTCCCACTGGGGACCAGTATTTTCAGTCTTGAAGATATGTCACGATGTGTCTATATATAAATGTATTCTGCTCTGTGACTCTTGCTCTGTGTCACTAATATAAAATGAACTGGTGTACCTATTCTTTCTAATGCTTGGATGAGTAAATCAACTAGTGGTAGACTTGAAGGATTTTATTTCTTCACCTAATCTAACATGGAGACCATGCCAAAGAACACACCAAGGAGAGAATGGGGGATTTGAGTTCATTGATTAATATCAGCGTGTGTGTATATTTTTTTAATTACCGTATTATCATTATTATTATTATTATATATTTTATTATATATTTTATCATATATTAAAATTATTAAAATGGTCTCTCCATCTCACACAGGAGTGATATTATGGATGGTTTTCAAAAACGCACGAAAGAAAACGTATACGGAAGTCGAGCCGCAAATTAAATCACTGTTCAAACCACACATGTGAGGTATCGCCGTGATCGCCATAGCGTAGGCAATGATTAAAAAAAAAAAGAGCTACACTCTAACTCTAAGCTGGTAACCGTTAAAAAATTTCAAAGCGTCGCCTATTGAGATTTCTATTGACCGTAGTTTGTCGCCATTCCACGGGTGTGCGCAATTTTAAACCGTAACATGTTGGGTATCTATTTACTCGGCGTGACATCATCTTTCACAATATACAAAAAAATGGGCTAACTTTACTGTTAAGTATTTTTTAAATGCAGTGAAATGTGATTTGATGCGTTTTAAAGACTGCTGCGCAAATACCGCGTGACAAAAAATATTGCAATGACCGACATTTTATTCTCCAGAGTCTTTGCTAAAAAAATATATATAATGTTTGGGGGTTCTAAGTAGTTTTCTAGGAAAAAATACTGATTTTAACTTGTAAACAAAAAGTGTCCGAAATAGTGGTTAAGATAGTCAAAAACCTATGACCCTTTCTTACGCAAACTACACATTACCCTGCAGCCTAGCCAGCACACCCTGGTATAATTGTGCAATATAAGTGTACTTAGAGCATCAATGTTTCACCATGGCTTTCACACATACCCAGTATTTGATTGCTCTTCAGGTTGAAAAACATAGATTATTCCGAAAGAGATGCAAAATGGAACTGCACTACTCTAGCATGTAAGGACCAGTATAAGGAAACTTTCAGATTCCTTTCTATATTGTATCTTGTCTCACAAGATACTTCCATAATAAGGATGACCACAAATGGCTTACGTTTATGGTTATTCGTTTGTATAGAAGTGGTGGTTAGCTACAACGGGAGAAGAAGGAAGAGAAGCAGGGTCCATGCAATAATATATAGTAAACATTGGCAATTCCAACAAGACCATGCAAAATGTCTTTATCCCCATTCAGGCCTGGAAGTCAGAGCCAAGGTAGAGGACACATTTTACCAGGGCAGCTTGAAGATGGGTTTCTACCCAACAGTTCGTCAGGGTCACATTTACCTATTTGCAATCCATTCTTGAACCATTGGAGCTCTGTCCTTTTTGATGAATCTGCAGTAATCCTTTAAGCACTATCTGACAAAAATCTGAGTGACACACAGACTCCATCAATCACTTTCCCAGCATTTTTATCACCAGGGAAAAGGAAATACTCAGCAAGAATATTAATGGGGAACAGTAGGAGATTGACATTTAAAGTGGAACTCCATTTTTGTTGAGGAAATTCGGAAAAAAAACAAATCTCTCCATATTAAATGAACAAGAAATTTCTAAGGAAGTTTTGAGTTAGAGATGGCAAAAGAAAATTTTTCAAAAGGGAATTCTGTACATAATATAGAAGGTCCCATTGTTGCCAGGTCTACAAGTAATTAACAATAACAATTCAGTTATAGAAAACCATCCATAAAATCACTCCAGACTGAGATAGAGAGATCATTTTAATAACCTTAAATTACAAAATAGCTCATGTAGCAGTTAAATATGTAATGGTGCTGTTTCTTTTCTTTTTTTAAGCCAAAGTGTAATTACTGTACCTTTTTTTAAAATCATGCTTTGAATATAAGCACACAGATCCAAGCATAGCAACACAGTGGGGATGTCCCAGTAAATGTATTTGCTAAACCCACATTTCATGTACCTGTATATGGAAATGAACATCCAAGTTAACAACTTAATTACTAAGGGAAAGAAAAGAGAGACTAAAGAATAGAAAGGAAGGGTTCTCTGCCCATGGGAAACTGCCAGTATTAAATTGACAGGTACCAAATCCTATCCGATGATTTTCGCTTGTCTATTAGAATGATAGAGAATTTTTCATTAAACAAGGAAAGGATGTTCTGCGCTATGGACCGAATGTAAAAAAAAAAAAATATATATACCTTAAGCTGCTGCCTCTACTGAGACTACTACCGTAGTAGATTCAGAGCAAAAAATATAAGATTGTGAAGTGGATGTGGCGCTGCTTTTTTTGGTGTGGACACAGTGGCATGCTAATAAAGTGACAAATCTCTGATCAACAAATTTAAATGTGCAATTAAACAAATGTATAAGATACATGACCTTGAAAAAGTATTCATACCCCTTGAAATTTTCCACATTTTGTCATGTTACGATCAAAAACGTAAATTTATTTTATTGGCACATAATTGTGAAGTGGAAGGAAAATGATAAATGGTTTTCAAAATTTTTTACAAATAAATATCTGAAAAGTGGGGTGTGCATTTGTATTCACCCCCTCTATTTTGATACCCCTAACTAAAATCTAGTGGAACCAATTGCCTTCAGAAGTCACTTAATTAGTAAATAGAGTCTATCTGTGTGTAATTTAATCTCAATATAAATACAGCTGTTCTGTGAAGCCCTCAGAGGTTTGTTAGAGAATCTTCCTAAACAAACCGCATCATGAAGGCAAAGAAACCCACCAGACAGGTCAGAGATAAAGTTGTGAAGAAGTTTAAAGCAGGGTTAGGTTAAAAAAAAAATATCCCAAGCTTTGAACATCTCACGGAGCACTGTTCAATCCATGATCTGAAAATGGAAAGAGAATGGCACAACTGCAAACCTACCAAGACATGGCCGTCCACCTAAACTGACAGGCAGGGCAAGGAGAGCATTAATCAGAGAAGCAGCCAAGAGGCCCATGGCAACTCTGGAGGAGCTGCAGAGATCCACAGCTCAGGTGGGAGAATCTGTCCACAGGCCCACTTTGTGTTGGTATATCACAGTGATGGCATACCCTGGCACCCCAAAAGTTTTGGAACAACATTTCCCAAGATACTTAACTACACTGCAGAGTGCATAAGCATCATGGGAAAGGTAGTTCAAAAACATCTGGGGTGCCAAGGTTCGCGATCACTGGTCTATCACATGAAATCCCGATAAAATACATTTACGTTTTTGGTTGTAACATGACAAAATGTTGAAAATTGCAAGGAGTATAAATATTTTTTTCAAGGCACTGTAAATATGAAAACAAATGAATATTTGTGTCAACTCGCAATATGTGAATACACCTAATACCGTATTGCAAATAAACTGTGCAATCAATCAA